>NC_083888.1:29467500-30092500 GCF_032452875.1 Bos javanicus
TGGTAGGTTAGGTTGTTTAAGATTTTTCTCATTTCTTGAGGTAAACCTTTCTCACTCTAAAATTCCCTTTTAGAACTGATTTTGCTGTATCTCTTAGTTTTTTTTTTTTTTTCAAGATTTTTGAAAGTTGTGTTTTTATTTTTATTTCTCTCAAAGTATTTCATGATTTCCTCTTTCTTTTTTTAAAATTTAATTTAATTTTATTTAACTTTACAATATTGTATTGGTTTTGCCATATATCAAAATGAATCTGCCACAGGTATACATGTGTTCCCCATCCTGAACCCTCCTCCCTCATTTTTTGTAGTGTGCTGTTAAGTCTCTGTGTGTTTGTTTCCCTGGTTTTTTCCTCTTAATTTACTTCTAGTTTCATACTGTTGTAGTTGGGAAAAGTGTTTGATATAATTTCTGTTCTCTTACATTTGATTAGACTTGTTTAGTGGGCTGCCGTGCGCTCTGTCTTTTCTACTGTTTTTGCATGGAATGGCCTGTAGATACATATATTAAGTCCAACTAGTTGCATATGTCATTTAAAACCACTAGTGCCCTATTACCTTTCGACCTGATGACCTGTCCATGGATGTAGTGGGGTGTTATCATCCTCTACTACTATTATACTGTTGTCAGTGTATCCCTTTGTGTCTGTTACTCTTTGCTTTATTTATTTAGTTGCACCTATATGAGGTGCATATATGTTAGTGAATATTAGAGCCTCTTATATCGATCCCTTTATCAGTGTATAATACCTTTCTTTGTGTTTTGTTATAGGGTCTTTTTCAAAGCCTAATTTGTCTTTTATTAGTATTGATACCCTAGATTTCTTTGGTTTCCATTGCATGAAGTATCTTTTTCCATTCCCTCATTTTTGGTCTGTGAGTCTCTTTTAAGCAGCATATAGATGGGTCTTCTTTTTTAATCCAATCAGCCACTGTTTGTCTTTTGATTGGAGCATTTAATCCATTGAGATTTAAAGTAATTGGTGATAGTTATGTACTTATTGCTATTCTGTTATTTGCTTTCCAGTTGTTTTGTTTTTCTTTGTTCTTTTTCCTCTCAGTTTCTTCCCTTGTGGTTTGATGATTTTCTTTAGTGGTATACTTGCATGCATTTCTCTCTATTTTTTGTATATTCATTGTAGGATTTTTGATTTGTGGTTACCACGGCATTCATATGTGTTGACCTATAACCGTAAGAGCTTATTTTAAACTGTCATTTAAGTTCAGACACATTCTATAAGATCTATATTTTGTACTTTGCTCACACACAAATTTTGTGGTTTTGATGTCATATTTTACATTCATCCCTTATCTGATTGTTGTAGAGCTGGTTTTACAATTTTGACTTTTAATCTTAGTACTAACTTATTCAAGTGGCTGATTCATAGCCTTTTCTAGTGGGACTTTGGCTTTCCTATAAATTACTACTTCTTGTAGCCTTTTCCACTTACAGAAGACCCTTTAACACTTATTTTACAGCTGGCTTAGTATTTATGAAGCTCTTAGTTTTTCCTTGTCTGAGAAGTTCTTTTTTTTTCCTTTGATTCAGAATGATAACCTTGCTATATAGAGTATCCTAGGTTGTAGGTTTTTCCTTTTCAGCATTTTAAATATGTCATGCCACCCCCTGCTGGCCCTTCAGAAAAAACCAGCCAAAATAAACAAAGAGTCTTGTTTTCCCTTGTACATGCCTCTTTGCTTTTCTCTTGCTGCCTTTAAAATTCTCTTTAACTTCTGCTGTTTTAATTATGATATGTCTTGGTGTGAGTCTGTTTGGGTTCATCTTGTTTGGGGTTCTCTGTATTTCCTGTACCTGGATATCTGTTTCCTCCTTCAGTTTCAGTAAGTTTTTAGCCATAATTTCATCAAATACATTTTTGAACCCTTTCTCTCTTCTCCTATAGTGTGAAAGTTAGTACATTTGGTGTATAAGAGAGATCTTAAAGTGTCCTCATTTTTAATTATTTTTCCTGTTTGCTGTTCTGATCAGGTGATTCTATTATACTATCTTCTAGATCACTTATGCATTTTCTGTGTCACCTACTCTGCTGCTGGTTCCTTCTAGTATGTTTCATTTGTTGTATTCTTCAGCTCTGACTGGTTCTTTTCTCTCTTTTCTAGTCCCTTGTTAAAATTCAAATTGTGTTCAGCTGTTCTTTTCTCAAGTTCAGTTACTATTTTTGTTAATAATTCTTGAATTCTTCACTGGTAAATTATTTATCTCTATTAGTTGTTTTTTCAGGATTTTTTTTCTCTTTCATTTATAACAAATTCCTTTGTCTTCTCATTTTGTTTATCTTTCTCTGTTTCTATCACATTAGTTGAAATAGTCACCTGTCTGGTCTCGAAGGGATATCCTTGTGTGGGAACCTCCTGTGTGATTTGTGTGTGTCCAGTGACTTTGCTGGGGGAGCTGGATCTGATGTGAACATTGGGTCATATCTTCCCCCAGGATGTGTTGGCAGCTAACAACATGGTGGGGGGTGGGGCTGGAGATGAAGGGGCTAGAGCTAGAGCCAGGGCCAGGTGTGAACCAACTTTCTCCTGGGTTCAGTGACCATCATTGCTCTATCAGGGGCAGGGCAAAGAAAAGGTCAGCTCAGTGTACTTATCTTCCTGGTGTCAGACCCTAGGACTGGGTACCCAATATGTGGTTACAACCCCTCACTCACTTGGGAGGATCTCTGAGCCCATTAATACCTTTAACTCTTCTATATCCCCTCCCGGCAGTGCTTGTACCAACCTGATCACTCTCTTCCCTTCCTGCCTGACTTTGTGTGGCTTTCACGGCCTTGGTTGTAGCAGTCTTCCTTCAGGTCTCCAGGTTGTTTCCAGTGGGAATGTTCCGCATGTAGATTTATTTTTGATGTGTCTTCCTACTCCACCATCTTGATCTCAACCCCTGATCAGTGATCTTTGATGTGACTGTTGCAAAAAGATTACAGCCTGCTGAAGGCTTAGCAGTTAGGTATTTCAATTAAGGTATATACATTAATTTTTTGACAGAATGCTATTGCACACTTAATAGACTAGTAAACCTAACTTTTATGTACATTGGAAAACAAGAAAATTTGTGTGATTCACCACTTATTGTGATATTTGCTTTATTAAAGCAATGGTCTGGAACCAAATGCATAATATCTCCAAGGTCTGCCTGTATAGTATATAAACAGTATAAATATATATGAAAATTAGTTATTGACTTGTGCACCTAATATGTGATCACATTTTAAAACAGATTATGCAAATTAAATAAGTTGAAATCTTAAAATTCCATCTTATAAATAACCACTTTTGATACCTACCTGGAATGATTTTGTTTCTGTTCAAACATATAGATTGTATTTTTTTTTCATTGAACATATATGAAATATCCTTGTGTGCTAATAAATGCAGATTTATAACATATTTTTTTCTTTTACTTTTTGTTTTCAGATAATTTTAGACTTACAGGAGGCTTGCAAATATAACATTTACTTAAGTTTCCTACATTTAACTTAGTGGCAGCTTCCTTGGATCTATTAGGCTTCCATAGAAGTGCATAGTTTTTAGCTTTTGTTTTTTCCCTGAGCCATTTTGCCCAACTAAAAACAATTGATGGACTTATTTTATCCACAGTTAATAACAGTAGAGTAAGGGCTCTGTCCTTCATTAGATCCTTGCTTTTAAACTTTATTTTTGTAGATCAAATCCACTGTTGTTTTAATCTCCTAGTATTTGGAGATTAGAAGCTGTTTCATTTTACACTTGGCAAATCTGGAAATTTATGGGCTCTCTCTCCTTTCATGACTCCTTGCAAATCAGCCAGTTCTTTTCTGAGCTCATGTTTCTTGCTTCACCTTATCAAACCCAGCAAACAGCAAACCCCACGCATACCTGATACTGAGGCCTCCACCCTTAAGTGCAGGATCTGCCCTCCAGATGTTACCTGGAAATAATTTCAGTGAACCTTTCCTCATTCTTGCAGTCTCAGATAAGAGTGTCCTTCCTGTTCTTTGCCCAACCCCCATGGCCACATCTACATAAACTAATATCATTTACAATAGCAACCCACTACTAGACACCCATTTCATTTTTTTTTTCAGTATATATTTTTAAATTTATTTATTTATTTATTTTTTTGGAGGCTAATTACTTTACATAGATACCCATTTCTGGGTCAGTCACTGTAAGCTCAGTTGTGCTTTGGTAACAAACAACTTTAGGATTGCAGTGGTTTACACAGGTGTATTGCGCACTCTCCTTTTGGGCCTATCCTGGGTCGTTAGCGGCCTGTGGAATGCAGACTGATGGAGTGGTCCCTGCAGAAAATGTTGCAGGTGGGCAGGGGCAGAGGTGTTATGGAGGACTGTGCAGTGCCCATCAGGCTCCCTCCAGGAGGTGGCAGGACACTTCTGCCTGCTCTTTTATTTGCCAAAACAAGGCTGTGGCTTCATTCCCAGGGGCAGGGGAGCCACTTCCATCACCTGGAAGGAGGCTGGACTGCCTCAACAGCAGCAGCAGTGGTCACCATAATATCCTTTTGGTGAAATTATCAGCTTCCATTTTTCTTCTTAGAAACAGAGATGTTATGACCATCCTGTGTCCATACCTCTGTTTGATCCTATCCTTTCATTTTTCTGAGGATAAGTTGATAGACATAGATTAACTGTGTTAAAATGTTTGATGTCAAGGCTGCTACTGGCCCACACGGCACATCTCTGTGTACAGATGGGAAGCAGGCAGGCGGGTTTGTCAGGTTGGTGGCCACTTGGGGTCAGCAAGAAGGTGGGGTCCTTCACAGCCCGGGCCTGGGGTATGTTTTGGCTGGAGACTGGCAGCTCAAATTCAAGCTCCACTGGCCTTCCTCCCCTCAGAGGGTAAGGCAGTGTACCACCTTAGCTGTGGGAAAGATTCACCAAAAACCCAGGAAGTGCAGGTTGCCATTCAGAACCAGTTCGTGCTTTCAAAAACCACTCGTGTGTACTGACTTTCGAGCAGTAAGTGAAGAAAGGCCCAGAGTAGAAACATTCATTGTATAAAATTCCTTCTAATCTGTAAACGATATTGAGTTTCTGGATAGAGCACGACACAACAGAAAAACGTGACTGAAATACACCAAATCTCCTGGTGTTGATGTCTTATTTGTGAAAGGGAAGCTGCCTTCCTTAGAATTCTGTGGTTTTATCAATGCTGGCTTCTCCAGACTTGTAGCAAAATCTCTCAGGAGAGCTGTGGGTGTTTGGGAAGTGAGCCAGAGTGGTGTGAAGACAAAGAGGAAAATATGTAATGGCTGAACTTGGAGGAAAAGCTCTGGGCAGCAACCTGAGTGACCTTGAAATAGGTAGGGCTTGGAAACCCGCAGGCTGGAGACCCTGTCATATGACGCTGTCATAGAAACCACAGTGTTCATAGCCTCAGTCCGGACAAACCCAGGAGCTGCCTCGCTTTGTTATTTATTTCCAACTTGGGTTCCCATGAATGCAGTTCTACAGTTTTATTGTTTTTGTGAGTTCAACTAGAGAGGGCAGTTTGGCTTTTTAAATTTCTTTATTCACGTGTCTTTTTATATGTGTTGCATGACAGGTTCGGGTCCCCTTTCTAGTGCCGTCCTCTGAACATGGAGTGGGTGGGCCCTGCTGGCTGTCATCCACGCTGATTCCATGAGGGTGGGACCTTGTCTCCCACCACGGTGGACCCTACCCTGTGCACTTCTCAGCACCTGCCTTAGAACTTACTGGTTGTTTCAGTCATGTTTTACTGATATGATGCATAGTTTTTTTAAGTACCTAAGGCAGTTGTCCGGAGAAGGCGATGGCACCCCACTCCAGTACTCTTGCCTGGAAAATCTCATGGGCGGAGGAGCCTGGTAGGCTGCAGTCCATGGGGTCGCTAAGAGTCGGACACGACTGAGCAGGCCTTGGCTGAAGGACAGTGGCAGAGGGGCCAGAAGCTCCAAATGCGTAAAGAATCGGAATGTCCATTATCCAGGTGACCCAGAGCTGGTACCTTGCTGGAAAGATGTGTCTTCATCTGTAAGAGAGGTTGAATGTACATCACTCCGCTGCCCTCCAGGATGGCCGTGATGATTAGGTGGAGGACAGATGTGAGGTGTCACCCACATTTGGGGCCACAAGCTCACAATGGCAGAGTGGTTGCACTGTGAGCCATCTGATTCATAGCTCTTTATGAGGGGCCGTTACTTTTGCTGCTAAAGTTGGCTGCCCATAAAGCACTGTGCCTCAGAGGGAGCAGAGCGCAGGGTATAAGCCACCATCTGCCCTGCAGTTTGGGAATGTGGGAAGGACCACCCTCCCTCAAGAAGCCCTGATCCTGTTGGCAGAGAGCAGGCTGCAGTAAGTGTCCATGTGTGGGGAAAAACTTCACAAATGTCCTGGCAACATCACAATAAATGTGACGGGGAAATTTTCACAAATGTCCTGGCCAAGAGTATTTGGGAAGACATTTCCGCATGGCGTGGATTTGGGCAATTGCAAGCCTAGTACAGCATCCTGGGCCTCCTGAGAGGCAGGGGCGAGGCTGGGAGTTCTCATCTGTGCCTCTCCTGAGGAACCGGGGACAAATGCTAATCAGGAAGGCCCACTGCCTCCTTCACAGCCTCTGGGACTCCAGAGCCGGGACAGGTGACCCTGAGCATGTGGAAGGTCCTTCCCATCTTAGCAAGGGAGGTCGGTCACCCAGAGCTGCTGTGTCACAAATACTTGGCCAATGTGTACATGGATTCATACCTGTGTACATATTAACAGGTCAGGAAACATGGAACTTAGCATGATTTTTCAATTCCATTTTCTTAAATGTTAGAATCCATCTTTATATCTTAGCGTTGCTGGAGTTAGGATGTCGGGGGCACGCCATGACCAGGGTGGGCAGGCCTTCCAGCTTTCCAGGCTTTTGACACCCAGCAGGCCTGTGTCCCAAGCCTGGGCGGTGGGGCAGGCCCTGGAGGATGATTCTGCCCAATGAATTGTGACTGGGAGTGATTGTGTGTCTCTTCCAGGCTGGAGTGTTGGTGTGAAGGTGTGTGACCCTTCAGAGCTGTCCTGCCCTCTGCTTGGTGATGAACAGTGTAGGGGTGGGGTGGGGGCTGCCCCATCAGTCTCTGGCCCTGAAGTGGGAGAGGTCCTAGAGCACCACCTGATTGACCTCAGCGCATCATGACTGTACTGCAGGGTCTGGAAATGAATCAGGTGGGTGTGAGCTGCCAGGGTACTGGCTGGAACTGATGCTCTCACTGCTTTTTCCTCTTTTTCCCTTTATTTTTTCCCCTTTCCTCTTTCCCCCCTTTTTCTCTACAAGCTGTTATCAGACTGATCCTTTATCTTAGAACCAAGACAGTATGATAATTCCTCTGGTTGGTTTCCAGCTTTCCTGGCTAAGGAATCTTCAGGCATTCTCAACAAAACCGGAAAGAAGACACTTGTCTGCAGTGGCAGGAACTGGGCATGCGCATTTCAGGAGATTCTTATTTATTGAAACATGTTGAAAACTAAAAAACTCTGCAAAAATGGTTAACCTGGAGGTTTCCCCATTTATGTTTCATGATGCTAAAATAGGTTCCCTTAAAAGATAATGCTTTCCTTCAGTAAGTTTGGGAAAATATTCTATATTCTCAGTTTGTCCTTGAAGATTAGCAGTGCCCACTATAAGATCAAAGGCTCTGAGAAGACCTGCAGTTTAGTCAAGTGGAATTCAGTATTTTTCAATCCTCCTCTACCCCAGCCCCATACATCTCTCAGGCCCAGTGTTTACAAGGAAGTTAGTACGTGAAATGTGCAGTTTGCCGGATCCTGTTGCGGTAGAATGGTGCTTGATCCCATCTAAAAGCTGCAGGATGTGTCATCAAGGAAGTCATTAGGATACAGTGCTTATTATGACATAGTTATTCCTTTTCTAGTCTTTTCTAACAGCAATTTTTTTGAGCTCCATCTGTATACAAGGCTTCCTATCCTGGCTGTACATAGAACACTCATGTGCAGCCCAGGACCCTGTGCGTCAGTGTCAGTGTGGGGAGAGCCCTCGGAAACCTGCAGGTCCCTGGCCCTTACCAGCACCCGCACAACAGGGCTGTCCTGGCACAAGGCCTGGGGATCAGCATGGAGAACACGCAGTACATGACAGATTCCCTGACCTGTGAGAGACCCCCCTACCAGATGCCTTGCTTCTGCCCTCTCTCTGCCTGGGGCTGGGTTCTGGAAGGTCCTGGCCTGGAAGACCCAGCGTGGGACCCTAAGGGAGCCCACATGATGAGTCTAGACCTCATGGCTGTGTTTGTGTGCTTTAGAAACGACAGCTAGACACCTGTATTTTAGTGGAGGCCGTCACGTGCTAGGGCCAAGGCCACTGAGGACCACGGGGAGAGTTCGCCAAGGTGGCCACTGTGAGGCTGAGGGGTGGGTAGGGGGCTGGGGGCCAAAGCCCTGGACAGGGCTGTGCTTCCCGCGAGGCTTGGTGCACAGTGGAGGGCCTGGCCTTCACACCTGTGGCCGGGTACCCGCACAGTGGTGCGATGGAGGGAGATGCTGGTGGGGATGGCAGGAGAGGGGACTTCACAGCAGCTGGATAGGCTCTTCATCATGGATGCCTTGCCTTTCAGCCGTCATGAGAGGGATCTGGACTCCTTTGATGAGGCAGTTCTTCTGGAATTTGTTCAGGCTCAAAAGACATAAATTGGCCCTTTAATCGGGCCATGACATGACTTCAGGGCTTGAGTTTTAACCGTGCTGTGAAGCCTCTCCCAAGGCTGCAGCTTCTCTCCTGCAGGAAGTGCTGCTGGAAATGAGGCAGAACAATTCAACTTCTGCCCCTTTTACATTCAGATGACCTTGCGGTGGCTGAACACAAGGTGCTGTCCTCGGCCAGCAGACGCTGTAGCTGCCCGATTCTGCAGGTCAGCACCATGGGCACAGGGCCTCTGGGGAAAGTGGTAAAGCCCCAGATGGACGTCCCTGGAGCTGGGTTCAGCAGGGACATTCTGGTCTGATACGGCACTGGGTGTGGTGATTCAGGGATGCTTACAGAAATATGGAAGTGCGGTCGCATTCCCAGGGTATCTTCGTTAATGCTCCCCAGGTGCGCCAGCTGTGCAGCTGGGGTGTGAGGCTGGGGACAGGACTGAGCAGGACTCAGGTCAGTGCCTCGCCCTTGAGTGGCTGAAGAGCGGCTCTCAGGGACCCAGCATCTTCCTATCTGCTCACTCCTCCCCCACCAGGTCTACTCGGGCCACCCTGTGTGGACAGGGATGTGATGAGCGAGACACTGGCCCATTAGCATCCCTCTCTGGCTCCACCCAGCCTAGGGGCCTCACTCCCAGCTCTCCCCGCCTCCCTGGCCGAGGCCACGCCTCTCCCTGCAGCATGTGGGCCTAGGTAGCCTCCGTGGGCCCAGTGCTTCCTGTGCTTCCCTGCCCCCAGCCCTGGGAGCGCTTCTCCAGCTGCCTGCAGGATGCTTTCACCTCCAATGCCCACATATGTTCTCATTCCCTTTTTCTTCTCAAAGGACCAAAAGATGTGTGTGCTCATGACACACACACAACATGCACAGTAAGCCACAACTTACCCTCATATGGGCTTCCCTGGGGGCTCAGACTGTAAAGAATCCAGCTGCAGTGCGGGAGACCTGGGTTTGACCCCTGGGTCGGGAAGATCCCCTGGAGAAGGGCATGGCAAACCACTCCAGTATTCTTGGTTGGACGATTCCATGGACAGAGAGGCTAGTCCATGGGGTAGCAAAGAGTCAAACATGACTGAGGGACTTCACTTCACTTATGCTCATATATGTTTATTTATGCTGCACACACCACACACACCACATGTGTGCAGTCACGTGCACTCACACACACACACAGACCATGCACAAGTGCACTTATGTACATCCATATGCGTGCCCCTCCTGTACAGAAGAGCCCAAGGAGGTGACAGTCTGATGCACTAAATGTCCTTGATCCCTGTTGATAGGGGTAAAGGACAGGGTGGAAAGCCAATCAGCCACAGCCAGCAGACTTCGCAGGCTCCCTCCAGCTCCCTGAAATGCCGCGTACAGTGGCCTGGGATGCAGTGTGAGAGTCCAGGCTGGACCTTCTCCAGGGATCAGGGTCAGGAGCCCAGAGGAGAGGCAGGGCCTTTGCTCAGCCATTGACCACCCTGTCCATACAAGTCCTTTCCTGCTGCAGGCCTTGGAGCTGGGCCTGTCCCACCCTACTCTTGGTGGACACCTGCCAGCCCCATTCCCAAACTGACTGCATGGTCACCTGTGTTCTGGTTCTCATCTGTCACCAGGACCCTTGCTGGATTCTTATTCCCGCTGCCTCCTCCCCCTATAGACACATATAAGCCACACACATAACCATGTATGCACATACACCACGTACACCCTGTGTACCAGACATCACACCCCTCATCTTCCCCACACCACGTGACATACTGTGCACACCCCCCCAGCATGCATACCCATCACATCAATCACAGGCCCCTGTAATTCATTTATTCACTCTGTCTGCCTCCCTCTGTCCCTGCTCTCCTGTTGCAGCCATCACTGTCTTTCTCTGACCTGAAATATTATTATCTTTTCCACCAAATGTCATTTAAATTGCTCCTAATGGTAGAGACTGAGACAGGAGGTTAAATCTGTGCACCCACTCTGGAGTGCCCATTATGTGCATAATGCATTTAATGCATTTTCTCCTTGGCTCTGCCCCTCCCTCCTCCACAGGACACCCTCAGGCCCGGCTCCTGTGGTGTGCACATGCAAGGCTGCTCCATCCGCAGACACTTAGCATGGCATGAGCCTGATTGAATATGGGGCTTTCCCATCAGAAGAAGCCCTGCCTTGCCCTGCTGGGTGTCCTTCAGCATTCAGAACCTCCTGGGCACAGATGTCAAACTGACTGACACTGCAGAGCTGAGAGAGACAGGTGTTCATGAGCAATTCCGGAAGGGACCGAGTTAGTCCTTAAAGCACCCATCCTCCAAGCTTAGTCCAGAACCACTGGGGATATGGCTCATTTTAGCAGCACGCAGAGGCTGCTGAAATTACCAGTGGTGGTGGTGGTTGTATTAATCAGCTCAGGCTGCCATTACAGAACTCCACAGACTAGGTAGCTTAAACAACAGACATTTATATCTCACAGCTCTGGAGGCTGGATGTCCAGGATCAAGGCACCGGCATGCTGGTTTCTGGGGACGCCACGCTCCTCTGTTGAAGGTGGTCACCTTCTCGCCATGTCTTCACCTGGCCTCTTCTGTGCATGCATGGGAGCGAGAGATCTCTAGTATCTCTTCCTCTTCTTGGAAGGACACTGATCTTACCAGATCAGGGCCCCACCCTTAAGACCTCAATTAAGCTTAATTACCTCCAAGGCTCCTATCTCAAGATATGCTCATGTTGTGGGTTAGGGCTTCAACAGGTGAATTTGGGGAGCATGCTATTCAGTCTGTGACAGTGGCAGAGTTTTCAGCTCAGCTCTGCTGCCTGCTCTGGCCTCCTTCAACTGCTCTCCCTTGTCTCCTGTGTACCTTTCATGTAGGTAGGTAGCTAGCTTTCTGGAGCTCTGGGTGTGAGCTCACAGTTAGGCCAGCATACCACATTGGCAGGGATACTTTCTCTGCCTCCTGGAATGGTCTCCCTCCTCCTGCCACCTGATAAGCTGCATTGTCCTCTTCAACCTGACTGCCTGGTACTAAATTCTACAAGAAGTGCTGGGGAGAGCCTGGAGCAAGTCTTTTGGATTTATCACTGTGTCTTTCCCTGGAAATGGGGGAAAAGACACTTGATGTCAGTGGGTCCAATTAGATAGACTTTGTGGAAATTTTCAGTAGATTAAACAGTTATATTCACAGGAAGATAATTATTATACCTGTTATCACTTAAAATATCTCAGTGTATCAAAAATCTGTTCAGGTATAAATAACAGAAAGCTGACCAGTGGATTGCCTCTCACACATAAGGAAGGAGGTTCCTAGCATTGGTCCAGAGGCATCACCCTCTGGCTAACATCTCTGTAATTCTCCTGACCACCTGGCCACAAAATGGCTGCTGAAGCACTGGCCATTATGTGCTAGTTCAAGGGAGAAAGAAGGGTCAGTGCCAGCTGTTTATAATTTTTTTTAAATCAATATTGCGAAGATTTCCTAGAAATCTGACAGGGAGGTTTATACTTGGGTTTTACTAGCCAGAGCTGGGTCATATGGCTACCTCTGGCTCAGAGGGAGGCAGAGAAGAACAGTGTTGTCTCACACTAACTGGCATTGGCTTACACTCAGCAAGATCTATCACCTGAGGCCAGGGATGTGAACCCACCACCACCATTCAAACTAGGTTCTGATGGTGAATCAGGAGGGGACTGGTGCTGGATAGATGACAAACAAAAGTAACCTCTCTCATGGGATACGATTTACTGCCTAATAGCTGGGATTCAATGTTGCCAGTGCTACAGAAGCCTGGTGTGCTGCAGTCCATCAGGTCACAAAGAGTCAGACATAAATTAGCAACTGAACAACAAAAGAGCTGCCAGTGGTAGAAAGGTTACTAGATTCTCTGACAGGGACTCTTCTCGTGTTTCTTACCTGGACTGTGAATAGAAAACAGTATGGAGGGCGAGGAGTCAGGTGTGAATCTCACCTGGTGGAATGCAGGTATGGGTCCTGACCCAAGTGTGTCCTCCACTCCCTCCTGCCCACCAGCTGCTCCCTGCCTTCCCCATGCCTGTCTCCATTCCTGCTGGCGTCTGTCTTGTGCATGCTCCATACCTCTCTGTGCCTTGGCTTCCTGTTGGCTTTGCTTTTCATTCAGTCACTGCTTTGGTCAACTGTGCAAGAAGTCTAAAAAGGAAAGTGTCTTCAACAGGTAGTGCTGGAAAAGCTGGACAGCTACACAAAGCTGACATGATGTGACCAGAACACTCCCTCACACCACATGCAAAAATAAACCCAAAATGGATTGAAGACATAAACATAAACCTTGAAACCATAAAACTTCCAGAAGAGAGCATAGGCAAAACACTCTCTGACATACATTGTAACAATATTATCTTGAACCAGTCTCCTAAGGCAAAAGAGATAAAAGCAAAAACAAACAAACAAACAAAAAACAACCAAAATAAATGGGACCTGATTAAAGTTAAAAGCTTTTGCGTAGCAAAGGAAATCACTGAGAAAATGAAAAGACCTACAGAATGGGACAAAATTATTTGCAAATGATGTGATCAACAAGGGAATAATATCCAAAGTACATAAACAGCTCATACAACTAAATATCAAAAACAAACAACTAAATCAAAAGATGGGGAAAGAACTGAATAGCCGTTTCTCCAAAGAAGACATACAGATGGGCAACAGGCACATGAAAAGATGCTCAATGTTGCTAATTATTAGAGAAATATAAATCAAAACAATAATGAACTGTCACTTCATACCAGTCACAATGGGGAAGTGACCAATGATTTTACCAATAACAAATGTTAGGGAGGATGTAAAGAAAAGGAAACCCTTGTATACTATTGGTGGGAATGTAAATTGGTGCAGACAACTATGGAAAACAGTATGGAGGTTCCTCAGAAAACCTGAAGTAGAACCACCATATGATCCACCCATCACACTCAGAGAAAAATGAAAACGAATTCAAAAAAGGTACATGCACCCCAGTGTTCTTAGTGACACTATTTTCAATAGCCATGACATGGAAGCAACCAAAGGGTCCTTCAGCAGATGACTGGACAAAGATGTGGCATATATGTGTAGTGGAATATTACTCAGGCATAGAAAAAATGAAATGCTGCCGTTTGTAGCATGTAGTTGGACCTAGAAAATACTGTACTTAGTGCAATGTCAGGCAGAAAAAAACATGCTGTATGGTGTCCCTTATCTGTGACATCTAAAAAATAATACAACTGAACGTATATGCAAAACAGTGACTCACAGAGTCACTTGTGATTACCAAAGGAGAGTGGGAAGGGGGAGGGGCAAAATAGGAGTATGGGATTAAGAGATACAAGCTACTATGTATAAAATAGATAAGCAACAATGATACATTGCATCACATAGGGAGTTAGAGCTTTTATCTTGTAATTACTTATAATCTGCAAAAATACTGAATCACTATGCTGTATACCTGAAACTAATGTAATATGGTAAATCAGGTGTTGTTACGTAAAAAGCAAAGTTAAGGAAAGGCAGGATGTTGGGTGCATGATTAAACATTGTAACAGGAAGCGGGCCTGGGGCTCAGGAAGAACAGGGCCCGGCTCCCCTCTCAGGCGCCTGATTGATCTGTGCAGGAGCTCAGCACCACTGCACTGCAGTCATGAGGTGCAGGGAGGGTCTTTGGTTCATTCTTTCATTGACTCTAAGCCTGTGTGAGTGGCCTTGTGTGCAGAGCCACGTGAGGCCTTGGGTCAGGCTGTCCCTGAGCATGAAGGAGATCCAACAGGCTCAGGTGTCTCTAGAAAGGAAAGGGCCCCAGGGTCTCTTGCTCTCGACTTCTAAACATGGAAACGAAGTCCTAGATATTAATCCATGTGCTTGGCCATCCCGAGGCAAAAAGGAGTGGAGTTGGGAAGGATGGCCCCGTGCTAGACTTTGGCTCAGGCACCTTCTGTTATCAGCGTGTCTTGTTTTGTGAGAAGTTCTTCCCAGCCCTGGATGTGCTCATTTAAACGGGGTGTGTGTTGGGAGGTCCTGGAAGGTGTGTGTGACTGTGGACGCTTGACTGGATTTCAAGGCATGTTGGCTTCATCTCGGGGCCCGTGTAATAGGAGGCAGAGTTTTGCTCGATGAAAGGTTACTTTGCTCGGAAATTGTATCCTGGCACCTTGCTGATGGTTTGGCAATTGTCGAATGATGTTTCAATTGAAAATTTTTGAAGGATTTATGAGTTTATTTTCCCCTTTGGATATCAAACTTTTATCTTCTCGGTTGTGGAACAAAATAACATGTGTTTGGATTTTCTCTCTTCTGACTCATAGTCCGTTTGGGCAAGTGTAACCAAAATACCACAGACTGGGCAACTTATAAACCACCGAAATTTTATTCTCACATTTCTGGAGGCCAGAAGCCTAAGATCATGGCCCCAGAGTGGTTGTGTCCTGGCGAGGGACCTCCTGCAGCTTGCAGATAACCTGCTTCTCCTGGTGTCATCACATGGTGGGAGGGGTGAGGGAGCTCTGGGGCCTCTTATAAGGACACTAATCTCATTCACAAGGGTTCCACCCGTATCACCTAGGTACTTCCTAAAGGCCCACCTCCTAATACTGTCATCTATAGGGATTAGGATGTCAGCACATGAATTTGGGGATGGGACAGGCTGGGACCTGGGACCCTTTGCTGCAGTGCTTCAATGTTTGCACTCGGATAAACCTCTCCTCTAGCAACAAAATACAAAGAAACTATAATGGGCTAAAAATAACTGCAATTAGAGCAAATTTGGGACAAGATACAGAGACCAAAACACCCACCTGCCTCTTTTGGAGAGCAGGGAGCAAAAAGCAGGGTACTGCGCATGCCCCCTGCACACAGCACCACCACTGAAGGCCTGGGCAAACCCCCTAAACCACCCCTCCAGCCCGAGCCCTGGACACACCCTCTGCCCTCGCCCCACTGGAGCCAACTTGGGCAGGGAGCAAGCAAGGGACGCTGTTGCCTGTTTTAGTTCACTCTGCTATAAGGACCCCAGTACTCTTGCCTGAAGTTCTTGTCTGGTCTCTGATCAATTTCTATTGATGAGAAAAGCCAAGAACCCTGGTATGAACATTCAAACCATAGCAGACTCCTTCTCCATGTAAAAGTACCACATGTTCTCAGGTGTCAGCTCTTCAAAAGACAAATGAAAATGGCACCTAATACCAGTTTTTAAAAAAGCTTTGATTAAAAAGCAACTAGGGGCTTCCCTGGTGGTCCAGTGGCCAAGACTCTGTGCCCTCAATGCAGGGGGCCCGAGTTTGATTCCTGGTCAGGGAACTAGATCCCACATGTCACAACTAAGACCCAGAGCAGCCAATAAATAAATACTTACAAATTGGCAACTATAGGCCGGGAAACTTCCTCTGGATCAGTAAGTATAAAAACAACCTTTTGGTAGGAGAGACTCTCAGAACTGGATGGTTTCCCTCAGTCCTTGGGAGAGTTCAGGTGACATGACATAGACCGTGGGGTGAACAGTATCCTAGGGGAGTCTTGTCACTCCCTCCTGTGTGCCATTTGCTTGTTTGTTTTCTGATCTCTGATTCCAGGTCCCTTGTACTTCTGTGAGAATCTAATCAAATGTAGCACATCCGCCACTGGGAGACCAGCTAAGGTGGGGCTCCGCTTGCACACAGCAGAGGGGCCTGTGTTGCCGACACAGCTGTGGTGCCAGGAGGGTCTCGCAACCTCACCAAGCCACTGCAGGCAAGTCAAGTGGTCCGTCCAAGTAGGAGCTGGGGTGTGTCCTGGTCAGCCCCTGAGTCATTTTAAGCCCAGATACTTTTATTGGATGTATATCTCCATTTTTTGGCTGCTTATTTGGGGCCAAATTAGAATGCCATTTGGAGACAGTCAGACGGTCAGACAGTCAGCATTTAATACATAAATGCTTCATAATAGGAACTTAGAGTTAAAAACAGTCATTAAATAAGTTCTCAAACCACAGTGACTTGTAGTAACTCACAGTAACTCACACAGGCATAGTCACACACCTTTTCACTGACATGTGTGTATGAGTTTGCATGTGTGTGAATACGTGTATATATGAGTGTGTATATGTGTGTGTGTCAGTATGTACATGTGTCAGTGTGCACGTGCACACACACATCTTTTTCCCTGCTCTACCACATGTGTAGGGTGATGACAGCGAAGAGCCTGGGGTTCAGTGGACAGGAGGCCTAGTCTGTACTGTCGCTCCTGTGGGAAGGTTGCTTGGTCTCTTTGAGACTCTGCAGCCCCTGTGTGTGTTGGGGAATGATGTCAGTGACCCGCCGTCCAAGCCTGCGTTGGGATTATGTGAAGCAATGCTATAAAAACACTAGTACACTGCCTGGCACAGAGGAACCGGCAAATAAGGGGTAATTAAACTGAATGGACCCAGAGGTCTACTGATGTCTACCAGCAAGAGAGGGGGACCTGGGGTTGGGCGGCACACACGACCCAAGGCCACCACCCCCTATTTTCTGGAAAGTGGGAGAGCCATGTCCCATGATGCAGGGCAGGGAGGGGTCTGTGTGTTCTGTGGACCCTGTTGTCTGTTCCCTCAGGCTGTGTGCATTGCTGGCTCCCCAGAGGCAGGGCTAGGAGAGCAGCAACACCTTTCCAGTGGGAGACCCACTGCTCCTGGCTTAGCATTTGTACTGGGATTGTAAGTACTCTGTAGTCACTGTTATTGATTAGACAGTTTGACAGGACATCTCTCTTTTTAATAAAGGAACTGATTTCCCTACATGATCTTGGGACACCAGGAACAGGCACTGGTACTGACAGGGAGACAGGTGGGTGTGAACCCAGGGCCATCAGTGATCACAACGGGTGCCCTGTGGGTGCACATCTCTTCACGGGTCTGTGAAGTTGCCGACGAGAAGGCTGGAGTGCCAGAAAACATATGAACAGGTCTTTGTAACCACAGGAGCCTTGAATACCTGCTGCAGTGTGTGCCACAGACTGTATTGAGCTTTGAGTCATTTGCAGTGGGTTTAAGAGGTTGGCTTGGATGGTCTCTTCTTATATCTATTGCTGAAAGAATGACTGACTGATTCACAAGGAAGGGCACATGGATGAGAGGCCAGGGAAAGTTCCTGTCCAGAGATGTACTGATAATTGCAAGAGGAGCTACATGCTGCTGGAACTGAATGAGACTCAGAGATCTGTGTTAATACCAGCAAAGGTCTTATACAAACTCTTAGCAGAAAATGATCGTAGTTCTCTGGACAGAATGAACCTCAGTGGATTGGAAGCCAACAAGAGTTTAGCATAATATAATTTAGTTTTATGGCCATGATCACATTAGATTAGTTGGAATGAAATTCCCAAATACATAGAAAATCTCCAGGTCTCTAAACTTTAATTTGATATACTGCCACATAGAAATGTTCTTAAAATGTATTCTAAATAATATGGCATTTTGAAAATTTGGGGAAGCCAGAGAAAGCCTTGAAAATGTTCATCTTACTCTTCTGGTCTCTTTTCTTGCTTGGTAGCCGAAGGAGTGTTTTTTAATATTTATTTGTAAATTTTCATCTGTTTGGCTGCACTGGCTCCTAGTCGTGTCACGGGGGATCTTTAGTTGCAGCATGTGAACTATAGTTCCCTGACCAGGAGTCGAACCCAGGCCTACTGCATTGATAGCTTGGAGTCTTAGCCACTGGACCATGATGGAAGTCCCCTGAGGGGGTATTTTAATTGGTTTGTATTTACTGATTGAATGCGGTATTTGTTGTATACTTTGTTGGGTTTTGGAGCAGGGTGATCCTGAGACACCCCAGGCTGTCCCTTAGCTGTCAGGACCTGAGAACAAATCCACTGAGGTCGTCCATTCCTCCCAGTGGAGCATCAGGTTGAGACCATACCTTCTCTTCCTGCTCATGAGAGAAGCACATTCATTTCTAAGTAAAGGTGCTGAGTGTGATGTAATTAGGTCCTGGATTTTGCCAAATATGAATCTATTAGCTCCTCCCTGTGCCTCTGTTCAGTGACCTGTTGGTAAGTCACAGGCCTCCCTTTGAAGGCCATGCTTCCATTCTCCCACCATGTGCCTGTCCAGACAGATTGAAGCGGTTAAGCCCGCCTATTCTGGGGAGAAGAGATAAGTAGGGACATGGACACGTGGTGAGTGCCTGCCAGCCAGACGCCAGCCCAATACCCACTCAGGCTCTTCCCCTACTTGGGGCCCTGAGAGGTGGGCCAGCCCTCCCCACCTTCAGGGAGGACGCTGGGCCCTCAGGAGAGGCCAGAGGGGTCCAGATTGCCCTGTGCCAAGCCTGGCCTTCCAGCACAGGCCCACTGCTGAGCTGCCCACTCTCTCCAGATTACAAGTAACCTGAGCTCGTCTGGCTTTTTCCAGTTCATTAAAAACCAGGCTTAAGGCTCCTTCTGCCTGTGGCACCCTCAGGGCTAGTGAGGCTTCCAAGGGGTTGCCCTCCTGCTTCAATCTAATCCTGGGCCCCCCTCCTCCCCAAGAGCTGGGGTACAGCTGCCATGGCCTTCTAAGTAGTCTTGGGAAGCATTCCTGCCTCCAGCCTGGTTTAGGGGAAGGAAATGGTCAAGGGTGGGTTAAGGGCAGTTCCTGTCTGCCTGTGAAGAGCCTTCCAACACAGTTGCTTTCTGATGCCTGTC
Source organism: Bos javanicus (assembly GCF_032452875.1). Classification (NCBI taxonomy): domain Eukaryota; kingdom Metazoa; phylum Chordata; class Mammalia; order Artiodactyla; family Bovidae; genus Bos; species Bos javanicus. The sequence goes on from NC_083888.1 coordinate 29,486,786, forward strand.
TCCTTCCCAGGCCTCCCAACATGTACTTGGGGCAATCGTGTATTTCTCCTGCCTGTTACTCCTTTGAAGTGAAAGTGAAGGTCGCTCAGTTGTGTCTGACTCTTTGTGACCCCATGGACTGTACAGTCCTTGGAATTCTCCAGGCTAGAATACTAGAGCGGGTAGCCTTTCCTTTCTCCAGGGATCTTCCCAACCCAGAGATTGAACCCAGGTCTCCCACATTGCGGGCAGATTATTTACCAGCTGAGCCACAAGGGAAGCCCAAGAATACTGGAGTGGGTAGCCTTTCCCTTCTCCAGGAGATCTTCCCAACCCAGGGATTGAACCCAGGTCTCCTGCATTGCAGGCAGATTCTTTACCAACTGAGCTATCAAGGAAGCCCTGATATTTCTTTCTTTTTTTTTTTTTTTTAGTTTTTTGTGGACATACATGCTTTTATTTTTTTATTTTTTTTAAACTTTACAATATTGTTTTGGTTTTGCCAAATATCGAAATGATATTTCTTTACTGATACCTTTTACTCCTTTACCAGCCACTTTTGTGCCTTTTGTGAGCAGTTCTCTTAGAGTTCAAGAGAAATAGATAGTCAGTGCTTAAACTGAAAGAGTCTGCACACATATGGGGTTGACCTCCTTCGTGAATGGGTTGGATTAACATGCCTTGTACTCATCCCTCTGTGTGTGCATGTGTGTGTGTGCGTGCGCACACACGCACATGTGTTTATTCACACATGCTCGCAGGCACCATCCAGCCCGGGGTCAGTGTGCTCAGAGCGTCATGTGATAGCTCTTCTGTATGTGGGGGGTCTGCCAGCTCCCTCCGGTCCACCAGAACTGGGCCCCCTCCATGCCAGCCTGACCTCAGGACCAGTGCAGTCTTCTGGCAGACTGATCTGGTTCAGACATCAGGCCTGGCTCACAGCACCAGACTGAGAATTGTGCAAAGCGGAGGGGAGGTCACTGAAGGGTAAGGCAGACATGACCCCTGGCAGAGCACTGTACAGGGAAGTTAGGAAGGGAGGAGAGTACAGTCCTGGGGAAGGAGCTGGGCAAGGCAGGGGGAGTGCCCTGAGCTTCAGAAGGGAGAGCTTCCTGGGGAGATCCTAGTTCGGAGAGTGGGTGGGCACCCCAATGTGTCCTGTTAGCAATAGAAGGTCCCTGTGGGGACTGTGCTTTTAGGACTGTGTCCCAGGGGCTTTCCCCAACATGCTTTAGGGGGAATGCAGGGTACAGGGGGATGTACACCTCCTCTACCACCCTGCTCTGCTATTTGACTCCCAGCTCTTCATGTCGTTCCTTTCCAAGAAAGTGCTGCCTCAGAAGGGTCTAGGAGCCTTTGCAGAGCTGAGGCACAAAAGGGCAGATGATGACCAGGACAACACCAGGATTCAGGTAGATTGACTTCACCTCACGGGACAGAAATGTGTATCTCCCATCTGTCACACTCTGCCCTCTTATAGGCCAGGGCAACATCCCTCCTACCCTCCAGTTGGAGATTGACCTGCCATCCACTGTCATCACCCTGACCTGCCCCACAGGGACACTTTGATGCCCGGGAGAGACATGTGGAGCTGGGTGACTCGACTCTGGGCTGAGAACTCCTGAGTTCTGCCCTTGGAGCAGCTCCTTGGGACAGTGGGCGGTAGCGGGTGTTTGCAGTTTCTAGGGCTTTTCGCCTGGCTTAGCCTTGTGGGGCAGGCAGGCATCACACATCAACTACTGCAGACCATTGTTCTCAGGTGGTCACTGCAGAGGGCGTTTAAATGACAAGCTGTCTGAGAACAGGGAGACAGATCTCAGAGGCCAGTCTTTCAAGTTATAATTAAAACTCTGATTCAGCCCTGTGGCTCGGCAACGTGTGGGAAAAAAAAGTGGCTCCTGTTGGAGCTGAGGCCACCCAAGGGACAGGCTTCAGACAGGGTGCTGGCCTCCTGGAGGTCCTCAAGAGGAAGAATGCAGTGGGTCCCTCAGCCTCCCCAGAGAGCCCAATCACTAAGCTCAGAAAGAGGGTGGCTGAGGGACACTGGTGGCTCAGATTCCAGTGAGGAATCTGAGCCACCAGTGTCTTAGGGACAATAAGGAACAAGCTTAACATACACAATTTTCAAGAAATATTTTGTGAATGAGGAAGACATAAAAGGAAAATGACATTTTGCAAATGCCTTTTTTTTTTTTAAACAGTTCTACTTCAAGATTTTGAATTGATTCTGAAGTCTGATGTAGAAAGATGTTTTTAGTCCTGATCCCTGAGCAGCAGGCCCTGTGCCACAGAGGCGGATATTTCCGGCCTCTTGATCAGAACAGCCAGTGCCAATCTGAGGTTCTCCGCTCCATGACCCAGTGACTTGGCCCATTCTGAGCCTCTGTCATCTTCTCTAGAACATGATTACTGGTTGTGGGGATGAGTGGCTTTCAGCTGTTAAGATTTTTAAAAATTTATGCTATTAAAGTATGGTTGATTTAACAGTGTGTATTAGTTTCTGATGTACAGCATAGTGATTCAGTTACACATGCCTGTGTGCTAAGTCACTTCAGTCGTGTCCAACTCTTTGCGACCCTGTGGACTGTGGCCCACCAGGCTCCTCTGTCCATGGGATTCTCCAGGCAAGAATACTGGAGTGGGTTGCCATGCCCTCCTCCAGGGGATCTTCCTGACCCAGAGATTGAACCCACGTCTTCTGTGGCTCCTGAACTGTAGGCAGATTCTTTACCACTGAGTCACCTGGGAAGCACTCAGTTTTATATGTGTATATAGATATAGATATCCTTTTTTGGATTCTTTTCCATCATGATTTATTGCAGCATATAGAGTATAATTCCCTGTGCGAAGATAAATGAAGATAAATAAGTCTTCATTATTTATCCATCCCATATATAATAGTTCACATCTGCTAATCCCCAACTCCCAATCCTTCATTCTCTCCCTGCCCACCCTCCTCTCTCTGTGTCTGTGAGTCTGTTTTTTAGGTGAGTGCATTTGTGTCATATTTTAGATTTCACATGTAAGTGATATCATGTGGTATTATCTTTCTCTGTCCAGTTTTCACTTACTTTGATAATCTGTAGGTCCATTCATGTTGCTACAAATGGCATTATTTCATTCCGTTTTAGGGCTGAGTGATATTCCATTATATATATGTACTGCATCTGCTTTACCATTCACTTTTCAATGGACATTCAGGTTGCTTCCATGTTTTCTGGCTATTGTAAATAGTGTTACTATGAACATTGGTGTGCATGTATATTTTCTAGTTATGGTTTTCTCTGGATATTTACCTAGGAACAACAAAAATCGTAACTCTACTTTTACTTTTCTGAGGAACCACCATGCTGTTCTCCATGGTGGCTGCACTGACTTACATTTCCACCAACAGTATAGGAGGGTTCCCTTTTTTCCACACCCTCTCTGTCCTGTTAGTATTTTCAATTGCCCTGGCATGCCCTGCTCAAGTAAAGTCTTATCCGCAAAAGTCACAGGACACAGGCCCATCCATGAATCCTCCCCTCCCTCAGCCAAAAGGGTGCCCAAAGGCCTGGGGGGTTTTGGGGGCTCCCTCTCACTCTGGGATGGTGCAGAACCTGACAACCCAGCTGTCTTTGCACTGACTCCTAGGAGGGATTCAACTCATGCCTGAAAGATTTAGACCTTAAATAGTGCATATATAATTGTTTTGTGTGAAATCAATGGTAACTGCCTTCCAAGGACCACATTACAAAGAAGAAATAACTATGACTTCATTTCTTTCTTTTTCCTATCAAATAACTCAATTCATTAACAAAAAGATGTAGGATGTTAATATACCCCCAGCCTAGTTATTCCTACAGGTCATATGTGGTGCAGCTAGATGGAATTTTCATAACATCAGATTTACTTCGTAGTTACTTCTGTTGTGAATATTGGCATAACTGAGTATAATGTGAGATTAAAATATTATGCTTTTTTGTAATTTCATGTAAAAGCTATCGATAAATAGAAGATAACTACACTGTTGGAACATGGAGGTTACATGACACTAAAGTAGCATTACTTTAATATGATACGTAGACACACATTATGTTTATTCCAAATCGATGCTGTTTGGCTGATTGTTTCAGGTAAACACTGTATATATATAGATAGATAGACTGATATATATATATGTATATGTACTTTATATAGTATATGTATATAATCATATTTATTATTGGTATATGTAATATATTATTTTATTCTAGCTTTACATATTTATATAAAGAATCATCAGTCACACAACATAAGTTTAGGATTTAAAAGTATCCTGATTTCTCTTGACTTTTAGTTGCAAACTGAAATTAATCCATAGTGAACCTCATATTCCTGTGCACACACACACATATGCAACACAATTTTTCCATAGAACATTTTAGCACTCACAAAGTAAATGATGTTTAGCCTAATTTGTTTGGGTTTTTTTTAAGAGCTTTAAGATGTTACTGTTGTTCCAGAAATGCCATTTTATGTACTTTGAGAAGAACATCTGTGTATCCATGGTGACGGCCCCTGCTCGTTCCCGGCTGGCAGCCCTCAGGCCCAGGAGCCGTCCTGACGGGCCCTCCGAGTGCTGAGCTCCCAGCAGGGCTGGGTTCTGGGCAGTCTCGTTTTCTGTGGCAGCCCAGAGCTGGTGGGGGCAGAGGATCAGTGCCTTGTCCTGTGGGCCCAGCCAGAGGCGAGAGAAGAGCACCTGTCTGTGCCATGGGCGTGGCTTGTCCTCACACCTGGGCCCTGTCCTCTGGAGCTCCACCTGGCAGCCCTGCCTGGGCTCCGTCCTGCTTGTGCTCCAGGTGGGAGGGGTTTCAGCCCTTGTTCACTGGGAGAGCTAATTGCAGTGTGGGGTTTCTGGCCGTATCTGCTTTCCGGAACCATTTGTGGAAACCTGATTCCGTTCTTTTCAACAATGCGGCTGCTGGATAATGCCGTACATTAGGCTCTGTGTATGCGTGTTTCCTTTCGGTGGTGATTGCTTCCTGGTCTGTTGGTCTCTGGCTCATCATTCAGAGACCTGAGAGTGTGTGTGCAGCATCTGTGGAGGGGGCCCAAGGATGTCTACGCACATGAGTAGAGCCTTCAAATGACTGTACCACGGGTGGAGTCATCTGTGGATGCCCGTGGCTCCTGACATTAGGACTCAGGCAAGTGCTCAGCCAGCCACTTGTTGGGAATCTTAGACGAGTGAAAAAAACAAAAACTCCAATCCTGGTTTTTCTGTGCTGTGAACCAGGTGTGACATTCCCTTCACAGCTTCTTTCTCGGAAGGACAGGAGGAACTTGAACATCTAACAGCAGGAGGCTTCTGGGGTCCTGTGGACGGGGAAGCAGGACTCAGCCCTGGACGTGGCTCTGTGCAGCCACAATGGGGAACCTTGGGGGTCTGCCACCAGGGGTGACAGGAGCCTAGCCACGGGGGCTACGGGGCCAGCTGGCTGTTCTGCCCCTGCTGGTTCCATCACTGTGACCCTAGAAACACTAAGGTCGTGGCCCCACAGAATCCTGGGGACACCCAGCCTCGGGGAAGACAGTAAACATAAGGCCCAGCATCCCTCCTCTGCCTCCATCACGGGGCAGGTTGGGGTGCCCTGGGCCACCATGACCCTGGCCACAGGCTCTGGCCATTCCTCGGGTGGATCAAAGTGTTCTTGTCTGACTGAGCCTTCAGTACACTGGTGTGGGGCCCTGGGGCTTTTGTCTCAACAGTGTGCTGAGCTATAGCATGGGCCCTGATTATTTCCAGACCCCATGTGTTCATGCCTTCGGCATGTCCAGCACTTCCCTTCCACACTCGGATGCTAAGGCCCAGCTGAACAAAGGTGGAGCTTCTTCAGGGAACACTGGTCTGCCAGTCTCTCCAGCCAGCCTCCCATCCAGCCTCTGTGAAGGGGTACACCCCCTACCAGGGGTGCAGGACACTGGAAAAATATGCAGGTATCTGCCCACCTGCTGAGGACAGTGACCACGGGCACATCAGGATGGGACAGACACAGCCATCGCGGGAAGGTTTCCTTGAGGCAGTGACTATGACTTTCAAGTCTGAGGGATGAGTAGGTGCAAAAGAGGTGAAGAGGGGAGAAAAGAACATTCCGGCAGCAGGAGTGGCCTGTGCGGAGGCCCTTCAGCTGGAGTGGAGAGTGTAGGAGGTGCTGGGCAGCACAGGGCAGTGCTAGGTGTTCATGGTAGGAGTCGACCAGTGGGAAACATTGATGGGTTTTCGAGTGCTGACAAAGAGCAAGGTTTCTTTTGTGTCTTGAGAAGGGACCTCTTTCTGGGCTTGGAAGGCTGCCTGGCTTTGGTAAGGTTAAGGTGGACCTAGCTCCAGGCGGGAAGCACTGCTTGGCACAAAGATGGAGTCAGGTTCTGTTTCTTCCTCCTCCCGCTTCCACATCTGTCTCCACCCCTCAGATCCTCCCAGCCCTTCCAGAAGTCTCCCGAGATTTTGGCTGGTATGTCTCTGGGTCTGCGTCTTCTGAACACACAAACATGGCATGTGCCCCAGTGAGCATGTGTCCCTGGAGGGGAGGCCTGCATGCAGCTGACTCGCCCAAGCCCGTTACCCGCCAGGCACATGGTAGACATGTAGCGGGACCAACAGTGGATGATGGATAGAGGTTCTGTGGAAGTAGGGAGGAGAGTGGATCTGTCAGACCTGCGTTTGAGACATCTTCCTAACTCTTCCTGTCAGTTTCCCCTTGGGCAAATTACTTAATGATTCTTAGTGTTCTTTAATCTGTAAAACAAGGAGCAAGCATCTACCTCTGGGTGTTGAGAGCCTTACATGAGGAGGAGCGTGGCAGTTTGTCATCAAGTGTCCTTCCACTTCGGAGAAGGCAATGGCACCCCACTCCAGTACTCTTGCCTGGAAAATCCCATGGACAGAGGAGCCTGGTAGGCAGCAGTCCATGGGGTCGCACAGAGTCGGACACTACTGAGCGGCTTCACTTTCACGTTTCACTTTCATGCATTGGAGAAGGAAACGGCAACCCACTCCAGTGTTCTTGCCTGTAGAATCCCAGGGACAGGGAAGCCTGTTGGGCTGCCGTCTATGGGGTCGCACAGAGTCGGACACGACTGAAGTGACTTAGCAGTAGCAGCAGCAGCAGTCCTTCCACTTGAGTGCAAACCAGTGTTGTTACTGTGCTGGGCAGACCCTGCAAGTCCCGGGGGCAACAGAAGGTCCCTGCCCCCAATACTTGGCACTACCTAGAGGCCATGTTGCTGGGGTCTGCTGCCCGCCCTCACGGGGGGTTGCCGTGTGCACATTCAGGCTGAGTGCTCAGGGCACTCTGTGCCTTGTGTCATTAAGAAGCATCCAGCCGCAAAAGGGATGTATATTCCTAGATTATATGACAGAGTTCTGCCTGAGTCACAGCCTTCTGCTGACTACTCGCTCCTGCAGCTTCTAAAGTGATAAATACCCTTCTGGCTTCTGCGTCTGAGGTGTGGTTTCTAGGATTAGACTGTAACATGGGGGCCGGTTGGAAAGCTTGGGTTGCAGATGAGGAGACCATGTCCTCAAACCTCTGGCCTCCTCAGCCTGTGACCCCCCCCACCCCAGCTGAAAGGAGGCCCTGCATCCTGAGTCAACTGGCAGGAAGGCTTTGGGAGAAGCTAGATGTGAGCCGGCAGGACCTGGCCCCTGGCCCCTGGCCCCAAGACACTACTCAGGAGCCGAGAGAAGGAGCATCTTGCTTCTGTTTCTGATTATGTTCTCTCATCTGCAAGTTGAGAAGAAAAATAGAGCTCTGGGACTGAAAAAAAAAAAAACTGCCTCTAGATAAAAAGAGGCAGTTTCTGCGAATCCCCGACGTGGGCCCTGGTTTGTCACCGGGCAGCTGGAGGCCGAATCAGCTTAGTCGTCATCATCACACATCCCCTCAGTGAGTTCTGACCCCCTCGCCTCCTGAGCCCGACACTGCCCCAGACATGCCACCTTTTCCATCTCACTGGAGCAACCCCTGATTTTGTGGCTATCCCAGCTCCGCTCGCATCCCTTGTTGCCCCATGGTCTTTTAGGGACACCTGTCAGATGGTTTTTCTCCTCTGCTTGGCAGTTTCTCATCATGCTCACAAGGAAGCCTGTGCCCCCACCACCATGTGACCTCAAGCCCACTCAACCTGGCCCTCTCCTCCTGCCCAGGCGCCCCTCTGTGCTTGTTCTCTTGGCTGGGTCCCCTCTGGCAACTCCGGCCTTCTCTCTGTTCTAGGACTTAACCCCAGACTCACTCTTGCCGTAAGACTTTTGCACTTTATTTTCTCTCTGCTCAAAAAGCTTTCTCCAGCTGGTTTTGTGACCCTGTCCTAGCCACACACCCCTCAGCTCCCTGTCTCTTCCTTGAGGGCCTCTGCGGCCACCTCATCTCCACCCACCCACTGCGGGTCTGTGTACCCAGCAGCCCTGCCTCTGTGCACCTCTGCTGGCCAGACCGCTCTTTCCCTCGGACCTTTCACAGAGGTGAGACTGTGACTCCTGCAGGTGAGGACCAGGCTTCTTGTTGTTGCTGCTGCTGCTGCTAAGTCGCTTCAGTCATGTCCAACTCTGTGCGACCCCATAGACGGCAGCCCACCAGGCTCCCCCATCCCTGGGATTCTCCAGGCAAGAATACTGGAGTGGGTTGCCATTTCCTTCTCCAATGCGTGAAAGTGAAAAGTGAAAGTGAAGTCGCTCAGTCGTGTCCGACTCTTACCGATCCCATGGACTGCAGCCTACCAGGTTCCTCCACCTATGGAATTTTCCAGGCAAGAACACTGGAGTGGGTTGCCATTGCCTTCTCCAGCTTCTCTCTACCTGCTCTCAAAGCCACGGGTTTCCTAAATGCAGGGCTTTCCTCTGTGTGTGGCATTCTCACGGTCTCCCAGGAGCTTCATGGGCAGGGGAGCCAGAACATAAAGGCTGACTCTTGTGTTTTCTGACCCGGGAGTAACTGGTCATCTTCTTGGGATGCAGTGTCTTGCTGTCTACTTTGGGACTTCTGGGGCTGTATATAGTGGGTTTACTCTTGGCCATCTCCTGGGAGATTTGGTCCTTCCTCTTGACTGGTGCAGTGAGCAGAAGAAAAATCACATCTCAGGCCGAGTAACATTGACCTCTCTCTTCTGCCTGCCTGGCCAACACTAGAAGCTGCCTGACTTATTTTAGGTGTATGCTTCCTCACTACCCACCTATGAGCATGGGAACCTGCTCTGATTTGTCCATAGCCACAAATCGGGCAGCTGGGACAGCAAGCACAGCCCACATCAGGCACCACTTAGCAAATGCTTATTGAATGGAAGAGTGAACTGTGCACACAACAGCACGCAGCTCATAGGAACCACCTTTATATCAATGACCTCCCTCATCTCAGTTTCCAGGAAGGTTAAATTTACTATGGAGTGAATTGTGGCCCCACCCAAACTTCATCTGTTGAAGCCCTACCCTCAGTGGGACTGTATTTGGAGATGGGGTCTTTAAGGAGGCAGTTAAGGTTAAAAGAGGTCATGAGGGTGGGCCCCGATCCTTATAAGAAGGAGAGAGACTCCAGGTATGTGTGTGCACAGAGGAAGACCATGTGACGACATAGGGAGAAGGGAGCCACAGGCGAGTCAAGGAGAGAGGCCTCAGGAGACATCAGACCCCCAGCACCTTGAGTAAATAAATACCTGCTATTTACCCTCCCTTCCCCACCCCCCTCCCCCACCCCGCTGCGCCCAGTGTTTTCTGATGGTAGTGCTAGCAGACTAGGATAATGTCCAGTAACAGATGTGCTGGGCAGAAATAGTCCAGCACTAGAGACTCAGAACACACACAGACTGTTCCTTGGAACAGTGGCAGTAGGAGCAAATTCTGTTTTTATTTATTTCAGTTATTCAATTAAAATTTAAAAAAATTTTGTTGGAGTAGCTGATTCATAGTGTGGTACTAGTTTCAGATGTTCAGCAAAGTGAATCAGTTATACATACACATAGATCTCGTTTTTAGATTCTTTCCTATATATGCCATTGCAGAATATTGAGTAGAGTTCCCTGTGCTCTACAGTAGGTTCTTATTAGTTACCTATTTTATATGTAGTAATGTGTATAAGTCAATCCTAATCTCCCAATTTATCCCCCCCGCCTTTATCCCCTGGTAACCAGGTAAAGTTTGTTTTCTACATCTGTGACTCTATTTGTGTTTTGTAAATAAGTTCACTTGTATCCCTTTTTAGATTCCACATGTAAGCAATATCATATGATATTTGTTTTTCTGTGTCTGACTTCACTTAGAATAGCAATCTCTGGGTCCATCCACGTTGCTTCCTGTGGCATGGTTTTGTCCTTTTTATGGCTGAGAGTAGTATTCCATGGTGTATGTGTATCACATCTTCTTCATCCTTTCCTCTGTTGATGGATGTTTGGGTTGTTTCCATGTCCTGGTTGTTGTAACAGTGCTGTAGTGAACACCGAAGTGCATGTATCTTTTTGAATTATGGTTTTTTCAGGCATATACCTAGGAGTAGGATTGCTGGGTATATAGTGTAGGTCTATGTTTAGTTTTTTAAGGAACCACCATGCTTTCCTCCATGGTGGTTGTGCCAGTTTACATTCCCACCAACAGTGTAGGAGAATTCCCTTTTCTGTATACCCTCTCCAGCATTTACTGTTTGTAGAATTTTTGATGGTCATTCTGACCAGTATGGGTGGTACCTCATTGTATTGATCATTTTGATTTGCATTTGTCTAATAATTAGTGATGTTGAGCATCTTTTCATGTGCCCTTTGGTCATCTGTATATCTTCTTTGGAGAAATATTAGTTTAGGTCTCCCACACATTTTTTGATTGTTTTTTTTTTAATTTTTTTTTTATTTTGAGCTGTGTGAGCTGCTTTAATATTTTGGAGAGTAATCCCTTGTTGGTTGCTTCATTTGCAAATATTTTCTCCCATTCTAAGGGTTGTCTTTTTGTTTTGCTTGTAGTTTCCTTTGCTGTGCAAAGTCTTTTAACTTTTATTAAGTCCCATTTGTTTATTTTTTGTTTTATTTTCATTACTGTAGGAAGTGTATCAAAAAAAGATCTTGCTGTCTTGCTAGAATTTATGTCAGGAGTGTTCTGCCTATTTCCTCTGTGAGTTTTATAGTGTCCAGCCTTCCATTTAGATCTTTAATCCATTTTGAATTTATTTTTGTGTGTGGTGTTGGGGAGTGCTGGAATTTCATTTTTTTACAGGTAGCTATCCAGTTTTCCCAGTACCACTTATTAAACAGTCTGTCTTTTCTCCTCTGTATATTCTTGCCTCCTCCATTATAAATTAGGTGACCATAGGTGCATGGGTTTATCTCCGCACTTTCTATCCGGATCATTGATCTATATGCTTTTGTGCCAGTACCACACTGTTTTGATTGCTGCAGCTCTGTGGTATGCAAGTTTCTGTTTTTCAAAGAGTATTTTAACTTAGGAAGTATGAATCTGTGATTGGGATAGAGTGTGGGTCCTGATGTAGGTAACTCCCTTTGGAGGACGAATAATGTGATTTACAGAAGGAACCTCAGGGATAGTGCTGTTTGTGCATCATGGAGGGGGCTGGGCTGTCCATGGAGAAGATCAGGGCAAGGTCCCAGTGGTCTCTCAAGCCTGTCCGCTGACTGATAGGGGGACAAAGAGGCAGCAGGACAAAGAGAGCAAAGCCAGCAGAAGGGGAGGGAGCCCAGCAAGGTTTCAGGTTCCTGGGTGAAGAAGGCCTCCCTGGGGGTAACATGGAATGAAAAACCAGGATTATCAGACTCAGGTCCTTGGAGGTGGCTCTCGAGACTGGCTTTGACCAGAAACAGCCCAGAAATGCCTTGAGCCCAAGGAGCATGATGCTGATAGGTTCATTCTCCTGAGAAAAGAGGAAAAGCGAACCCAGCTGGGCATCAGGGCAGCAAGGCTCTCCTTCCAGCATTGCCTGGGACTGGCCATGTGCCATCGGGGCTCAGAACCCCACTGTAAGGAGAACCCCACTGTAAGGAAATGAGTGGGTTGGGTAACCTAACTCAGGCTGTGGGTTCATGGAGCTGTTTCCTCAAGTGATATCTGATGTCCAAGAACAGCAAATGCAAACTTTAAAACTCATTGAAGAGTGGACCTGACTTACATACCCTTAGTTGTGGGTCCTTGGGGAATTCAGTGAGAAGATACATCTCATGGTATATCCATGTAGTGATCCTGGCTTTAAGAATTTTGACATTACAGGTTAGGATTGTCCAAAATTAGACCCTTTACAGAGGAGCACTATTTATAATTTGCTCTTCCAGGGAAACTGAGCTGTGTGGTTTTCCTGTTTATAAAGAAGATGATATCATTTAAAATAATGAAATTTCAGCTAAAAACTTAGAGGTTTTATTACTAATAAGGTAATATATTAGGTTAAATATGTATGGCAGTGCCACCCCCCTCTCCAGGCTGCTTCATGCTCACCAGATGGTAGGCACCTTTGAAGATGCAGTATTTCTAGTGAGTGAGCTGTCGAAATAGTTCATTGATTCTAAAATGCACGTCTCCCTCATATTCTATCACCCCTGAAGTTGCTGGGAGTCGTGCCCCTGTCTAGGTCCAGGGCTGGTCATGACTGGTTGTCACGGCCCAGGCTTGGGCACACCTGGTCATGGTAGTTTGTGGTATCACTGCTTTGTGTGTGCTGAGTTTTATCTGCTGGCTAAAACATATTCAGAGGGATCACACCTGACCCTGCACTGAAGAGAGATGGTGCTGTGTGTGCAGAAGGAGGCAGAGCAGTGGCACTTGGATTTCACCTTAATGGAACAAGTAATTGTCTTTAAGACATGACTGTGAATCAACACTTCCTTGCCCACCACAATCAAGTGCTTTCTGTATCCTAAAGAAGGAAGCTCTAGAAAGGTAGATGAATTTATCGTTCTTTTTTGTTGCTGAGATACATATAAAAAGATGATTCAGCCTGCCATAAACAACAAAACACCCCACCCCCCAGCTTGCAGAAGGGAGTCTGCAGCTTGGAATAATGTCCCAAAGGCAACTCTGACCGCAGCTTCTCTCCTGAGGCATCATTGATTAAGAATTCCAGGAAGTCTTAAGTTTCTTTTTATGTTTGTGCAAGAGTAATATTGGAAAGAAACTTCTGTCTAATATAAATGTAACATAAAAACTAGGAGTACTAGAAAAATGTGGAGTCCTAGTTGACCTAGAAGCTTACTTTCATTCTTAATTTCTTTAAAATTATATTTAACAACTATGGCGATAACTGTGGTTGATTTATGCGTCAGCCTGGCTAGGTCATAGTATCCGGATTTTGGTCAAACACACCTGAGTGCTGCTCTGGAGGTGTTTTAAAAATATGATTGATGTATAAATGAGTAGACCTTGAGTAAAGCAGATGACCCTTCATGATGTGAATGGGCCTCATCCAATCAGATGAAGCCTCAGTAGAACAAACTTAAGTCAGCCTGGGAAGAAGGAATTCTGCTTCCAGATGGCCTTCCACCTCAAGCTGCAGCATCAGCCCTTCCCTGGGTCACCAGCCTGCCAGCCCACCCTGTGGGTTTTGGACTTGCCAACCCCCATAATCATGGGAGCCAATTCCTTCAGTCAACCTGTCTTAATTGGTAGGTAGGTAGGCACATAGAGAGAGAGAAAAGAGACATATAGATAGAAACCTACCGACACATACCCCCTACTGGTTCTGTTTCTGTGGAGAAGCCTGACTAATTCAGAGACTCAGGTGTAGTAAACATGGCCGTGGTTCTCTTACCAAACCAAACCTGGGTCTGCTAGCCTTCGTGCAAGAAAAACCAATCTCCTGACACTGGGTTGTGGTACAGGAAAGTGCAGCTTTTATTGCAGGAGCCAAGCAAGGAATTCAGGCAGCTAGTGCTCAAAAGAGCTGAACTCCCCAGTGACTTTCAGGGAAAGGTTTTTAAAGACAGAATTGAGAAAGGGGGATCGTGGGGTGTGTCCTCAGTTCGTGGATGTTCTTCTGATTGGCTGATTATGAAGTGATTGAGAGTAAACATCACCAACCTTTTGGTTCCAGCTGGTCTGGGGTCTATGGACTTGCGGGAAGCATGCAGTTAAATTCTTCTACCTGGTGTGGTTTTCAGTAGACAAAACAGTAGACAAAACAGCTCAAAAGATGTGGCTCAGAATATTATCTGTAGCCCTTGAGGAGGAACTAAAGGTCCTTGACTTTGTTTAATGGCTAAACTATTACCATTTGCTTGACTCTTTTCCTTTTTTTCTGCATTTTTTGCACTGCTCTGATTAATTTTACTCTTTGGGAAAACCTAAGAAAACCAGGGAGGACCTAGGAAGCTACAGTTTTTCTACAGACAAGAGGCAGATGGAGGACATGAGGGTGGAGCATGTCTGTTCCGCAAAGGCCCCACAGGATCCTACTCGGTTACAATTCCTGCTCTGAATCTTGTTGCATTTTGTGCAAGCTCTTCAAGCCTCATCTTAGCCTTCAATGAAATGTGAATGATGCCCCCTTCTCACTGGCTTATCACTGGTTTCATGAACAAGGCTGTTAAATTTGCCAAGGTAGCAAGCTTTAAGAGAAGAGCTCGCAGCTCCATGCAGGGGAGGTCACTTAGCACCACCACTGCATTCAGCATCATGTGCCCTGGGAGGCTTACCTATGAGCGCAGAGAGGTCAGAGTGTTCCCCGTGGCTCCCAGCTGTTGTCCCAGCCCTGCTGCTGCTGCTAAGTTGCTTCAGTCATGTCCGACTCTATGCGACCCCATAGACGGCAGCCCACCAGGCTCCCCCATCCCTGGGATTCTCCAGGCAAGAACACTGGAGTGGGTTGCCATTTCCTTCTCCAGTGCATGAAAGTGAAGAGTGAAAGTGAAGTCGCTCAGTGGTATCCGACTCTTAGCGACCCCATGGACTGCAGCCCACCAGGTTCCTCCATCCATGGGATTTTCCAGGCGAGAGTACTAGGGCTCTATAAAGGCAGATGAGGAAGCACTCTGTGGGACCTGCCTGGGAGGACATAGGAAATTCACAGGACCACAGCCCCCTGTTGTCCCCTCTCAGAAATGCTGGAGAGATTGTCCAGTCCATAATTGCATGTGTCATAGCTTCTCCTCCTCCTGCCACAGCTCTCCCTCTTTGGAACATTGTAAACCCACCTCCTCTAGGGCAGCTCTCTGATTGAACTCCTGCTGCTGCTGCTAAGTTGCTTCAGTCGTGTCCGACTCTGTGCGACCCCATAGATGGCAGCCCACCAGGCTTCCCCTGGGATTCTCCAAGCAAGAACACTGGAGTGGGTTGCCATTTCCTTCTCCAATGCATGAAAGTGAAAAGTGAAAGTGAAGTCTCTCAGTCGTGTCCAACTCTAGCGACCCCAAGGACTTCAGCCCACCAGGCTCCTCCGTCCATGGGATTTTCCAGGCAAAAGTACTGGAGTGGGGTGCCATTGCCTTCTCCAGATTGAACTTCTAAGGGTATCTAAACTGGATGTTATAAGACTGTTCTGAGCAAATGAAGTGAAACCACTGTAGTGCTAAAGTCTGTAGTCAGCTCTCCGCCCAGTGAGCACCTGGTGGAAGGGAAACCTCGGCATCTTGGGATCACCCACTGGCTGGGAGAGGACCCCCAGCAAAGCCTGTGCGTGCGTCCGGGATGAACTGTGTCTTCCTGCATTACCCGTCACCCTGGATGAGGAGGGGGCATGTCTGAATTTGTCTAGGTTTCTTTGAGTCCCAAGTTGCTGTTTTTCAGAGATAGTCTCCTGTTCAATATGAAAGAAACCTAGTGAACATAACTAGATTGTATTATCATTTAAAATATTCACAACCCCAGTATTTTTAAACTTCATTTTTACAGATCTTTATTGAGTATCAGAACAATGACTAAACTCTGGAGAGGAAAGAAATTACCTGTTATTTCAATGAACCTAAAAACATTTGATTTTTTATTTTTAAGTTAAATCTCAAGTAAATTAATTCATAGATCTGGGTTTATACAGTTGCCTGTAAACCCCAAGAGAAGCAATAACATTTTATTTACTTACAGGTTAAGATGGTCTCTCTTCTCATGAAATACTCACTTGAAAAGCCAGAGTAGATTCTTACTGAGGACCCCCAGGAAAGGGGCATTCCCTAGCCAGTGGGCCAGGAGGAAGAGAGGCTGCTGAAATGATTTCCTGATTTCCATTTCTCAGATGTAAGTTCCATGAAGGCAGGGTCTTTCTTTTGCTTTTGTTCACTGCTCCATCCCCAGCCTTTAGAACAATGCCAGCTAGCACTTGTTTTTTGTTTTTTTAAGTTGCTCAGCCGTGTCTGACTCTTGCGACCCCATGTACTGTAACCTGCCAGGCTCCTCTGTCCATAGAATTCTCCAGGCAAGAATACTGGAGTGGGTAGCTGTTCCCTTCTCCAGGGGATCTTCCCAACTCAGGGATCGAACCCAGGTCTCCTGCGTTGCAGGCAGATTCTTCACCATCTGAGCCACCAGGGAAGGCCAAGAAAATTGAAGTGGGTCGTCTAGCACTTAGTAGGGGCTTACTAAATGTTTGTTGAATGAATTAATCAATAACTTATCAATTTATAGTTTTCTCCCATCTCCCACATCATATGCCAGTAACAGTGGGCACTCAGCAAAAATAGGAAGTGACCATTTTATATTAGAATATATGTATATCATTGGGACTATTACATTGCCTTCTGCATGGTGAGATAGAATTATTAAATAATCTCTTTAAAGATCTAGCTGTCCATGTAAGGTTACTTTGACAGATATTAAGGCATACCACACATATCCAGTGATTAATAATTGTAGTCTCATGCAAGTACAGACAAATAGGCCCATAGCACAGAAGAAGGAACTCAGAAACAGACTTCCATAGGACAGGAGCTTAATTTATGTTAAGGTGGAACCACAAATCAATAGGGAAAGTCTCAATACAAAAACTCTCCATAGAGGGAAAATTCAATATAGAGAGAAAGGAAATTGGATCTGTACCAAACACCTAAACTTATACAGTTAATTGAAGAAGGTTCAGGTGTAGGAAGGACCTAGATGAACCTGAAGAGCACAAATAATAAGGCAAAAAAAAAAAAAAAGAATTTGATCACATCAGAGTTAAGAATTTCTGTTCAATGAAGGTGAACTTGGATTGCACCCACAGTCACATGACATTTTGGGGGGAATCTCACCTATATCAAGGAACAATATGCAGAGAACTCTTCCAAATCAACAGGAACCAAGAAGAGCCCAGATGGAAAAAAGGACAGAGTATCTGATTAGACATTTTACAGGACAGGAAACTCACAAGGTTAGAAAGCAAAGGAAAGAGGCTCCAAGTTGTTTTTAATCAGAGAAGCATCATTGGAGGGCAACTGATGGACTTTAGTTAAAGTGACGTGGAAAATGTGGTAAGCCTTCCACTAGTAGTTCTGATCATGAAAACAGAAAAACTTAAGAAAATGAACCCTCACTACTGCTTCCAGAACTGCGATTTAATAATGATTGAGAATGAGGTGGAAATGTGTGTCACTGCGGTTCAGAAAGAGGCGGAGACAAGCATAGAGATGCTTTCTAGGAAGAAGACAAGTGGGCCACGAAGGGGTGATGGAGTTCAGTGGTCAGAGAGGCCAGAGAGACTGGAGAGGCAGGAGGCATCCCTCTGGCCCAAGGGGCTGGAGGCTGGAGGGAAAGGAGATGTTGGCCCTGATTTCCCCCAGGACCTCCACAGCCTAGCTGCTCCCAACCCCCTACACTCTGGTTGGTGATCCAGATAAGTAACAGCCACCTCCAGGCCAGAGTCAGCCCACAGGGTGGGAACTGAAGCAACTGAGGCCCTGATGGATGCTGGCAGGGGAGAGGACAGGTCCTGCCCCCTTTTATGTAAAAGGGTGTCCCCAGCCCTTCCTGGGGAGGTTCTGGGAAGAGCTGGGAAGCTGGGCCGAGAAGCAGAGCTGCACAGGTACCCTGAGATTCCCTCATGGGCAGAGAGTGGGGCAAGGCCCAGTTGGTTTGGGGGTCATTCTCAGTGTTCATGTGTCACCTGCCATTTTGTGTTGACTGTGAGGTCTGTGGTGTTTCCTGTGGATGGTGGTGAGAAGTGTTATTCCCCAGAGTGCTGGGCAAGACCCCTGGGACTGTCCTCTGTCCCCCTTCCACCCTTAGGCTGCTGCTCCCTGAGGAAGCCCGTCATGTGAGTGTTTCATAAGCACTCCTGGGGGCCAGCCACCGTCCTGAGTGGGCTCTGAGGTTGCAGAGGTGAGTGTGCCTGCCTTCTTGTGGGGAAAACAGCACATAAACAAGAAAATGATCTGGTGGTGATAACCGCGGTGCAGAGAACTGAGGGTGGCGTGGCAGAGAGAACCTGGCTCACTTCAGCCTGAGTGGTCAGCGCAGGCTCTCAGAGGAGACGTTCAGATTGAGACCTGTACTCAGGGAGGAGCCAGGCTGTGGGAAAACATGAAAGAAGTTCCCAGTTCCATAGTGGCCAGCTGGTAGGGGGACAGGGGGTCATGAGGCCTGGGATACCAGGGATAGAGGCAAATCTGGGCAGGACAGGCTTTTGTGAGCTTGGCCATGGGCCTTACATGCGAGGGGAAGTCACTGGGAGGTTTTCAGTGGGGAGTGATGAAATCCAGTTTCTTCTTAAAAAACAAAAAACAAAAAAAACTCACTTCCTGCTTTGTGGGGCTTGGATTGTAGTCAAGCCCAAAGGATGCAGGGGTATCAGGCAGAGGGGCAAGAAATGTTAGAAAGTGGCCAAGGTGAGGGCACAGAGATCATGAGAAGTAGAGAGATGAGATCTGTGTTCTTATCTGCCCACTGGCTATAAGTGAAGCCAGGGAAAAAAAGAAGAAATCAAGGGAAGCTTAGGCTCTTGGCTGGGAAGCTGGGTGGGTGCTGGTACTGTTTATTAAGCTGGGAGAGGAAGAGGAGGGAGTTGCAGAGGGTGTGGGGTAGGAAGTGGAGAGCTCTGGCTGGGCAAGCTGGGTTGGAGTGAGTGGAAACATCAAGAGGGTAGGTAGACGCAGACGTCCAGAGTTGCAGGGAGATGTCTGAACAGAGGCAGGACTGTGGCCTTCTCTGCATCACACAGATGCTGCATTTAGGGGAGTGTGTGGATGGAGATGGAGACAAGGGGCAGCCCCAGTTGAGCCCTGCACCCCAGGACCTTCGTCCCTGAGAGCTGGAGAAGGAGGAGGCCCAGGAGAACCACAGGAAGGCAGGTTTCACAAGGGGCACAGGCCAGCTCTGAGGAATATTCTTGAAGGTCAGTTCATATAAAATCTACTTCATGGCAGATCATAGAATGCAGGTCAGCCTGGTCAGCACAAACCCGACTAGAAAGCCTTTTAGCTGTGGGTTAACTGGGACTTTTTGTACCTGAATCCCTTGTCACAGGCTTATGTCACAAATACCCATTTAGGTAAACTTTTCCTATTCTACATGCTAGAAGCAGAGATGTGGCTTCCTTCACCCTCCTACTCAAAAAGAGGGGCAAAGCAATAAAACCAAAAGATAACATGAATGATGGAATAGAAAATTTGGGAAAATACCTAATAAATCATTGTGCTGGACTTAGTCTCTCACTCGTGTCTGACTCTTTACGACCCCATGGGCTGTAGCCTGACAGGCTCCTCTGTCCATGGGATTCTCTGGGTAAGAATACTAGAGTGGGTTGCCATGCCCTCCTCCAGGGGATCTTCCAGACCCAGGGATCGAACCCAGGTTTCCCACAGATTGCAAGTGGATTCTTTACCATCTGAGCCACCAGGGAAGCCCAATAAATCATTAATTTTGTATATTTAACAAAAATCCAACTTTCTAGGGAGCAAGTGACTCAACTAAGATGATAGTTCATTGAAAAGTCAAGACTAGAAATCAAGAATTCTCCCTCTCATCCCACTGTTTGCACGACAGATATTCTGGACAAAGAGGTCACTTTGTATAGTAGTTTGTATTTGTTAATCCCAGACTCCTACTTTGTCCACTATACATAAAATAGACAAACAAGATCCTACTGTTTAGGACAGGGAACTTTGTTCTATATCCTATTATAACCTATAATGGGAAAGAAGAATCTGAAAAATATATAACTGAATCACTTGGCTAACACAATATTGTACATTAATTATAGTTGATTTTTTAAAAAGAAGTCACTTTGGTATATGTCCCAGTTCTCTGATTCTTACCCCATCTTACAAGAGGACCTTAACCTGTGACTCTATCTCTCTGAACCCTTCCCCTTGGGCAGTTCCATAAAAGGGACACTTCCTCTTGCAGGCTGGGGGTGCCTCGAGGCGGTGTGTGCTGCCCCCAGGCTGCTGTTAGTGGGCTGAGGGTGGGCAGGCCCAGGGGGTTCTGTAGGTCACGGAGTCCATTACATTGTCTGAGTTGCTGCAGGAACTGAAAGGCAGCTCAGAAGTGGGGCCAGTCGCTGCCCCTGAACGCCCGCATCTTAGGGTCCTGGATGGAATTGTGCCCTCCCCACATGCTTAGACTTCAGGGAGCTGTTTTGTGCTTTCTCTGCTTTTTAAAATATCATCTATTTAATGCCCTCTTCCCTTTCTTTCTTCTCTCTTCCTTACTTCCTTCTTGTTAGAGGATTTCTTTGAGTTGAGAGACCTGGGGTCCAGTCATGGCATCCCCTTTTAGGGCTTCAGCATTCTCATCTATAAAATAGAGACTTTAGGGTCCCAAGCCAGCAGCATCAGCATCAAGGGAGCTTTCTGGCATTGCACATTCTTGGCCCTCCCAGCCCTCCTGAAGCAGAGTCTCTGGGCCTGGGTTCAGCCACCAGGTTCTCACGTCCCTGCCAACTGGACACCTGAGATACCAGTGGTCCCTGCAACTGATGGCCCTGGTCCCTCTGGGAGGGAAGACATTCTTCATTTCCCAGTATGCTGACTCCACAGGGCCATGGAGCTGCACCTCTACATGGGAGACCCTTAGAATCCAGAGATGCATGCAGCTGTGAGGACATTAGATTGTGCCCTCACCCTTTCTCCCAGCTGTTGAGAATCCTCTGACCGGATGGGGCCCTGGAATGAAGCCTCCCAGCCCTGGCACCCAAGGCTCTAACTGTGTGAAAATGGTGGGGAGACAGCATTGGTGGGGTTCAGCGCAGAACTGCTTTGCGTAGTTTCACCTCTGTCTTCACCAGAAATACAACTACTGGTGTCTTTTTGCAGCTATAACTGTGACAAGGAGAATAATAAGGATTGGCATTTTCTACTGCCTTTTCCCACCCACTCCCCACCCGCTACTCTACCACCTTCCTCTCTGTTGCTGTGCTCTGGGGCCAGAGCATCCATCACCAGATGGATCTGAGAACTGGAAGAAAATAAGAGGCTGAAACACTTCGTATTAGAAAAGGGGAAAAGCTTCTGCTGAATGAAAGACTGGAGCAGTCGAAGGAGAAGAGGAGGAAGGGGCCACGGTCAGTTGGGGAGTTTAGGGAAGTGGATAAGCCCCAAGTCGTGACACGGTCAGTCCCCATCCCTGGTGACCTTAAGGAAGGTGTCCACTCCCAACTTTCTTACAGAAAAGCTGAGATCATCTAGTCTAGGGTTAGGGTGAAGGTTAAGGATTAGGGTTAGGGTTTTCTTTAGAATGTGCTACCTATTGAAATTTACATCAGAATGTGAACAAAAGGGTCCAGGACTTTTGCAGTTAGTCACATCAGACTCGGGCTTTGCAGATGGCTCAGTGGTAAAGAATCTGCCTGCCAATGCAGGACATACAGGGAACAAGAGTTTGATCCCTGGGTCAGGAAGATCCCCTGAAGAAGGCAATGGCAACCCACTCCAGTTTTCTTGCCTGGAAAATTCCATGGACAGAGGAGCCGGGCAGGCTACAGGCCATGGGGTCACAACGAATCAGATACAACTGAGTGAGTGCACACACACACAACATTAGAGTAGCAGGGGAGGATAGGGGTTTGAAGTGTAATCATGGAGAAGAGAGGTGTGTTACACTATTGCTACATCTGTTAGTTTCAGAGACTGCATGTAAGAAGTGGCCTGACTTTTATTTTTTTCTGAAATTAATATTTAGCACTAGAAACTTTGACAGCATTGACATTTTGGTGGGAATTACTTTCAGACACTTTGGGAATGATTGTGTTTCTTGGGAAATACCAGACCAGGTGAAGAAACAAATTTTCCCACTTGTTTGAACGTGAAGCTAAATGTGATTCTGAATCCAGATTAAATCTGCATCAGATTCTCTTAGTTTTTACCCTGCCTGGGGAAAGGTATGGCTTGGCAATGCTCAGGATTGCTTACATTGAACACTTTAGATGTTCTTTGTAACCATCTCTCAGTGTGTAATGGGTGTATCATCCTTGAGAGTCTCCAAAGTTTGAAATTAATTTCTAACCTCTTTAAGAGTTTAATGATGCCAGAGATCTAACTGGGCATGAGAGATGTTCATAGTTGTATGACAACAGCCAGAGAGACTGGAGAGAATGGAATTTGGAGTTGGAGTCCCTGGATCTGATAATTGTATGGCCTTGGAAAATTCACCAAACCTTGAGCCTCGGTTGGTTCACGTGTAAAATGTACATAAAAGAGAATCCTGGAATGTTGAGGATGGAGCGGTGGAGGTGATGTGAACAGCACTGTTTAAGCAGGCCTGGCAGATCTGGCTTCTGTGCTGTGGATGACTTTTGGGCTCTCAGTACCTCTGGTCTAGGGATGCCCTTCCCTTCAGCTTGCGTTGGTGCATGTGCATAGAAATGGCCCTGCTCTTGCACCCCAGTACCACCTGCCTCACCCAGGCCAGGGCCAACACAGTCCCAACTGTGGGCTATTGATGACTAACCCAAGGAGGGTACCTGAAGGGCAAGCCATTCTTTCCTGGGACTTTGCACAGTGTTCCTCAGGAGAGTCTTCTCACCGTCAGTAGCCAATGGGATGAAAAACAGAAGAAGAAGTGATGGGAGTCAAGAGAGCACCATTTGGATACCGTATAGCATAGCATTGGTTCCTGCCCTGTCTGGGGCTGAGACTGCTCCTGGCTCTTAGAGTATCTGCCCTTCCCTTGTGTGTTTTCACCAACCCATGCGGGTTTCTGTAACTGCAGCCCAAAGAGCCCTTTGGCATGATAACACTTTTGTCAGGTACTTTAGTACAAGGTCTTTTCTGTATTTCTCAGGGTCTGAAATTCAGATTTAATGCATTAGCACAAGGAAGAGAAAATACAGATATTAATATTGGAAAGGCAGAAACAAAACTGTTATTCTTTGTAAGCAATGTAATTTACCTAGAAAATCCAAGAGAACTCATTCATTCACCTAGTTATTAAAAAATGAACTCTTGAGTGTTACTCTGAGTCTTGCATTGTGGAATGACAAAATGATTAGAGTATTCAGTATACTGTCCAATTACAAGCTAATGATATAGCAGTAGGTTTTTAGGTTAAATAAAGCATATAACAAATTCTTTGATGTTGGACATGTTTGGGCCATTACTGGACGATTCCCTATATTTTGTAGTGTCTTATGCCAGTGTGAATTCCCTGATTTCTTCTAAGGATTGAACCGTATCTAGAGATCTTCCTATATTGTACTCATGGGAGAGATTTTACACTCATGTGAATTCTTTGCTAGGTGTGACATTGCCTGCCATTTCTTATAAGCCTTTCTGCATTGTCTTTACTCAAAGGCTTTCTTACCATTATGACTTCTTTGATGTACTTTGGGGCTTGAATTAAGTCTAAAGAACTTCCCACATTTTTCACGCTTCAAGGTTTCTCAGCAGTATGAATGCTCTGATTTCCAGCAAGTGGGTGCTGTGCACTGAATGCCTTCCCATATTCATCAACAGTCACAGGGCAGCTCTCCAGTATGAGTTCTCCAGCATTCCAAGGCTAAATCCTGGATGAGAGGCTTGCCACCTGCCTACAGCCTTTGGGTCCTCCTGCATTATGGCTTCACTGAAGCAGGGTAGGAGATGTATGTTTTCTGCACATAGTCGTCTCTCCATAATTGATCAGCACACACCTTAACTCCAGACTTGGAAAATTCATCATTCCTATTAGAGAATCAAATCCTTTCCTGCTGTGTCCTTTAAGATCTCCATTTCAAGGTAAGACATAGCTTCACTTGCTGAGTCAACAAATATGTGCGATTTTTTTGTTCTTTCCCATACAACCACCAAGGGCCCCTTTCATTATTCCAATAATGCAGTCACATCTGGCTTAGAGAGCACAGCATCCTGCCCGGAGATTAAGCTGCATGTTTCTATGGCCACGTGGTGCTGGACCCTCTTGGGAGCAGAGTCCAGATGGCTTCATGGTTCCAGCAGGACATTCCCGCCTCTGCATGCCACGGTTCTCTGCACCGTGGTTGTCTGCCTGCAGGATCTGATCAGTTCTCCTTGGGTGTCTCACTTGGAGAAGTATCTCTGACATCAAATATTGGTATTGAGATGTAAACCACATGTTGCCTCCTCTTTGAGGTCCTTCATTTGCAGAGGAGCAGGCCTCATGCACATAATGAGATAGAGTGAGGAGGGAGGCTGGGCCGTCTCTGACAGCACTCCAGGTTCCTGGGTCAGAGCTCTGGTGAAGCTATGGTCCTGAGCCACTGAGAAGCCCCCTCAAAGGTCTGCCTGAAAGTCCCTCCTAAACATCCCCATCCCAGGGCAAGTTGGCTCTACCTTCTTCCTGGAAACCTTCATTCTCAGACCTTCAACCTGATTTTTTTCTCAGAGACATTTCTCTGCAGCCGCCTATGCGGTGATGGAGGAAATAGCAGGGCATAGAGGGCACAGGGTATAGTGCACACCCCACGTGGTGCATTCACATGGGCTTCACCTGTCACCTGTCTCCCAAGCACCATCCACAGCTCACCACCGCACCCATAGCCAAAGGACACACCCCAGCCTTGAGCCGAAGTTCCTTCCGCTTGCTCACTTCCTCTTTGTCTGGCTCTCACAAGAGGAAGTTCCTATAACACGATGTCCTATTCAAGCTCCGGGCCTCTTTGCTTTCAGGGCCCAGGCAAATTCAGAAAGAAGTGTTTTTGGAAGACAGAGAACTTGCTAAACTAGATAAATAATAATAGTTGCTAATATTAATTGAATGCTTATTCTATACCTAGCCCTATTTTGTGTGTATTACGAAATGTATCATTGAATCTTCTGACCTGCCTTATCAGGAAGTTGCTACTTGCCCCATTTACAGATGAGGAAACTGAGGCTCAGGAAGATTATGTTGCTTGTTCAAAATGACACGCCTAATATGTGGCTTGAATAGGACAGCTTTCACTGCTATGTGAGTGAGTGAGTGACGTCACTCAGTCCTGTCCGACTCTTTGCAACCCCATGGACTGTAGCCTACCACGCTCCTCCATCCATGGGATGTTCCAGGCAAGAGTGCTGGAGTGGGTTGCCATTTCCTTCTCCAGAGGAACTTCCCAACCCAGGGATTGAACCCAGGTCTAAAGACTCAAATATCCTGGCTCCAGTACAAGGGTATTCTTAAGTTATTTTCTCTCTGGTTTGTTTACTCTTGTTTTTGTGGTTTTAGTTCTGTGACTCTGACTGATGGTGCCGGGAACAAGTGCTCTTGGTACGTTTGGTGCTACTACTTACTCTGTGCAAAGGCACCAGCACTGGGACCCACCTTTGTTTTTGCACACGAGTGTCAGCATAGTGAAAAGACAAGCACCATCTTGGAGTAACTGTTTTGACCTTGTGGGTCCCCTGGAAGGGTCTCAAGGAAGCTCCACTCTGGGGTTCTTTCACCACCGTTGAAGTCCAGGCCCCTGGGTGCTGGAGACATCATCCCTGCCACACTTGCTCTGCTTTTTCATTTCCTGTTTTCTAGCAGCTGGAAGTTCTACCCTTTCCCCCTAGTCTTTAAGCACTTCCTCCCTTGGTTTCCAGAATGCCACAGCATTTTGGCTTCTCCCTAGCTCAGTGGCCACCCCTTGCCCAGCACATGTGCTGGTTCTTGCTTTTCCACATCTCCCTGACCTTCAGATGTTGGAGTTCTTGCAGGCTCAGCCCAGAATCCTATACTCTTTAACTCAGCTCTTGTTTGGTGTTTCAAGGCCCGTGGCTTTCAATGCCAGTTTTGTGCAGATTCCCAGTTAGTCTTCCACTCAGAACTGTCCTCCAAGCCTGGGGCCAGTGGCTGGTCACCCAGGTGATGTCCCCACATTAACATGGGATTCTAAAAGGAGATCTGCCTGTTGGCCAGCTCCTGCTTCGGGCCTCCTGATGTTCAGGTGATTTGGATTCATGCATCGCACCTCACTTTTTCCCGGCACAGTCAATCCACCATGAAATCGTAAGAAATTATTTCTAAAATTACCTGCTTTCTGTTGTCACGGCCCCACATCAGGACTGTTACTGTCACTGTCCTCTTGGTCTGCTCTGCCCCTATTCCAGCCTCTCCTGCACACCATCCCCCTGACCAGGGCCCCAGGTCAGGTCCTCCTGATTCTCCCATTTACCACTCCTCAGGCTTCCACCTCCCTTCCGGCACTCACAGGGCCCTGTTCCTCACTTTCTGATGTCACCTTTTGCCTCTTCCCCTGCCCATCCTGTCCAAGCACATTGACCTCTAGTGGACTCCGTGGACAGACCCAGCCTTCAGCCACCTTTGGGCTTTCTGTTATTGCTTGTGAAACTCCTTTCAGTGGGCCTCATTTCAGTGACCCCGGCCCACAGCTGATCTCCTGCATCCACTCCCTCACCTGCAGACTCCTGTATCATCTCACTCCACAGCCCGTCATGACCCTGACCCTTGGATTATCACCACATGGTGAGCCCCTACCAGTGTGGGTTCTGAGCCAGCCAGCTGGAGCCCACCTGCCTTGTTCACAGGAGGAGGCAGGAGGGTGCAGTAACCACCTCAGGAACAAGGGCATCTCCCAAGAGCCCCCGCCCTCCAGTGAGAAAGCACATACCCTCAAATGGCCAAAGGACCAGGGGAAACAGTTCACAAAAGAAAAATAGAAATGACAATTGAGGTTTCAAACCATGTCCAACTTCCCTAGTAATCAGTTTCTGGAAAACCACCTGGCAGTGTGTACCAGCATCCTTGAAACTCATACTGAGTGCCCCACAGACCTGCTTTTCTGAATCTTTCCTAAGGCTGTCACTAAAGATACAATGCAGAGCTATATGTGAGGATGTTTATCCCTTCTTATTTAAAATCTGCCCTGTATATTTGGAGGCAGTAAAAATGCCCCTCAATAGGAGGCAGGTTAAATGAGTGAACAGTGGGGTGAGGTGAGTGGCCCAGTGTGGCTGAGTGTAGACAGTCCTTCTGGGGATGGAAAGGCTACGTGGGGACCAGGCAGTGCAGGACATCAGGCACCAAGAATCTACGGGGAAGGGAGGCTGTGTGGTCCTAGCTGACCCAGGATAGACCTGGGGTATGTGTTGCCTTTAAAATGTTGCTGCTGATGCTGCTAAGTCACTTCAGTCATGTCCGACTCTGTGCGACCCCATAGATGGCAGCCCACCAGGCTCCCCCATCCCTGGGATTCTCCAGGCAAGAACACTGGAGTAGGTTGCCATTTCCTTCTCTAATGCATGAAAGTGAAAAGTAAAAGTAAAGTTGCTCAGTCATGTCTGACCCTTAGCGACCCCATGGACTGCAGCCTACTGGGCTCCTCCGTCCATGGGAGTTTCCAGGCAAGAGTACTGGAGTGGATTGCCATTTAAGATGTACCATTGTCAGACTCTAAAATACATTCTTGTGAGCAAAATTGAAAAGCTGTGCCTTTCAGGAGAGACAACTGAGTGCCAAGGATGGTCTTACAAAGTTGGGGAAACCTGGGAGGGTCACGTGTTAAGTACAGCCTCCCATGGCCCCAAACTTTGAAACACTCGAGCTGGTCTGGTTTGGGGTGTTCTGGTTACTTACTGCTTCATAGAAAATGACCCCACAACTTAGCACATAAATCATCTATTTATTAAGCTGGATTCAGGCACAGTGAGGAAGTCTTAACCTCTGTTCCATGACGTCTGGGGCCCCAGCTGGAAAGAAAGAGGAGATTAACCTGAATCCTTATCTTGGAGCCTGGGTTTGGATGATGCGAACGCTGAGATTGACCACAGATCGCCTGCACATGACCTCTCCACGTGGCCTGGCTTCCATGGTAGCATGCTGGCCTCAGGGCCATTGGTACAGGGTTCCAGGAGTCAAGGCTGTATCACCTGTGAGCACCCGTTCTTGGAGGTCACCCCTGCCTGCTGTGTTCTCTTGATCCTACAGTCGTGAGCCCACCTGGAATCAAGGGTACATGTAGTAGACACCTCCTCTTGGGGGAGGGGTGGCAGGGCCACACAGTAGGAGAGCAAACATGATGAGCATCGCTGGGATTCTGGGGATGCCTTCATCTTGTAGAATAATTTGCCACAGGTGTATTAGTAACTTTATCCAGGCAAACAAGAGGCTGATACATAAATCTGCTGTTAAAATTTGCCATGAACACCCACTAGGTAGATCCAGAATATGTCCCCCTGTGGTCAGTGCATCCTTCTCCCTGGGGAAAGTCTACAGAAGCTTCTGACTGTTTAGAACACAGGAATGCAAGGAATTGAAGGGCTGGGCCCAGCATCTCCAGCCTAGTGCTGGCTTGTCTTCTGTAGAGATGTACTTGACGGTCAACTTGGCAGAAGACTCATGCAGATCCCCTGGTCCTTTCTCCTCTGTGGAAGGCAGTGTGAGCCACTCTTTCTTTCTGGGGCTCTTCTTCCCAAAGAGGACTCCTTCCTCTGTTCTCCCCACATAACTTAATGTGGGGAGACTTAGTTACTAAGTGAAGACCCCATATTGAATCCTTTTCCCAGGCAGGGGCATCTTCCGGGGTCACTGAAACCTCGGTCTTCAGAATCTACAGGCCCAGGACTGACTGTCACAGATGCTAAGCTCAGGAGGGCTTCTGCATCCTGCAGCACTCTCTCCCGTAAGGAGGCTTGATTGAGGGTTCTTGTTACTTTAATTCAAGAGTTTAATTCAGAGTGAGGTTGATTACCCCCCTGATATCTAAAGGACAAATAGCTGTTTCTTGCATTTCAGGAACCCCTTTAAGTAAATTATATAGTATATACATAAAGTAGAAGTTAGCTTCAACATTAAGTGCTTGCATGTCCATTATTATAAGTGGAGAAAGTAGCAGGAAATTTCATGGGGCCAGCTAAATTGATGTCTGGTTGCTTTATTTTTAAGTGAATCTGTAGAGCAGAGAGGCAGATAATGCAGAGGCTTTTAATTATAGCTTTGGTGGCCTGCCTGCTTCATTATTGTCACTCTTGAGTCAAGCCAGGCTCTTTCCTGTATGACCGTGGAGCACTCCCCCAGGAGGGATGTATCACAGCACACCATGCTGCTCTGGCCTGGGCCTCCGGGCCACCCTGTGTATGTTTGTATGTATGTTATTTGTTCAGTTGTGTCTGACTGTATTGTGACCCCATGGACTGTAGCCCATCAGGCTCCTCTGTCCATGGAATTCTCCAGGCAAGAATACTGGAGTGGGTTGCCATTCCCTTTTCCAGGGGATCTTCCCTTCCCAGGGGCTGAACCTAGGTCTCCTGCATTGCAGGCAGATTCTTCACCGCTGAGCCATCAAGGAAGTCCCTTGTCCACCCTAGGAAACTTCAAAGGCCTTCACTGAAAGTAGACAGATATACAGTTCCCAACCTCTTGCAGATCCCCTTTGTAACTCTTTCAGAATTGGTAGGACCCTTGGAGAATGTAAATTCCAAACCCTTCTTTACCAACGACAGACCTAGAACAGCCAGGCCCCTTCCCTTTGTGTCACTGTGTTGTAGCCACCCGACCCCCAACCCCACGCCTACTGTGTCCCTCTCACTCACCCCCTCCAGGCCTTTACAGTGTCCAGGAGGAGGGCTCTGGTGACCAGAGGTGGACAATGACCATTTGGTTTGCTGTTCTGGAAATTTCACCAGGGCCCAAATCTGTGCTGAAAAAGGTGTGACAATACTTTGAAGTTCTTTCCTGGAGATTCAAACCAGACAAACGTCAACATCTGTTTGATATACAGAGCTAGGGCGAGGAGCAGTGTTCTTCCTCTACCTGCTTCTTTACAGTGAGGTATCCAGCAAGAATGTGCATCTCTTTTTCTTGTGTAACAAATGCTATTTGTATGAAGTGAGATAATTCTGATGCCAGGTTTGCTTCCCGTGCGGCCTCTAAGAACACGGATAAAATGCATATGCTGCCGGGCTGCCTTTGAGTGCAGGTTTAAATCAGTGAAGCAGACTTCTCAAAGTGTGTTAGCACTCACTGTGTGACTCTTCCTGGTGGGAGTTTCATTTCTAAGATCCCAGCCAGTTGTCCATTCTGGGTCACAGTGCTGCAAAAGAAAGGGACACAGGCCTCCAAGGGTGAGCTGACCTCTGGGCTCAGCTGTGCACGTGGGCCCAGGAAGTGCAGTGTTCGACCTTGACAGTGAACCTGGGAGAGAGCTAAAGGGTGGACAGCCTTTTTTTTTTTTTCAAAATGACACGAACCCCTCTGTGGAAATGAACTGTTTGGATATATTCAAAGTGTCTAAAGATACTTGAAGAATGTGCCTTCCAAAACCCCCTGTACGATAGATCGAGTGGCCAGGCTCCTTTCCTTTGTATCCCTGTATTGTAAACACTACCCCCACACCCCATCCCATGCCCGCCTACCTCCCAGAGCCCCACAGAGGAGCCTTGAAATTCTTCTGAGGTAGAACTTGGACCACAGCTTTGAGTCACTGTCCTTCGACTTTGTGTCTGCTCCTTCCACCCCTCTGCCTCTTCCTGAGATAGAGGCCCCTGCATCCCACTGATCCACACTTGGCCAACCACCAGGGACTCTGTGTCTAAGAACCATTCCCTTTCTTCCTAACCTGCCCGTCCTGGGGACCCCTCCAGGCACACAACCGCCAGGTGCTGTCCCCCCACACTTCACCCCAGAAACCACGTCAGAGATTGGGGGGGGGGTCTCTTGTCCCCTCCCTGGCCACCTTTCCCTTCCCAACGAAGACTGCTTGTTGCCCCTGCCTGCTTCACTTTCCTGTGTCTGTCTCCTTTCTCCCTCCTTGGCCAGTGGAGTCATGGCTCTGAACACCATGGCCACCTTCTGACCAGGCTCCTGCCTTTGCTACTTTGCACAGAGTGCTCCTCTGTAT
Organism: Bos javanicus; assembly: GCF_032452875.1. Lineage (NCBI taxonomy): Eukaryota > Metazoa > Chordata > Mammalia > Artiodactyla > Bovidae > Bos > Bos javanicus. The sequence goes on from NC_083888.1 coordinate 29,517,877, forward strand.
GCAGAATGGTCTGTAGCCCTTCCACTTAGCTGCCTTTAGGTAGAACCCACCCCCCACCACATGAGATCTCACTCAGTGTGCCTCTGGGGTGGAGGCCCCTGCCTGGCTGGGCCTCGGCCTGCTGGGACTACTGGCCCCAGCCTGATACACCAGCCCTGGACCTCACCTGCCCAGCACTGAGCCCCACCTATGCTGCCCTGCCTTGTGCTGTGTTCCCAGCCTGGCCTCCTTCATGGACAGAGGGTGAGGGGCCTCCCTCCATCTCCTGGCCATGCCTTTAGCACAAGACCCCAGAAATCCTTCAGGGCCTCCAGAGTCCATGCAAATTCCCTGACACCCTACTAGGTAAAGATCACATTCAATATGGTTCAGCATTAACCTTTTGGATCATCTTGAACCCATAGGAATACCAGCTATTAGTGGGGAGCTATAGACTGCATGCTTGTGTCCCCCTAAAATGCATTCACTGAAATCTTAACCACCAGTGTGTTGGTGTTAGGTGGGGGCTTTAGGAGATAAATTTAGGTCATAAGGATGGAGCCCTCATGAGTGAGGTCCTTTATAAAAGGGACCCTGGAGAACGCCCCTTCCCCATCCACTGTGTGAGGACACAGAGAGAAGGCACTGTCTATGCGCCAGGGAGCGCCCACCAGACACTGAATATGCCAGCACCTTGATCTTGGACTTGCCAGCCTCCAGGTCTGTGAAAAGTGGATTTCTGTTGTTTATAAGCCACCTCATCTATGGTATGCTGTTATAGCAGCCCAAATGGACTAAGACAAGGGGTCAGGTGGCTTTATAACAAGACACTCCATTTCACAGAAGGATTAATGATAGGAACCTATTAAATGAATAGTAAACATTGCTAGTATATACTTAAAGCCCAGTTTCATTTCCTAGAAAATTGAACAACTGTTTTTAGGGCCAAAATGATGTTAACAGCTCAGCTCTGGGATTGCACATCTCCCAAAGGGTGTTGTAAGGACCCTTCAGTTCCTGTGGACAGGCCTTAGCAGTCATGTCCCAATGCAAAGCTCTTTGGTACACAAGGAATGCCCTACTTTTTCCTCGGTGGTCCTGAGTTTTATGGTCCTTTGATTTCAATGTAGTTGTAGTTTTAGTTTTAGTAGAGCAGAGCAGGTCTCCACTGATAACGGAACTACAGCTGTCGTCACCGTATCCTGCGAGAAGGCAGCCATGTTCAGACTCTGGCCACAGTAAATTGGGAATGCTCTGCCTGATAAGACACTTCTTTTCCTGCAATTCAGCAAGGATAGGACACATCTCAAGAATGGGTCTTCCCTTTCTTGGCCAATTTCTCCCCATGATGCTGAACTGGATTTTATCTGAGGCTCCCTCCCTTAAATTCCTGCTTCTCTAGATTGGATGGCTTAGTGTGGCTGGGCAGTTCTGATGCTCACCACGCAGGGTCAGCACAGACCCCACGGGTTAAGAGCATGGTCCCTAACAAGCCTGCCTCACTTCAAACACCAGACACAAGTTCCACAGTCCCCAGGTAACCTGAGGACCAACTGCTCTTCTGACTAACGGCTGCAAGTTACAGTTTTGTAATTAAGGTGCAAATCAAGACCAACCAAATGAGGAGACACACAGGGAGCCTCCCTGCCCTCTCTCTGTGGAGCTGGAGCATATGACCCACCTGGCACAGATGTGCTCACCAACCAGGAAGGTCCCCATTGTGTCCAGAGTTTTTATTGGGGTCTCACTATGGAGACATGATTGATTGGATTACTGGCTATAGGGAACTCAGTCTCCAGCCCCAGTTCCCTCCCAGGAGGTTTCGAGGTTAGGCTGGTAACACTTAACTCAAAGTCCCAACCCACTAACCACTAATCACATGGCTAGTCTTTGTGGCCTGGGCAGCCTGTCCTGAATCATCTTGTTAGCATCAATGTAGCTGTGATCCAAGGGATCCACCACAAACGACAGCCTCTCCTATCACTTAGGAAATCCCAGGGATTTAAAGTTTACCTCCCACGAAGCCAGAGACAGAGGCCAGAGAGATTCTTTACTAGAGAATAGTCTGTCATTACAGGTTAGTAAATTATGCCGTGGTTTCTAGTACAGATCCCAGTGTCAAACTAGGAGATTTGAATTCCAGCTTTGCACCAGCCGTGTGACCTTGGGCAAGTGACTTCAACTCTCTAAACCTTTCTTTCTTCCTCTGTAAAATGGGGATGATGATACCCCATAGGATAGTAGAAGCAATGAAATAAAACAGTGCACATTAAGTGCTTATAACTGTTCTTCACAAATAGTATACCTTCAGTGTCACTTGGCACTATGTTTATAAAGAAGGGCAATCAGGGTCATGAAATATTACCTGTGTACAAAACCTAACTTAAAAATGTTGATTTTCTTAAGCTTTTGCTTTATACCTCAAATCAATTGACTGTTCCTGGTTAGCAAAGTACAAGTGAGTAAAAGTGGTTTTAAATGCATGATACTCTTCTCCACCTAGAAAGTATTCATTTGTTCATCCACTGAAGTTTTACCAGACCTCCTGCTCACCAGCAGCTGTGTCTGGAGCTGGGGGCATTGCTGTGGGAAGTCTCACCCCTGCCCTCAGGACACCTCCTCAGCCACATTACAGACTCAAATGGTAGGAGTGTCTTAGTCCTGGCAGTTAGGACAAAGTGCTATAGGGTGTTTTACAATGGAAGTGTATTTCTCATGGTTCTGGAACCTGGAAGTCCAAGATCAGGGGCCAACATGGCCAAGTTCCAGTGAGGACTCTCTCCTGGGTTGCAGAGTGCTGTCTTCTCATATCCTTATTCCATGGAAGGGGTGAGGGAGCTCCCTGGGGTCTCTCAGAAGGTCACTAACCCCATTCAAAGCTTCTACCTCCTAATACCATTGCACTGAGACTCGGATTTCAGTACATGAATTCTGAGGAGACACAAACATCCAGACCACAATTAGGAGTGAAGTGCAGTGGAGCACAGAGGGAGCTGGTCATTCATTCCTGTTCCTGGATGCTATCCAGGCCTTCCTGCCTTCCTGTGGCTGCCTGTCAATTCAGTCAGTGGATCTCCAACATCAGCTACAGTCAGGCCATTCCGGGCAATCCCCTATGGCATGGAATCCATTCCATAGATCATAGCCAGAATATTTTTTTAATGGACTAGAATGAAAAATAGATGTACTTTAAAGGGTAACCAGGGTAATTTTTGGTTCATACATAAATGCCCTGACTCTCATGTAAAATGCATCTCTCACGGTTGTGTGAATTTAGAAGTGTGAAAAGCACCGAACTCAAAGGTGGAGTCGCTTCTCACCAGGTGGCTGTGGAGGCCTCTGAGGAAGGTTGGGATGCTGAGAGGGCTGTGTGTCCTGAGCAGAGGGAGCAGGGGCCAGTAGTGCTCCCTCTCCCCCTTCCCCCCATGCTCTGCCAGGAGCTCAGAAGACCAGCCTCAGCCTCCCAAGCTGCCTCAGCAAGGTGGTCAGGGCTGCCCATCCATGAAAGTGTCCTCAGCTGGCCGCACTTAGACAGCAGTCAGGAGCCCCATGTTGGGTTTCAGGGGCTGAGAGCGTCTTCACCTCTGACCTGGGCACCAACACACAGGAGCTGCCAGCCATCAGCGGGGTCAGTGAGCAGAGGGAGAGCTGTGGGTGTGCAGGGTTCCAGCATGTTCCAGAACATTCCGGAAAGTGCATGCCTTTGCCCTGGGCTTGGCCCTTCTCCAGCACTCTCCACAGAGTGGTTTGTCACCACCTGTCCACACACCTTGGAAGTGTTCTGCGGAATAAGCCTGAACCGTACTGGGCAGGCGCCAGGCCCTGTAGTAGGGACACCTACCTGGGCTGCTCTCAGAGGCAGCCCCTGCTGGGGAGGTGGAGGGAGCTGCTTCTCTGGGACCCAGCCCAGAGCTTCAGCTGTGACTCAGAGCAGGGTGTGTGTCGGTGTCCACTCAGGTAGAGTATTCTTGTTCCTTGGAGTATTCTTTTTCCCTGGAATATTCTTCTGTTAATTTTTAAAAATTTGTCTTTACCTCAAAGTCTAATTGTATGACATGCAGACTTAAATCAAGCTTTTAATACGCTGCTGCTGGAAACCAAACTAGTTGGAGAAATCAAGGCACTCCTATGTCTGTGGCCTGGGTTTTTGAGACATCCATGTCCACCCCCAGGTGTAGCCAGTTCTGACTTTGACCTCCTGAGGGAGGCACTGACATGATTCTCTTTCTTGTTCTCTGCCTCTGCTACATTGCCCATTTCTAAAATCATTTCCTTTGGGCATTCAGGAGCAAGACTTTGTCCCCTTAAACTAAAAGCCCACTCAGTAGGATGGGGTTAGGAAAATGGTGTCTCCCATGAAAAAGATCACATTTTGTTGCTTGAAAATTCAGTTTTCCAATAATGTTTCCCCCCAAATATTTGCACAGCTAAGCCCTCAGATTCGCCAGGCATTTGCGTCCTCATCGTCTTCTTTGCCAGGAGGTTTGATTTTGTGATCCTCTCTCTCATTCCCACCCTCTCTGGCCCAGCAGGCCAGGTCCTCTGTTTTAGTTGTGGCTCTTCATAACCGCAGAGAAGGCAATGGCACCCCACTCCAGTGTTCTTGCCTGGAAACTCCCATGGACTGAGGAGTCTGGTGGGCTGCCATTTTATGGGGTCGGACAGAGTCAGACACGACTGAAGCGACTTAGCAGCAGCAGCAGCTTCATAACTGACTCATAACCTCTTCTTTAAAGGACTTACTGTTTTTTATAATGGACTCATAACCTGTTGTTTAATTGGCATTTTTAATACCAAATATTCACTGTCTGTCTCACCTACTGGAACATCAGCTCCCCCAGGCCGGGGATTTTTGTCTGTTTACTCCTGTGCCCTGAGCACCTAAAATAATTTTCATTACGTGATTATTTGTGGAATGAGCAAATGCAGGATTTTTGTTATATTCACTGAGACAGTGGAAATGCTGCAGGGAGTGAACAGAGTTCATTTACTTGAGTGTTTGTTGATTGATTGGAAACAACAGTGTCACTTTGTATATTTCATATAATTTAAACCTATCAGGAGCTCCAGCATTCAGCTTACCCTTCTCAGTTTTCATACAAAAAACAGAAATACAAATACTAACAGTGAGCTAAATTTATACAGATAATAAAGAGGATAACCTGGAATTTGAACTGGGTTGAATGGGAACGATGCTGCCACACAAGGCAATGAGCTTGGTCAAATAATTTCTCAATCATCATCTTAGGAAACTGCCAACACATAAAGGATTTATATAAATAAAACTCCAGCTTAGGTTTCCCACATTCTATAACACAAAGCAGAATACCTGCCAACTAATATTTGTTCATTTAATGTTTGTGGAATTACACATATATGTAATTCTAACGTGCAAGCATGCTCAGTCATGTCCGACTCTTAGCGAACCCATGAACTGTAGCCTGCCAGGCTCCTCTGTCCATGGGATTTCCCAGGCAAGGATACTGGAGTGGTCTGTCATGCCCTCCTCCAGGGGATCTTCTTGACCCAGGGATCAAACCCTCGTCTTCTGCAATGCAGGCAGTTTCCTTACCACTTGAGCGAGTAGAGAAGCCCTTAATTATAATAGCCAGCTAATATCAACATCCATTGGATCATAGAAAAAGCAAGGGAATTCCAGAAAAACATCTACTTCTGCTTCATTGACTATACTAAATAAAGCCTTTGACTGTGTGGTTCACAACAAACTGGAAAATTCTCAAAGAGATGGGAATACCAGACCACCTTACCTGCCTTCTGGAAAACCTGTATGGAGGTCAAAAAGCAACAGTTAGAACCGGACCTGAAACAACAAACTGGTTCAAAATTGGGAAAGGAGTATGTCAAAGCTATATATTGTCACTCTGCTTATTTAACTTATATGCAGAGTATATCATCCAAAAATGCCAGGCTGGATGAAGCACAAGCCGGAATTGAGATTTCTTGGAGAGATAGCAATAACCTCAGATATGCAAATGACACCACCCTTATGGCAGAAAGTAAGAGGAACTAAAGAGCCTGTTGATGAAGTTGAAAGAAGAGAGTGGAACAGCTGGCTTAAAACTCAATATTCAGAAAACTAAGATCATAGCATCCAGTCCCATCACTTCATGGCAAATAGATGGGGAAACAATGGAAACAGTGAGAGACTTTATTTTCTTGGGCTCCAAAATCACTGCAGATGGTGACTGCAGCCATGAAATTAAAAGACGCTTGCTCCTTGGGAGAAGAGTAGTGACAGACCTAGACAGCATGTTAAAAAGCAGAGACATTACTTTGCCAACAAAGATCCATATGGTCAAAGCTATGGTTTCTCAAGTAGTCGTGTACAGATGTGAGAGTTGGACCATAAAGAAGGCTGAATGCCAAAGAATTGATGCTTTCGAACTGTGGTGTTGGAGAAGACTCTTGAGAGATTTCCTCAAGACAGCAGGGAGACCAACCAGTCCATCCTAAAGGAAATCAGTCCTGAATATTCATTGGAAGGACTAATACTGAAGCTGAAACTCCAATACTTTGGCCACCCGATGCAAAGATCTGACTCGTTGGAAAAGACCCTTATGCTAGGAAAGATTTAAGGCAGAAGGAGAAGGGGATGACAGAGGATGACATGGTTGGATGGCATCACAAACACGATGGACATGAGTTTGCACAAGCTCTGGGAGATGGTGAAAGACAGGGACGGACGTGCTGCAGTCAATAGGGTCACAAAGATTTGGACATGACTGACCCTCTGAACGACAACAATATCAAATTAATCAATAAAATCTGCTAAAAATTGAAGATACACAGGAAAAAGCACCACTTTCAACATTATTAATATTGGAACAAGTGCTTTCATTACTTGATATCATTTACAAACTTCTGGAATACACTGCAAATTAATAAATGAAGTGCGAAGTGTGCATGTGTGCTCAGTCATGTCTGACTCCTTGGGACCCCATGGACTATAGCCTGTCAGGCTCCTCTGTCCTTGGAATTTTCAAGTCAAGAATATTGGAGTGTGTTGCCATTTCCTCCTCCAGAGGATCTTCCTGGCCCAGGGATCAAATCTGTGTCTCTTGTGTCTCCTGCATTGGCAGGTGGATTCTTTCCCACTGCGCTGCTTGGGAAGCCCTCAATAAATAAAAGTGTTTGTCAATACTAACCATAGTTAGAATTTATCATAGCACATCTTTATCATAGCACACATGTGCTTTATCATAGTACATAGCACATTTATCATAGCACACATAACACATATGGGCCTATAAAATATTTTGCAGAAGCCATTTTAAATTCAGATATATATAATATGAACATAAGGAATAAGTTTTTTCTTTGCAGACTTTATTATATGCTTTACATTTTGAAGTGTGTATGTCCATGGTTCCCCTACGTTGCTGGGAAACTTTAAAAACTGCTGCTGTCTGTCTTTCAGTCCCAGCCATTCTGATGTGATAGGCATAGGATTAAATCTGTATATTGGGATTTTTTTTAAACTACCCAGGGGATTCTAATGTGCAATCAAGTTTAGGAACCCCTGGTATATGCAGTGCATGAAGAATCATCTCATGTAGTATCTGAATCTGCCCCAGTATTCTTTGATTTATTAAATTGTACCCTGTGCATTTGAATGAATAAACACTGTGCCATCCACCTGCCAGGCATTATGCAGATGCTGGGCACATAGTGGTGAATGAAAAAAGACATAGGCCTGCCCTCATGCAAGGTTGCTATGGCAGAGTAAGACAGACAGTATACAAATTAATAAATCCGAAATGTTAAAGATTGTGTAAGGTGAGCAGAAGATCATGAACAAGATGCTGTTATGGAGAATGAGTGGGGATCTCAGCAGCAAGAGGGCATGGATGAATCCTCCAGGACAAGTAGAGCTTGTCACGTCCTAAGGACAAACAAAGGGCTCATGTGGCCCATGGGAGAGGCTGACGAGAAGATGGAGAGAGGCATGTGGTGCAAGACTTTGGGAGCCATGCCAGTGACCTTTGCCTTGGACTTGGAACCTTGTCAAATGGTTGGTGACTTTTAACAAAGCAAGGGAGTAGGAAGAGGTGGGAGATAAGGTTCTTGGTGGAGGCTATACATTCATTAAACCAAGGAATGAGAGTAGATGGGCAAGAGTGATGTTGTCTTAGAAATGGAGGGAAGTGGATGAATTCACCATGTTTTTCGACATAGAATCCACTGGAGTTGCTGGTGCATTATAAATGTCATGCAAGCAAAAGGAGGGAATCAAGGATAATTCCAGTTCCTACTGAGCAAGTAGGTGAATCTTGATGTCAGTTAATGTCAGTTAATTAGGGAATCTTGATGTCCCCAATGGAAAAGGAGATTGTTGGTGAGCAGTTGTGAATGAATGTGGATTTGGGAATAAAATTAATAATCTATTTGACATAAGTTCCTGTTAGACATCTAAAGGAAATGACAGATAAGCAGTGGAATAAACCAAGACGCAGATCAAGAAACAGAATGCTAATTTGTGTGTGTGTGTGTGCAAGTTGCTCAGTCTTGTTCAATTGTTTGCAGCCCTATGGACCATACAGTCTATGGAATTCTCCAGGCCAGAATGCTAACAGCGCCCCCAGAAATTTCCTTGTTTACCCTTCTAGGAACTAACTTCCTAAAACTTTGCTAAATTCAATAATTCTGATAATTTTCCTAAGAACTTCTTAGGGTTTTCTATATGTCAGGTCATGTCATGTGTGAATACATTCTGTTTAGATTTACTTCTTTCCTGGCCAGATTCTGTTAGCATGTCACTGTTTTTCTTATTTCACTGGCCAGAGCCTCTAGGACATTGCTGATTACAAGGAGCAAGTTGGAACATCCTTACTTTGTTCTTGCTCTGAGGTGAAAAGTGTTTCCTCATTAACTATGTTAGCTGTTGGCTTTTCAGAATGCCCTTTATAAGGTTGAGAAAATGCCTTTACAGTCCTAGCTTGTTGAGAATTTTTATAATGAATAAATGTTTGATTTTTTTTCAAATGGTTTCTCTGCATTTTATTCATCTTCTGAGGTTGTTATATAGTTTTGGTCCTTTATAGTATACTACTGTATGACACTATTTTCAGATGTTAAGCAACTTTGAATTGTTATTGTTCAGTTGCTTAGTCATGTCTGACTCCTTGTGACCCCATAGACTGCAGCACACCAGGCTTCCCTGTGTTTCACCATCTCCCAAAGTTTGTTTAAACGCATGTACTTTGAGTCAGTGATGCCATCCAACCATCTCATCCTGTGTTGCCTCCTTCTCCTCCTGCCTTCAATCTTTCCTGGCATCAGAGTGTTTTCCAGTGAGGTAGTTCTTCACATCAGGTGATCAAAGTATTGGAGCTTCAGCTTCAGTATCAGTCCTTGCAATGAATATTAAGGACTGATTTCCTTTAGGATTGACTGGTTGGTCTCCTTGCTGTCTTAGGAAATCTCTCAAGAGTCTTCTCCAACACCACAGTTCAAAAGCATCAATTCTTTGGCTCTCAGCCTTCTTTATGGCCCAACTCTCACATCTGTACATGACCACTGGAAAAACCATAGCTTTGACTAGATGGACCTTTGTCAGTACAGTGATGTCTCTGCTTTTTAATATGATGTCTAGCGTATTGTTTGTCGTATATTTTCTTCCAAGGAGCAAGTGTCTTTCAGTTTCATGGCAGCAGTGATTTTGGAGCCCAAGAAAATAGTCTGTCTCTGTTTCCATTGTTTCCCCATCCATTTGCCATGAAATGATGGGACTGGGTGCCATGATCTTAGTTTTCTGAATATTGAGTTTTAAGCCAGCTTTTTCACTCTCCTCTTTCACTTTCATAAACAGGCTCTTTAGTTCCTCTTTGCTTTCTGTCATATGGATGGTATCATCTGCATATCAGGTTATTGATATTTCTCCCTGAAATCTTGGCTTGAAGCTTGTGCTTCATCCAGCCTGGCATTTCACATGATATACTCTGCATATAAGTTAAATAAGCAAGGGGACAATAAACAACGTTTCCTAATTTTGAAACAGTCTGTTGTTCCATGTCTGATTCTAATTGTTGCTTCTTGACCTGCATACACATTTCTCAGGAGGCAGGTCAGGTGGTCTTGTATTCCCATCTCTTGAAGAATTTTCCACAGTTTCTTGTGATCCACACAGTCAAAGGATTTGGTATAGTCAATAAAGCAGAAGTAAATGTTTTTCTGGAATTCTCTTGCTTTTCCTATGATCCTACAGATGTTGACAATTTGATCTCTGGTTCCTCTCCTTTTTCTAAATCCAGCTTGTACATCTGGAATTTCTCAGTTCACATACTGTTGACACCTAGGTTGAAGGACTTTGAGCATTACCTTGCTGGCATGTGAAATGAGTACAATTGTGCATTAATTTGTACATTCCTTGGCATTGCCCTTCTTTGGGATTGGAATGAAAACTGACCTTTTCCAGTCCTGTGGCCACTGCTGAGTTTTCCAAATTTGCTGGCATATTGAGTGCAGCACTTTAACAGCATCATCCTTTAGGTTCTGAAATAACTCAGCTAAAATCCCGTCATCTCCACTAGTTTTGTTTGTAGTGATGTTTCCTAAGGCCCACTTGACTTCACACTCCAAGATGTCTGGCTCTAGCTGAGTGATCACACCATCATGGTTATCCGTGTCATTGAGATCTTTTTTGTACAGTTCTTCTGTGTATTCTTGCCACCTCCTCTTAATATCTTCTGCTTCTTTTAGGTCCGTACCATTTCTGTCCTTTATTGTGGCCATCTTTGTATGAAATGTTCCTTTGGTATCTCTAATTTTCTTAAAGAAGTCTCTAGTCTTTTCCATTCTATTATTTTCCTCTATTTCTTTGCATTGTTTACTTAGGAAGTCTGTCTTACCTCTCCTTGCTTTTTTCTAGAACTCTGCATTCAGATGGGTATATCTTTCCTTTTCTCCTTTGCTTTTTGCTTCTCTTCTTTTCTCAGCTATCTGCAAGGCCTCCTCAGACAACTATTTTGCCTTGAATTTCTTTTTCTTGGGGTCGGTTTAGATCACCACCTCCTATGAACCTCCGTCCATAGTTCTTCAGGCGCTCTGTCAGTCAGATCTAATCCTTTGAATCTGTTTGTCACTTCCACTGTATCATCTTAAGAGATTTCAGTTCAGTTCAGTTCAGTCGCTCAGTCGTGTCCGACTCTTTGCGACCCCATGAATCGCAGCATGCCAGGCCTCCCTGTCCGTCACCAACTCCTGGAGTTCACTCAAGCTCACATCCATCGAGTTGGTGATGCCATCCAGCCATCTCATCCTCTGTCGTGCCCTTCTCCTCCTGCCCCTAATCCTCCCCAGCATCAGAGTCTTTTCCAATGAGTCAGCTCTTCACGTGAGGTGGCCAAAGTACTGGAGTTTCAGCTTTAGCATCATTCCTTCCAAAGAACAGCCAGGACTGATGTCCTTTAAAATGGACTGGTTGGATCTCCTTGCAGTCCAAGGGACTCTCAAGAGTCTTCTCCAACACCACAGTTTAAAAGCATCAATTCTTCAGCGCTCAGCTTTCTTCACAGTCCAACTCTCAGATCCATACATGACTTTGGTTAGGGTCATACCTGAATGGCCTAGTGGTTTTTCCCTGCTTTGTTCATTTTAGACGTAAACTTTGCAATAAGGAGTTCATAATCTGAGCCACAGTCAGCTCCCAGTCTTGTTTTGCTGACTCTGTAGGGCTTCTCCATCTTCAGCTGCACAGAGTATAATCAGTCTGATTTCAGTATTTGCCATCTGGTGATGTCCATGTGTAGAGTCGTCTCTTGTGGTGTTGGAAGAGGAGGATGTTTGCTATGACCAGTGGATTCTCTTGGCAAAACTGTTAGCCTTTGCCCTGCCTCATTTTGTAGTCAGAGGCCAACTTGACTGTTATTCCAGATATCTCTTGACTTCCTACCTTTGCAGTCCAGTCCCCTATGATGAAAAGGACATCTTTTTGCTATTAGTTTTAAAGGGTCTTTGTAGGTCTTCATATAATCGTTCAACTTCATCTTCTTCAGCATTAGTGGTTGGAGCATAGACTTGGATTGCTGTGATATTGAACGGTTTGCCTTGGAAATGAACTGAGATCATTCTGTTGTTTTTGAGACTGTGTCCAAGTACTGCATTTTGGACTCTTCAGATGTATAAGCGACTTTGAATTGTTGAGATAGACCCAAATTGATCATGACATGTAACTTTTTGTTGTTCCTGAATTTAGGTTATTCATATTTCATTAAGGATTATTTTATCACTGTGTTCATGAAGTATACTGATTTATAGTTTCTTTTCTTGTGATATCTTCATCTGGCTTTGAGTAATGCTAACTTCATACAATGAGTTGAGACATGTTCCCCCTTCCTATACTTTATAAAAGCATTTGTGAAGTATTATTTTTCATTTAAATGTTTGGTAGAATGTACCATTGAAGTCATTTTGGATAAGACTCAACTTTTTTTTTAATTACCAATTCAGTTTCTTTCCTTGTTACCAATCTATTTAGATTTTCTGTTTTCTTCTTGTGTGAGCTTTGGTGATTTGTGTACATTGAAAAGTTTTTCCACTGTATGTGCCTTTTCTAACTTTTTTGGCATAAAATTATTCACAATATTCCCATGTAACTCTTTTTTGTTAAAAAAAAAAAAAAGAATTAGTTTTATTTTAGGTTGTATCTTTGTGAGGGAATGAGAGGAGGCACCAAGACTGCTGTGTTGAAAGCTCACTATTGTGATAAACTCAGCTGTTTTGGCATAGGAAGGTGACAGTCGACAGAAATCTCGATGTTTGGTTGCTGTTGCATATTGCTCTTCCACAGAAAAGTCTGCTGGTCCCTGGTTCCTTTCTGCTACCATCTCTCTACTGGTATCTTGTCCATCTTCATTTTAACATGTTCTGTGGCTGCCTGTGGTATACCATCATTAAGAAAGGCACATGGGGAGGCTTGTTTTCTGAACTCTTCTGTATCTGAGAAAACTTTCTATTGTCCTGCCCTAAGCCAGACAGCTTAGTTGGGTAGAAAATATTTAAGTTATTAGCACTTACTTCTCTCCAAAGCCCCTAGATTTGGTAATGCTGTTTTTTGAATTTTTATTTATTTTTGGCTGTGCTGGGTCTTCGTTGCCTTGCAGGGTTTTCTCTAGTTGCGATGCAAGGGCTTCTCATTGCAAGGGCTTCTCTTGTTGCAGAGCACAGGCTCTAGGGAATGTGGACTTCCATAGGTGCGGCCCCGGGCTCCAGATCACAGGATCAGTAGTTGCGTCACAAGCGCTTACTTGCTGAGGCATGTGGGATCTTCCCAGACTAGGGACTGAGCCCACATATCCAGCATTGGTGAGGCAGATTCTTTACCACTGAGCCACCAAAGAAGTCGTGGTAATGCTGTTTTTGAACTTCAAAAGATCCAAAGAAGTTCAAGAGCAGCCTGATATTGTTACTCTGAAGAAACCATTAAGTTTTCTGTTTGGGCTTTGTAGTATTTTTCTATGTGCTTAGAATTTGGAAATGTCACCAGGGTGAGATTTATGATTGGCTTTTTTTGTTGATTGTTACTGGACTGCATTGAGCCATTCTAATACCTGTATGTTTTATCAGCTCAGAGACTTGGATGTGATGTCTGTGGGTTTTGTTCTAACTTATTCCTTTAGAAGACTTGTACTTTTAACGCTTTAACGTTTGTTTCTCTCTTCTTTATGTTCCACATCTATTATCTTAAACATTGTTCTCATCCCTGTGATATTTTCTTTTGTATTTTTAGGAGAGCTTCTCAATTTCATCCTCTACCCATTGACATATTTATTTCATGCTGCCCCAGTTCTGCCTTCTCTACCTCTGTGAGAACTTGTAGTGCTCTTTTTAAATTTTTTATTTCATTCTAACCTGTTCTGGTCCTTATAAATTCATACTTCAGTTTCAAAGCTATGGCTTATGGTTTCCTCCTAAAAAGAAAGTAGTTTTAAAAAGTTACAGTAAATACTTTTGAAAATTCTGATTTTTCCTTTAGGTTTCAGAATAACAAAGCTTTGTTTCCTCTTCATTATATTGCAAGTTTTAATTTTTCCATGAACTCAACTGCAAGTGAGTTATTACAACAGAATTATTTTTTAAAATTGAAGTATAGTTAATTTAAGGGACTTCCCTGGTGGCTCAGCAGTAAAGAATCTGCCTGCAATGTGGGAGACCCAAGTTCCATCACTTGGTCAGGAAGATCCCCTGGAGAAGGAAATGGCAACCCACTCCTGTATTCTTGCCTGGCAAGCCCCATGGACAGAGGAGCCTGATGGACTGCAGCCCATGGGGTCACAAAGAGTCGGACAGAACTGAGCGACCTAACCACCACCACAGTAGTGTTTTGTTAGTTTTAGGTGTATGGCAAAGAGAGTCAGTTATACATTATTCTTTTTCACATTCTTTTTCCTTAGTGGTTATTATAAGACATTGAGTATAGTTCCCTGTGGTAAACAGTAGGTCCTATTTGTTTACCTATTGTATATATAGTAGTATATATATGTTAATCCCAAACTCCTAATTTATTTCTCTCTGCCCCTGCCTACCCTGTTGGTAACCGTAAGTTTGGTTTCCATGTCTGTGGGTCTGTTTCTGCTTTGACATAAGTTCATTTGTGTCATATTTTAAATCCCACATATAAGTGATATCATCGGGCATCTTTTCCTCACTTCACTTAGTATAATCTCTAGGTCCATCCGTGTTGCTGCAAATAGCATTATTTCATTCTTTTTGATGGCTGGGTCATATTCCATTGTGTGTGTGTGTGTGTGTGTGTGTGTGTGCGCGTGCGCGTGCCACATTGTCTTTATCCATGCATCTGTCAGTGGACACTTAGATTTCTTCCATATTTTGGCTATTGTAATAGTGTTGCTATTGAGAGAGTAACAGGCAGGAAGGCCAGGGGTCTCCAAAAGGAGGAAATAGGCTGCAAGTGTCAGACATTTTTTTATCTCTCTCTTAAGCGGCAGGAGGAAACAAACTGCTAATGTCATATTTTTTCCCCTTCTCTATACAATTTTAAGAAGAGGTTTCTTTTAAAATTCTGTGTTGCCATGACAACACCTGGTTCCACCTGAACTTAACTTTTCTCAAACCTTGAACTAACCAATGCATTTTTCTTATGGAAATGTCTTAAGCTATGTTAATGAACTATGTATTTACCCTAGACTCTGTCTTCAAGTAGGTTTCACCTAAGACTCAGAACCGATTTGACAAACTGGTAGGTTTTACTCAGGCAAATGTTCCTTTAAGCTATGTTAATGAGACTGTATTTGCTTGGAAACCTGCCTTTCTTCAAGATTCATGTCAATCATTTTATGGCCAAGGACAACTCACCTTGTGCCAATGTTTTCTCAAAATGTATGTTGTAGGTGAGGGGCCTGGTGCCAGTCTCTGAGTTTTGAAATATTTCCTTTCTCTAATTATCAGACTGCTAGTAGCTAAAGCATCTGGCTAAAGACTAGCAGGGGGGCACTCTTTCTGCCCCCTACTGATGTCTATGTCAGAAGCTTTCTCTGTCTCTTCTATACTTTAATAAAACATTATTACACAAAAATTCTGAGCAGTCAAGCCTCATCACTGGCCCCGGATTGAATTCTTCTCCTCCAGAGCCCAAGAATCCCAGCATCTTTCATGGCTCAGCAACAACCTTTCACTATGAACAGTGAATTGCATGTATCTTTTTGAATTATAATTTTCTCTGGATATCTGTATATATGCCTAGTAGTAGAATTGCTGGATCATATGGTAGCTCTATATTTATATTTTTTAAAATTTATTTATTTATTTATTTTAATTAATTTATTTTTTAATTGAAGGATAATGGCTTTACAGAATTTTGTTGTTTTCTGTCAAACCTAGACATGAATCAGCCATAGGTATACATATATCCCCTCCCTTTTTAACCTCCCTCCTGTCTCCCTCACCACCCACCCCTCTAGGTTGGTACAGAGCTCCTGTTTGAGCTTCCTGAGACATACAGCCAATTCCAGTAGGCTATCTATTTACGGTTAGATTTTGAGGGAGCCTCCATACTGTTCTTCACAGTTGCTGCACCAATTTACATTCCCACCAAGAGTGTAGGACAGTTTCTTTTTCTCTATACTCTCGTCAGCATTTATTATTTGTAAACTTTTTAATGATGGCCATTCTGACTGATGTGAGGTAATACCTCATTAGTTTTGATTCGCATTTCTTTAATAATTAGCAAATTTGAACATCTTTTTACCTGGCTATTGGCTATCTGTATGTCTTTTTTGGAGAAATGTCTCTAGGTTTTCTGCCCATTTTTTGGTTGGGTTGGGTTTTTTTTACATTAAGCTGTATGAGCTGTTTGTTTATTTTGAAAATTGATCTCTTGTCAGTAGCATCATTTATGTTTTCCTTTGCTGTGCAAAATTTTAATTAGGTCCCTTTTGTATGTTTCTGTTTTCATTTCCATTATTCTAGGAGATGGATCCAAATAAATTTTTAAAATATTTTATTATATACATATATATATATATATATATAAATATAATTTTTGTTTGTTTGTTTTGGCTCCATTGGGTCTTTGTTGCTGTGTGTGGGCTTTCTCTAGCTGTGGCAAGCAGGGGTTACTCTCTAGTTGAGGTGCTTGGGCTTCTCGTTACAGTGGCTTCTCATTGCAGAGCACAGGCTCTAGGGTAAATGGGCTTCAGTAGCTGTGGCATGTGAGCTCAGTTGCCACATGGCACATGGAATCTTCCCAGATCAGGGATTGAACCTGTGTCCCCTGCATTGGCAGGTAGATTCTTAACCACTAGACCACCAGGGAAGTCCTCAAATGAATTTTGCTGCAATTTATATCAGAGCGTTCTGCTTACATTTTCCACTAATAGTTTTATAGTATCTAGTCTTATATGTTGGTCTTTAATTCATTTTGAGTTTATTTTTGTATGTGGTGTTAGAGAATGTTCTAATTTCATTCTTGTACATGTAACTGCACATTTTCTCCAGCATTTGTAATACTTCTGATGTCTGTGGATTGGTACTGACATGCCCTCTTTCATTCATGATTTTGGTAATTCATGTCCTCTCTTTTGATGTCTTGGTCAGTCTGGCTAATGGCTTGTCATTTTTGTTAATGTTTTCAAAGAACCAACTTTTGTTATTTCTTTTTGTTTTTCTGTTTTCATTGATTTATATTCTCATCTTCATCATGTCTTTCCTTCTGCTTGTTTTGTATTTAGTTTGCTCTCCTTTTCTAGTTTCCTGAGGTGGAAGCTTAGTTTATTCATTTTAAAACTTTACTTTTTCTACACAGCCTTTAAAACCTTTTACTCCTGTTTTTAAAATTAGCATATTGTATAGTGATTTTTTGTGTACAGTGATGGGTTTAACACACCTGTAGATTGTTGGACCACTACCAACCATAATTAGTATGCAGGAGAGTTTTATCACCCATGAGATTCCCTCAGGCTGCCAGTCTGCAGTCAGTCTTCCTGCACTCCTAACCCCGACACCATTGCTTTGTTCTCTTCCCCTATAGTTGTGCTTTTTACAGAATGTCATAGAATTGGAGTCATACAATATGTAGTATTTGCAGGCTGGCTTCTTTCACTTAGCATAGCACAGTTGAGATTTACAGCAATTGTGTGAATTAACAGTTAATTCGTTTTTATTGTTGGATATTATACCATCATATGGGTATACCACAGTTTATTTATTCACCCTTTGGAGGACATCCAAGAAGTCCCCACATTTGTCTCTCTTGGGTAAAGTTGCCATAACCATCCATTTACAAGGATTAGGGGGAACTAAGTTTGCATCTCTTTGGAATAAATACCTAGGAGTGGGACCGCTGGACTATGTGTAAGTTTATGTTTAATTGCCAAGCTACATTCCTACTGGTTTTTGCTTTATGGATTTTGAAGCTGTTTTGTTTGGTGCCTGCACTTTGGGGATTGTTTCCCTTGGTTGGTTGTTTGGTGTTCATTACATAATATCTATCATTAGCTAACATCTCTTAATCCATGGTAGTTCCCTTTGCTCTGAAGTTGACTGTATCTGATGTTAATATAACCACTCCACTTTCTTTCAGTTAATGTTTTTATGGAGTATTTTTGCCATCATTTACTTTTCACCTGCCTATGTCATCGTATTTAAAGTGGGTCTCATGGAGAGATCATATTACTCAATCTTATTTTTTAACCCATTCTAGTAGTCATAGTCTCTTAGTTGATATATTTAAACTGTTTGGCATTAATGGAGTTATTGATATGTTTGGGTTTAGGTTAGCAAAGTTATTATTTGTTTTTCCTTTATTCTCTCCTTTTTGTCTGTTTCTCATTTCTGTCTTTCTTTGGAATATTTTAATATGTTTTAGTATTCCATTTTAATTTATTTTTTATTCTCTTTGTTAATTTCTCTAGAAATTATAATAGTCATACTTACCTTTCCATAGTCTCTGTAGAATTTTACCACTTCATGTGAAATGTAGAAACCTTACAACTACATAGTTCCCTTGACTTTCCCCCTTTGTTGGTAAGTTTATTATGTATTACATGCACATACACTGAGAACTCCATCAGTGTTATTATTTTTGCTTTTAATCATTATATATATTTTATAGAAATGACCCCCCAAATGAATAATCAGTTATATTTTGCCCACACCTTTGTCATTTCCATTGCTTCTCATTCTTGAAGCTCTGAGTTTCCTTTTCAGATCATTCGCCTCCTGTCTGAGGAACTTCCTTTAACGTTTTTTTAGAGCAGTTCTAGTGACTAATTCACTTTGTTTCCCCTCATCTGAGAATATCTGTATTTCATTTTCATTCTCAAAGATTATTTATGCTGGATGTAGCATTCTGAGTTAACAGTTCTTTTTTGACATCCTTTAAAAATATTGTGGCTCTCTGATTTCTGATGAGGAATCTACAGTTACTCAAATCATTGTTCTTTTATTCATAAATGCAGTGATTTTCCCCAGCTGCTTTCAAGATTTTTGCTTGTATTTGGTTTTCAGCTGTTTAATTGTAATATGTCTGGAATTGGATTTTTTTTTAATTTGGATTTGCTTTTGAGTTTCTTGAATCTATGAGTTTGTCTTTCACAAAAATTTGGTGAGATTTCAGCTATTATTGCTTCCATTTTTTTTCCGCACTAGACTCTTCTCTTGGAACTCTGATGGGATAAATGTCAATAATTTTTTGACATTTTTCACAGGTCCCTGAGTCTCTTATATTTTTTCAATACTTTCCCTCTGATGTTCAAATTATATCATTTCTATTGATTTCTCTTGCAAGTCAGTGACTTTCCTTTGTCATCTCCATTCTGCTGTTGAGCCTGTTTAGTTAATATTTTTGTCTCAGTTATTATATTTTCATTTCTAAAATTTTCATCTGATTCTTCTGTATACCTTTTATTTCATTGTTGATACTTTTTACATTTTCAATTGTTTGACCTTACTTCTAGGAGTATGGTTATAATAACATCTCTATTTGGTCATTCCAACATTTTTGTCATCTCAGAGTTGACATGTGCTGATTCTCTTTTCGCTTCCAAGTTCAGATGTTCCTGGTTGTTCATAAACCATGTAATTTTGATTGTAGTCTGGGCATTTGGAATATTATGATATGAAAATCTGGGTCTTGTTTAATTCTAAGGAGGACGTCAGTTTTTTTGTTTGTTTGTTTGTTTTTTGTTTATTTTAGCAGACAACTGATCTGGTTAAGTTCAGCCTTCAGGTACTGGCCTTACTTCCTTGGGATGTGATCTAATGTCAAGTCTGGGGTTTCAGAGCCTTTAAAATGCTATTTGGATCTTTCCAGCTATGCACCGCTATATGACACGTCTTTCAGTTCACTTCAGTTTAGTCGCACAGTCGTGTCCGACTCTTTGCGACCCCATAGACTGCAGCACACCAGGACTCCCTATCCATCACCAACTCCCGAGTTTACTCAAACTCATGTCCATTGAGCTGGTGATGCCATCCAACCATCTCATCCTCTGTGGTCCCCTTCTCCTTCCACCTTCAATCTTTCCCAGCATCAGGGTCTTTTCAAATGAATCGGTTCTTCGCATCAGGTGGTCAGGGTATTGGAGTTTCAGCTTCAGCATCAGTCCTTCCAATGACTATTCAGGACTGATTTCCTTTAGGATGGACTGGTTGGATCCCCTTACAGTCCAAGGGACTCTCAAGAGTCTTCTCTAACACCACAGTTCAAAAGCATCAATTCTTCAGTGCTCAGCTTTCTTTATAGTCCAACTCTCACATCCATACATGACCACTGGAAAAACCATAGCTTTGGACCTTTATTGGCAAAGTCACGTCTCTGCTTTTTAATATGCTGTCTGTGTTCGTCATAACTTTTCTTCCAAGGAGTAAGCATCTTTTAATTTCATGGCTGCAGTCACCATCTGCAGTGATTTTGGAGGCCCCAAAATAAAGTCTGACACTGGCCTTGCTTCCTTGGGATGTGATCTAATGTCAAGTCTGGGGTTTCAGAGCCTTTAAAATGCTATTTGGATCTTTGCAGCTATGCACCACTACGTGGCACGTCTTTCAGTTCAGTTCACTTTAGTTGCTCAATCGTGTCCGACTCTTTGCGACCCCATGGATTGCAGCACACTAGGCCTCCCTGTCCATCACCAACTCCCAGAGTTTACTCAAACTCATGTCCATTGAGTCTGTCACATTACACGTCTTTCAGGCAATGTCCATTCAAATCCTTCGCTATTTTTTGATCGGTTAGTTCTCTTATTATTGAGTTGCGAGGCTTGTTTATATATTCTGGATGTAAGTTCCCTGATCAGATACAGGATTTGCAAATATTTTTTCCAGTTCTGTGGATTGTCTTTTCACATTTTATGTCCTTTGAATCAAAACTATTTTTGATTTTGATGAAATCCAATTTATCTATTTTTTCATTGATTCCTTAGGCTTTTGGTACTGTGCCCCAAAATCTATTGCCTAGCCCAAGATCACAAATATTTACTTCTGTGTTTGAGTTTTGTAGTATTAACTTTTATGAAATCTAGGATCCATTTTGAGTTAATTTTTGTGTACATTGTGAGGTAGGAATCCAACTTAAATCTTTTGAATGTTACCATCCAGTTGTCCAAGCATCATTGGTTGAAAATAACTTTCCTCCCACAAAATTGTCTTAACACAATTGTCAAAATTCAGTTGACCATAAATGTAAGGATTTATGCAAATACTACACTGTCTTAATTATTTTAAATCTTTAGCAAGTTTTAAGACCCCTCATTTTAAGATAGTTCTGGCTAGTCTTGGTCCCTTGATAATCGTAAAGTCAGCATAACAACTTTTGCAAAGAGCCAGCTGGGATTTTGATAGGGATATACTTAATCTGTACATCAATTTTAGGAGTGTTGCCATCTTGATGATATTAAGTCTTCTGATCCATGAACGTGGAATGTCTTCTAACAGCAGTATTGGAAGCTGGAAGACAGTATATTAATAACTTCAGTATGCTCAGTGCAAATACCTATAAATCTAAAATTCTATCCCCAGTATCTTTGCAAAATAAAGGGAAAAGAAGTCAACATTTAGTGACAGAGCATAGATAAATCTTCAAAGTCTGTTGCTGCCAGGGAAAGCAGAAGGAGTGGCAACTGGAGGAATATATATATATATATATATATATCCTGTTTTTAGGATGAGCAATTTGAAAGTATAATCAAGTCGAGGAGGAGAAATTGATGACACAGTAGAAATTAGAGGGATCATGTCCCTTAATAATCTTTAGTAGATGAAGGGGGGTATCCTACAAAGGAAGTTAATGGGAAAGACATTGATAATCGGTGAGGGTACAGAAGCTAAAGGGTTGGTGATGGAAAGATGACAAAATTATCCACAGACCACTAAATAGGCAGCAAAGGCACAAGATAAGACTGAAGAGGCTGTTTGGATACCTGAAAGGAATAGAAAAGCATGAAATAGTCATCTTGCAGAATGGCAAAGTGAAATTTCTAAGGAAATATGACAGTTGACAATTTTGAGTTCCTATCTGAGGTATATGGTATAAATTTGAAGAAATTTCAGTCATCAGTGTTTTAAAATTTTTTCCAACAATGTTCAGATGCTTTGGTACAGTGCAGAGTAAGTAGAAGGGTAGGGAGGGGAGGACGAGCAAGATGCTAATACTGTTTGTAAACTCATGGCCATGTATTGAACCGCAGTGTTTAGGCTGGTCACTTAGAAAAGTGAGGACTTGAGGAGGAAGATGAAGTATGAAAAGTGACAGGACCAGCAGATTGGAGGTCCAGAGAAATGGCAGACTGACGGATGCACAATGGATACCACATAGAAATGAGAAATTTTCTTTGGGACACTAAGCTACTGAACAAGTTGTACTTAATTGTGGCTGCACTTCATAGTCTTCTGGGGAACTTTTAAAAAAAAATGTTGTCTGTGGGTTCCAACCCCATTGATCCAGAATTTCTGAGCATCTATGGCTTTGAAAAGAGCACAGGTCATTCAAACATGCAGAATGACTACAGCAGAGCCTGGAGTGCTGGGAGAACTTGGGACTGGAAGGCAGAGCTGCCACATTGAACAGCCCCCAGTGGCATCACAGTCATACAGCCCATGGCAACCCTATTTGGCAGGTTGTAGCAGTTGAGAGCTGCATTGCCTTTCGAGAAGGCAATGGCAACCCACTCCAGTACTCTTGCCTGGAAAATCCCATGGATGGAAGAGCCTGGTAGGCTGCAGTCCATGGGGTCGCTAAAAGTTGGACATGACTGAGCGACTGCACTTTCACTTTTCACTTTCATGCATTGGAGAAGGAAATGGCAACCCACTCCAGTGTTCTTGCCTGGAGAATCTCAAGGATAGTGGAGCCTGGTGGGCTGCCATCTATGGGGTCGCACAGAGTCGGACACAAATGAAGCGACTTAGCAACAGCAGCAGTTGAGAGCATCTATAATTGAGAACACAGTGGAGGAGAAATACACCCTTTAGAGTCTTGGGGATTTGAAACATATCTGGAGCAGTGATTCTCAGCCCTGGGGAGGGGGAAGCTTTGAAAAAAATCTCAATGCCAAGATGGCATCCCAGATTAATCACATTAAAATCAGTGAAAGTGAAGTCGCTCAGTCATGTCCAACTCTTTGTGACCCCATGGACTGTAGCCTACCAGGCTCCTCAGTCCATGGGATTTTCCAGGCAAGAATACTGGAGTGGGTTAGCCATTTCCTTCTCCAGGGGATCTTCCTGACCCAGGGATCGAACCCGGGTGTCCAGCATTGTAGGCAGACACTTTACCGTCTGAGCTACCAGGGATTGCTAAATCGGGACTTTAAAAAACTCACATGACATTTTCATCGTTCATCCAGAAGCCTTGTGGAGAGTGCTGTGCCATTTTTATTAAGATAGGAAACACTGGATGGGGTGCAGTTTGGGGAGGAGATTTTTATCATTTTATGCAGAGATTGCAGTATCTGTGCTTCAACCAGGTGGAGATGTCGAAGAGGCAGTTAGTGCCAGGTCTGAAGCTAGAGAGACAAGGCTTAAGTTGAAGTGAGAAAACTCCCCCCAATTCTGGGTGAATTGTCGATTGCTATATATTTTTAAAGCATATTAGTCTGGGGATGTTCTGATGAAATCCCTAGTCATTATAAATAGCCACACATATGCACTCTGCTTTGTGCAGTGTTAACAGAACTAAAGAGGGGAACACAGTTCTGGTATGGATGCAGGATGCTTGTAAAATACAGGTATAAGAGAGAGTGTTGAGGAAGGATAGGTTCTGTAGAGTTTGTCTGATCATACAGACTAATTTCATATGTTGGTAGATAGATAAAAGACTCATATATTGGTAAAAGACTCAGGCTCCTACAAAATCAGTGCAGAGTCAGACCAGCTGAGTCTCCTGACCTACATGGCAGCATTATCCTTGACCATGTGCCCAGAGGGAAATGATGGCATACTTGAGCAGGAGAAGAGCTGTTGTTTCTTGTTTTTGTGGGGTTTTTGGTATGAAAAACAGGTTGCTGTTTTTCTTCATTCAAATTGTACTCTCCCATTCCCACGTTTCTAGATAGACTTAAGAGGAAGTTGCTATCTCAAAGCAGTTTTTGAACTTGACAGCATGACCTTTTAGGTTGATAATTTACCAACTTTAAAATTAAACAAAAAAACCAGCATTTGGGGATTTGTGTAAAATAAACATCTAAGACATTGCTTTTTGTGTGTTCCATTAAAGTCTTTCAGATGCACTTCAGACCATTTGACAGAGTGTGTATATTCACAGTTGTTTCAGGGGAGCATCTGGACGTTGTTTTGGGTGCTTGCCTTACTGTCTGAAGGATCATCAGTGGGTCAGCTGCATTTGTGGAAGCTGCTCTGCATCATCATTTATTTTCATGAGCTATGTCTTTCCAAAGCTCAAAACATTCTGCAGTTATCTTAAAGGTCTTCCTCATTAAATTCTAATTTATCGTGTAAAATATTATTTTGCCCAGATGACAGTGACCTGTAAGTACATTTAGAAAGTGAACTTACATTTTGTAGTGAGTTTATATTTATGCCTCAGAGCCAGGGTAGATGGTATACTACCCGGAAAAATGTTGGAACAGACCAGAAGTGTCCAGGGGGCTGGTTTCCCAAACTCCATCTTACATTGTTGTTTAGTCTGTCTCGGTCTCATCTGTCTGCATCCCTGGGGTTATCTGAAATAATGTTGCAATCCCTTGCACCATCGTGTTCCAGTGGCAGCAAGGGCAGCAGCACTGAGGGATGCAGTAAGATCTAACCTCTGTCACATCCTCTGTCTGTGCCAGGCACCCTTGATAACCCTATTTTATCTCTTCAGTAAAGGAGAAATGGCACCCTATAAGGAAAGTGTCATTTCCATCCTCATCTTGCCCAGGTTTTAGGGTAGAAGAGTTAGAACCCTGGCCATATTTGCTCCAGTTTGAGTCACAGAGATTCAGCACCTGGAGATTCGACCTGGAGATGAAGCCTTAATAGATCTGCTTCTGTCCCAGATAGGAGCAGGAGATGGGATGTAGGGGTAAATATGGTGCCACAGGAAGGTTGGGTTGGTATTGACAGGCATGGAGTGTGAAGAGCCCCCATAAGACGCACGCCTCTATCTTTTCCACCTGCTCAGTCTCCCCCGGTTCTGGCATTACAGCTGCTCCTTGAGGTGAGCTGGAGAAGTCTGCTTTGAGGACATGAATGGGTTCTCGCCATCATTCTTACAACAGGAAGCAACGATGATGGCCACCGTGTGTCCAGCACACGGCTTTTGGCAGTCTTCTGCTCATGTGCACGAGAGATGCTGAATAATTACTCGGCCTGCAGCTTTCATCAAAATCTCAGTTGTGGGTTGCCGGGCTCCTCTGTCCATGGGATTTCCCAGGCAGGAATACTGGAGTGGGTTGCCATTTCCTTCTATAGGGGATCTTCCTGACCCAAGGATCACACCTAAGTCTCTCGCATTGCAGGCAGATTGTTTACCGGCTGAGCCACCAGGGAAACCCAACCAATTTCCGTGGAACTTATCTTGTATAGGATATTCCAGCTTATACATGAGCTCAGTACTTTGTTTAGGATTAATAAAAGTAGAGTGTATGGGAAAATAATTGATGTGTTCATGTCTTCAGAAGGAAACATGTTATTGCTGGCTCATAGGATATACATGTCTTAAATTTTAATCTAGGCAGTTTGAATAATTACCTAATTTAAGTTGAGTAATACCAAGCTGTTTTCCAAAGAAAAATATGTTTGCTTCATATCCTCACCAAAACTTGGTCTAACAGACTTTAAAATTTATGCCCATGTGATGGATGTTTGAGTATCTCTTTTCCTTGATAACATGAAATTCAGCACCTTTTCATACTGTTTGTAACAACCCCACTCTGAAAGCAGTCTGAATGCCCATTGAGGGTAGAATGTATAAACAAATTGTGATATATCAATGCAAACGAATCCCATGGTATTATAATGTTATGGATGTTCTTGTGCCCACTTTTTAAGTGACCATATCTGAATATTCCATTGAGTAAATACCCAGGAATGGAATTGCCGGTTTACAGGGTATTTTGTATGTTTTGCTTTGATAGATAGCTGCTGAATGGTTTTCTATGCTGTTGTCCTAATTTATAGTTTCATGAGTACAATTAACTTTTTCATAAATTTTATTTTGATATAATTCTGCACATACAGAAAAGTTGCAAGAATAGTGTAAGAACTCTCATATCTATTTTACCCATATAAGCCAATTACAACCATATGTTTACCTCATTTGTACCCTCCACTTACCCTTCCTCATTCCCTTCCTTTATCTATATAATATAATGTTTTATATATATATATACACACACACACACACATACATATATACACATATATGTATGTATGTGTATATGGCAACCCACTCCAGTGTTCTTGCCTGGAGAATCCCATGGGAAGAGGGGCCTGGTGGGCTGTGGTCTATGGGGTTGCAAAGAGTCAGACACGACTGAGCAACTAACAACACACACACACACACACACACACACACATATACACACATATATGCCATGCTTAGTCACTCAATTGTGTCCAACTTTGCAACATGGACTGTAGTCTACCAGGCTCCTCTGTCTGTGGGATTCTCCAGGCAAGAATACTGGAGTATGTAGCCATTACCTTTTCCAGGGAATCTTTCTGATCCAGGGATCGAACCCAGGTCTTCTGCATTGCGGGCAATTCTTTAGAGTCTGAGCCACCAGAGAAGCCCATATATAAAAGTATCTGTAGGTATATGAGCATATATTTTATGTATATTTATCTGTTAGCAGTTTTTCTGAACTATTTGAGACATAGAGATATCAAGCCCAGTTATCATGAAAAACTTAAGTGTATATTTCCTGAAAGAAGCCATTATCTTACATAACCACAGTACAATTAACTAAATTCAGAAATTTTAACATTGGTATAATTCTGTTATCTAATCCCTAGTCTAGACTCAATTTTATAAATTCTCCCAGTAATTTCCTTTATAACTGTTTATTTTTCTGGTCAAAGGTTTAATTCAGAATCTTAGGTTACACTTAATTGTATGTTTTTAAAATCTGGAACATTTCCTAAACCTTTATCTATCTTGATGTTTTCAAGAGTATGGACCGGTTAATTTGTAGAATGTTCCCCAATTTGGGTTTGCTGAGGTTTTTTGATTATTAGTCAGATTATGCATTTTCAGTAATACCTCAGAAATAGTCCTACCTCCTTCCTAATCCTTTCTATCAAAAGACATGTAATGTTGATTTCTTTCTTTACTGGTTATCTTAACTGGTCACTTGGTTATGTAGCTAGGTTTCTCCCCTGTAAAAGTAATGTTTCCCCTTTATAAATGAGTAGCATTTTTCTCATCCAAGTTTTGTCTCCTACTTTTAGCGCCCTTTGATGAATTTCTCACTCTGTCACTTGTCTTATGTTGACATCTTCTGTGTGGAAGAACTTATTTGTTCATCTGTTTCTATGAACTTGTAGACCTTATTTTAGCTAGAGAGTTTTATTCTATTGCTTCCATTATTCCTTTTAATGCTCAGATTGCTCCAGATTTAACTGATAGAGGATTCCTTCAACCGAGCTCGAGTCCTTTGAATTTGTGCCCATTGTTATTTTAACACTTCTTTTCTTTCCTCTATGACAAGGTATTCCAAGATCATTTGATGATGCTTCAGCTCAGAAATTGGAGAAGGCAATGGCAACCCACTCCAGTACTCTTGCCTGGCAAATTCCACGGACAGAGGAGCCTGGTAGGCTGCAGTCCATGGGGTCGCTAGGAGTCAGACACGACTGAGCGACTTCACTTTCACTTTTCACTTTCATGCATTGGAAAAGGAAATGGCAACCCACTCCAGTGTTCTTGCCTGGAGAATCCCAGGGACGGGCGAGCCTGGTGGGCTGCCGTCTCTGGGGTAGCACAGAGTCAGACATGACTGAAACGACTTAGCAGCAGTAGCAGCAGCAGCTCAGAAATCAGCCTTTTTTGGAAGTCCTATTTCCATTTATTAGAGAATGTTATTCCTAAAGGCAGAGAAGGCGATGGCACCCCACTCCAGTACTCTTGCCTAGAAAATCCCATGGACGGGGGAACCTGGTGGGCTGCCATGGGGTTGCGAAGAGTCGGACACGACTGAAGCAACTTAGCAGCAGCAGCAGCAGCATTCCTAAATGAAGACATAGGTGCTGGGTGTGCTCATTGCTTCTAAGCCTTTGCAGAATTAAGAAACGTGTATATATATGTAGAACTACTTATCCATCATGGGCTTCTCTTGTGGCTCAGGTGGTAAAGAATTTGCCTGCAATGCAGGAGACCTGGGTTAAATCCCTGGGTTGGCAAGATCTTCTGGAGAAGGGAAAGGCTACCCGCTCCAGTATTCTGGCCTGGAGAATTCCATGAACTATACAGCCCATGGGGTTGCAAAGAGTCAAACACGACTAAGCGACTTTTACTCACTTCATTTATCCATCTATCAGAAAAACAAGAGTTTATATTAATACTTTCAACCAATCAGCACTACCCTTTCCATATTTGTAACTCCTTTAACCAGTAGTGGGATACCTTCCTTTCAGTTCCCTTAATACATTTACTTATTTGCTCAAATCTAGAATATATGGGAAGTGGTATCAGAATTACCATTAAATACAAAGGAAAAAAATAAACCAACTAACTGTAGTTTGGTATTTGTGTGGGAGTATTTTTAGGCAAAATAAGTGAAATTCACATTTTAATTCCACGGTTCAGTAATTCTGACAAATGCATGTACTCATGTAAATTAAACCTCTATCAAGATATTGAAGTTTCTCATCACTGTGACTTTCCCCAGTCAGTACCCTCTTATTGTTGTTCAGTCACTAAGTTGTTTCCAACTCTTGGCAACCCCATGGACTGCAGCATGCCAGGCTCCTCTGTCCTCCACTATCTTCCTGAGTTTGCTCAAATTCATGCCAGTTGAGTTGGTGATGTTATCTAACCATCTCTGTCACTTTCTTCTCCTTTTGCCTACCCTGTCTTTCCCAGCATCAGGGTCTTTTTCAGTGAGTTGGCTCTTCACATCAGGTGGCCAGAGTATTGGAGCTTCAGCTTCAGCATCAGTCCTTCCAATGAATATTCAGGACTGATTTCCTTTAGGATTGACTGCTTTGGTTTCCTTTCAGTCTAAGGGAGTCTTCTCCAGTACCACATTTTGAAAGCATCAATTCTTTGGTGCTCAGCCTTCTTTATGGTACAACTCTCACATCCATACATGACTACTGGAAAAACCATAACTCTGACTATATGGACCTTCTTCAGCAAAGCAATGTCTCTGCTTTTTAATATGCTGTCCTGGTTTGTCATAGCTTTTCTTCCAAGGAGCAAGTGTCTTTTAATTTCATGGCTGCAGTTACTGTCCATAGTGATTTTGGACCCAATAAAATAAAATCTGTCACTGTTTCCACTTTTTACCCTTCTATTTGCCATGAAGTGATCAGGCTCGATGGCATGATCTTGAAAGTGAAAGTGAAAGTCACTCAGTTGTGTCCTATTCTTTAGGACTCCATGGACTATACAGTCCATGGAATTCTCTAGGCCAAAATACTGGAGTAGATAGCCTTTCCCTTCTCCAGGGGATCTTCCCAACCCAGGGATCAAACCTAGGTCTCCCACATTGCAGGAAGATTCTTTATCAGCTGAGCCACAAGGGAAGCCATGATCTTAGTTTTTTTTAATATTGAGTTTCAAGCTAGCTTTTTGCTCTCCTTTTTCATCTTCATTGAGATGATCTTTAGCTCCTCTTCACTTTCTACCATTAGAATGGTATCATCTGTGTATCTAAGGTTGTTGGTATTTCTCCTCTAGAGGCAACCATTTTTCTAAACTTTTTTTAGTGTAGATTTGTTTTGCCAAGTCTAAAACTTCATGTAAAAGGAACTATACTGTTTGATTTCTCTTATTTGCAGCTTTTGTGAGATTCACCCACATGGCTTCATGTAGCCAAGGTTTGTCCCTTTTTATTATTGACTATTAAGTATTACCCATGGAGGAGGGCACAGCAACCCACTCCAGTATTCTTGCCTGTAGAAGAATCCCATGGACAGAGGAGCCTGGTGGGCTACAGTCCATAGAGTCCCAAAGATTCAGACACGACTGAAGCAACTTAGCACAATAAGTATTACTTCGTAAAAACTACCAAAATTAGTTATCCATTCTCTTCTTGACTGACATCAGATTGTGATATTGTGAATATTGTGGCTTTGACCATTCCTTTACACAACTTTGTGTGGACACGTGTTTTCATCCTCTTATATAAATACCTAAAAGTGGAGCTGCTAGATCATAAGGTTGGTGTGTGCTTAGTTTTGTAGAAAAGTACCAAATATTTACCAAATTAGTTTCATTATCTTTATAATCCCTCCAGGATTATGAGAGAATTCTAGGTGCTCCACATCCACGCCAACATTTGATGTCAGAGTTTTAAATTTGAGCCATTCTACTTTGTATCAGATAGGGTATCTCTCTGTGGTTTTAACTCCTGATAGCTAGTGATATTGAGCAGATTTTCATGTACTTATTGTCAGTTCTGTATATTCCTTTAAAGTTCCTTTACCAATCTTTTGTCTTTTTTTTTTTTAAGTGGGTTGTCTTTTCAATGTTGTCATAGTTTTTTAATGATTCTGCAAATAAGTCATTTGTCAGGTATATGTCTTATGGATATTTTTCCTAGTTTATGATTTGTCTTTTTTTCTAAATAGTGTTTTTGATGAGTTGATATGTTGAATTTTGATAAAGCCTAATATATTGATTTTTTTTTCTCTTTTGTGATTATTAGTCTTTGTATCCTAAGAAATCCTTACCTTCCCCTAGGTTGCAGAGATATAATCCTAAATTTTATTCTAAAAATTTTATAGCTTTAGCTTTAATGTTTAGTTTTGTGATCCATCTTGAATTAATTTTTATGTGTGGTATTAGGTAGGGTTGAGGTACATTATTTTTCCATATGAAAATGTAGCTCTTCCCCATACCATCTGTTGAAATACTTCTTTTCATCATTGAGTTGCTTTGGCACATTTGTGTGTCTGTTTCCAGACCCTCTGTTTGGTCCCACTGATCTGCATATCTGTCTTCACATATATATCAGACTGTCTTCACATATATATCATTTTTATTACTATAGCATTGTGGTAATTCTTGAAATTTTAAAAGACTTCCATCTTTAGTTTTTATCAAGATAATTTTATCTATCTTGGGCAGTTGAATTTTCATTTAATTTTTAGACTTTTTTTTTTAATCAGTTTCCTATAAAAATGCTGCTGGTATTTGTAAATAGAATTTCATTGAATCTACAGATCAATTTTGGGAGAATTGACCATGATAGTGACTCTCTGAATCCTTAAACATGGTATATTGCTCCATTTGTTTAGGTAGGTCTTCTCTAATTTCTCTCAACAAAGTTTTATGTTTCAGTGTAGAAAGTCTTGGTATTTCTTACTAAATTATTCATAAGTATTTTTTCCAAAGTCATTGTAAATTGATTTAGTTTAATTGCACTTTCTGACTGTTTACTGCTAATATATATAGATACAAATGATTCTTTGTATATTAGCCTTGTAACTTGCAGTCTTGCTAAATGCATTTATTTGTTATAGAGTTCTTAGAATTTTCTGTTCTGACATTCATGTCATCTGCAAAAAGAGAAGCTTTTCCTTTTCAACCCTTTTCACTTATTTCACTGGCTTGGATCTATCCAAGTGTTCAGACTGAATATGCTTACCTTGGTCCTAATATTAGGGGAAAACAGTTTAATATTATACCATAAAGTCTGATGATAGGTATAGGATTTTTTAATATAAGTGTACTGGCACTGAGGTGCCTGGGTTGGGGTCATGGAGGGGTGAGGCTGTTTCAGTGTTGACTTTTACAGTTGGTTCTCTATGCTGCCTGAGGCACTAGAGCCAATTACCTACCATGCAGGCACTGGAAGGCTCCAAGGCGTCTCAGCTGGTCCGCAGCCCCAGCGCCCTCTGGCTGTGCCATGGTCCAGCTCACTACTGTCCTCTACAGGGCCTGCCATGGAGGCCACTTAACCATCCGCCTTGCCCTGGGTGGCTGTACCAAATGGCCTTTTTACCACATTGTGGTTTCGCCCAACAAGTGTCCCAAGGATGGCCATTTCATGGAGCAGCTGGGCTCCTATGATCCAATGTCCAATAATTATGGAAAGAAACTCATTGCTCTCAACCTGGACCAGATGTGGCATTGTATTGCTTGTGGAGCCCACCTCTCTAAGCCTGTGGAAAAGTTTGTGGGTCTTTCTGGCTATTTCCCTTAGCATCTAACGGTAGTCACAAATGCTGAGAGGTTGTGACAGAAACAGGCATGATAAGTGCTCTTAGCTGCTCAGAAAACAGATACAGAAGCTACAGAAACAAGAGAATTGACTTCAGTGAACATAGCAGTGGGAACAAGGTTGAAGTCCTCTTAAAATATTTGTGCGAAGTTCTTACTTTTATTATATTTAGAGGTCTATAAATAGAATTAAGTAAAAAAGTAATAATAATATTGTCTATTTAATTTTTTAACAGTTATAGCACTACTCAAATTTTCTGTTATTTAACATCAACTTTGAGGACTTCCCTGGTGGCTCAATGGCTAAGACTCCACGTTCCCAATACAGGGGGCCCTGGTTCCATCCCTGGTCAGGGAACTAGATACCACATGCTGCAACTAAGAGTTTGCATGCCACAACCAAGACCCTGTGCAGCCAAATAAGTAAAAATAAATATTTTTAAAAATAAGTCAATTTTTGTAATTTTATTTTTGTTTTTTTGAATTTGTCCAATTTGTCTATCAGTTCAGTTCAGTCGCTCAGTCGTGTCCGACGCTTTGCAACCCCGTGAATCGCAGCATGCCAGGCCTCCCTGTCCATCACCAACTCCCGGAGTTCACTCAGACTCACGTCCATCGAGTCAGTGATGCCATCCAGCCATCTCATCCTCTGTTGTCCCCTTCTCCTCCTGCCCCCAATCCCTCCCAGCATCAGAGTCGTTTCCAATGAGTCAACTCTTCGCACGAGGTGGCCAAAGTACTGGAGTTTCAGCTTCAGCATCATTCCCTCCAAAGAAATCCCAGAGCTGATCTCCTTCAGGATGTACTGGTTGGATCTCCAAGGGACTCTCAAGAGTCTTCTCCAACACCACAGTTCAAAAGCATCAGTTCTTCGGCACTCAGCCTTCTTCACAATCCAACTCTCACATCCATACATGACCACAGGAAAAACCATAGCCTTGACTAGACGGACTTTTGTTGGCAAAGTAATGTCTCTGCTTTTGAATATGCTATCTAGGTTGGACATAACTTTCCTTCCAAGGAGTAAGCGTCTTTTAATTTCATGGCTGCAGTCACAATCTGCAGTGATTTTGAAGCCCAAAAAATAAAGTCTGACACTGTTTCTACTGTTTCCCCATTTATTTCCCATGAAGTGATGGGACTGGATGCCATGATCTTTGTTTTCTGAATGTTGAGCTTTAAGCCAACTTTTTCACTCTCCACTTTCAATTTCATGAAGAGGCTTTTGAGTTTCTCTTCACTTTCTGCCATAAGAGTGGTGTCATCTGCGTATCTGAGGTTATTGATATTTCTCCCAGCAATCTTGATTCCAGCTTGTGCTTCTTCCAGTCCAGCATTTCTCATGATGTACTCTGCATATAAGTTAAATAAACAGGGTGACAATATACAGCCTTGACGAACTCCTTTTCCTATTTGGAACCAGTCTGTTGTTCCATGTCCAGTTCTAACTGTTGCTTCCTGACCTGCATACAGATTTCTCAAGAGGCAGGTCAGGTGGTCTGGTATTCCCATCTCTTTCAGAATTCTCCACAGTTGATTGTGATCCACACAAAGGCTTTGGCATAGTCAATAAAGCAGAAATAGATGTTTTTGCATAGTATAAGTTAATCAATAATATTCTTTTCATGAAACTAATTGTTGATTTTGTTGATCCTATCTACCATCTATGTGTTTTATTATGATCTTCCTTCTAATTCCTTTGTGTTTATTTTGCTAATTTTTTCTCCCCCTTTGAAATGGCTGCTTGGCTCATAAATTTTTGGTCCTTTTTATTTTCTCATTATGCACTGAAAACAATAAAACTCCCTCTAACTATTGCTTTTATTACATCCCACAAGTTTTGATAGGAAATATTTCAATTAATTTAGTTCAGAATCTTTTATTATTTCAGTTTTGATTTTTCTTTCACTCTTGAGTTATTTATTTCATCTTATTTTTCATAGGGGAAACCTGATAGCTCAGGTGATTTTTCCTATTGACTTTATTTACATTTTTGAACATTTAACTATGAAAATATAAAATATATATAAATGTACACAGAATAATATCATGAATCCCCATGTACCCATCTTTAATGACTATCCAGTCATGTCCAAACTTGTTTTTTCTTGCCTACTGCTACTTCAGCCTCCTATATTATTTTGGAGCAAATCCTATGGTTATTTGTATGGGTTAAATTTTTTAACTATATGGGGATTTGCTAGTTATCTGTCTGACTTGTTTCTTTAGAGAACATTTTAAGTTCATCATTTGAAATTTCTTGTGATACTCTTTACATCCCAAAATATAAGAAATATTTTGTTAATGTCCCGTGCATACTAAAAACATTTGTATTCTGCAGCTCTTGAAAGTGTAATTCTATATGTCAAATAGGTGAAGTTTGTCAAAAATACATTCAAATTTTTAATGTCTCCACTGATATTTGATCTGATCACTAGGAAGTAATTGTCTTTATCACTAGTAAATGCTTCTACCTCTCATATTAACAGAGCTACACCAGTTTTCTGGTGATTATAATTTGCATAGTGTATTTCTTACATTACCTTTAAAATTTCATCTTTTCTGTATCTTTACACGTAGGAAAGCTTTTATAAATAGTATATTGTTGAATTTTGTATTCAGTCTGCCAATTTATTGCTTTTAACTGAAGCATCTGGTGTCTTTACATTTAATTTAATTAGTGACACATTTAGGTTTAAATCTACTCATCTCATCTTGTGCTTCTTTACTTGTTTTACATCTGCTCCTCTCGCCCCCTGCCTTGTTTATTGCCTTCTTTTGGATTCTTTTTCAAATCGATTTTTCAAAATATATCAAGAATTCAACCCCTTCTCACCACCCCCACTGCTGCTGTCCCGCCCAGACCATCTCCTTCTTCCTCTGGGTGAGGCGGTGGCCTCCTGACTCATCTCCCTGCTTCTGTCCTTCCTCCCACTCCCCGCCCTCCCCCGGCCATCTGCTCACTAAGCAGCAGCCAGAGTGAGCCTCTTAGCTTGTCAGCTAGTTTCCCCTCCCTACAAAGCCTGCTTGGTGCCTGTGTAGAGTGAGCGCTGTCCATGGTGCTTAGGGGAACATCATGGCCTTGTGCCTGCGGGCCTCGGTGCTGCCCAACTGCCCTTGCTCCGTGTACTTGAGACATGTGACCACCTGCAGGTCCTCTGA
This sequence comes from Bos javanicus, assembly GCF_032452875.1. Taxonomy (NCBI): domain Eukaryota; kingdom Metazoa; phylum Chordata; class Mammalia; order Artiodactyla; family Bovidae; genus Bos; species Bos javanicus. The sequence continues at coordinate 29,553,326 of NC_083888.1, forward strand.
CAGTACAGAGCGCCACCCTCCTCCCCCAGGGCTGGACATTCTCACCCTGCCATGCACATGGCATACCTCTTCCACGCCCTTGTTCCAAACGTTTTTTCCATGAGGTCTGCCCTGGCCACCCCTCGCCCTCCACCTGCTCTTGACCCTGTCCTGTTCTCGTAGGAGTCAGCTCCCTCTGTCACCCTGTACAGTGCACCAGTTATGGTGCCCTGTGTTGTGTCTCTGCCTCTGTTAGAAAAGAAGCCCCTGGGGTGTCTCTGCCCTTTTGTTTAGGAACATATCAAGGCCCTGAAACAGAGCCTGACCCAGGGTAGACACTCAGAAGCTGCTGGTGAAGAAATGTGAGAATTTCATTTTTTCTCTTGTAATTATTTGAAAGTTACATGCACTTATGTCTCTTATTTTAATGTTACCATGGAAACGACAGTGTGCATACTTAACTACTCAAAGTCTCAAGTTAGCCAACGCTGTTACCTTCCTTCTGGGCTTTACAATGACCTGTGAACACTTTTAAGATACTCCATTTACTTTAAGTTTTATTTTTTGTGTGTTTTTTGTTTGAGGGGTAGGGGGTGTTTACTTTTTGAGGACGAGGCAGGATGAAAGTATGAAAATGCAGTTGTTTTGTGGGAAACTGGATCCAGTATTTGAAGTGTGTGACTGAGACATGGGCCTCGAATTTGCCTTTTGATAGAAACCAAGTGTTTGTCAATTCATTGGCTTCACACATTCATGAGCATGATGAGGGTCTTCAGTGGCTTCCAAAGACAACTGGTTCCAGGTGAGTGGCATAAAAATACCTCTGATATTTGTAGATCCCACACACACAAGTTTCGCTTTGAGAAGCCGGGCTGTTCCTCAGGAATGAATGTTGTACCAGTCCCTGGTCTTTCTGAAGCCCCCACCCAGGGGTGAGCACCCCTCCCAAGCGGTCCTCAGCCTCTCTGAGGACCACTGCATTTAGCATCTGATCACAATGTGGCATTTGTAGAAGCCTGGCATGAGTGTGGGAGTGATTTCAGTGAGCCTGGGAGGTGTAAATGGAAGTTTAAAATCCTCATTGGAGGAACAATTCGAATAGTGTTAAAGCCAGGACGGCTTCTTGGCTTTTCCACCCCCAGCCTGTCCGAGCACAAAGGCTAAAGGATGCAGGTGTCAGGCCTGCCCTGACACCCACGCATCACGTCTGTGCCTCTCTGGACCACGGTCCAACTGTGGGGATCACATGCCATAGGCAGGCAGCACTCAGCCTCTGCGTCCTGTCTCAGGAAGCACCATCTTACTGGGGTTATGCTTTCTGTTGGGCTGGATTTCAAAACTCACAATGAGCAGCACACTGCAAAGATATGTCACTGACAGTGCTCGTGCACACCACCATCAAGGCCCTCAACAGTGGCCCGGCTCTGGCCCTTTCCTCCCAGGAAAGCAGTTGCTGTCCTCCTGGTGAGCAGATAATCCGCCTGAGTTGCCCAGGAAATAGGGCTCCCTGTGTTGCTCTATCAAGATGCCTCTGCTGCTGCTAAGTAGCTTCAGTCGTGTCCGACTCTGTGCAACCCCATAGGACCCTCTGAAGTTGTGATCGGCTGTTGGGGTGGTCCAGGGACCTAGAGCAACCCTGGTAAACCTTCCCCTCCTCTCTGATTAGGTCTGTATTCAACCACATTCCTCACTTCTCCAGCCAGTGAAGCAATGAAAAGAATTTTTAAAATGTTATTGATGCCCCCCAATTTATACTTCCCTTCGCTAATAAATATTGTGTATAAATTACTAGCTACACCTGTGCACCTATTTATAAATATAGAAGAGCCTTTTGCACTTGTTTCTACAACCAGATGTCAATGGTTCCGTGCCATCCATATTACTGTGATACTTCCTTTCCTTAGCAAACTGTGTGTCATGGGTGTCCTTCCAGATCAACAAATCAAGTCTGATTTATCTTTTCTAAACATATGAATCCATCCAGCTTATCCAGCTATTCTCTGTTGAGAAGCATTCTGATTTTCTCATTTTCTGCCACTTCAGAAGTCTTTTTATTAAGTGTCATTGAACAGTTTCTAATATACTACTAGTTTTTATTTCTATAAGATATATTTCCCAAAATGGGATCACTGAGTCAACAAGCTCTTTATTTTGAACTTGAATTGCTATTTTCAAATGACTTTCCCAAAAGGGCTTAGAAATTTACATTCGTATAAAAAATGCAAAAGCATAAAGAGTTCCCTCAATCCCTTTGTGTCTGGGTGTCATCACCAGCTTCTTCGCCAGTCTGTCTGAAAATGATATGGTTTTGGAAATTTGCATTGTTTGTTCACGATTACTGCTCAGAGTGAGCATCTTTTTTATGCATTCTTGGCTTTCTGGATTTTTTTCCTATAAATTGCCTCTTCATGTCTTTTGCCTGAGTTTCTGTTGAGTCATTTGCCTTTATCTTAAGACTTTATTTAAAGGGAGGTTAGCACTTTACTGAAATATGTGTTACAACTATTTTTGTGTTGTTTGTTTTGTCATATTTTGAAATATTATCCTGTTAAGTATTTTTTATTATTTTCTTTGTAATTACTGAGTATCTTGCATTGTTTAAAAAGGTCTTGCTTATGTCAGAGTCATACAGCTATTTAATATTTGAATACATTTTCTTGTGGTATGTTTACAGTTACATGTCTTACATTTATGTCTTTAATTTACCAGGAATTTACTTCTGTGTATAGGTGGGGTAGGGTATAAGTTTCAGATTCATTTACTAAGTAAACTATTCTTTTCCCTGAGAGCTACAGGCCAGTTGGGTGTACATTGGTATCATAATGTATTGACTAGCACACCTTTATGGTAAAGCAAACCCTCCCTATTATTCTGTTCTTTGGTTTTCTTGTCTGCTTTTAAAAATAGATGTAAAGTGCTTAGGAGAGTGCCTCATTTTTTTGTGGAAAATACTAAACCTCTATAAGTGTATACAGAACAGTAGTATACTGAATCCCCATAGATTCAGCACCTGATGTCTGTGATTATCAAGTTGTGTCCAGTTCTTGATATTTTTCTATACCCTCACCCACTGCCACTTCAGCCATAAATATAAAAAATGTTCGCTGTGTTTATTCATGTTACTACTATTCCTATCAGTTCATACTTTATACTTCAAAATAATTGCATTCAGTTCCCCCAAAATACAACATTGGAATTCTGGTTGACATTGTATTCCAGTTTTGCATTTGTTTTGAAGCAGCGTTTTTATGATGTCATCGTCCCCTGGGAGGCATGATCAGTGTTTCCGTGCTGTCCTGTCTCCATATCCCTGGCTTTCTATCCTCCTCTGGATGGCTGGGTCTGGAGGGCCTGTGCGTGTCTCTTCCTGAGTCCTCCTTGTCTTTCAGATGCTGAGCTTTGAGTTCTGAGTTCTTTTTCTGAGAGGACCCAGACAGCATCCATCTACAGTTGATTCCCAAGGTGACAGTTCCAGCTATGACTCTTAAATCATTCAACAGACAGTAGTTGACCATTCAGCATGCCCTGGACAGACAGCAGTGAATCAAACAGATGTGACCTCTGCTCCCTGTTAGTCAAGGTCACACTCAGAACAGTGAGCAAGGAGCTGCCCTGATCTGGTCAGTGCAGCCCAGGAAGGCTTCCTGGAGGAAACAGTATTTAAGATGAATTCTGAAGGGCCAATAGGAATGAGCCATGCAGTGGAGCAGAACATGAAAGCTGTGCAAAAGGAGGCAGAAGGTGGGAGGAACTTCGAGAAAAAGCAAGATCCTGTTTTTTGGGACTCAGAGGATGAGTAGCCCATGTTGACTGAGTCTGGGGATGTGGGTGGGGGTCACAAAGAGCTGGAATGTGCTGGGCTCAGGGGAGGGAATACCAGCAGATATTGTCATCACCATCATCAAGATCTATCCACTCTGCCCTGGACTCTGTGCTGAACCCTTGGGATGTACCACAATATCACAATATTTCACCCTCAGCAGTGAAACGAGATGAGATATAAAGAAAGCATGACAAATGCTCTGTCACTTCAGTCATATCCGACTGTTGCTACCCTATGGACTGTGGCTTGCCAGGCTTCTCAGTCCATGGGATTCTCCAGGCAAGTATATTGGAGTGGGTTGCCATGTCCTCCTCCAGAGGATCTTCCCAACCCAGGGACTGAACCCTCAAGAAGAAGGCAGGGGTCCAATAAATCACCCACTTGGCCACATTTACTCAGCCATCAGGATCCTGAGTCAGGATTGAAACTCGGATGCCAGAGCCCACCATGGCATGCTGAGACACCAAGCAAGTGACACTTCTTGGTTTTGGCTGCTGAATGCAGAGGAGTTAGTGATCCTGCTCATGGTCAAGGGGAGGATTCTGGGCTGCCATTTGGGTGAGATTTTTACAACCACAGCAGAACACACAGACTGATACCCAAAGGAAAATATAGCCAAGAAAATGGGATGTGACCCCAGAAACAAGTATTCTATGGGAAAAGGCACTGGAAGAAATGCTTAGAAGTGGTGGAAGGGAAGGCAGAATACAACCATTGGACCACATCTAGCTTTATTAGTACAGCATTTCCCCATAATATGTTATGTAGTTACATGAGGCAGTATATATATATATATATATAAAGTTACATGAGGTCATCTTTATAAAGTCAGCATGTCAACGGCATGCCTGTTGGATGTGCCACAGAACTTCCTAGAGTGATTTTCCAGGTAATGGGCGCACTACTGCAAGATTCACTTTTTGGCTCTTTTAGCCATATGTCACGAACAGCTTTCTACCGTGAACTGTGTGTTTTGGTTAGTTTACTAAGCTGAAGTTTCACCACTGAATTTATCCTCCCTTTGATCTAAGGGTGAAACCAGCATAAGGCAAGCAAGTTGAACTCAGACACAGGATAAGCTATCTTGCCACCCCTTGGGCAGGACTGGACCTCTCTCTCTGAGTCTCATTTCATCACAGTTACCTCTAGCCCAGAGTAAATATCAAGCCCACAGGTCAGAGCCATCGGGAGCTTCTTGTGGCGTTTCTGCTGTTTAAAAAATTCCATTGAATCCAGGTGTTCAGTGTGTCTGAGTGGTTGAGAAAAGAAAGAAGAAAAAGAAAGATAGCTTTAAGTCATGTCCGACTCTTGGATCCCATGAACTGTAGCCTGCCAGGCTCCTCTATCCATAGGATTCTCCAGCCAAGGATACTGGAGTGGGTTGCCATTTCCTTCTCCAGGGGAACTTCCCGACCCAGGAATTGAATCCAGGTCTCCCACATTGCAGGCAGATTCTTTACCAACTGAGCTACGTGGAAAGCAAGTGAATGTAAAAACACAGGGCCGTGGAGTGAAGGAGGGGCTGAGGCGATGCTGAGTCTGTTTTTTTGTTGTTGTTTTTTTTATATATATAATTTTAATGTCGAAGAAGAAATTCCAGAAAGTTAGGAGAAGAGAATTTGGCCTGCCCTGGGCTCTCCTTCTTCTGCTCCCAGAAGGAATAGAGCATGTTTGAGAAGGGTTACTCTATGTGATGATGTATTGACATGTACTTTTTTATTGGGAATAATTTCCTATCTTAATCTTTTTAAATAGACTTTATTTTTAGGGCAGTCACAGCAAATTTAAGACATTTTCTATATACCCGCATACCCCACACATGCATAGGGACCCCATTATCAACATCCTCCACTAGAGCAGTGTATTTGTTACAATTAATGAACCTACACTGACACCTAGTCACCCCCAGTACATACATAGTTCGCATGAGGGTTCATTGTTGGTGGTGTCCATCCGGTGGTTTTGGGGAAATGTAAGATGACATGTAGAGCCCCTGACCTATACATGTACACGTATAGAGTGTCATACAGAATAGTTTCATTGCCCTAAAATCCTCTGTGCTCCACCTCTTTGTCCCTTCTTGCCTCCTAACCCCTGGAAACCATGGATCTTTTCATTGTCTGGGTAGTTTGTCTCTTCTAGAAATTCACACAATTGAAATTATACAAGATGTAGACTTTTCAGATTGGCCTCCTTCACACAGTAAGATACATTTAAGGTTCATCCCTGTGTTTTTGTACCTTTATACCTCATTTCTTTTTTGCACTTAATAATTTTCCCTTGTCTGGATGCACCATTGTTTATTTAGCCAATCACCTCTGTAGAACATAGACATCTTGGTTGCTTCTAAGTTTTGGCAGTTATGAATAAGCTGCTATAAATATCTGTGTGCTTATCTTACTTCTTTAAAATGCAAAATCAAAATACATCTCCCAACTTCTGATTATGGAACGCCTCTATAGGATGTAAAGGGGGGAATCTTGCTTAGAGAAGAATAAAAATGGACATGATCCAACTGCATTTGGCTACCACATCAAATAGTAACAGTATTTAAATTGATAAATCAATTTCTGGGGCTTGAATACCACAGCTCAGTCAAACTATGCCACAGACATTTGATCCCAGTAGTCCTGTGCCACCCAGTTACTGAAACCCTTAAAGAGATAACCTTACCAGTTAGGAAGAAAAGGGGATCTTGGAGCCAGTCCTCATTATGTTTTATATTTATATATTTAAAAATTTTTACCTTTGACATCACCGTGACTTGACCAAGAAACTGCTATATTCTGCTCCAGTGCAGAAGGCATCAACTTGCACTGAGCTTGAACTGTCCATGGACCTTTCTGCACTTTCTTTCATCATTATCCTCCCCACAGACCCTTTGAATCTCACTCTGTGTGATGACAGCAACCCCTTGAGTGCAATCCCATGTGGGAGATGAGGATACCAAGGTGTAGAAAGCCTACGTGTCCTGCCCAGAGTCATGTAGATCAGAAATGACAGTGTTGGGATTTAACTCAGGTCACCTACTCTGAGCCCACTGTGCTGCCCCTTTGCAGGAAACACACTTGACCCCATGTCATCCCATGTGATTACTGCATTGTGAGCTTCAGGAAATAAAATCCCCCAGCACACAACTGAAGAACGGACTGAGTTAGCCTTGGTAGGCTTGCTGGAATGTAGACATTTCATAATCAGATACATAGAGGCTATTTGGAGCGTGGGAAATGGACAGATGGACTCTCACAAGCAAAGCATTGACAGAAGTCCACAGCAGGATAATGAGAGAAGACAGAGAACCAGCACTAAAAGTGGAAGATGGGGACCTGGAGGAGAAAAGAAGAGTAAAATACCATGACAGAGACAAGAATTTGAAGTACAAGAAATAATCTCTGTCAGTTAGGCTGCTATAACAAACTACGACAAACAGGGGGACTTAACCAGTAGAAATGTATTTCATACAGTCTGGAGACTGAAAGTCCGAGATTAGGGACCAGCATGGTTGGGTTCCAGTGAGGGCTCTCTTCCTGATTTGCTGATGGTCACCTTCTTGCTGTGTCCTCATGAGGCAGAAAGAGATCATCTCCCGCATGCCTCTCCTTATAAGGACACTCATAGGTCATGAAGGTCATAATTGCCTTCTAAAGGCCCCACCTCCTAATGTCATCACGATGCACATTAGGACATCAACATATGAATTTAGGGAGATACAAACATTCACTCCATGATAGGGATCATCAGTATCATGGGAGAGAGAAGGGAAAATATGAGACTCAATGGGAGAAATGAGGGTAGAAAGCAAAGGGCGGAGGGCCTCGTGCACACGAAGAGGAAAGTGGTGGGGCAGGTGTAGGCGACAAGGTCGAGAGATCAGATGATGGAGGAAGGCTGGAACTGGGACAGAGCTTTGGAGGAGGCCTTGCGGTCCAGGGAGGCGGTGAGCTGTGCTGACAGCAGGGTGCTGTGATCCTGGGCGAGGCATGGGAGCTGGTTCCTGACAGGAATGCGAGTGAGATGGGATTAAGGTCCAGGAGGCAGGGGATTAAAGTCTGAAAGTAGAGAATGAAAATAAGACCCCATTTTAGTTATATTATTTTTTTCTCCAGGCACTGTATGGAATGCCCTTGAAGGTATACCAGGTGTCAGATCTGCTATGTCATTTTAACTTTAAAAGAAAAAACATGGAAAGGCCACACTCAGCAAGCCTTGTCTTCAGCTCTTTGCTCTGAGCACTTGACACCTTCCCGGCTAGTCTAAATTCAAGCTTCTACAGTAACGAGAACAATGGTGACTGTAGCCAGTTGCCGGCATGTCCTGGGCATTGAACTTCCTTGCTGTTACCTCTTCCTTCTCATGACACTCAGTGTTTGTGTTAGGACACAAGCCAGGCCCGAGAGTCCATGCTGTTTTGCTAACCTGTGGGCGTCACAGTTATGAATTTCAATTCCCTATTTACCCAATAAACTATATAGGTGTCCTTATTTGACACTCTCTAGGTATCTGTGTGCCAGACGCTGGTTTCCAGTGAAGGTTAACAGACATGGCCCACCCCTCCCTGGAGCTTCCAGTACAATGAAGGATAAAGATACTAACACATGCACATGTATCTACTGCAATTAACGTGAAGCACAGTTAAGGAAAAAAGTGAGTTCTATGAGAAAATACAGATGGGACTTAATAGGTACATTAACCAGTGGAAGCCTCTTAGCAAGTGACATAGGATGTGAGAATGTGTGTGAATCAATGCAGGAAAAGTTGCAGACAAAGGAGGAAGAATGTGTAGAGGATCTGAGGGGAGACACTAAGAGGGACAGGAGTGAAATGATGGAAGGAAAAAGTGTAAGGGAAAACTTGGAGGGGTAAGGTGGGGGCCAGAAGTCTTCTGCTCCTGGGACATGGAAAGGAGCTTCTATTTTGATTCCATATGTAGGAAAAGGCCACCTTAGAATTTGAGGTCAGGGCAAAACATGCTCTGGTTTCAAACATCAGTAAAGTTCCTCTGTGGGGAATAGAATGGGGCTGGGAATAGAAAGGAGAAGTGGGGATCATCTCAGCTGCTCTGTGCCAGACACTGGGACATGGGGGTGAGGCAGAGGGATGAACCACAGAGTATGGGCTTCCAGGTGGGAAGTCTAGGAGGGCCGGGGTATTGTTCTGGTGATGAGAGGGTGATGGATTTGGGACCTGATGGGGAAGAGAATCTCTTCCAGGTGAGTGAGCCCTGGGACCCACCCAGTACCCCTGCAGGCTGCTCTGGGTGGCCTGTCCCACACGCTCCTGTCTCCACCTCCACTGGCCTCGCCATTCTGATCATAGGCTTGATGCGTGATTGTAAAGTGAAGACTTTTGTTTCTTGATACAACACAGTGAGGTAGGCTGAATGTATTTTTCTATTATTGTTGCCATTTTCCACCTTAGTTTCAGGTAGCTCTTCCCAGAACCTGGGTCCCATCATGCAATGAGAATCATTCTCCTGTTGCAAACTGTTGACCCAGGGAGTCCTTCCAGTGCTGCCCCACCTCCAGCGTTCAAACTGACTCCACAATGTGCTCATGGCTGGTGGGGACAGTGACTTAATGCAGCGATTGGGACCGCCATTGCAGTGTCCCGCTGACTGTGGTCCTGCGTGAGCTGTGTCCTTGAGGGTACATTCATGGGGAATGTGTGTTTTAGAAAGAGAGCTGGGTTCAGTTCTTGCCTCTTTTTTTGGAAGCAAAATCATGGTTTAAGAGTTTAAGAACATGTAAGTAAGGGAATTACATGTAACAGTTTGGAGTAGAAAGGGAGTCTCAAAACCACTACAATTTTAAACCAAGTTTTCATGATTATAAATCTATGCAATAAAAAAATTCATATCCAAATGAAAAAGTTTCAAGTCTGCACATAGAAGAGCTGCTATCAGCTAACGAAAATCTGTATTTATTTGCTTTAGATTTCTAAAGCCTTTCAGTGCTTTTATTTTTTAATGTTTTATCTTTAAATTTTTGTTAGAGTATAGTTGATTTACAGTGTTGTGTAAGTTTCAGGTGCATAGCACAGTAATTCATAAATATATAATATATAATAATACATATATCATATTATATATACATATTATATAATACAATAATACATATTATTGTCCCTTATAGGTTATTACAAAATACTGATTATAGTTCTTTGTCCCATGTTTTGGTTTTTTTCTTGTGCTTCTCAAATATGATTGTTGATGAAGATTCCTGCTGACATGGGGCAACATTCTGTTTTCAGTTTTTGAGTTTTCCGTTTGATGTAACAAAGCTGCATCTACCTTTCCCTTCTTTTTTCCTTCCTTTTTTCCTGAGTTAAACTGTTAAAGATTTTTTTTTTTATTATTACATTTTTTCCTACCTCTTTATCAAATTGTGTGTTGACTTTTTCAAGGACCTCTTTTATATTAGGCACTATTGTTCAATTCAAGAGTGTAATTCAGGAGGCAGGGACAATATTTCTATTGAGTTCTGAGAGTCCAGAATAATGCAGGCATCATCCAGGAATAAAGTGGACAGGTGTTAGCCAGGCTTTAGAAAACACCATTGCAGAAACAGTATTTCCCAAGCCTGATGCAGAATCGATTACTGAGGGGGAGGGTGTAGACAGAGAAGAGAAAGGAGCCCATGACAGAGCCCTGGGCACTGAAGAGTTTGTAAGTTGAGAGAGGTAGAGCCAAAAAAAAACCCCAAAACAATCCGGTTCCTAGCTCAGGGGTTAGGTGTGTGCTAGAATGGCAATGGCACCCCACTCCAGTACTCTTGCCTGGAGAATCCCATGGGCGGAGGAGCCTGGTAGGCTGCAGTCCATAGGGTCACTAAGAGTCGGACATGACTGAGCGACTTCACTTTCACTTTTCACTTTCATGCATTGGAGAAGGAAATGGCAACCCACTCCAGTGTTCTTGCCTGGAGAATCCCAGGGATGGGGGAGCCTGGTGGGCTGCCGTCTATGGGGTCGCAAAGAGTCGGACACGACTGAAGTGACTTAGCAGCAGCAGAATTACAAAGCATAGAGTCATCAGTAGAGATAGGATGTTTGAAGCCATGGGGTGAATGGAAGGACTTAGCACAACAATTAGTTAGACAGTGACTAATAGCCCCCAGGTCGCAGGAGTCATCTGCAAGGTTTGTTTCCTGGGTCTGCCTGGAGCCTGCTCCATGTTATCCTCACTGAGGCTAGTAGAGCTACAGCTATCTGGAAGGTCACCAGGGTTGATGGTGGGAGGACAAGAAGGACCGACAATGAGATGCATCCACCGAGAATGACACACATCACTTCTCACATGTCACTGACCAAAGCAGCTTATAAGTTCACACATTGCTTCCGGGGACCAGGGATGTGATTCTGCTCAGGGTCTGGGAGCAGGGGAAGTGCCGAGATTAGTGAGAGGGTCACTGCCCGCTGCAGGGCAGTTCAGCTCACCAATGATCTGGCTCAGTTTTCTTCCAATGCAAATACCCAGTGAAATGCTTCCCATGAGAAACAAAGTCACCTAAGCCTAAAGGTCAAGGATTCATTGCTTTGTAAGAACCAGAGGCAGCTTCTCTGAGTCTGCAGACCCTTGAACTAAAGAGACAAGTTAGCTGACACCATACAGCTACATATGCACTACACACACATACACACACGCTCAACCACACAGACACACACATAGTCACGTGACCACACACACAACACACTGCCTACACTCATAGAACCACACACACTTGTAACTACTAACACAATCATACACCCTCTCTCACACACACACAACATATCCACATACACTTGACCACAGAAAACAAAAGAAACTACACACACAACTACTAACACAGTCAAACACCCCTCACACACAACATATCCACACATACAACCATACAACTACACCCACAACTGGGCATACACTCAACCACATAACATATATACAAAATCATACACACAGCCCCCACACACAGGCATGCACACACGTGGAACCAGACATACACGACTACTAACACAAGCATACACTTGTCTTATATACACACAACATACCCACACATACTCAACCACACACAATCACGCAGTGACACACACCACACACAGCACATACACAGCCCCTCACTGTCCCACACATACATAACCCCACACACAAACATGCACATGTATGGAACCACACACACAATCACATACTCACAAACAAAATCGCACACACACAACTATTAACACAGTGATATACCTCATGCACACAGCATATCCACATGTGCAACCACACAGCTGCACACACAACCACACGTACACACTAAACCATATGCCCACACACAGTCACACAACCATGCACTCCACACACAGCCCCTGACAGTCCCACACATTCACAACCCCCATACACACAAACATGTACACACATAGAACCACAAACACAACCACATATACAGACACACATACATAACCACACAGTTGCACACAGAACACACACATTCAGCTTACTCTCAGTTCTTTGAAGCCCTCTCCTGCCTCCCATGGCTCCCACCACCCACTCCTTGTGTCCTTAGGGCTGCATTAAAGGCATCTCTAGTGTGTGATATTGACAGAAGCATAATCTGAGTACGTCACAAAGCTCACAAGCCATATAAGAGAAATAGAAGACTTTATTTTATTAAATTTTCAACTTCTTTGGATGAAAGTCACCATTAAAAATAAAAAGACAAGCAACCAATCTTGGGAAATTTATTAAAAATTGAATATCCTTGATACACAGAGTGCCTCAATTCAGTATGAAAAATAAACGAGTTAATCAGAGAATATATAGAAGAGATTTGCAGAAGAAATCCAAATAGTCCATATACAAATGAAAAGTTCATCAATCCCGTGAGTAATCAGAGAAATGCAAATTAAGGGAGTAAAAAGCAAAAACAAAGTCTGAGGTACCACATTTTGTTCACCAGGTTGGCAGATATTTAAAAGACTATACATATATAAAGACACTCAGTCTTGGCATGGGTGAGGGGCCAGACCCTCACGTGGTTAGTGAGTGATGATACATAACTGAGTTGTGATTTGTGATGGGTGCTTTATCTATCTAAATATCTGTCTGTCTAAATGTGACATCTAGTTGCATTTTGACCTGGCATTCCCACTTCCAAAAACATTTCCATCAGCCGTTTCTGCCTTTGCAGGCAAATAGAGCCAGAGGAAGACCCACATTTCATGACAGAGCCTGTGACAGGTTCAGTGAATCCCAGTACATTCTCACAATAGAAATCTGCTCAGACAGTGGGGGATGAATTATGTTGGGGCATGGGACATGGAATATGCCATGGCATATGAGAAACAAGTCACCCAAGAACAGGTAATAGGATATTAATTGTACCACTGAAAAGACTGAGGGAGTATATGTATGCAAAGGAAAGGTCTAGAAGGATATAAGACTGGCATTTCTTTGTGCAAAGCTGAGCACTTAGCCAGTCCCTACCCCACGATGTCATACCAGTGAGGGAGGGAGTATGGATCAGGTGGTGGTCAGTGTGTCCTGACTTACACCAGTGCCACCATCATAGATAGGCTGTGCTGTGTGGGCCAGGCTGAGCGGGAAGACAGCCGGCCTGGCCTCCTGGCCCTCCCCAGGTAGCCCCTTCATTTCTGGCCCTGCTGCGTGGCCTCACCCAGCTGCTGTGTCAGGCTCCTTGGCAGCGTCTCCCTCCTGCCTGTCTGGGCCCCTCATCTTGCCTCTTTTCCCACCCATTCTTGCTCTCCTGCATCCTTTGTCTTCCATTTCCCCATCATCCTCCCAGCCTCTCCCCACAGACCTGCCTCCCTTGTGGGTTTCACTGTCCTGGTAAATGCCAAGGTACTTCTAGGGGGACCACTGACCAGCAACATCTTCCCTGCCCTCTTCCCAACTGTGCCACTGTCAAGGGGCCCTGGGATTGGAGTCACAGTTGCCAGGACAGTCAGACGAGGTATCCAGAACTTTCCTTTTTGACAAGCAGTTGAGAGCCCCGGGTTCTGTAAGATAAGGGGTGGACAGGGTCGTGCTGGGGTCCTTTTACCCAAGCATCCTGCAGCGGCAGCATGGCCCCCAGCAGCCCAGCATCAGCAGTGCTGTCAGCTCCTGACACCCTCTTAACTGATTTCCTGTGCAGTCAGGACTGGACCTCAGCACAGGAGAAGTTTTGCTTTTTGCCCCACATAATTGGTGATTTTATTTTTATACAATCATGTGAAATTTAACTTATTAAAAGATAATAACCACAAGGAATGAGAAGTTCTGAGAAGACTGTAATTCTCTGTAACAAAGTTTAGCTCTGGTGTCCTTGTGTTCCCTGGCTGGTGGCAGCTGGACCAGCTCTGATCACTCTTCCTGGGCCACAGCTTCCTCCTTGCAGGCCGCCTTCAAGCCTCACCTTGTCTTTTCCTTGCCTTCGGGGCCTCCACTCTATGCAGACTGTCACCCCATGCCATGTGGCTAGTGTTTTCTAAGTTGAAAGTGCATGCAGAAGCAGGTGTGCACACCTGTAGTGTCCAGGCAGGGAGCGCTTTGGGGACAGCTTGTGGACCTCTAGGAGGAGCTACCCACTTTCCGAGAAAATCCTCCAAGAACCCCTGGGGTAACAGCCACAGAGTATATACTTTTATGGGGTCCAAGACTGCCCAGTTTTCTTAAAGTGGGGGTTATGTCGGCCTCAGAAACGCCAAAGCTGTTTCAGGATCACTGCAATAGAAGGGACTCAGGCTGTTTTTGGTGCCACCCTATCCCTGCCCATCAGACTGTACCTCCACACCCTACTCCAGTTCCTTTCGGGGGTTCTGGGTGAACCACTTTCTCCCCTCACTGTTGATCTCAGAGGGACTGCAGGCCCTTTTGCAGCTCATGTCATGTCTGGGCTTAATGCCCAGAATCCATGCAAGGGACCAGGAGGTTGTGCAACAGGCCAAGACCAGCCTCTGTGTTGGTGGAACTTGCCGTCCTCTTCCATTTACACACCAGATCCCACTCTTCTTAATTATCTATATTCACTCAGTCAGCTGGTCAACAGATATTTTTCTAAGCAGACTAGAAGTGAGGAATCAGATGACAAAGATGCAGGTCCTGACCTCAGGGAAGCTCAGGGTCAACACGGAGGCTGATGGCCAGAATATTTGCCTTCAACTCCGCACACCACAATATGGGCGAGCTGTGTACAGCAGCTGTCACTAGGCTTTGTGGGTGGCGCTCTCATGATTTCTCAATGGCCTCCATTAATTTAAGAGAGAATTTTAATTATATGGGCAGAAAACGGAAACCAAGTAATGATCACATGGATAGAAAAAGCATTAGATTGTTTTGTGTTGGACAGAGTAATTAATGTCTTTCACAAATGATGCTGGAGAAAATGAGTAAGGTTCTTTTAATCGATTTTCAACTTTTGTTCTTGAAAAAGCTGTGAAAAGCTAATTAATGGTGGCAGAAGATTATGAGGGAGGAGAGTATGAAAGGAATGCTGATGGAGCCCGGAACCCCAGAGTGGAAGGAGGAGCCTGAGCCCGCTTACTTTACACAGGACAGAGTCAAAACCCAAAGCCTCCAGGTTCTTACAAAACATGCATGTGAAACAATATCGCTTTTGGCTTTGCCAGAACTTAATGACATTGTCCTAGCACTTTGTCCCCCTGTTGTAAAGCCGTGTCATTTTGTACTGTCATATTCTTCCCTGATTATCTCAAGAGAATACACAGGCACACACACATACATGTAAACATACACATAAAGCACACATACTGGTTATAGAAAAACAAATAGCAACTTTATTGGATACAATGTTGATGGAACTAACTTACACAGCCTGATCTTCCTATCTGTAAGTGTCTTGTCCATAACTTTAAACACTTCCAAAATTCCTTGTCTGTTTTAGAATGTTTAATTAATTTACCATTAATATTATTACCATTTACATTTTTATTAAGCCTTTATAAGGAGGAGATACATTTCTTAGTCTCTGGGTACAAAATGTTTTGGCTTTTAAGCTTAAAAGCAAAAAGAACAAATGAGTATGATTATTTTTCATCTGACACTGTTGGATTTCCTTTGCTTAGAGATGAACAATCCATTGACAGTTTTTCAAACTGATTTAAGAATAAATAACAGCCCAAGGCCACCAGTTTTTCTTTCTATATAGAAAATATGCCATAGATTTTCCATGATAGGGTAAACTAGACATCCTGAAAACTGTTCTTCTAGATTGAAAAGCTGAATTAGATGTAGGAAACCGCCTTTGAAATACAGAACTCATTTCATTTCAATTTGATTTTTAAACTATTCAGTCACTGTGTTTTAATGAATAGGCAAACAAACTTCATGTCCCCATGGAAATTACATTTCAGTGAGACTAGTAGACAATCAATATAATATATATGTGTGCAGTCAAGGCTACAGAGAACAAACAAAGCAGAGAAAGAGAATTTGAAGTAGTTAGGACCCCACAGAGGGAGTTGAACATCTAGGCAAGTGGGTCTTGGAAGGCTTCACCAAGAGCTGATCGTGGAAATCTGGAGGAGAAGAAGGAAGAGCTGGGAGGCCTGGGCTCAGGATGTCCAGGAAGAGAGGTGATGGACAAGGCCTGTAGCTGGTGAGTGCTGGCGTTTTCAGGCCAAAAGGAATGGGGTGGGGATGAGAGACGGGGAGAAGTAGAGGGGATCAGAGGAGAGTGCCATGCCATTCAAAACATTGTGAGGTATGGTAGGACTTTGGCTTTCCCTTTGAATAAGATGGGGCGTAGTTGGAAGGTCCTGATCAGGGGGACATGATCCAACTTAGGTTTAACAGGATCCCTGTGGCTTCTGTGTTAAAACTACATATGTGTAGTTTGGGGCATGGAGATTGGGAAGGTATTTGAGTCCCATCAGAACATGTGTTCCTTCTCTGCAGCACTTTCTCTTGGTTCTAATGCTGGTAATATGCAAGTTTATTGACCCTTGCTCCTTCCATACATGTTCATTTCTGTGGAAGTCCTGCCTACTCTTACATCCTGTATCATTGCTAATGCATCTCAACAACATGATCCCTTTGTAGATCACAGAATAAAGGTGTTAATGCAGACTGCATTATTGAAATAATTAAGTAATTTTTTAAAAAATTGGTAAGTCAGAGTAGTTATCAGTAAACCTTTCTAAGCCTTTCTCTCTGGTTGTTTCTTTGAGTTTCTGGGGAAAAAATGATTGATTTCATTTTCATATTTTTTTTTTATAATTGTATAACTTCCTTGTAAGCCAGCGTGAACCACAGCAAGGTGTTTGAGTGTCACTCCACCACTTAAACTTGGGCAGTGTCTGTGTCTTAATCTACCCTCTGTGTACAGTGTGCTGCTAAGTTAGGAGGGAATAAATACAATTTTATTCAGTGAAAATAGTTATGTATTCTTCACAAAAAAGTCAGTTTGGATTTTAGCAAAAGGGGGAAATGCTCAGATATAAAGCAGAGCAATGTGTTGACTGGTTAGTTTCCTTTTTAATTTCCATTTATTTCTTCAGCATGCTTTTACTGAGTAACTACTACATACCCTAAACTTTCCTAGGTCCTGGATATTCAAATCAAGCAAGTTCCCAGGATTTAAACTCTGCAGAGAGAGCATGCACAGGATGGATGGACAGGTGGATGGATGGATGGATGTGTAGCGTTATTACAGATTCTGATAGTGCTGCAGAAGAAGTAATTGGTCCAGCAATAAAATGAGAGGCAGGGTAGTTTAGACAAGTGAGCCATAGTGGGCTTCTTAGCAGGGGTGAAATTGAGGCAGAGACTTGCAATAAAAGGAGGAGGAGAGGAAACACTGTGAAAGCTCTTCTGACAAAATCACAAGTGCAAAAAGGAGTGAAGAAATCAACTTGCTTGTGTGGGGATGGATGGAAGATTCAGCCTGAAATGCTGACAGTCTG
Organism: Bos javanicus; assembly: GCF_032452875.1. Lineage (NCBI taxonomy): Eukaryota > Metazoa > Chordata > Mammalia > Artiodactyla > Bovidae > Bos > Bos javanicus. Next base: position 29,571,006 of record NC_083888.1, read on the forward strand.
CTGCCAGAGGCACCTGGAGAGGTGGGTGTGGCATCGAGTTGCAGGACCAAAAGACACAATGAAGGCTTAGAAGATCGGGTTCTATTTCAATGCAGTGGGAAGCTATTGATGGGTTTCAAGCAGAAAAAGCCATGATATAATTTACATCTTTTCAAATTCTTTTTGGCTGTTTGGAGAAAGGATTGGAGGAAGGGGCCGATTGATTTGCTGATGTGAGTAAAGCATTCAGACTGAGCAAAACAATCAATAGCCTACTAGCAAATGTCTAGCTACATGCCGGTAAAGCTGTTTTTCAAAATATGTGCAGACAGAAGTTGGATTGGAGAAGTCCTTCATGAGCCTATTTATTAACTTTATGTAGGGGTTTTTTTATGGTCCATAGATCCTTATTGCTTATCCTTTTATTGAAGTATAATACACCTCCAGAAAAATACACATCAAAATGAATTATAAAAATGCAAACATCCCTTTGTAATCACCTCTCAGACCGAAAAATAGGGCATTATCTGCAGCCATTCTGCCCCCTTGTGTTTTCTGCTCACCTGCTTCCTTCTCCCTCTACTGGCTCTCTCGGTTGTCATGACCTCTATCTTGTAGATTATTTTTGCTTATTTTTAAATTTCATGTGATGAGGCAAATAGTACATCTGTTGTATGTACCACTGGGTCATTGGTTCATACTATGCTATTAATATGCTGTTTGTCCATGTGTGAATATACACCAATATAGACATTATATCTTTGGTTATCTTTGGAGTACCTTCTTGTTCTGAGCTCTGTGAGCAGTGCTGCTGTGGAAATACTTACCCTATATTTTGGTATTCATGTATGCATTTTAGTTGGATATATGCCAAGTTCTGAAATTGCAGATCATATTGTATATGTATGATCAGCTTTGGTAGATCCTAATGGCAATCCACTCCAGTTCTCTTGCCTGGCAAATCCCATGGACAGAGGAGGCTGGTAGGCTGCAGTCCATGGGGTCTCGAAGAGTCGGACATGACTGAGCAACTTCACTTTCACTTTTCACTTTCATGCATTAGAGAAGGAAATGGCAACCCACTCCAGTATTCTTGCCTGGAGGATCCCAGAGATGGCGGAGTGTGGTGGGCTGCCGTCTGTGGGGTCGCACAGAGTCGGACACGACTGAAGCGACTTAGCATAGCAATGTTGCAAGAAAGGGAGATGTCATTGGCATGTCCTGGGGCCAGCAGGAGTCCTTATGACAGCCCACCAAGAGAATGTTCTTGGCTTCTTGCATGAAACAATTTAAGGGGAAAGCAAGTTTATTTAGAGAGATACACTCTCCATAGGCAGAATGTAGGCTGTCTCAGAAGGTGAGAGCAGCCCCAAGGCATGGGGGCTGTAGGTTTTTATGGGTTAAGTAGTTTCACAAGCTAACAAGTGGGAGGAATATTCTTGCTATTTTGGAGTAGAGTGGGGATTTTCCAGAAAATGAGCCATTGCCCACTTTCTGGCCTTTCATAGTCCTCCTCAGAGCTATTATGGAGTAAGGGGGAGTGATTTTTAGTATGACAATGAAGATATAATGAGCTAAAGATCAATGTCTGGACTCTTTTCAAAGCCACCTTGGTTTCAGCTGGTTCCAGCCAGTCTTTATCACATCCCAACAGCTATGCCTGTCTTAATTATTTAGCGTTTGTATCCTGCCTCTTTTCTTCCTATCTCACTGCCAAGTAATTTTCCAAAGTTGTTGAACCAATTATACTCTCATCAGCCCCATAGGAGACCAGTTGCTTCATGTCTTCATCAACACTTGGTATTTTCTGTTTTATTAATTTTATCCATCCACTGGATAGCTAATTGTGATTTTTTAGAGATTTGTATTTTTTTATTTAATTTTATTTATTTATTTTTGGCTGTTCTGGGTCTTCATTGCTAAACAGGCTTTTCTCTAGTTGCAGTGAGCAGTGGATACTCTCTAATTGCAGTGTGTGAGCTTCTCCTTCTGGTGGCTTCTTTGTTGTGGAACACAGGCTCTAGGGCGTGTGGACTTAATAACTGTGGCACACAGGCTCAGTAGCTGCAGTTCCCAGGCTCTAAGCACAGGATTAACAGTTGTGGCATATGGGCTTAGTTGCTCTGTGGCATGTGAGATCTTCCCAGACCAGGGATCAAACCTGTGTCTTCTGCACTGGCAGGTGGATTCTTTACCACTACACCACCAGGGAAGCCCTCTAATTGTGATTTTAATTTATCTGATAACTAATGAGGTTGAGCAACTTTTTATTGATTCTTGGCCATTTGTGTGTCCTATTATATTGCATTTGTTCAGATATCTTTCTATTTTTTCTATTGCATTTAACTATTTCTTTTTCTGTACACTTTCTGAATATCAACCTTTTTTATTTTATGAATTTCAATGATCTTTTTTCTCTGTGTAGTTTGCTGTTTTACCCTCTAAATAGTATTTTCTAGTGAAAAGAAATTCTTAATGTATTTGCTTAAAATAGTTGGTAGTTTGGCATCCTGTTTCAGAAACCTTTGCCTATCCCAGGTTTAAGAAGGTGTTCCATTGTATCATTTTCTGGAAGATTTATTGTTTTACCCTTCACATACAGAAATACCATCAACATGAACTGTGTATGCTATGAGGTAGGGATCAAGATACATGTGCTCATATGGCCATCCCATTGACTTAGCACTTTTCCCGTAGAAATAGACTTCTCAAATACTATATTATATAATTTCAGTCAAGGATGATCTCCTTTGTAAAGCTGCCTATAACAGGATGTCAGTATTTAAATTTAGACACAAGTGTGGAAATGTAGCTGATATTGCATCCCAAAGTGAGGTGGCGGGCCAAAGTCCACAAGTCAGGAAGGAAATGAGCTAGAATCACTCCTCTGGTTTTTGGACTTCTCAGGCTGATCAGGGATCTAAAGGAACAAATCAGATATGGAAGAAGGGATTCTATGATGAGAAATGTTTGCAAAGGCCATTAGAGGTCAGCTCCTCTGATGAATAAAGGAGAGGGGTGGTTCCCTCCTGCTTACCTGGGGCCATTAGGCTGAGGATCAGTGGGAACATTGGAAAACAAGGTGCCATCTTTTGGTTTGGAGCAGAGTGAACCAGGGTCTAGGCCTCACCTGGGCATCTGTGGGGTGATAAAAGAGTTCAGCCCACCTTCCTAGAGGCTGTGTTAGTCCTATTGGGCCTTTACATTGGGGTCACTTGGGGGAGCAGAAGGACACCAACAACAAGAAGCCAGAGATGTGCATCAGTTCCTAAGAATGCTGAAGTTGCCACGGGCCACCATTATTAAGAGCAGGCATGTGGCCACTTAGGTCAAGGAACCTATAAGTAAGTGACCCCATCTGCCTGCCAGTGTTAGAGATGCAAGAGACACAGGTTTGATCTCAGGTTGGGAAGATCCCTTGGAGTAGGAAATGGCAGTCCACTCCAGTATTATTGCTTGGAAAATTCCATGAACAGAGGACCCTGGTGGGTTGCAGTCCATGGGTTGCAGAGTCAGAAATGACTCTGAGAAGCACATGAACAAGGAACCAATAAAAATGCCTGAAGGGCAAGGGAGCCTTCAACATCTGCTGGGTCTAGAGTGTAGGATAACGTGGAGTATCCTTCTCCTGTTTCCAATCAGCAAAAGATGCCAGGCGTGGTCCCCTCATAGCAGGTAGGAGCCACCACCATACCAGGAGGACAGAGGACCATTTATTTGTGATGCAGGTTATGTTTGTAAATCAGGGGGCAGGCCAGATTCTCACCCAGTGGAAGAAACACCCCTTCTGAGTTCCCCAAAATATATACATTTAAAGAGGTCACATGGAGGCAAGTTTGAAGTTGTATTTTTATTATATCCCCCAAGTCATGTTTGTTCAGTTTCCTAGAGCATTTACCTGGGCAGGTAACTATCTCACAGCTCAGGACTGCCTGAGGCTGAGGTGCCTGACTGCAGGGACTGTCACAGCTCTGTGGGGTGAGTCACCTGCAAACCCACAGGGGCCTTCAGTGCAGGAACCTATCTTGTGCCCTGGGGTACAAGGCTTTGCTGCACAGTTCTGTTCAGTTCAGTTGCTAAATCGTGTCCAACCCTTTGCAACCCCATGGACTGCAGGATGCAAGGATTCCCTGTCCATCACCAATTCTCAGAGCTTGCTCAAACTCATGTCCATCAAGTCAATGATGCCATCCAACCATCTCCTCTTCTGTCATCCCCTTCTCCTCCTGTGTTCAATCTTTCCCAGCATCAGGACCTTTTCCAATGAGTCAGTTCTTCACATCAGGTGGCCAAAGAATTGGAGTTTCAGCTTCAGCATCAGTCCTTCCAGTTAATATTCAGGACTGACTTTCTTTAGCATTGATTGGTTTGGTCTCCTTGCAGTCCAAGAGACTCTCAAGAGTCTTAACCCTAATCTCTTTAACAAGTGGTGCTGGGAAATCTGGTCAACCACTTGTAAAAGAATGAAACTAGAACACTTTCTAACACCATACACAAAAATAAACTCAAAATGGATTAAAGATTTAAACGTAAGACCAGAAACTATAAAACTCCTAGAGGAGAACATAGGCAAAACACTCTCTGACATACATCACAGCAGGATCCTCTATGACCCACCTCCCAGAATATTGGAAATAAAAGCAAAAATAAACAAATGGGACCTAATTAAACTTAAAAGCTTCTGCACATCAAAGGAAACTATTAGCAAGGTGAAAAGACAGCCTTCAGAATGGGAGAAAATAATAGCAAATGAAGCAACCGACAAACAACTAATCTCAAAAATATACAAGCAACTCCTACAGCTCACCTCCAGAAAAATAAATGACCCAATCAAAAAATGGGCCAAAGAACTAAATAGACATTTCTCCAAAGAAGACATACAGAGGGCTAACAAACACATGAAAAGATGCTCAACATCACTCATTATCAGAGAAATGCAAATCAAAACCACTATGAGGTACCATTTCACACCAGTCAGAAATGGCTGCGATCCAAAAGTCTACAAATAATAAATGCTGGAGAGGGTGTGGAGAAAAGGGAACCCTCTTACACTGTTGGTGGGAATGCAAACTAGTACAGCCACTATGGAGAACAGTGTGGAGATTCCTTTAAAAACTGGAAATAGAACTGCCTTATGATCCAGCAATCCCACTGTTGGGCATACACACTGAGGAAACCAGAAGGGAAAGAGACACGTGTACCCCAATGTTCATCGCAGCACTGTTTATAATAGCCAGGACATGGAAGCAACCTAGATGTCCATCAGCAGATGAATGGATAAGAAAGCTGTGGTACATATACACAATGGAGTATTACTCAGCCATTAAAAAAAAATTTTGAATCAGTTCTAATGAGGTGGATGAAACTGGAGCCTATTATACAGAGTGAAGTAAGCCAGAAGGAAAAACACCAATACAGTATAATAACGCACATATATGGAATTTAGAAAGATGGTAACAATAACCCTGTGTACAAGACAGCAAAAGAGACACTGATGTATAGAACAGTCTTATGGACTCTGAGGGAGAGGGAGAGGGTGGGAAGATTTGGGAGAATGGCATTGAAACATGTAAAATATCATGTATGAAACGAGATGCCAGTCCAGGTTCGATGCACGATACTGGATGCTTGGGGCTAGTGCACTGGGACGACCCAGAAGGATGGTATGGGGAGGGAGGAGGGAGGAGGGTTCAGGATGGGGAACACATGTATACCTGTGGTGGATTCATTTTGATATTTGGCAAAACTAATACAATTATGTAAAGTTTAAAAATAAAATAAAAAAAAAAAAAAAGAATCTTCTCCAACACCACAGTTCAAAAGCATCAATTCTTTAGCGCTCAGTTTTCTTCATAGTCCAACTCTCACATGCATACATGACTCCTGGAAAAACCATAGCTTTGACTAGATGGACCTTTGTCAGCAAAGAAATGTCTCTGCTTTTTAATATGCTGTCTAGGTTGGTTATAGCTTTTCTTCCTAGGAGCAAGCGTATTTTAATTTCATGGCTGCAGTTACCATGTGCAATGATTTCGGAGCCCAAGAAAATAAAGTTTGCCACTGTTTCCATTGTTTCTCCATCTATTTACCATGAAGTGATGAAACTGGATGCCATGATCTTAGTTTTTTTGAATGTTGAGTTTTAAGCCAGCTTTTTCACTCTCCTCTTTGACTTTCATCAAGAGACTCTTTAGTTCTTCTTTGCTTTTTGCCATAAGGGTGGTGTCATCAGCGTACTGAGGTTATCCTCCCAGCAGTCTTGATTCCAGCTTGTGCTTCATCCAGCCCAGCATTTGCATGATGTACTCTGCATATAAATTAAATAAGCAGGGTGACACTATAGCCTTGACATACTCCTTTCCCACTTTGGAACCAGTCCGTTGTTCCATGTATGGTTAAAACTGTTGCTTCTTTACCTGCATACAGATTTCTCAGGAGGCAGGTCAGGTGGTCTGGTATTCCCATCTCTTTAAGAATTTTCCGCCATTTGTTGTGATCCACACAGTCAAAGGCTTTAGCGTAATCAATAAAACAGTAGATTTTTTCTGGAACTTCTTGCTTTTTCTGTGATCCAACAGATGTTGGCAATTTGATCTCTGGTTCCTCTGCCTTTTCTAAAACCAGCTTGAACATCTGGAATTTCTTGGTTCATGTACTGTTAAAGCCTGGCTTGGAGAATTTTGAGCATTACCTTGCTAGCATATGAGATGAATGCAATTGTGCAGTAGTTTGAGCATTCTTTGGCTTTGCCATTCTTTGGGATTGGAATGAAAACTGACCTTTTCTAGTCCTGTGGCCACTGTTGAGTTTTCCAAATTTGCTGGCATATTGAGTGCAGTGCTTTAACAGCATCACCCTTTAGGATTTGAAACAGCTCGACTGGAATTCCATCACCTCTGGTGGTGTTTCCTAAGGCCCACTTGACTTCTCATTCTAGCATATCTGGCTCTTTGCTGCACAGTTGCTTGCATTTTTAGGTGCTCAAGCAATCTTTGCCAAAGTGGAGAGAAAAACACAGTAACAAGCTGGGAGAGAAAAAAATCTACTTTCAGGGCACTGTCCTGATACGCAGCTTCCCAGCCACTCACAGGAGAAGGAAATGGCAACTCACTCCAGTATTCTTGCCTAGAGAATTCCGAGGACTCTGGTGGGCTGCTGTCCATGGGGTCTCACAGAGTCAGACACAACTGAAGCAACTTTGCATGCATGCATTGGAGAAGGAAATGGCAACCCACTCAGGTATTCTTGCCCAGAGAATCCCAGGGACAGAAGAGCCTGGCGGGCTGCCATCTATGGGGTCGCACAGAGTTGGACATGACTAAAGCGACAGCAGCAGTAGCAGCCACTCACAACTTAACCATAGGGAAAGTGTTAAAGAATGCAAGTGGTGCATCTTAATTGGAGATGGCATGAACAAAATGCATTACGTATCCTTTATTTATACTTACCTCAGTTTTGCATTATGTTCTTGAAACCTCAGTGCAAACCATGGGATAGGCTCTTAAACTTAAAGCTAGGGGCATTCTGCATGGTTGCTAGAAAGCAATATATCTTACTCTAGGAGGCATTAAGGAGTAAATCCTTTCTCATTCTTGAGTTTATTTTTTCCCATTTTTCAAAACTGTAGGTTTTACAGATATCATTGTGCAACTTAGAATTTATTCTCTCTGGAGAATAAGGTGACTTCAAGGTGGTTTATAGCAAATAAGGTTTGCAGAATTATGTAGAATGGTGATAAGAATTCAGGTGAGAAGCACAGTATGGAAATTCCTTAAAAAACTAAAAGTAAAGCTACCATATAATCCCACAATCCCAATTCTGGGCATGTATCCAGAAAAAAACTCTAATTCAAAAAGAATACATGCACCCTAGTGTTCATTACAGCATTGTTTACAGTAACCAAGACATGAAAGCAATCTAAATGTCCATTGACAGATGAATGGATAAAAAAGACATGGTGTGTGTGTGTATGTGTGTATGTGTATATATAGATAGATAGATAGATAGATAGAGAATAATGGAATATTACTCAGCCATAAAAAAAGAATGGGACTTCTCTGGTGGTCCAGTGGTTGAGAATCTACCTGCCAGTGCAGAGGACACAGGTTTGATCCCTGGTCTGGGAAGAGTCCCACATGCCATGGAGCAGCTACATGTGTACTACAACTACTGAGCCCATGCACCTAGAGACCACGCTCCACAGCAAGAGAAACCACCACAATGAGAAGCTCATGTACTGCAGATAGACAGTAGCCCCTGCTTGCTACAAGTAGAAAAAGCCTGTGTGTAGCAATGAAGACCCAGTGCAGCCAAAAATAAATAAATAAATAAATAAATAATAAACTAGTTTAGAAAATCAAGCTTTCATCAGCTCACAAACCAGCCAGTTAGCAAGAAATTGGTTCTCTCTCTTTATCAATATTCTAAAGGGTTTCCTTTAACTCTAAATTTTACGAAGCAACTCAAAAGTCTTGTTGTGAAGAATGCAGCCACATTATAGAGAAAAGGAGGTTAAGTATGTGAGGTTTAACAGTTATAATCTCAAGAACAAATTACTTTAAAATATAGTGAATTAATCAATAATTTGAAACCATATGATCATCTCAATAGATGCAGAAAAAACCTTTGATAAAATTCAGCACCTATTTATGATTAAAACTCTTCAAAAAAACGGGCATAGAAGGAATCTACCTAAACATTGTAAAGGCATATATGATAAGCCTACAGCAAACATTATTCTCAATGGTGAAAAACTGAAAGCATTCCCCCTAAGATCAGGAACAAGACAAGGGTGTCCATTGTCACCACTATTATGCAACACAGGTCTGGAAGTCCTAGCTACAACAATCAGAGAAGAAAAGGAAATAAAAGGAATCCAGATCAGAAAAGAAGAAGTAAAGCTGTCACTGTTTGCAGATGACATGATACTGTACATAGAAAACCTTAAAAGTGGTATCAGAAAATTACTAGAGCTAATCAGTGAATTTAGCAAAGTTGCAGGATACAAAATCAATACACAGAAGTCACTTGCATTTCTATATACTAACAATGAAAAACCAGAAAGAGCAATTAAGGAAACAATCCCATTCACCATTGCAACAAAAATAAATATCTCAGAATCAACTTACCTCAGGAGACAAAAGAACTGTACACAGAAAATTATAAGACACTAATGAAAGAAATCAAAGATGACATAAACAGATGGAGAGATATTCCATGTTCCTGGGTAGGAAGAATCAATATTGTGAAAATGTCTATACTACCAAATGCAATCTACAGATTTAATGCAATCCCTATAAAATTACCAGTGGCATTTTTCACAGAACTAGAACAAAATATTTCACAATTCATATGGAAACATAAAAGACCCTGAATAGCCAAAGTAGTCTTGAGAAAGAAGAATGGAGCTGGAAGAATCAACCTTCCTGACTTTAGGTTATGCTACAAAGCTACAGTCATCAATACAGTATGGTACTAGCACAAAAATAGAAATATAGACTAATGGAACAAGATAGAAAGCCCAGAAATAAACCCATGCACCTATGGGTACCTTATTTTTGACAAAGGAGAGAGTATACAATGGGGCAAAGACAGCCTCTTCAGTAAATGTGCTGGGAAAACTGGACAGCTGCATGTAAAAGAATGAAATTAGAACACTTACTAACACCATACACAAAGATAAACTCAAAGTGGATTAAAGACCTAAATGTAAGACCAGAAACTATAAAACTCTTAGAGGAAAACACAGAACACTTGATGACATAAAGCAAGATCTTCTATGACCCACCTCTTAGAGTAACAGAAATAAAAACAAAAGTAAACAAGTGGGACCTGATTAAGCTTAAAAGCTTTTGCACAGCAAAGAAAACTATAAGCAAGGTGAAAAGACAACCCTCAGAGTGGGAGAAAATAATAGCAAAGGAAACTGACAAAGGATTAATTTCCAAAATATACAAGCAGCTCATACAACTCAATACCAGGAAAACAAACATCCCAATCAAAAAGTGGGGAAAAGACCTAAACAGACATTTCTCCAAAGAAGACGTACAGATGGCTAACAAACACATGAAAAGATGCTCAACATCGCTCATTATTAGAGAAATGCAAATCAAAACCACAATGAGATATCATCTCACACTAGTCAGAATGGCCCTCATCAAAAAGTCTACAAACAATAAATGTTGGAGAGGGTGTGGAGAAAAGGGAACACTCTTGCACTGTTGGTGGAATGTAAATTGATACAGCCACTGTGGAAGATGATATGGAGATTCCTTAAAAAACTAGGAATAAAACCACCATATGACCCAGCAATCCCACTCCTAGGCATATGCTGCTGCTGCTAAGTCGCTTCAGTCGTGTACAACTCTGTGCAACCCCATAGGGGGCAGCCCACCAGGCTCCCCCATCCCTGGGATTCTCCAGGCAAGAACACTGGAGTGGGTTGCTATTTCCTTCTCCAATGCATGAAAGTGAAAAGTGAAAGTGAAGTTGCTCAGTCGTGTCTGACTCTTAGCAACCCCATGGACTGCAGCCTACCAGCCTCCTCCATCCATAGGAGTTTCCAGGCAAGAGTACTGGAGTGGGCCGCCAGTGCCTTCTCTGGCATATACCCTGAAGAAACCAAAATTGAAAGAAAAACATGTATCTTATTGTTCATTGCAGCACTGTTTACAATAGCTAGAACATGGAGGCAACCTAGATGTCCATCAACAGATAAAGAAGTTGTGGTAGATATACACAATGGAATATTACTCAGCCATAAAAAGGAACACATTTGAGTCAGTTCTAATGAGGTGGATGAAGCTAGAACCCATTATACAGGGCGAAGTGAGTCAGAAAGAGAAAGATAAATACCGTATTCTAACACATATATACGGAATCTAGAAAAATGGTACTGAAGAATTTATTTACAGGGTAACAGTGGAAAAACAGACATAGAGAATAGATTTATGGACATGAGAGGAGAGGGTGAGATGCATGGAAAGAGTAACATGGAAACTTACATTACCATATGTAAAATAGATAGCCAAGGGGAATTTGCTGTATGGCTGAAGAAACTCAAACAGGTGATCTGTATCAACCTAGAGGGGTGGGATGTGGGGGGAGATAGGAGGAAGTTTCAAAAGGGAGGGATTATATGTATACCTATGGCTGATTCATGTTGAGGTTTGACAGAAAACAGGAAAATTCTGTAAAGCAATTATCCTTCAGTAAAAAATAAATTAAAAAAATAAAAATAAATAATTTGAGGCATAGTAAAGCAACGTATCAGGAGATGACTGTCATTGGAAAGATAGTTTGTGACTCAGAGTTCCCTGGAGGAAGAGGCACACCACACCACAGCGGGCCACCAGGGGAAGCACCAAAGCAGTCAGAAGGCAGAGGGAGTGATGGGAAAACATAAGTAAGAGCCTTTACTGCGCTTTCTATGGGAAGGACCTGGCCAAGTAGGGTCTTAGGACTGGCTAGTTTGAATAGTTTGAGTAGGTTTGGGGCCCTAAGTGGTGTCCCTTCCTTGTTGTTAGGTTCCTGGCCTTGGGGTGATTAGGGCAGCAGGGACAGTGGCCTGGAGTCGAAACCCCAGCAGAGGCTGTGGTTGGGCATGTGGGCTCTGGATTGACTGGTTTGTATATGTTTGTACGCTTGAGAACAGGTTCTTTACTGTCTCTAGGAATTGGGCCTCTGTTGTTTAGTCACCAAGTCATGTCCTACTCTTTTGCAACCCCATACACTGTGTAGCTCCACCAGGCTCCTCTGTCCATGGGATTTCCCAGGCAAGAATACTGGAGTGGGTTGCCATTTCCTTCTCCAGGGGATCTTCCTGACCCAGGAATCAAACCTGCATCTCCTGCATTGGCAGGCAGACTCTTTACCAATGAGCCACCTTGGAAGCCCCAGGAATTGGCTTTGGAACAAGTCATTTCTCCAAGGTAAGCAGGCCTCAAGTTGTGAGAGCATCATATGTAGAAATTAAGAGATTATTAGTTCACAAGTGCAACTCCTGTGCAGTGCCAGCTCATTTGGGAATGGTAAGTGTGAAGCTGAATCCATCCCCTATACCTAACACTGAGTTAAATCTTGGAGACGAGAGTTTTGGGTGAAGTAGTAAAGAATAGCTTTATTGTTTTGCCAGGCAAAGGGTGCCATGGTGGGATAATGCCCTAAAAACTGAGTGTCCCAACCTGGAGAGGGTAATGAGTAATGAATGGTTCAAAGAGGATGTGATCAGTTCATGGATAGTCTTCTGATTGGTTGGTGAGAAGATCAGTCTTCTAGTTCCAAGCAGTCTGGAGTCTGCATTCTATTTTTTTTTTTTTTCAACCAATCTCAACATTTTATTTTATTTGCATTTATTTTATTTTTTAAATATAAATTTATTTAATTGGAGGCTAATTACTTTACAATATTGTATTGGTTTTGTATTCTTGTGGGCAGCATTCAGTTAACTTCTCTCAACTGATAGGGGTTTTCAGTTCAGTACAGTTCAGTCACTCCGCCGTGTCCTACTCTGTGACTCCATGAATCGCAGCACGCCAAGCCTTCCTGTCCATCACCAACTCCCGGAGTCTACTCAAACTCATGTCCATAGAGTCGGTGATGCCATCCAGCCATCTCATCCTCTGTCGTCCCCTTCTCCTTCTGCCCCCAATCCCTCCCAGCATCAGAGTCTTTTCCAATGAGTCAACTCTTCACACGAGGTGGCCAAAGTATTGGAGTTTCAGCTTTAGCATCAGTCCTTCCAATGAACACCCAGGGCTGATCTCCTTCAGAATGGACTGGTTGGATCTCCTTGCAGTCCAAGGGACTCTCAAGAGTCTTCTCCAACACCACAGTTCAAAAGCATCAATTGTTTGGCACTCAGCTTTCTTTACAGTCCAACTTTCACATCCACACATGATATGACCACTGGAAAAACCATAGCCTTGACTAGACAGACCTTTGTTGGCAAAGTAATGTCTCTGTTTTTGATTATGCTATCTAGGTTGGTCATAACTTTCCTTCCAAGGAGTAAGCGTCTTTTAATTTCATGGCTGCAATCACCATCTGCAGTGATTTTGGAGCCCCCAAAAGTAAAATCTGACACTGTTTCCACTGTTTCCCCATCTATTTGCCATGAAGTGATGGGACCATATGCCATGATCTTCGTTTTCTGAATGTTGAGCTTTAAGCCAACTTTTTCACTCTCCACTTTCACTTTCATCAAGCTCTTCTTCACTTTCTGCCATAAGGGTGGTGTCGTCTGCATATCTGAGGTTATTGATATTTCTCCCGGCAGTCTTGATTCCAGCTTGTTCCTCTTCCAGCCCAGCATTTTTCATGATGTACTCTGCATATAAGTTAAATAAGCAGGGTGACAATATACAGCCTTGACGTACTCCTTTTCCTATTTGGAACCAGTCTGTTGTTCCATGTTGAGTTCTAACTGTTGCTTCCTGACCTGCATATAGGTTTCTCAAGAGGCAGGTCAGGTGGTCTGGTATTCCCATCCCTTTCAGAAAACTGCAGAACAGTTGAAAGATATTGTCAAGTACGTCCCCTGAGGGGGAACCTGCCCCGAGGCTGCACTGTTGTTTCTTGATTGTGCCTCTCCTGTCTCCGTATCCTCTCTCTTCCCTAATACAACTGTTTGAACCTGCCCCCTTGAAACTCAAGGAAGGTCTTGGAGGCCTAATGAAGCACATTTTCTGTAATCAATTGAACCACAAAGGCCTTGTGCCTGTGCAGGGGAACCCTACAGGATCCTGCTTGGTTTCAGGAGGAAGTGCAAATTTCCTGGGCCTGCTGGCTACACTCTTATGTACTGGGGTGTTGGTACTCGCGGGCCCTCTCCTGTATCTCACACATCTCCAGAGGAGTTCCTGACAGCTCATCCTCAACCTGGCATTGCACTACCACAGGACGTTCACTTAAATCATGTAACCCATGATTTGGGCACTGAGGAGCACCAAGTGCTGTGTAATCTGGAGTCGCAAAACACACCTCAGAGGATACTCTAGACAGTGGGATACAGTTTATCATGCAGCCCAGTGGGTCCAAGGGGAACCAGTTCCCAACAAGGACCCTGATATTTCTGAGAGGCCCAGTTTTATACCCCCTGCTATGTGAATGGTTACATGTTAGCAACCTCTTTGTTGTATATGACTGAGTTTTACCACAAATAGGTGCTAGAAGAACAAACAATTAAGGATAAAGAGGGGGAAGAGTGATATACATTCTGGGGGGATGTCTCCATGGTTAATCTAACAGGGGCAGTCTGACCTTAGCTACAGTCTCCCTTTGTCATCTGTAGGGAGGGAAGTCTCCTGGAGACCTGGTTTCCATTAGCAACAGTTTGCTCACTCTTGGGCAAAGTTCATGCCCAGTTCACATCTTGTCTTTAAGAGGGATGACAGGCTTCAAGATGGAGTCTCTCTTGCTTTTCTTACACTGGCCCCAAAACAAGGACAGCCTTCCATTCCACCTAGCAGTCCTCGAGAGCAGGTGCCATAACTGCAAAGATGTTTCCACCTTGGCCCATGTTGGCTCAAGTTCAAATTTAAGTGCTTCAAGTGGATAGGGCTAGCTTTTTCTGTCCCTGTTGGTGATGGCATGATGCAGACAGTGTTGAAAGATTGGTTTTAATCTCTTCCCCTTTCTGTTCAGCAACGGGGAAGGCTCAATGTCTGCACACTTTGACCTTGGTCCCTTTTGGGTGTTCCCTGCAGTCTTCTCTCTAGGTGTATGTTCAGTTGTGTCCAGCTCTTTGCAACCTCATGGATTGTAGCCCACCAGGCTCCTCTGTTGTTCTGACAAAAGTTAAAACTTTTGTCTCAGGTTTAAAGGATTTGTTAACAAAAGAAACCACTCTTATACACAAATAAACAATTTAATATTTAATAGAGAATTATCTAACTTAACTTTCAATAAACAGTCATTAATAAGAAAAAGAAATAGGACAGCAGATATATCACCTAACTGGGTTTTGAGCAACATCCAGACTCAAACATTGCTGGAAGTCCTGTGTTACAGCAAGCAGTCTGGCATTACAGTTGTGAAAAGGTCCCAGGCAGCATGTCCACTCCAGGGGTAAGACTTCAAAATTGCAGTTTGGGGGTTCCCACTTATAATCCCAGGCCACAAACTGATATCATCATCAGCTTGCAAGCAAATTGCAGCTCCAGTTTTATGTTAATGCTGAGGTTGTATCTTATAAATCTTGGAATGTTGTTAATTCCAGGAATGGTTGACCAGACCTCCTCCAGGGTCTCAACTATCTCAAGATCCATCCCCTACCTTATCTATGGTGTCACGTGGCTTGAAGTCACAGCAGGTACATAGTCAGGGCAGTGTCCAGGCAGGTCAGAAGCAAGGTCAGAGGCTTGCTCTGCTTTTTGTCTCTGAAGCCTGAATAAGACCACTTCCATTTCATTTCCCTAACATCTGACCATGAATTTTCCAAGCAAGAATACTGAAATGGGCTGCCATTTCCTGCTCCAGGGGACTCTTCCTGACCCAGGGATTAAATCTGTGTCTCTTGCATCTCCTGCATTGGCAAGTGGATCCTTTACTACTGCACATGTTAGATGTTCCAGACTTCTCTGGGTTATACCCACAAACCTCTCCAGACACAGGGCCTGGGTGTTACAGTTTAATCATTTTGAGTTTCATACTGGTTGCAGTAGCAGTGATAGTTCTGAACATAAAAGCCTTTTGTTTTGTTTTGTTAATTAGCTTTAATTGTTGACTTTCTTAAATTTAATTTTTATTTTGTATTAGAGTATAGTTGATTTGTATGCAGGTCAGGAAGCAACAGTTAGAACTGGACATGGAACAACAGACTGGTTCCAAATAGGAAAAGGAGTACATCAAGGCTGTATATTGTCACCCTGCTTATTTAACTTCTATGCAGAGTACATCATGAGAAACGCTGGACTGGAAGAAGCACAAGCTGGAATCAAGATTGCCGGGAGAAATATCAATAACCTCAGATATGCAGATGACACCACCCTTATGGCAGAAAGTGAAGAGGAATTCAAAAGCCTCTTGATGAAGGTGAAAGTGGAGAGTGAAAAAGTTGGCTTAAAGCTCAACATTCAGAAAATGAAGATCATGGTATCCGGTCCCATCACTTCATGGGAAATAGATGAGCAAACAGTGGAAACAGTATCAGACTTTATTTTTGGGGGGCTCCAAAATCACTGCAGATGGTGACTGCAGCCATGAAATTAAAAGACGCTTACTCCTTGGAAGGAAAGTTATGACCAACCTAGATAGCATGTTCAAAAGCAGAGACATTACTTTGCCAACAAAGGTCTGTCTAGTCAAGGCTATGGTTTTTCCTGCGGTCATGTATGGATGTGAGAGTTGGACTGTGAAGAAGGCTGAGCACCGAAGAATTGATGCTTTTGAACTGTGGTGTTGGAGAAGACTCTTGAGAGTCCCTTGAACTGCAAGGAGATCCAACCAGTCCGTTCTGAAGGAGATCAACCCTGGGATTTCTTTGGAAGGAATGATGCTAAAGCTGAAACTCCAGTACTTTGGCCACCTCATGCGAAGAGTTGACTCATTGGCAAAGACTCTGATGCTGGGAGGGATTGGGGGCAGGAGGAGAAGGGGACAACAGAGGATGAGATGGCTGGATGGCATCACTGACTTGATGGATGTGAGTCTCAGTGAACTCCGGGAGATGGTGATGGACAGGGAGGCCTGGCGTGCTCAATTCATGGTGTCACAAAGAGTCAGACATGGCTGAGCGACTGATCTGATCTGATAGTTTATTTACAATGTTGTGTTAGTTTCAGGTGTGTAGCAAAGTGATTCAGTTATACATATGTATCTGTCCATTCTCTTGCAGATGCTTTTCCCATAGGAGTTATTACTTAATATAGAGTCGAAATTCCTTGTGCTATATGATAGGTCCTTGTTGGTTATTTTCTGTATAGTAGGATGTGTTTGTTAATCCCAAACTCATAATTCATCCCTCCCCCACCTTTACCCCTTCGGTAACCATGTTTTCTTTGAGTTAGTTTTCTGTGAGTCCATTTCACAGTTAGTTTTCTGTGAGTCCATTTCTGTTTTGTAAATAAGTTCATTTGTATCATATTTTAGATTCCACACATAAGTGATATTGTATGATATCTGTCTTTGTCTGACTTACTTCCCTTAGTGTGATCATCTCTAGGTCCCCACATGTTGCTGAAGATGGCATTAGTTCATTCTTTTTAATGTCTGGCTAATATTTCATTGTATATACCTACCACCTCTTCTTTATCCATTCATCTGTCGGTGGACATATAGGTTGTTTCCACATTTTGGCTATTGTATATAGTGTTTCAGTGAACTTTGTGGTGCTTATAGCTTTTCAAATTAACGATTTTCTTTGGATATATAGGAGCAGAATTGCTGGGTCATATGGTAGCTTAATTTTTAGGGTTTTAAAGAACTTCTGTACTATTCTCCATAGTGGCTATACCAATTTACATTCCCACCAACAATGTAGGATGGTTCTCTTCTCTCCACACCCTCTCCAGTATTGTTTATAGACTTTTTGATGTTGGCCATTCAGACGAGTGTGAGGTGATGCTTCCTTGTATTACGTTGGTATAAACATAAGTGTGGTTTCAGACTATGAATTTTTAATCATTGTAACTAGACTCAAAAACATCTTAATAATCCAAATAGGAACCATTACAATCAACACGTTTTTGCCAATGAGAAATAAATTTGTTTATTCCTGTAGCATTAAAATCCATGCCTCAGGATTCAGTGAACTCTTAGAAGGCATTTTCTGCCTCCTACTGGTTGTAGGAGCATTTTAGCAGCAAAAAGTTGTTGAGATGCTTGAAGAAGTGGTAGTTGGTTTGTGAGAAGTCAGGTGAATATGGCGAATGAGGCAAAACTTCATAGCCCAATTCATTTAACTGGTTGTGGAGGACAATTGGGCCGTTTGTGTTGACCAATGCTGGCTGCAGGCATTGCAGTTTTCAGTGCATCTCATCGATTTGCTGAGCATACTTCTCAGACGTAATGGTTTCACGGGATTCAGAAAGCTATAGTGGATCAGACTGTCAGCAGACCACTTAACTGTGACCATGACCTTTTTGAGTGCAGGTTGGGCTTCCCTGGTGGCTCATTTGGTAAAGCATCTGCTTGCAATGCGGGAGACCTGGGTTTGATCCCTGGGTCAGAAAGATCCCCTGGAGAAAGAAATGGCAACCTACTCCAGTACTCTTGCCTGGAAAATTCCATGGATGGAGGAGCCTGGTGGGCTACAGTCCATGGGGTCACAAAGAGTCAGACACGACTGAATGACTTCACTTTTTTTTCACTTTTTTTGGCTTTGGGAAGTGCTCTGGAGCTTCTTCTCGGTCCAACTATTGAGCTGGTCATTGCTGGTTGTCATATAAATTTGACTTTACATTGCATGTCGTAATCTAATCAAGAAGTGGTTCACTGTTGTTGCATAGAATAAAAGAAGACAGCACTTCAAAACAATTTTTTTTATTTGGGGGCAGCTCACAAGGTACCCATTTATTGAGGTTTTTCATCTTTCCAGTTTACTTCAAATGCTGAACAACCTTAGAATGGATAACATTGAGTTCTTTGGAAACTTCTCATGTAGTTATAAGAGGATCAGCGTCAGTGATGCTCTCAGTTGGTCTTTGTCAACTTCCAGTGGCCATCCACTGCACTCCTCATCTTCAAGGCTCTCGTTTCCTTTGCAAAAAACTTGAACCACCACTTCACAGTAGGTTCATCAGTAGTCCTGGGTCAAATGTGTTGTTGATGTTATGGGTTGTCTCTGCTGCTTTATTACCCATTTTGAGCTCGAATAAGAAAATTGGTGGAAATTGCTTTTTGTCTAATATCATTTCCATAGTCTAAAATAAATACATGGGCTTCCCTGATAGCTCAGCTGGTAAAGAATCTGTCTGCAATGCAGGAGACCCTGTTCGATTCCTGGATCGGGAAGATCTGCTGGAGAAGGGATAGGCTACCCACTGTAGTATTCTTGAGCTTCCCTGGTGGCTCAGCTGGTAAAGAATCTGCCTGTAGTGCAGGAGATCTGGGTTAAGTCCCTGGGTTGGGAAGATACCCTAGAGAAGGAAATGGCTAACCCACTCCAGTATCTGGCCTGGAGAACGGCATAGACTGTATAGTCCATGGGGTCGCAAAGAGTCAGACACAACTGAGTGACTTTTACTTCACTTCTTCAAAATAAATATAAAATATACAGCAAGTAATGTCATTAGCAAAAAAACAAAAAAATTAAAATAAGGCAAGAAATGCTCATTAAAATGATGTATAACATAACCACATTTATTTAAGAATGTGCTCAAATATCAAACAGTAAATTTCAACAAGACAAAACCACAGTTACTGTTACACTAACCTAATAGTTTTGATTTGTTTTTCTCTAATACTGAGCAGTATTGAGCATCTTTTCCTGTGCTTTTTGACCATCTGTACGTCTTTGGAGCCTTTATATATAGCCTCTTCTGGTCTTTTGCCTTTACTACAATTGGAGTGTTTTTCTCAATACTGCTGAATTATGCATGCATGTGTGCTCAGTCGCTTAGTTGTGTCCTACTCTTTGCAACTCTATGGACTGTAGCTCACCAGGCTCCTCTGTCCATGAAATTTTCCAGTCAATACTGGAATGGGTTGCCATTTCCTTCTCCAGGGCATCTTCCAGACCCAGAAATCGAACCTGCATCTCTTGCGTTTGCAGATGGATTCTTTACCACTAGCACCAACACTGGTGGGATGGACTGAGAGTTTAGGATTGGGAGATGCAAGCTATTACATTTAGAATGGATAAACAACAAAATCCTAATGTATAGCAAAGGGAACTATATGCAATATCCTTTGATAAACCATAATGGAAAAGAATATTAGAAAAAATAATGTAAAAGAAAATTCAGTTGGCCAGCACTCACTTTGGCAGCACATTTACTAAAATCAGAGTGATTCAGAGAAAATTATCAAGGGCCCTATGCAAAGATCAGTCCTGGGTGTTCATTGGAAGGACTGATGCTAAAGCTGAAACTCCAGTACTTTGGCCACCTCATGCGAAGAGTTGACTCATTGGAAAAGACCCTAATGCTGGGAGGGTTTGGGGGCAGGAGGAGAAGGGGATGACAGAGGATGAGATGGCTGGATGGCATCACCGACTCAATGGACATGAGTCTGAGTGAACTCCGGGAGTTGGTGATGGACAGGGAGGCCTGGCGTGCTGCGATTCATGGGGTCGCAAAGAGTCGGACACGACTGAGCGACTGAACTGAACTGAACTCATGTAAAGATGATGTACAAATTTGTCAGGCATTTTCTATTTTTTGATGTTACTGAATTGTAAACTTAAAAAACAGTTAATGGCAAATTTGATTATCATTTTATTATTATTATTTATTTAATTTTTTAGTTATTTTACTTTATTTTTTATTTGACTTATGGGATAAATTAAGAGTTTTGGATTACTATATATACACTGCTGCTGCTGCTGCTGCTAAGTCGCTTCAGTCATGTCTGACTCTGTGCGATCCCATAGACAGTAGCCCACCAGGCTCCCCCGTCCCTGGGATTCTCCAGGCAAGAACACTGGAGTGGGTTGCCATTTCCGCTATATATAAAGTAGATAGCTACCAAAGTATAGCACAGGGAACCACACTCAACATTTTGTAATAACCCATAAGGGAAAGAATCTGAAAAAGAATATAGATAGATAGATAGATCTGAATGTTTTTGTTTTTATTGTTCAGTTGTTAAGTTGTCTTCTACTCTTTGTATCCCCATGGACTACAGCACACCAAGCTTCCCTTTCACTATCTCCCAAATTTTGTTTTGGGAGTTTGCCCAAATTAATGTTCACTTAAGTCAGTGATGCTATCTAATCATCCTCTGCCACCCTCTTCTCCTTCTGCCTTCAATCTTCCCCAGCATCAGGGTCTTTTCCAATGAGTTCTGCCTTTGCATCACATGGCCAAAGTACTGGAGCTTCAGCTTTAGCATCAGTCCTTCCAGTGAATATTCAGGGTTGATTTCCTTTAGGATTGATTCATTTGATCTCCTTGCAGTCCAAAGGACTCTCAAGAGTCTTCTCCAGAGTAACATGGAAACATACACTACCGTTTGTAAAATAGATAGCCAATGAGAATTTGCTGTATGAACCAGGGAACTCAAACCAGGGCTCTATAACAACCTAGATGGGTGGGATGGGGAGGGAGGTGGGAGGGATGTTCAAATGGGAGGAGACATGGGTAAACCTATGGCTGATTCATGTTGATGTTTGATAGAAACCAATGCAATACTGTAAAGCAGTTATCCTTCAATTAAAAATAAGTAAATTAAAAAAAAAATCTTCTCCATTACCACAATTTGAAAGCATCAGTTCTTTGGTGCTCAGCCTTCTTTATGGTCCACCTCTCATGTCTGTACATAACTACTGGAAAAACCATAGCTTTGATTATATATTTTTGTATTGTTGTTCCACTCTATTTAGTTCTAGAACTGGAGATTCACGTTGTTAAATTATTTTATTCCATTCTTACAGGCTGAGTGTGCTTGAGGGGAGTTATATTGTTTCAGTCTGTACTTCCTGTTGTTCTGAGACTGAAAACCTCACTCACTGACGAATGCCTTGCAACAAATATGGGGGTCACATGTCTTCATCTGAAGTCCTGTTTCATTTTCAGGCTTTCTCATGATAAGCCCTATTTCCCCATGTTAATTAGATCAAAGAAGTAAACAAAGGATTTTAGAGGGATAACTATATATCCTTCATTTTTGATATTCATACTTTTGCTATCACAAATATTGCTGGTGTTAGGGTTTGATATTCACACTTTTGCTCTCACAAATACTGCTGAGGTTAGGCTGTTGTATATGGTTTTTCTGTACTAGAAATCTACTTTTATAAGATAAAATCTTAAACTTGTCATTCAAGGGATGTGTACCTTTTAAGGTTTCACCTATGCTGGCATATCTTTTTAGAATTCACACTCCTACCAGTAATGTGTGAGATGCACATCTTCACCATCACTGGATGTTAGTTTTTTGTTGTTTTGCAAATCTCATCAAATTAATTTAAAAAGTTGTGTGTTTTACTTTGTATTTTCTTAATTGCTTATGAGGTGTGGTAGGTAGTGAATTCTTTCATACTCTCATTAACTGTCCACAATCCCTCTTTTACAAGAATAGCTTTTGCCCATTGTCCTCAATGACTGTTGTTCTTTTTTCCCTTCAGTTTTACTGAGATATAATTGACATACAGCACTGTGTAAGTTTAAGGTGTGCAGCATAATGATTTGAGTTACATATATTGTGAAATGATTACCACAGTAAACTGAGTTAACATTCATCACCTCATACAGATAAAAAATCATCTTCATGATGAGAACTCTTAGGCTCTACTCTCAACAATCTTGAAATATATCATACATTATATCCTTAGTAATTATTTATCCTGTAACCAGAAGTTTGTACCTTCTAACTACCTTTCTCCAGTTCCCCCCACCCATCACCCCCAACTCTAGTAACCACAAATCTGATCTCTTTTTCTATGAATTTGGTTGCATTTTTTGTTTGTTTGTTTTTTAGACTCTACATATAAGTGAGATCATACAGTATTTGTCTTTTTCAGTCTGGGTTACTTCACTTAGCATGATTCTCTCAAGGTCCTAAGGTCCTTCTGTGTTGTCCCAATTGGCAGAATTTCCTTATTTTTTACGGCTTAATAAAATCCCATGTATGCATTGTGGTGATGTATGTATGCACGTACTCGTTCATATATACACAACTCACAGCTTCTTTGGGCACTGAGTTATTTCCATGTCTCACATTTTCTTTGAACACCGGTTGCTATGAATATGGTGGTACATTTATCTCTTCAGCATAGTGTTTTCATTTCTTTGGGATATATTCCCAGAAATGGGCTTTCTGGGTCATATAATCGGAGAAGGCAATGGCACCCCACTCCAGTACTCTTGCCTGGAAAATCCCATGGATGGAGGAGCCTGGTAGGCTGCAGTCCATGGGGTCACCAAGAGTCAGACACGACTGAGCGACTTCACTTTCACTTTTCACTTTCATGCATTGGAGAAGGAAATGGCAACCCATTCCAGTATTCTTGCCTGGAGAATCCCAGGGACAGGGGAGCCTGGTGGGCTGCCATCTATGGGGTCGCACAGAGTCAGACACGACTGAAGTGACTTTGCAGCAGCTTAGCAGGGTCATATAATAGTTCTGGGGTTTTTTTTGAGGAACATCTATAGTGCTTGCCATAGTGAGCACCAATTTACAATCATGATCATTTTTATTTATCAACTTATAAGCTGTTTGTACATTAGAAAGTCTAGCTTTTTTTGAACTGAGTGTTGGAAATAATCTCTCCCACTCTTTTTACTTTGTGTGTATTGTGTTTGTATGTTGCTGTAGGAATGCATACCAAAGGCAAGAAGTATGAGAAGTATAAATTTTTAATAAAGAACTTAAAATCTAACTGATGGAGATATATACTGCATGTGTAGATGGGGAAACTATATTGGAAGACATCAGTCCTTTTGATGTTAATATATAAGTGTAATATACAGTTTTAATCAGTACCTTAAGTTTTTTGTTTTAGCTGAGCCCAAACCCATAAATATTGGCAAGAGATGCTTGGAAAAGAATATTATAAGGAGACTAGTTTCATATACTAAAAGTATTATATAACTATACTAGGTAAACAGTATAGCATTGGCACAGAGTGGGAAAAAAATCACTGAAAAAGTTGATTTTATAAACAGATTGAAGCATAGATGTATTTTCACTCAATGGGAAAAGACGGCATATTTAATTAATATTTTGCCCTAATCAGTGATGTTGGAGAAAAATAGAACTAGATGGCAACAATATGCTTTATAAAGGAATAAATTTCAGATGAGTTTTACATTGGAGTGTTGAATAAAAAGTCAAATCACACAAGTATAAGAAGACCATCCAGGGAGGTCTTCTTAAGTCAGACAGAAATCTCAGAATGATAAAGAAAAGGATTGGAAGATTTGACTACATGATAAGACTTTAGCATATTTTCTTTTGGTCTTTTATATCTACACTTTTACATTCTTGGTCCTGCTAAGTCTCTTCAGTCATGTCCAACTCTTTTCGACCCCATGGACTGTAAGCCACCAGGCTCCTCTGTCCATGGGATTCTTCAGGCAACAGTACTGGAGTGGGCTGCCATTTCCTCCTCCAGGGTATCTATTGAACCTGTGTCTCCTGCATTGCAGGCGGATTCTTTACCACTGAGCCATCAGGGCGGTGATGCCATATATGAATTTCTTGTATTATTTTTTACTTCTTTGGTGTTTCCCCATGGCATATAAAACTTCAAAAATGCAATTTAAGTGTCTCTGTATTCTATTTTATGCATGTGCTCTCATTTAATTTAGAACGTTAAGTTTTTGAACAAAAGCCACAATTCCTTGAAGTTATGTTTCAAGAGTAGAAAGCACATTCCATAATCTCTTGAATAGAAGTTTGACACACAAGACACACGCTGGCCGGTGGCGCCAGCTCTCAGGATGAGGCACGTAGGTGCCATATGCCAGACCAAACCTTGTGCTCTCACACTCCAGGGGGGAAGCAATGCTTAATGAGTTTTTAGCATCATTTGGTATAAATTAGGAAGAAAATTAGTAATCCTTCTTCCTATACCATACCTACGGATAAATAGAAAGTGAAGTACACTCTCACAAGGACCTCTGATTACAGATATGCAGAAATTAATGGGTGAAATCAGCAATGTATCCAGGAGATTTTCCTCTTATAGTACCCAAAGGATTTTTAAGAGTTTTAAGAGGAAGAATAAAAATTTTATTCTGTAAAATTATGACAGTGATGTCCAAGTAATGTCATGTTCTGGGACAGATGACCAGAGGAAGGAGGGCAACTTGAATTGATGTTGCTACAAGTGAGTGGAAGTTCTTATTTCATTTTCTCTCAGAATAGAGTTTTGTGGAAATGGTAATATAGCAGTTAAATAAAAACACACAAAAACAACAAACAATAAACTGCATTTGAATCAGGAGATTTGGGTTCAAATCCCTAAACTGGCAACCACCTGTTGTTAATCATGGATGAGTCACTTTACCTCTGGAATCAAGCTTTCCATTTGTAAAATGAAGGTGTGGGGTTTTAGATTATTTCTAAAGTCACTTCAAGCTATAATTCTCTGCTTTTGTAAATTTTTCATGGCAGTCCTATGATAATGATGGAAAAATGTAACCTTGATTCATCATTGTCAACTACCATGACCAGTGAAATGAAGTTGAAGTGAAGTTGCTGAGTCATGTCCGATTCTTTGCAGCCCCATGGCCTACCAGGCTCCTCCGTCCATGGAATTTTCCAGGCAAGAATACTGGAGTGGGTTGCCATTTCCTTCTCCAGGGGATCTTCCCAACCCAGGGACTGAACCTGGGTCTTCCGCATTGCAGGCAGACACTTTACCATCTGAGCCACCTGTCTGTTAGTCATTTATCTAATCCTAGAAATGGTCCTTCAGTAGCTTGCTGTGAGGCCATGTTTTCCTTCTTGTCTAGTTGTTTTATAAATGCTGTGGGACGGGTGGGCAAACATGCTAGTTAGGCTGGCAAGTAAAACCAAAAGTAGTCCAGATGACTTCTGATGGGCAGGAGTTGTGGTGTGCTAAATCCAGTCCAGTGAAATTCAGTACTGATGACAGTGGAATAGTAAATTTAGGTAGAAAGATAAAATCAAAGAAGCAAAGAACAGCTTTTTAACCAAGTAGCAACAGGGGAACCTTTCACTGTTGGTAGGAATATGAATTAGTGTAGCCACTATAGAAAACAGTATGGAGGTTCCTCAAAAAACTAAAAATAGAACCACCATATGATCCAGTATTGTGCTCCTGGGTATATATCCAAAGAAAAAGAAAGCTGTAATTTGAAAACATATGCACACCCCAGCTTTCTTAGCAGCATTTACAATAGCCAAAATATGGAAGCAACCTAAATGCCCATCAACAGATGAATGGATAAAGATGTGGAGGGTGTACACACACACACACACACACACACACACACACACACACACACACACACAATGAAATATTACTCAACCATAAAAAAGAATGAAATTTTGTCATTTGCAACAATGTGGTGGACCTAAAGGATATTATACTTAGTGAAACGAGTCAGACATAGAAAGACAAATATTCTTGTTCTCACTGAAATACGAAATATAAAAACGAAGCAAAAAGTGAACATAACAAAACAGAAACAAATGTAGAGAACAAACTAGTGTTTAGCAGTAGGGAGGGGGGAGGACAGGGGCAAGATAAGGGTTGTGCTGCTGCTGCTGCTAAGTTGCTTCAGTCGTGTCTGACTCTATGCGACCCCGTAGACGGCAAAGATAAAGGTAGGGGATTGAAATATACAAACTAATATGTATAAAATAAATAAGCAACAAGGATATATTGTATTGCAATGGGAAATACAGCCATTACCTTATAAAACTTTAAATGGAGTATAATCTATAAAAATATTGAATCACTATGTTGTACCCCTGAAACTAATATAATATTGTAAATCAACTGTTCAATAAAAATAAAATAAGTTTTAAAAATTTTAATTAAAAATTTTAAATAAATAATTTGTTAAAACTGAGCCATCTCTTAAACAATAACTTTATGCCTATTTCTGAAACTATAGTAAATAGAATGGGAGAAATGGGTCCCAACTAATCACAGCAGTGAGCTTTTCTGTCCTGTGGGCCAGATCATGTCTGAAGGTTTCTTGGCTTGTCATCTTGAATAAGAGATATAATTGTCATGGTATAATTTCTACCATTTTGAAATAAAAAACATACCTGGTGGAGAATGAAAAGGCTAAGAAAGAAGAAGGCTTGGCTGCTGTTGTTGGGAGAGAAAGTAAAGACCTCTCTGGAGGAGCAGTAACAGGCCTGTGGGCTTGGTTATCACAGAAGGACTTTCAGGCAGGCAAAATGCCTCTGGGGCTCCAGTAAAACATGGGAATGAGCTGGCCGTGGCCTTCAAAAAGCAGAATAAAGTATCATTAGCATCTCAGAGCAACTGAAGAAGTGGCACAGTGTCAAAGCTTTGACTTGCATTCTTATTCTAAGTGACTTACTGCTGCGTGACCCTGGGCAGGTTACTTAACTCTTCTGGGTTCAGGAGAAGTGGTCATTAAGGGGGCCGTATTATCTCTAGAAGCACATGATTATTGTGAAACCTAAGGATGGAGCATATGGTCTGTGGTAGCACAGCCTGGTCCAGCAGGCTCTTCCCCAAGAGGGCTGGCTTGGCCAGGGAGGCTCCAAGCCCCAGAACCACCTTGAGTTGGAGCAGCAAGAAGTCAAGGCTGCGGCCAGGCTCTGTCCCTGAGTCGGGATCCCTGCTTGGCCCCTCAGTCACCTGTTCCTGCTCCCTAGGGCTGCCTGCCTCATTGCCATGGCTGACGTGGATGGCAGGCAATGCTTTGATGTTGCCCTGCCCGCCTTGAGTTGGCATCCTGCCCATGAGTGGACCTTCTCTTCCAGGGGCAAGGATCAACCCTGTCTGCTCAGACCTGGGCCATCTGCCTCCCCCAGCTCCCAGGTTCACCTGACCCTGACCTGACCTAGTCCACTGCCCAGTTAGTGCCACTTGGACCCCAGTCAACTTCACACCCCTGGTCGAAGATACTCCCATAGCCTGAGCTCAGTACATCCGGTAGGGTTGTGCTGTGTTATGAACATTGCTTGTGTTTTCACAAGTACATTTATCACTGACCCACAGCCTAATGAGGGGTGTCAGACCCAGCGGCCTCTGTGGATGCAGGAGGTGATTTTGAACTCTGAAGAGAAGAGGCTTGCATGCTGGGAATCTCCTACAACCAAGGTCCTCAACTCTTGATTTGCATAGAGCCTAGTTAGTACACTGCTCATACACCCTCCATCTGAGCAGAGGTTGGGAGTGGAGAGGAGATGGGAAAGGGACCCCTCCTCCTGGCCCAGATGTCTGGTCCTGCTCCCTGACCCAGGAAGAGGAAACGTTCAGGGGCTGGAGGGCATAGAGGGTAGGGAGGGCTGGAAACCTCAGTACAGTCTTAGAAATCAGAGCTGTCCAAAAGAGGAGTGAGCAGTCCCCCCAGACCCCCCTGAGCTGTGATGGAATCCCAGCCCCTCCCCTGCCCCTCTCACCAGAGTCTAGACAGACTGCCTCTTCCCCCCTCATTTCCCTCCTGCTCTCTGCTGCCTTCACTCTCAGGATTGCAGCCTGGCCCCGGGCTTTCTGAGTTGGCCCAGCCACTAGGACATCCAGCCCTCCAGGCCACAGAGGCTGCTGCCCCCGACTCTCCATCATCCTCTCGTATCCTGTGTCCTCCAGGTGGTAGACACTCCTTGGGCCAGCAGCTCTGTTGGAACCATCCTGCTGAGCTGCTTGGCTAGCCCCTTCTTGAGTTCTCTGCCTCTCGTGGAGCTGCCTGGCCAGCTCTCCCAGCAGGCACATGGCTCCCACACCCAGATGGTACCAAGGACATGTGACGTGTGGGTGGGTGAGCCAGCAGCCACAGTGCAGGTACACAGCCCCGCTTACTGAGGTTTGGATTCTGCCTTAGAGAAGGGCATGGAGATTTCAGACCCTGGGAAGCAGACCAGGGCTCCCTTCCCTCCCTGGTGATGCCACGTTGGTGGCAAACTCTGCATGTGACTTGCCAGGACTGCGCCACTACTCATGTGCTGCCTGCAGTCTCAACACCGTGTGTGGTCTCAGAGCACCCAGCACTGTCCCCGCTACAGAGAAGCCCCCATCCTACCTCCCCACCCCCCACACACTGCACACTAAAGATGCACTGCATCCTTCTGCAGTCTCCACGTGCAGGGCATCATCTTTGCAGCTGCAGTCTGCAAAGAATTCCTCGCCCTGCTGAGAATTCCTGTCCATGGCACTGGAAGGACAGGTCTGTGTCCTCCCACTACCCCAGGACTCTCCTTAGCTGCAGTCACGAGAATTCCCTGAGGAAGTCAAGAACACCTGGTCCAGGTACACAGAGCAGTCACTCAACAAACGCCACTTCCCTGCACCTTCTGGGAATTGCTCAGGGTGAATTTCCAAGCCCAGCATTTCCTCTCTCTTCTCCGGCCTCTGAGGCTCAGCAGGGAGCAAACTGCCCTGCTGGCCCTGCGCTCCTAGCCCTTCTCCTGTTTCAAGACTGCGGGTCTTCAGGGCAAACACAAATGTGCTTTACTTGCACCCCACCTCCTGCAACTCCTGACAAAGTAGGTGCTCAGTGAAAGTTTGCTGGTTGAGAGATCTGCGAAGATTCCTTGCAGGATAAGGAACTTGAAGGAACCCTGGCTTGTGAAGGGCAGAGACACGTTGGGATAGGCGGAAGGGAACCCAATGGAAAAACACAGCAAAACTTAAGTAGGGTGGGAGGCAGCGGGGTCTGGGTGGTCTGAGGGAAGAAACCACCCCAGGGGAGGCCAGAGAGAGCCCCTGTGAGTGGTAATCTGCCTGGGATGGCCTGGAGTCTCCCAGGCAGCCTCTGGGCACTTCCCATTGGCTGGCTACCCTGGCTGGGTGACCACAATTCATTTTTACCTGCTTTTTGCCAGCAGTCAGGCCTGGGAGTATGCCTGGCCTTCTTTCATCTTTAGCCCCTCTGTATGCATATATATTTTACTTTAGAATAATGTCACTTTACAGCCATGAGCTCCCTTCTGTCCCCAGAGTATTTTCAGAGGCCCCTCCCCATCAGTCTCCACCTGGACCTTTGGACCAGCCACCCATGGTAATAGATGAAATGGAGATGAAATGGCTTTCCAAGGTGTCACCATCACCATGTCCAAGCCAGCCACATCCTGCCTTTCAAGACAGCAGTATGGGTCTAAAATGGCTATTTGATTTTAGAAACATGTCTTCCAGAACTAAAGTGCACGCAAAGCTTCAACATCCTTCCTTTTGGCTGATAACCTTTCTCTCCCCTCACTGTATTCTCAATCTAAACATGTTTATAAATCACTGCAATTTTCTTGCATTTCCCTCTAGAGGAACTTGGATTTTGAAAAGCACTTCAGCCTCCCAAAACTTTACATAATTTATTGCAGACATATTTTGTGCTTGCAGTATCTTCCGGTACAAAAAGAGAATCTCCCTTTTATTTCCAGAAGTTGTTACAGACATATTCTGAATTTAAATGTCTTGAAAGTTCAGCCAGGACATGCTGCAAGTGTTGATTCCCTTTGATAACTGGAAATCAAACTGCATCCCAGGAGGACAGAGGTCTCCATACTTTGTGCCTTCCTGAGTGACAAAAGTTCTGAGTGGTTTAAAGCCCATTTCATAGAAATTCACTTTTCTTTTAAAACTCTTAAAAGACTAAGAAATAAAGCCAGTGTGTGAAGGTTATGTGTGGAGGAGAACCCTGTATTTTTACAAGTGAGCTAGGCATCCCAGGAGCACAGGCTGGGAGCCTGCATGGGAGATGTTGGGAGGCTCAGAGAAGTTTCATGAAGAATAGACATTTGAGTCGGGACGGGAGACCTCCCTTTCAGTGTTCTTGTGGGATTAAAGGAAGAGAAGTTTCATGAAGAATAGACATTTGAGCCGGGACGAGAGACCTCCCTTTCGGTGTTCTTGTGGGATTAAAGGAAATCCTGTGACACATTCAGCCTATTACATTGTGTGTAGTATGTGCTCAGTAAATAGGAGCTGCAGTGAAAAATCATGATCATTATTACCTTTGCTAGAGTTTCTGTGGCATCCACTAACATGAAGTGGGCGATGAATCTGGGAGAGAAACATCCCCTGATAATGAAAATATTTTTAATTTCTTTTATTGAAGTATTATAGTTGATTTACAATGTTGTATTACATTATGTTCTACTGTATAGTGGAGTGATTGAGTTATACATATATATATATATATATATATTTCTTTTCCATTACAGTTTATCACAGGATATTGAATATAGTTCCCGGTGCTATAAGTAGGACCTTGTTGTTTATCCATTCCATATATAATAGTTTGAATTCCTGATTCTGAAATATTACTGTTGGAGACTTTTTACCTCCCCCAACACCACAGGCAAAGTCACCTCTTTCTGGTCTCCCTGGCTTGAGAGCAGAATTCATCAGCCCCATGTAGTCCTGCTTCTGTGGGTCCCTGCCCTCCCGCCTCCACGCCTGGCACCAGCTCCTGTGGGCTCCAGGACCCAGTGCTGGGGCTCCTGGAGCTGTGCCCAAAACTGTCCACTAGTGGGTCTGCATCTGTAACTCAGTTTAGTGCCTGGTCATTTCCCCTTCAGTCTTGGGGCCAAATGTATTGAGAAACAAATTGGTTGTTTGTCCAGACCAGTTGTGGTGTACACTAAAAGGTTCACATCCCAAAGCAAGTCAGTAAAATGTAAATTTGGTACAACTAGCCCTCTTTCACCTGGCCTTGACATTCCTTCTCTAGGAATCTTAGAAATGGCTTTTTAAGATTGCTGGAAATTTGTTGAGATTTTACTGGTTTTAATAGATTAATTACAGATGAATTAATATCACAATATTGTCTACTTGTCCAGGAAATATTCTCCCTTTATTCAGTGTTCAACTCCTGTTTTATAGTGGAGTTTTATAGGTTTCCTGGATGATTTCTATACCTTTGTAATTAGACTTTTTCATAAGGACTTTTTAGGATATTTTACTCTGCATATTTCTCTTTTTTTTTTTTTTTTTTTAAGCAATAACATGTGGACAAAAAAAAGTGCTTTGAAAACTGTGTGAATGGTTTAAAGAATAAACTACACAGCTGTGCACCGGTCACACAGGAGGAACATGGTTGTACCCCAGAATTCATGGATGCGCCCACTACCCGACCTGCAGAGGTCACCACTGTCCTGAATCATCCATGTTTACACAGGTCTCCCTCAGCATCCTGATAAAGCCATTGTAAATGGAAAATATCCCAAGTCAAAATGCATTTAATACATAAAACCTACCAAAAATCATAGTTTAGTCCAGCTTCCTTCAAACCTGCTCAAAACACTTATATTAGCCTATAGTTGGGCAAAATCATCTAGCACGAAGACTGTTTTATAATGAAATGTTGACTATCTCATGTAATCTGTTGAATACTGTACTTGAAGCAAAAAACAGAATGGATGTCTGGGTCCAGGCTGGTTGTCAGTGTATTGATGGTTTACCCGCATGGTGGGGTGGCTCACTGCCACTGCCCAGCATCTCCAGAACAGGTTATGTGGTTTAGCACTCTCCCAGGAAAAGATCCAGATTCAAGAGCTACCATATCATCCTTCAGTCCTGCTCCTGTGCATATTCTGGATAAAAACACGGTTCAAAAGGATCCATATACCCCAGTGTTCATTGCAGTGTGGTTTACAATAGCTGAAACATAGAAACTACATAAGTGTCCATGGACAGAAGAGTGGATAAAGAAGATGTGACACATATATACAATCAAATATTACTTAGTCATAAAAAAGAACAAAATAATGCCATTTGCAGCAACATGGATAGACCTGCAGATTTATAATACTAGGTGAAGTAAGTCAGACAGAGAAATACAAATATGATATTGCTTATATCAGGAATCTTGAAAAAAGATAAAAATTTATTTACAAAGCAGAAACAGACTCACAGACTTAGAGAACAAGCTTACTAAATCTACGATTACTGGGAGCTGGGGGTTGTGGGGGGGGGTGACGAGGGGGCGGGGGAGAGACCGATTGGGAGTTTGGGATTGATAGGTGTACCCTGGTATATTTAAAATAGATTACCAATAAGGACCTACTGTATAGCACAGGGAACTCTGCTCAACACTCTATAATAAGCTAAATGGGAAAGCAATTTAGAAAAGAATAAATACATATATATGCATGACTGAATCATTCTGCTGTACACCTAAAACTAACATAGCATTGTTAATCAACTGTACTTCAGTATAAAATAAAAATTTTTAAGTTTTTAAAGTACAGTTTCTACTGAATGGACATAAATGTCACACCACCCTAAAGCTGAGTGAGTATTGTAGAACCATCCTAAGTCCAGGACCATTTCATTCCCAAGCTAAACTGCCTGGATCGGCCTGCTATTTGCACTTTATATAAGTGGATTGTGTGCATTCTCCTGTGGCTTGATTCTTTCCCTTAGTATAGTTTATCTGTCCAGCCATGTTGATGTCTGTAGCCATCATGCACTCACTTTGCCTGAAATTTGGATTCCATTCTGCAGTTGATGAGCTTGAGTGTGCTCTCAGGTGCATGCGTGTGAGGCCCAAAGGATGTGGAAGAGTTCCCGGGACGCTGGTGCCTTTCGTCTAGGTCAGGACATGCAGTGTTCCCAAACAGCTGCACTGCATTTGCCATTGACCAGCATCCAAAGAAGATTCTATAGGATTTTCTCTATATCCTTGTCCATATATGGCTTTGTTCCTTTAAATTGTTTTGCCACTCTGGCTGGTATAAAATATTTTCTCTTTGTGATCTTATTTTCCATTTATTCTCATAAAAATTAGATGGTCAGAATTTCTTTCTGACATGAATTTTTTCTATGTCTATTACTTTTTTGTTCTTGCATTTCTGCACAATTTCTACAAAATTTCTGCTTATTTCAATGGCCCATTTTTTTGTTTGGATTTTCTTTCTTTCTTTTTTTTTTTTTTTAGTAAATCTTAGGAGTACTTTAAATTGTCTGAGTACCATTTCTTAATCAGTGATGTGTCTGGTAAGTATCTCCTCACATCATGTGGTCTGTCCACTCATTTTCTTAA
Source organism: Bos javanicus (assembly GCF_032452875.1). Classification (NCBI taxonomy): domain Eukaryota; kingdom Metazoa; phylum Chordata; class Mammalia; order Artiodactyla; family Bovidae; genus Bos; species Bos javanicus. Next base: position 29,604,740 of record NC_083888.1, read on the forward strand.
CAGTTTTAATACTTTTATGCAAAGCAGTTTATAATTTATTTTAGCCATATTTATGCTCTTGTTTTGTCTTAAATTCTTCCTTACTTCAGAGTCATAAGAAATTTCCCATATTCTCTTCTAGAATTTGTATAGTTTAGCCTTAATTTAGAAATTTATTCTTGGCATGATGGGGTCCAATTTCATTATTTCAATTTGCATGATCACTTGTGTTAGCATTGTATAGTGCAAAGTCTGTTCTTTTCCAACTGCTCTGGAAAATCATCTGTCATGTATCAAATGTCCATATATATATATATGTGTGATCCTTTTTTAAGGTTTTCTATTCTGGGCCACTTCCCTACGTGTCTATCCCTGTACTGTAATGACAGAGTGTCTTCATTTCTGTCATTTTGTGATGAGTCTGGTTACCCCACAGGGCCTTTCTCCACCTCATCCTTTATCTTCAATGTGCATTGAACTTTAGGCTTCTAAATACACTTTGGAATTAATTTGCCAGTTGTACACATGTACACATCACACCCCTCCACCCAACACACACATGTCCTTTAAGATATTAAATGCAATTATCTTAAAGGCCATGTGTGTGAACCTTTAGAAGTGTAATGTCTCCACATCTATATCTCCACTTATTCAGACCTATTTTATCTCCATGAGGTTTCTGTACACTTTTTGTTAGATTCATTCCTGTATATTTCACATTGATGCTATTGTATATCGCATTTTTTACTTGGTTTTCTATATCTTTCTGGTTCATACACATAGAATTGATTTTGTATATTCATTTTATATCTGAAAGCTTTTATTCTAATAATTTATCAGCAAGATTATGTTCTATGTATTAAGCCATATTTTCCACGAATAATGCAGGTTTCTCCTTTTAAACTTTTCATGCCTTTCACTTTAATTAACTTATTTATGCGTCCTTAGTGCTCTGGCTAAGACTGCCAGGAGATTGGTGACCTACAGTGGTGACAGTGTGCTTCCCTGTTAGCTCAGCTGGCAAAGAATCCACCTGTAATGCAGGAGATGCCAGTTGGATTCCTGGGTCAGAAAGGTCCCCTAGAGAAGGGATAGGCTGCCCACTCTAGTATTGGGCTTTGCTAGTGACTCAGATGGTAAAGAATCCGCCTGCAATGTGGGAGACCTGGGCTCAATCCCTGGGTTGGGAAGATCCCCTGGAGGAAAGCATGGCAATCCACTCCACATCCCTGCCTGGAGAGTCCCCATGGCCAGAGGAGCCTGGCGGGCTGTAGTCCACGGGGTCGCAAAGAGTCAGACACGACTGAGCGACTAAGCACAGCAGAGCACCAGTGGTGATTGTGTGACCTTATCTTATTCATGATCTTAAAGGAAGGGCATTCAACATTATACAACATTTCACCACGAAGTGTAATATTTCCTGTCATCTTTTAGAAGATATCCTATATCAGGTTAAAGAGCGTCTATTTCTACTTTGCTACAGAGATTCTTTTATCGTGAATGGATGTTGAATTATATCAGTGTATATCTTTTGAAATGGTTATATGATTTTCCTCTTTAATTTATAATGTGGTGAATTTATAAGGTTTACACAGTGAACTTATTTTGTTGACAATTAATATTAATTTAGGATTTCCTTTTTTAATCTTGGACTAGGATAACTCATTTTGCCCTTTTATTTTTAACCTTTAGTTTTAATAGCAATCAGTTGATTAATAATCCAAGTAAATACCATATTATCGTTTCTTTTAACTAATAATTATTTCTTGTGTCTTACCTTTTCCCATTGGATTTATTTTTCTTTTTATTTGAGTATTTTCTCTCTAAATATTTTCAAGAGTCTGTGGGCAGTGAACCTTCTGAGCCTCTGTATGTCTGTGAACATACATCATCTTTTTCTTGAAAGATAATTTGTCTTCCCATGTAGTCCTAGGTTCCAAATTCTACTCCTTTCACCTCCTGTCTTAAAACATATTTCTCTTTGAATGCTGTGTGCCCAGTGGAAAAGTCTTTAATTTGATCTCATTCTTTTGTGTGTTTGTTTTGAAAATATTTTATGGTGGGAAAATATACATAACATGGGGTTTTCCCTGGTAGCTCAGATGGTAAAGAATCTGTCTGCCATGTGGGAGACCCGGGTTTGATTGCTGAGTCGGGAAGGTCCTCTGGAGAAGGGAATGGTTACCCACTCCAGTGTTCTTAACCGGAGAATTCCATGAATGGAGGTTACAGTCTGTGGGGTCACAAAGAGTCAGAAACGACTGAGTGACTAACACTTTCATGCATAACATAAATGTACCGTAAGTGTCCATTTAGTAGTATTAGGTACATTTACATTGTTATTCAACCATCACCACCATCCCTTCCTAGGACTTTTCCCCTCATTGTAATAACTCTTTATTCATTAAATCCTAACACAATTCCTCATCTCCCAGCCCCTAACAACTTCCATTCTACTTTCTGCCCCTAAGAATTCAACTATTCTGGATACTTCATGTAAGTGGAATCATACAGTGCCTGTCCTTTAATTACTAGCTTATTTCACTTATAATGTCCTCAAGGTTCATACATGTTGTAATGAGTATAAGAATTTCCTTCCTTTTTTAAAAAAATTTTTAATTGGAGTGTAGTTGATTTACAATGTTGTGTCAATTTCAGGTGCACAGCAAGTGAGTCAGTGATACGTATACATACATCCGCTCTTTTAGGTTCTTTTCCCGTATAGGCCATTTCAGAGCGCTTTGTAGAGCTCCCTGTGCTATACAGTAGGTCCTTATTAGTTTCTATTTTATTTGTAGTAATGTGTATACATTCAGTCCCGACCTTCCAATTTATCCCTCCTTCCTTCCCCCCTCGTTTGTTTTCTGCATCTTGGATGATGTAGACATTTCTCCAAAGAAGACATACAAATGACTAACAAGCATGTGAAAAGACGCTCAACATCACTAATTATTAGAGAAATTCAAATTAAAACTACAATCAGGTATTATCTCACACCGATCAGAATGGCCATCAACAAATCTACAAACAGTATAAATGCTGGAGAGGGTGTGGAGGAAAGGGAACCCTCTTGTACTGTTGATGGTAATGTAAATTGGTATAGCCATTATGGAGAATAGTATAAAGGTTCCTTTAAAAACTAGGAATAAAACTACCATGCATGCGTGCATGCTAAGTTGTTTCAATCATGTCTGACTCCTTGCGACTCTATGGACTGTAGCCCACCAGGCTCCTCAGTCCATGGGATTCTCCAGGCAGGAATACTGGAGTGGGTTGCCATGCCCTCCTCCAGGACGTCTTCCCAACCCAGAGATCGAACTCACATATCTTATGTCTCCTGCATTGGCAGGCAGGTTGTTTACCACTAGTGCTACCTGGAAAGCCCCATAAAACTACCATATGACCCAGAAATCCCACTACTGGGCATATATCCAGAGGAAACCATAATTGAAAAAGACACATGTACCCCGGTGTTCACTGCAGCACTGTTTACAAAAGCCAGGACATAAAAGCAACGTAGATGTCTATTGACAGATGAATGGATAAAGAAGTTTTGGTACATTACTCAGCTATAAAAAGGAAACATATTTGAATCAATTCTAATGAGGTGGATGAACCTAGAACCTATTATACAGAGTGATGTAAGTCAGAAAGACAAATATTGTATTAATATATTAACATATATATATATGGAATCTAGAAAGATGGTACTGATAATCCTATTTGCAGGGCAGCAAAAGAGATGGAGACATAAAGGACAGACTTTTGGACACAGTGTGGGAAGGAGAGAGTGGGATGATTTGACAGAGTAGCATTGAAACATATATATTACCATATGTAAAATAGATGGCCAGTGGGAATTTGCTGTATGATTCAGGGAACCCAAAGCCTCTGTGACAACCTAGAGGGGTGGGATGGGGAAGGAGGTTCAAGAGGAAGGGGACATATGTATATCTGTGGCTGATTCATGGTGACGTAGGCAGAAACCATCACAATATTATAAGCAATTATCATCCAATTAAAAAAAAACTAAAAATAGAGCTACCATATGATCCAGCAAATCCCAGTCTTGGGCATATATTCAAAGAAAAACACAATTCAAAAAGATACACACATCCCAGTGTTCACTGCAGCACTATTTATAATAGCCAGAATGTGGAAGCAAACTAATGTCTGTCAACAGAGGAATGGATAAAGGAAATGTGGTTCATGTATACAATGGAGGATTACTCACCCATATAAGAAATGAAATAATGCCATTTGCAGCAACATGAATGGACCTAGAGATTGTCTGACAGAGAAAGGTAAATATCATATGATATCACTTAAATTAATTTCATTCCTTTTTTTAAGACTGAATCATACTTCATTATATGGCTAGACCTTATTTTTTTAATCTGTTCATTCATTGATGGGAACTTGAGTTACTTCCACCTTTTGGCTATTGTGAATAATTCTGATCAACAAGACTGTACAAATGTCTGTTCAAATCTCAGCTCTACCCAGAAGTAAAATTGCTGTATCATATGGTAATTCTTTGTTTAATTTTTTGTGGTTCCTCATCTTGATTACAGAGTTTTATATAGAAGTTTTCTATAGAAGCTGTACCATTTTACATTCCCACCAACAATGCAAAAGGGTTCCAATTTTCTTGTTTGTTTTTTTTCCCTCCTAATGGTTATGAAATGGTATCTCACTGTGGTTTTGGTTTGCATTTTTCTACTGATTACTGATATCAAGTACCTTTTCATGTGATTATTGGCCATTTGTATATCTTATTTGAGCAAATGGGTATTAAAGTTCTTTATTTTTAAACTGAACTCTTTGGGTTTTCTCTTGAGTTGTAGGTGTTCTTTATATATTCTGGATATTAATCAATCACTTATCAGCTATATGGTTAGCAAATATTTTCTCCCGTCCCATAGGTTGCCTTTTCATTCTGTGTCATTTGATGTGCAGAAGTTTTAATGAAGTTTAATTTTTTTTGTTGCTTGTGCTATTTGTAACATATCCAAGTTATCATTGCCAAATCCAAGATCATGAAGATTTTCCTCTAAAAGTATACTTTTAGCCCGTAAATACAGGTTTTTGATCCATTTTGATCCAAATACATCACTTTGAGGTATTTGGAGAAGGGCATGGCAACCCACTCCAGTATTCTTGCCAGGAGAATTCCATGGACAGAGTAGCCTGGTGGGCTACAGTCTGTGGGGTTGCCAAGAGTCAGACATGACTGAGCGACTAATGCTTTAAGGTATGGTGTAAGGTAAGGGTCCGGCTTTGTTTTTTTGTATGTGGATATCCAAGTTTTCCCAATAGTGTGAGAACTTTGTTCTTATCAAAATTGATTTGGCTATGGATTCTCATTCTTTTGCATTTAGTTTTAGTGTCTTCCAATCTCTTCAAGAAAATTAGAGATACCAAGGAAACATTTCATGCAAAGATGGGCTCGATAAAGGACAGAAATGGTATGAACCTAACAGAAGCAGAAGATATTAAGAAGAGGTGGCAAGAATACACAGAAGAACTGTACAAAAAAGATCTTCATGACCTAGATAATCACGATGATGTGATCACTGACCTAGAGCCAGACATCCTGGAATGTGAAGTCAAGTGCGCCTTAGAAAGCATCACTACGAACAAAGCTTGTGGAGGTGATGGAATTCCAGTTGAGCTATTCCAAATCCTGAAAGATGATGCTGTGAAAGTGCTGCACTCAATATGCCAGCAAATTGGGAAAACTCAGCAGTGGCCACAGGACTGGAAAAGGTCAGTTTTCATTCCAATCCCAAAGAAAGGCAATGCCAAAGAATGCTCAAACTACCACACAATTGCACTCATCTCACATGCTAGTAAAGTAATGCTCAAAATTCTCCAAGCCAGGCTTCAGCAATACATGAACCGTGAACTTCCTGATGTTCAAGCTGGTTTTAGAAAAGGCAGAGGAATCAGAGATCAAATTGCCAACATCCGCTGGATCATGGAGAAAGCAAGAGAGTTCCAGAAAAACATCTATTTCTGCTTTATTGACTATGCCAAAGCCTTTGACTGTGTGGATCACAATAAACTGTGGAAAACTTCTTCAAGAGATGAGAATACCAGACCACCTGATCTGCCTCTTGAGAAATCTGTATGCAGGTCAGGAAGCAAGAGTTAGAACTGGACATGGAACAACAGACTGGTTCCAAATAGGAAAAGGAGTACATCAAGGCTGTATATTGTCACCCTGCTTATTTAAATTATATGCAGAGTACATCATGAGAAACGCTGGACTGGAAGAAACACAAGCGGGAATCAAGATTGCCGGGAGAAATATCAATAACCTCAGATATGCAGATGATACCACCCTTATGGCAGAAAGTGAAGAAGAACTAAAAAGCCTCTTGATGAAAGTGAAATAAGAGAGTGAAAAAGTTGGCTTAAAGCTCAACATTCAGAAAACGAAGATCATGGCATCTGGTCCCATCACTTCATGGCAAATAGATGGGGAAACAGTGTCAGACTTTATTTTTCTGGGCTCTAAAATCACTGCAGATGGTGACTGCAGCCATGAAATTAAAAGACGCTTACTCCTTGGAAGGAAAGTTATGACCAACCTAGATAGCATATTCAAAAGCAGAGACATTACTTTGCCAACAAAGGTTCGTCTAGTCAAGGCTATGGTTTTTCCTGTGGTCATGTATGGATGTGAGAGTTGGACTGTGAAGAAAGCTGAGCGCCGAAGAATTGATGCTTTTGAACTGTGGTGTTGGAGAAGACTCTTGAGAGTCCCTTGGACTGCAAGGAGATCCAACCAGTCCATTCTGAAGGAGATCAGCCCTGGGATTTCTTTGGAAGGAATGATGCTGAAGCTGAAACTCCAGTACTTTGGCCACCTCATGCGAAGAGTTGACTCATTGGAAAAGACTCTGATGCTGGGAGGGATTGGGGGCAGGAGGAGAAGGAGACGACAGAGGATGAGATGGCTGGATGGCATCACTGACTCGATGGACGTGAGTCTGAGTGAACTCCGGGAATTGGTGATGCACAGGGAGACCTGGCCTGCTGCGATTCATGGGGTCACAAGGAGTTGGACATGACTGAGCGACTGAACTGAACTGAACTGCATGTCTATTTAAAAATTTAGTTATGTTTATGAGGATATGTGATTTACCTATGTGGATGTAAGAGGTCAAAGGGGAAACCAGCCTGGGTTCTGGAGCCCCAGGGTGCTCAGGATCTACAGGGACCAGACTGGCCATCCCCAGGCTGTGGGTGCACCCCCTGAGAGGCAGTCTCTGGATGCAGGAGAGGTCCTCAGACTTCACCCAGAACCTGTGTGTTAACATGGAGGAGAGCGGGGTCCTGGTACTATGTATAGGGCGTGACCCAGCTCCTTCCCCTCACCTGTGCAGTCATGGCCCTCCTAGCTTATGAGCATCCTGGAGGTCTGATGCCTGCAAGAAAAGCCCACATCACAGATAAGCAAGTAGATTTCAGGAGTCAACATGCTACTCGTGATATTTGCCCACCCCACCCCCCCACTGCTGGGGTGCACCCTGCACTCCCCTGGACTAAGGTTGGTCCACAGGAACCCTCCTGACTCAAGATCCTATTGGTGACAGTCTGACCTCCTGGCCTGGTACACCCCACCAGGAACAATGAGTGGTCATCAGCCTGACCTCTTGAATTTCCTGAGGACCACACCATACCCTGGCAAGGATGATGATGAACAGCTTTCTAACTTCGTGATTCCCTGTGGTCTGTGCCACCTGAGGTTCTCATGGGATGTCAGAAGTTCAGCTTCTGTCTGTGAGCCTCTCTGTGCACCTATCCTGGAGCATCAGCATTGCCCATGAACTTCTCATGACTCTGACCTCACAGTCACTTCCTTGAGTTGACACTCACTTAGAAAACTTTTCCTTTTATCCTGACCTAACTCTCAATGCCTTCATTTATTTAAAAATTAAAAGGTGGGATGATGTGTGAGGCAGGGAGATGCAGGGGCATGGAGTTCACTGTCAAGACCATTTCAAGGTCAAACTCTGTATCTTGATTACAGTGGTGGTTACACAGGTGTATACATTTTGTTGAAATCTATTTCCTTAAAGGGCTTCCCTGATAGCTCAGTTGAAAAAGATAGCTCAGTTGGTCCACCTGTAATGCAGGAGACCCCCATGTGGCTCAGCTGGTAAAGAATCCGCCTGCAATGCGGGAGACCTAGGTTCGATCCCTGGGTTGGAAAGGTCTCCTGGAGAAGGAAAGGGCTACTCACTCCAGTATTCTGGCCTGGAGAACTCCATGGACTTACAGTCACAAAGAGTCAGACACGACTGAATGACTTTCACTTTCATGCTTTCATGTACTTAAAATGCATGTATTTTATTATATGTAACCTATTTGTCAATAAAGCTTATTTAAACAATCTTTAAAGACCATTTCAAGTTCATACCATACCAAATATTTTAAATCATTTTAAAATTTGAAATATAAAAAAGTTTTAAATTGTTACTTCTAATGAGATGTAAATGTTTTCTTTCATTATTGTCTTTTCCAGAGTTCTCAGGGGCTGTGGTCTCACGCCATCCACTGGGACAACAATGGCCCATTTCCAGCAGAGGCAGTGCCGCGTTGCCCCGGGTGCCTGACTGCCACCCACCTCCAGTGAACTGCAGTGTCTGAAAAGTGAGTTCCATGTTCATGGGGTCTGTCATGACTATGCTGGGGTGGGGCAAGTGCAAGCAACATTTCCAACAGGAGAGCTTGTTGTGGTCCTGGGAACAGATGACCTGAAAATCAGGTTTAAAGCCAGGGAATGAGAGTGCATTAATTTATCTGCTGAAGTCCATTGAGAGGAAATTATAAAATGCATTTCATGTTGCATTAAGATTTGTGTTTAGAATAGTAAACATCACCCTTGTAAAGAACGTGGCTGTAGTGAATAACCAGGAGGTAATTTGATTTATACTAGTGCAGAATTTATTAAGCCACTCTGTTGCCATCTGTAGTTATCATGATTGATTTTTAAAATATTAGAAGAATAACTTAAGCAAAAGACTAAAGTCTCATATTAACATATTAATTGCTTTTATTTTTAATGTTTTTCTTAGTGCTTGTCCAGAAATAGAATTTTTATCTAGTTGATATTAGAGTAGCAATTCTTTTACCTTATGACTCTTCAAACAAATCTCTTCATTTACTTTTTTGCCTCCTTTTCCTTTTGATAAACTCCAAACTCTTAGGAAAATGGAAAAAGGGGGCAGTGAACACCCGTGTTCTTCACTCAGATTTACTAGATGTTTACCCAAGTACACACTCAGATACATACACACACGGAGAGATTGTAAAGATGGATGTGTGTGTGTTATGGATGCGTGTTCAGTTTTTTCTCTGAATCATTTGTACATAAGTTGCAGACATCATGACATACTTTGCATATATCTCTTAAATTCATAGGCTGTCTTCTTCAAAACTGTCCTATAATACCATTATCACCGTGGAATTCAACACTGATAAAGCAATGTTTTCCGATATATAGTTCCAATTCAAATACCCCTGGTTGCCCCCCAAATATCCTTTATAACTGTCTTCCCTTATTTAGTATTCAGTTAAATGTCATTCACTGAATCTAGTTATATCTCTTTGTTGTTAGTCACTAAGTTGTGCCCAACTCTTTGCGACCCCATGGACTGCAACACGCCAGGCTTCCCTGTCCTTCACCATCTCTCGAAGTTTGCTCAAACTCATACCTATTGTCGGTGATGCCATCCAACCATCTCATCCTCTGTCGCCCCCTTCTCCTGCCTTCAGTCTTTCCAAACATCTTGAGTCTTTTCCATTGAGTAGGCTCTTCATATCAGATGGCCAAAGTATTGGAACTTTAGCTTCAGCATCAGCCCCCCCAAGTGAATATTCATGGTTGATTTCCTTTAGGATTGACTGGTTTAATCTTGCTGTCCTAGGGACAGCTCTGTTTTTGTTTTTGTCTTTTGCAATGTTCACATATTTGTAAAGAATCTGAGCAAAAAAAAGAAAAAAATAATCTAAGCCTTTCGTTTTGTAGAGTATCTCGCAGGAGTTGTCTGACTGTTCTTCATCCTTAGCTGCAGGTAGACATCTCGTGTATTTGCCTCGCATTTACATCATCATGACCTAGTATTGGTAGTAACAGGTTCAGCTGGCCAAGGTGATTTCTGCCAGAGCTCTCCTTTATGATGTTACCTTATTTATTTCTTCTAATTAGTAAGTAATCTGTGGGGTGAGGTTTGAGATCATAGGAATATTCTCTTTCCCAGATAATTTTCACCAGTGATTTAGCACCCATTGCTGGTCGTATTATGATTTTTCACCAATCATTCAATCTGCGCGTCAGACTTCCTTCCCTGTAACATAGTCCCCCCTTTTTCACTTTTTCCACATCTGTGAGATCACACAAGGGAGTATCTGGCTAGTCAAGAGAAGGACTCTGAAATCAAACTGTATAGGTGTGCCCCTTGTCTCTGTCACATGCTGACCAGACGACCTGGGTAAATGCTTCACTTCACAACCCTCAGTGCCCTAGTGTTTAACACTGGAGACAGGAGTAAGTCCTGCGAGAGGTGTCCATTGGGGCTGGAGCCATGGGTGGCACTCACTGGGTATGATTACAGAGGCAGGAAGGATGGTTGAGTGCCCAGTGAGTGCTGCTCCAACCCTGAGTTCGTTTGTAACCCATGAAAGCTGATTCAGACCTTTGGCCAAAAGGCTGATGAACGTTAATGACAGGGCAGAGCTCTAGTCTGAGTGCTCATAATCGTAAGTCCCTACACTTAGAAGGTTGCGTAGAGAAGCAAACTCACGGCAGGAAGCATCCACCAGTGAACAGTGTCCCCGTGAGGTGACTCCACCCCCTGTTCTGGTTACTCCTCACTCTCACAGTCACACTCCCTTCCACCCTGCTGCAGGCCTGGACCTCCCTGGCCTGCTGTCTGTCTGCCTTTCAGTCACAGATAACTAATTGGACTTCTTGTCTGAAGGTTATTAGATTTCTTTCTGTTTCGATTTAGTCACTGTGGTTTTATTCAGTCCCTATGGTTTTATTTTCGGGCCGTGGAATCTTCCTTAAGAATGTTTTAGAAATTTTACCAAGGAATAGTATTGTGAATATACATGTGATTTACAAGCTACATGTGGACATGGATTAGATTGCTTCTGGAGAGTACTTGTAGCTACTAGATTATCTTCAAAACACTTCCTCTGTACATTTTACGTGTCTCATTTTCTTCCCCACAGTGCTTTCTTTTTTTCTATTGAAGTGTAGTTGATTTACAATGTTGTGTTAATTACTGCTGTACAGCAAAGTGACTCAGTTATACATGTATATGCATTCTTTTTTATATTCTGTTCCATTACAGTGTATCATAAGATATTGAATATATTTTTCTGTGCTATAAAGTAGGACCTTGTTGTTTATAAAAGCTTGCCATGTGCTAACTCCAGCCTCCCCCTTGGCAAACTTCCCTGCGATTCTTAAAAGCAGATGAGGGCTGGTGTGATAAAGGATGCCTGTGGCTGCAGCCAGTGTGCTTCCTGCTTGTCAGACAGAGCTTGCAGGATGGCTCTGTGGTATCCCCTGTTCTCCTGCTTTCTGGGGCGATAGCCAGCCCAGCCGGTATCCCCAACCCAAAGCTCCCCTGAAGTTTCCCACCTCCTCCTTCTGGTTTCCTCCTTCTTAGCAGTTTATGAGCTGGGGACCCTCTGCCTTTGGGATGAGTTCCCTGGGGAAAGAACTAGGTTGTAGGTCTGACATCAACTTGATGGGATGGGTGGAGCCAAGTTGAAAATAGGATCTCTGCTTCTGCAGAGACACAGGAGAGAGCACTTGGGTTTGTTTGTTTTTTGATATATATTGATTTATTTACAATACTGTGTTAGTTTCAGGTGTACAGAACAATGATTCATTTATACATATATATATATTTTTACATTCCCTTTCATTATAGGTTATTACAAGATATTGAATATAGTTCCCTGTGCTATACTGGAAATCTTTGTTGATTACTTGAGTTTCATTTGAACATGTGGGTAGAAATATCAGGACGGCCTTTTTTTTTTAGGAATTTCTGCCCCCTTGAAAACCTGAGTTACCTAGTTTTGAGAGGCGTGCTCCAAACCAGCATGCTTAAGGATGGCCTTGAGGCATCTTGAAGGCTCGGAGAAGCCCCTCTTGGAGAAGCCCCGTCCCCGAGGGTGGCAGGCCCTGGGCCTCGCGGGGGCCCTCCCCGACAACCCTGGGCCAGGACCCTGAGTCCCTCTCTTCTGCTCCCTTTTCCTGCTTCCTTGTGCCTGACAGGAAGGGCCTCAGTCTTCTCCTGCAGCTGCTTCCCTGGATCCCAGGAGCTCACGTTTTTCTGGGGCAGGTGTGATCAGGGCGCTGTATTTGTCTGTGTCACACACACCCACACTTCCCCAGGAAGAATGGGCCCATGCTGCCCCAGACTAGGTGACACATCAGGTCATGAGGAAGGTATCAGAGCCAGGGGCCTGAGCTCCCCCTGGGGGACCTGGTTCTGCCCATTGGTGCCAAACTCTGGGGCAGTGGGGTGGGGATGCTGGGCAGACAGGCTGTGCTTCCATCCATGTGAAACATCACCTCTTGGGCTCTGAGGTTCTGGGGTCTCGGGGTCAAGTGCTCACTCCCACTTTCTAGCTGGGTGGCCCTGACTCCCCAGCTGCCCAAGGAGTCAGTGGTTCCCCAGGGGGTTGGACTCTGAGCAAAAAAAAAAAAAAGGTTGAAATCAACTACCTCAAACTTGCTGCTGTCCAAAGCTGCAAAGCTTCTTACTTTATCTTGAGCCAGCACTTAAGTGTTTGAGTGATATTGGCTTCACCATTCTTTCCTCAGGGGAGTTGTACTTATATATTCTGCTTAAAAGTGTCATTTCTTTCTTAACTCAGATAGCTGATCCCATAAACTTTAACTTTGTGTGCATCACCTTTTGTGAACCAACCTTTTAAAAATTATTAATATTTTTTATTTACAAAACAGAAATAGAACCACAGACACAGAAACAAACATACGGTTACCAAAGGGGAAAGGTGGTGGGGAATAAGTTAGGAGTTTGGAATTAGCATATACACACAGTTATCAACATATATATAAAATAGAGGGCTTCCCAGGTGTTTCAGCAGTAAAGAATCTGCCTGCAATGCAGGAGACCTGGGTTCGATCCCTGGGTGGGGAAAATCCCCTGGAGGAGGAAACAGCAACCCACTCCAGTATTCTTGCCTGGAGAATTCCATGGACAGAGGAGCTTGGCGGGCTACAGTCCATGGAGTTGCAAAGAGTCGGACACGACTGAGTGACTAACACACACACACACACACACACACACACACATATAAAATAGATAAACAACAAGGACTGCTATATAGCAGAGGGAGCAATACTCAGTGTCTTACAACAACCTATAAGGGAGAAGAATCTAAAAAAGTATATATATTGTTGTTGTTTAGTTAATAAGTCTTGACTGACTCTTTTGTGACCCAGTGGACTGTAGCCCGCTAGGCCCCTTCTGTCCATGGGATTTCTCAGGGAAGAATACTAGAGTGAGCCATTTTTCATTCTCCATGGGCTCTTCCCAGCCCAGGGTTTGAATCCATGTCTCCTACATTGGCAGGCGGATTCTCTACTGCCACCAGGGAAGGCCTGTATAAGATAAGTTCTTTTGATATGACATAAAAGCAAATCTTCTGAAAGAATGGTACTCCAGAGGGTCTTATTAGGTGTCTAAAGTTATTAGTTTAAGAATATATTTGCAACTAAATGAATAGATAATTACAACAGTAATAATCGTATATAACCTATTTTTGGTACCCACTGTGGGTGAGGCACTGTGTTGTGTAATCACCTCCAGAACCATGTAAAACAGGAGCTACTCTCCTCATTTCAAAGGGAAGCAGTGAGAGCCAGGGACGAAATTGATTGTCCCAGTTTATTTGCAGGCCTGTGTGCATTTGTATTTCAGTATAAGTGTTCCTAGTGATTAAAGCTTGAAACTCAGATATCCAAAGAATACAATTAGTAGATTAACACATTCAGGTCATAAAGTTGTCAGGTAAGTATAGGAAACTGATTGGGTTCTTAAAAATCTACCCATCTCACTGTCAGCTATTATAAAATATACAGAGCCATCCAGGATGATGCAGTCTGTAGATGTCTTTTTCTTTTTTATTTGTTTTTCCTTCATTTAGGTAAACTGGCTTCTTCTGTTTGGAGAGATAGATACTTAGATAAAACTGAATTTTATAATAGCCTGTTCTAGCATAAAAGCTGAAATTCTCCTTTGCTTGTGAAATTTAATTATTTTTTAATGGAAAAGAGCTATCACATCTACTCCCTTTGTTTCACTTCTTGTAAGTACGCTGGAAACTTCCAAGTGTAAATATCTAGCTCACTGGAACTTCTGTCTAAATATCCCCTAGATAGCTTTCCCGACCTCTTTAACATGCACACACACACACACAAACACACAGACACACAGTTATGCAAGGATGCATACATGCTTATGCACACACGCATATATATGCATCCACATCCAACATAAACACAAGTACACATACTCATATACGGACACACAGAAGCTCACACACATAGACGCCTACACATGTGCACAAAGTCACACGTGAACACCTCAATACACATGCACACATGGTCTGTAATCCAAGTAGAGTTCATTTTTATATGTGCTGTGAGGTCTAGATTGAGGTGTTTTTGTCTCTTTGCTTTTGCATATGACTATCAATTCGTTCTAGGCTCACTGTTTGAAAAGTCTGTCCTTTTCCCATCAATTGCCTTGGTACCTTTGTCAAAATTTCAGCTGTTCTCTGTTCCATTGATCTGTGTATCTATCCTCTCCCAAATACCACACTGTCTTGCCCACAGTAGGTTTATAATGCATTTTTAAGCAGCATGAATCCTCCAGCTGTTTTTCTTTTTTCAAAATTGTTTCAAAAATCTGGTTCCTTCATCTTTCCGTGTAAGTTTTAGAATCCACTTGTCCATGTCTACAAAGAATCATGCTTAGATGTCAAATGGGATTGTATTTGTAGATTATTTGAGGGTAATTGACTGCTTAACTGCACTGTATCTTGCAATCCATGCTAGTGGTACGTCTCTTCATTTATTTAGGTCATGGTTGGTCTCTTTTGTCTGATTTTTGTGAGCTCCCTGCAATTTTGTTTCAGGAATATGTCCTTGCTTTGTTGATCTTCAGGTCTATACACATCTTGCTCCACCTGTTTGGCTCTGTTCGTACTTCCCACCCACCCCTCATATTCACGTGGAGATCAGCTCTCTACCTCTTTACTTGCAAAATTCTTAGTTCTTCTGCAGATGAAAGATCACTTCCTCAGCCCCGTTAATTCTCTCCTCCATGCCTATGGTCAACACCGAAATCAGATTGATTATATTCTTTGCAACCAAAGATGGAGAAGCTCTATACAGTCAGCAAAAACAAGACCAGGAGCTGACTGTGGCTCAGACCATGAACTCCTTATTGCCAAATTCAGACTTAAATTGAAGAAAGTAAGGAAAACCACTAGACCATTCAGGTATGACCTAAATCAAATCCCTTATGATTATACAGTGGAAGTGAGAAATAGATTTAAGGGTCTAGATCTGATAGATAGAGTGCCTGATGAACTATGGAATGAGGTTCGTGACATTGTACAGGAGACAGGGATCAAGACCATCCCCATGGAAAAGAAATGCAAAAAAGCAAAATGGCTGTCTGGGGAGGCCTTACAAATAGCTGTGAAAAGAAGAGAAGCGAAAAGCAAAGGAGAAAAGGAAAGACATAAACATCTGAATGCAGAGTTCCAAAGAATAGCAAGAAGAGATAAGAAAGCCTTCTTCAGTGATCAATGCAAAGAAATAGAGGAAAACAACAGAATGGGAAAGACTAGAGATCTCTTCAAGAAAATCAGAGATACCAAAGGAACATTTCATGCAAAGTTGGGCTCAATAAAGGACAGAAATGGTATGGACCTAACAGAAGCAGAAGATATTAAGAAGAGATGGCAAGAATACACAGAAGAACTATACAAAAAAAATCTTCATGACCCAGATAATCACGATGGTGTGATCACTGACCTAGAGCCAGACATCCTGGAATGTGAAGTCAAGTGGGCCTTAGAAAGCATCACTACGAACAAAGCTAGTGGAGGTGATGGAATTCCAGTTGAGCTATTTCAAATCCTGAAAGATGATGCTGTGGAAGTGCTACACTCAATATGCCAGCAAATTTGGAAAACTCAGCAGTGGCCACAGGACTGGAAAAGGGCAGTTTTTATTCCAATCCCAAAGAAAGGCAATGCCAAAGAATGCTCAAACTACCACACAATTGCACTCATCTCACACGCTAGTAAAATAATGCTCAAAATTCTCCAAGCCAGGCTTCAGCAATATGTGAACCGTGAACTTCCAGTGTTCAAGCTGGTTTTAGAAAAGGCAGAGGAACCAGAGACAAAATTGCCAACATCCACTGGATCATGGAAAAAGCAAGAGAGTTCCAGAAAAACATCTATTTCTGCTTTATTGACTATGCCAAAGCCTTTGACTGTGTGGATCACAATAAACTGTGGAAAATTCTAAAAGAGTTGAGAATACCAGACCACCTGACCTGCCTCTTGAGAAACCTATATGCAGGTCAGGAAGCAACAGTTAGAACTAGACATGGAACAACAGACTGGTTCCAAATAGGAAAAGGAGTACGTCAAGGCTGTATATTATCACCCTGCTTATTTAACTTATATGCAGAGTACATCATGAGAAACGCTGGACTGGAAGAAGCACAAGCTGGAATCAAGATTGCCGGGAGAAATATCAATAACCTCAGATATGCAGATGACACCACCCTTATGGCAGAAAGTGAAGAGGAACTCAAAAGCCTCTTGATGAAGGTGAAAGTGGAGAGTGAAAAAGTTGGCTTAAAGCTCAACATTCAGAAAATGAAAATCATGGCATCCGGTCCCATCACTTCATGGGAAATAGATGGGGAAACAGTGGAAACAGTGTCAGACTTTATTTTTTGGGGGCTCCAAAATCACTGCAGATGGTGACTGCAGCCATGAAATTAAAAGACGCTTACTCCTTGGAAGGAAAGTTATGACCAACCTAGATAGCATATTGAAAAGCAAAGATATTACTTTGCCAACAAAGATCCATCTAGTCAAGGCTATGGTTTTTCCTGTGGTGACGTATGAATGTGAAAGTTGGATTGTGAAGAAAGCTGAGCACCGAAGAATTGATGCTTTTGAATTGTGGTGTTGGAGAAGACTCTTGAGAGTCCCTTGGACTGCAAGGAGATCCAACCAGTCCATTCTGAAGGAGATCAGCCCTGGGATTTCTTTGGAAGGAAGGATGCTGAAGCTGAAACTCCAGTACTTTGGCCACCTCATGCGAAGAGTTGACTCATTGGCAAAGACTCTGATTCTGGGAATGATTGCGGGCAGGAGGAGAAGGGGACGACAGAGGATGAGATGGCTGGATGGCATCACTGACTCGATGGACGTGAGTCTGAGTGAACGCCAGGAGTTGGTGATGGACAGGGAGGCCTGGCATGCTGCGATTCACGGGGTCGCAAAGAGTCGGACAGGACTGAGCGACTGAACTGAACTGAACTGAACTGATAGTGAGATAGCTAAGCGTATAATCAGATAGACACAAAGCCAAATAGAAAAGGGAAGAGATTGAAAAGTAGAGAGATAGGTAAGTAGTCAGGTTGGCAGGTAGGTAGAAATAGAGAAGGGAGGGAGGGATATAGTTTAACTTAAGTTTAATTAATCTTAACAAAATTCTAAGAAAGATATGGTATATTCCCCCCTTGTATAGATGAGGAAAAGATTGAAGGGGCTTTAGTGACCATCCAGAGGTCATTCTTACAGAGGATGGCAGCACCCAGGTCTCATCAGTCTGGCCTTTCTCCTTTGCTTCTCCAACTTCCGTCACTGCCTTACCAACTGAGCCTTTCCTTTCTCTTGTTCCCTTCAGTTTTCAGACTTGAGCCCACCTGTCATTTCTTATCTAATTGAATAGCTTCTGCAGAAAATAATACTTCAAGTAGATTGTATCATTTGAGCACAAAGCAGAGCTCTGAAAGCCAGAAGTAAAATTAAAAGGAAGGCTGTGGCTTTTTAGACATTGTCCTACAAATGAGATTCTTTTCCCTTTCAATAGTTTTAATTATTCTGTACTACATGGATATTCTCATGTGCCTTAGAGAAATGTTCATATTGACACCTCAGGGACAGGTCATGTCCTGGTGCCATAGGTAATGCAGACATTCCTCTTTGACAAACAGTTGTTTTGGATATTTCCAGCTGTGCTGCAAAGAACATCCTTGTGCACTTGAGCATGCCTGACTCTATGAAAGATACCAAGAGGCAGAATTACATTTAAAAAACTTAGATACTGAACAAAATGCTCTCCACTGACCTCACCACAAACCCCATATACTCCCCCTAGTGGTGGAAAAAATAACCCATTTCAACCCATCAGGGCTGATTTTTCCAAATAATTTTTAAATTTAATTAATTTATTTTTAATTGGAGGATAATTGCTTTACAATGTTGTTTTAGTTTCTGCCATACATCAACATGAATCACCTGTGGTGGTAGTGGTTTAGTTGCTAAGTTGTGTCTGACTTTTAAAAAAAAATTATTTATTTTTTAACTGAAGGATAATTGCTTTACAGAATTTTGTTGTTTTCTGTCAAACATCCACTATAATCAGCCACAGGTGCACTATGTCCCCTCCCTCCTGAACCTCCCTCCCATCTCCCTCCCCATCCGACCCCTCTAGATTGTTACAGAGCCCCTGTTTGAGTTCCCTGAGTTATACAGTAAATTTCCATTGGCTATCTATTTTACATATGGTATTGTAAGTTTCCATGTTACTCTCTCCATACGTCTCACTCTCTCCCTCCTCCCCTCCCCCTGTGTCCATAAGTTGGTTCTCTATGTCTGTTTCTCCATTGCTGCCCTGAAAATTATCAGTGCCATCTTTCTAGATTCCATATATATGCATTCAGATCAGTTCAGTTCAGTCCCTCAGTCGTGTCCAACTCTTTGCGACCCCATGAACTGCAGCACACCTGTCCATGACCAACTCCCAGAGCTCACCCAAACTCATGTACATTGAGTTGATGATTCTATCCAGCCACCTCATCCTCTGTTGTCCCCTTCTCCTCCTGCCCCCAATCCCTCCCAGCATCAGTATATGATATTTATTTTTCTCTGACTCACTTCACTCTATATAATAGGCTCTAGGTTTGTCCACCTCATTAGAACTGACTCAAATGTGTTCCTTTTTGTGGCTGAGTAATATTCCATTGTATATATGTACCACAGATTCTTTATCCATTCATCTGTCAATGGACATCTAGGTTGCTTCCATGTTCTAGCTATTGTAAATAGTGCTGCATTGAACATTGGGGTACATGAGTCTTTTTCAATTCTGGTTTCATTAGAGTATATGCCCAGTAGTAGAATTGCTGGGCCATGTGGTAGTCTTATTCCTAGTTTTTTAAGGAATCTCTTTACTGTTCTCCATAGTGACTGTATCAGTTTGCATTCCCGCTAACAGGTAAGAGAGATTCCTTTTCTTCATACCCTTTCCAGAATTTATTGTTTCTAGACTTTTTGATGATGGCCATTCTGACCTGCGTGAGATGATACCTCATTGTGATTTTGATGGTATTTCTCCACAGAAGACATACAGAATGCTAATAAACACATGAAAAGATGCTCTGCCCATTTTTTGATTGGGTTCTTTGTTTTTCTGATATTGAGCTTCAATGAGCTACTATATTTTAAAGATTAATCTTTAGTTGGCAGTTGCTTCATTTAAAGTTATTCTCTTCCATTCTGAGGATTGTCTTTTCATCTTGTTTATGGCTTCCTTTGCTATGCAAAAACTTTTAAGTTTAATTAGTTCCCACATTTATTTTTGTTTTTATTTCCATTATTGTAGAAGATGGGTCGTGGAGGATCTTGCTATGATTTATGTCAAGGAGTGTTCTGCATATGTTTTCCTCTAAGTGTTTTATAGTTTCTGGTCTTACATTTGGGTCTTTAATTCATTTTGAGTTTATCTTTATGTATGGTGTTAAGAAATGCTCAAATTTCATTATTTTACACATAGCTGTCCAGTTTTCCCAGCACCACTTACTAAAGAGACAGTTTTCTCTCCATTGTATATTCTTCCCTCTTCTGTCAAAGATGAGGTACCCATAGGTGCGTGGGTTTATCTCTGAGCTTGCTATCTTGTACCATTGGTCTATATTTCTATTTTTGTGCCAGCCATACTATCATGACTGTAGCTTTGTAGTACAGTCTGAAGTCAAGAAGGTTGATTCCTTTGGCTCTCCATTTCTCCTTCTCAAGTTTGCTTTGGCTATCTGGGGTCTTTTGTATTTTCATACAAATTGTTAAATTTTTTGCTATAGTTCTCTGAAAAATGCTACTGGAAATTTGATAGGGATTGCGTTGAATCTGTTGGAGAAGGCACTGGCCACCCACTCCAGTACTCTTGCCTGGAAAATTCCATGGATGGAGGAGCCTGGTGGGCTGCAGTCCATGGGGTCACTAAGAGTCAGACACGACTGAGCGACTTCACTTTCACTTTTCACTTTCCTGCATTGGAGAAGGAAATGGCAACCCACTCCAGTGTTCTTGCCTGGAGAATCCCAGGGTCGGGGGAGCCTGGTGGGCTGCCGTCTATGGGGTCGCACAGAGTCAGACACAACTGACATGACTTAGCAGCAGCAGCATTGAATCTGTAGATTGCTTTGGGTAGTATAGTCATTTTCACAATATTGATTCTTTAAATCCAAGAACCTGGTATTATCTCTTCATCTCTTTATGTTGTCTTTGATTTCTTTCATCAATATCTTGTAATTTTCTGTATACAGTTCTTTTGTCTCCTTAAGTAGGTTCATTCCTAGGTATTTTATTCTTTTTGTTGCAGTGGTGAATGGGATTGATTGCTTAATTTCTCTTTCTGATTTTTCATCATTAGTGTATAGGAATGCAAGGGATTTTTGTGTTTTGATTTTGTATCCTACAACTTTACTAAATTCACTTATTAGTTCTAGTAATTTTCTGATAGGATCTTTAGG
Source organism: Bos javanicus (assembly GCF_032452875.1). NCBI lineage: Eukaryota > Metazoa > Chordata > Mammalia > Artiodactyla > Bovidae > Bos > Bos javanicus. Next base: position 29,625,856 of record NC_083888.1, read on the forward strand.
GTTTTCTGTGTATAGTCATGTTATCAGCAAACAGTAAGAGTTTCTTTTCCAATATGGATTCCTTTCTTTTTTTTCCAATCTGGATTCCTTTTATTTCCTCTGATTGCCATGGCTAGGACTTTCAGAACTGTTGAATAATAGTGGTGAGAGTGGGCACTCTTGTCTTGTTCCTGATCTTGCAGGATATGCTTTCAGTTTTTCACCATTGAGAATAATGTTTAATATATATGGCCTTCATTTTGTTGAGATAGGTTCCTTTTGTGCCTATTTTCTGAAGAGTTTTATCATAAATGGGTACTGAATTTTATGAAAAGCTTTTTCTACATCTATTGAGATTATCATATGATTTTTATCTTTTAATTTGTTAACACATGTATCATATTGATTGATTTGCATATACTGAAGAATCCTTAAATCTCTTGGATAAACCTGACTTGATCATGGCATATGATCCTTTCAATAAGTTGTTGGATTCTGTTTGCTAAAATTTTGTTGAGGATTTTTGTATCTATATTCATAAGTGATATTGGCTTATAATTTTATTTTTTGTGATGTCTTTGTCTGGTTTTGGTATCACGGTGATGGTGGCCTCATAGAATGAGTTTGGAAGTGTTCCTTCCTCTGAAATTGTTTGGATGAGTTTGAAAAGGACAGGCATTAGCTCTTCTCTAAATGTTTGATAGAATTCACCTGTGAAACCATCTGTCCCTAGGCTTTTGTTTCCTGGGAGATTTTTGGTCACAGTTTTTATTTCAGTGCCTGTGACTGGCTTGTTCATAATTCTGTTTCTTCTTGTTTCAGTCTTGAAGGTTGAACTTTTCTAAGAATTTGTCCATTTCTTCCAGGTTGTCCATTTCATTGGCTTATAGTTGCTCATAATAGTCACGTATGATCTTTGTATTTCTGCATTGTCTGTTGTAACCCCCTCCTTTTTTCAATCTAATTTTGTTGATTTGAGTCTTTTCCCTTTTTTCTTGATGAGTCTGGCGAGTGTTTTGTCAATTTTGTTTATCTTCTCAAAGAACCACTTTTAGTTTTATGATCTCTGCTATTGTTTCTTTCACTTCTTTTTCATTGATCTGTGCTTTGATCTTTGTACACAGATTCTTTTACCATCTGAGGCACCAGGGGAGCCCCAAGTTTAGGTTGTCTATTTGATGTTTTTCTTATTTCTTGAGGTAGAATTGCATTACTATAAACTTCCCTCTTAGAACTGCTTTTGCTGCATCCCATAGGTTTTGAGTTGTGTTTTCATTGTCATTTGTTTCTAGGTATTTTTTAATTTCCCCTTTGATTTCTTCAGTAACCTGTTGGTTATCTAGAATCATAATGTTTAATCTTGATTCCCATAAGGATAACAGCTGATCTTTCAATAGAAACTCTTCAGGCCAGGAGGGAATGGCAAGACATACTTAAAGTGATGAAAGAAAATAACCTACAGCCCAGATTACTGTACCCAGCAAGGATCTCATTCAAATATGAAGGAGAAGTCAAAAGCTTTACAGACAAGCAAAAGCTGAGAGAATTAAGCACCACCAAACCAGCTCTCCAACAAATGCTAAAGGATATTCTCTAGACAGGAGACACAAAAATGGTGTATAAATTCGAACCCAAAACAATAAAGTAAATGGCAACGAGATCATACTTATCAATAATTACCTTAAACGTAAATGGGTTGAATGCCCCAACCAAAAGACAAAGACTGGCTGAATGGATAAAAAAACAAGACCCCTACAAATGCTGTCTACAAGAGACCCACCTCAAAACAGGGGACACATACAGACTGAAAGTGAAGGGCTGGAAAAAGATATTCCATGCAAATAGAGATCAAAAGAAAGCAGGAGTAGCAATACTCATATCAGATAAAATAGACTTTAAAACAAAGGCTGTAAAAAGAGACAAAGAAGGACAATACATAATGATCAAAGGGTCAATCCAAGAAGAAGATATAACAATTATAAATATATATGCACCCAATGTAGGAGCACCACAATATATAAGACAAATGCTAACAAGTATGAAAGGGGAAATTAACAATAACACAATAACAGTGGGAGACTTTAATACCCAACTCACACCTATGGATAGATCAACTAAACAGAAAATTAACAAGGAAACACAAACTTTAAATGATACAATATACCAGTTAGACCTAATTGATATCTATAGGACATTTCACCCAAAAACAATGAATTTCACTTTTTTCTCAAGCACACATGGAATCTTCTCCAGGATAGATCACATCCTGGGCCATAAATCTAGCCTTGGTAAATTCAAAAAAATTGAAATCATTCCAAGCATCTTTTCTGACCACAATGCAGTAAGATTAGATCTCAATTACAGGAGAAAAAATATTAAAAATTCCAACATATGGAGGCTGAACAACATGCTGCTGAATAACCAACAAATCACAGAAAAAATCAAAAAAGAAATAAAAATATGCATAGAAATGAATGAAAATGAAAACACAACAACCCCAAACCTATGGGACACTGTAAAAGCAGTGCTAAGGGGAAAGTTCATAGCAATACAGACATACCTCAAGAAACAAGAAAAAAGTCAAATAAATAACCTAACTCTACACCTAAAGCAACTAGAAAAGGAAGAAATGAAGAACCCCAGGGTTAGTAGAAGGAAAGAAATCTTAAAAATTAGGCCAGAAATAAATGCAAAAGAAACAAAAGAGACCATAGCAAAAATCAACAAAGCCAAAAGCTGGTTCTTTGAAAGGATAAATAAAATTGACAAACCATTAGCCAGACTCATCAAGAAACAAAGGGAGAAAAATCAAATCAATAAAATTAGAAATGAAAATGGAGAGATCACAACAGACAACACAGAAATACAAAGGATCATAAGAGACTACTATCAGCAATTATATGCCAATAAAATGGACAACGTGGAAGAAATGGACAAATTCTTAGAAAAGTACAACTTTACAAAACTTAACCAGGAAGAAATAGAAAATCTTAACAGACCCATCACAAGCATGGAAATTGAAACTGTAATCAGAAATCTTCCAGCAAATAAAAGCCTAGGTCCAGACGGCTTCACAGCTGAATTCTCCCAAAAATTTAGAGAAGAGCTGACACCTATCCTACTCAAACTCTTCCAGAAAATTTCAGAGGAAGGTAAACTTTCAAACTCATTCTATGAGGCCACCATCACCCTAATACCAAAACCTGACAAAGATGCCACAAAAAAAGAAAACTACAGGCCAATATCACTGATGAACATAAATGCAAAAATCCTTAACAAAATTCTAGCAATCAGAATCCAACAACACATTAAAAATATCATACACCATGACCAAGTGGGCTTTATCCCAGGGATGCAAGGATTTTTCAATATCCACAAATCAATCAATGTAATACACCACATAAACAAATTGAAAAATAAAAGCCATATGATTATCTCAATAGATGCAGAGAAAGCCTTTGATAAAATTCAACATCCATTTATGATAAAAACTCTCCAGAAAGCAGGAATAGAAGGAACATACCCCAACATAATAAAAGCTATATATGACAAACCCACAGCAACATTATCCTCAATGGTGAAAAATTGAAAGCATTTACCCTAAAGTCAGGAACAAGACAAGGGTGCCCACTCTCACCACTACTATTCAACATAGTTTTGGAAGTTTTGGCCACAGCAATCAGAGCAGAAAAAGAAGTAAAAGGAATCCAAATTGGAAAAGAAGAAGTAAAACTCTCACTGTTTGCAGATGACATGATCCTCTACATAGAAAACCCTAAAGACTCCACCAGAAAATTACTAGAGCTGATCAATGAATATAGTAAAGTTGCAGGATATAAAATCAACACACAGAAATCCCTTGCATTCCTATACACTAATAATGAGAAAATAGAGAAATTAAGGAAACAATTCCATTCACCATTGCAATGAAAAGAATAAAATACTTAGGAATATATCTACCTAAAGAAACTAAGACCTATATATAGAAAACTATAAAACACTGGTGAAAGAAATCAAAGAGGACACTAATAGATGGAGAAACATACCATGTTCGTGGATTGGAAGAATCAATATAGTGAAAATGAGTATACTACCCAAAGCAATCTATAGATTCAGTGCAATCCCTATCAAGTTACCAACGGTATTTTTCACGGAGCTAGAACAAACAATTTCACAATTTGTATGGAAATACAAAAAACCTCGAATAACCAAAGCAATCTTGAGAAAGAAGAATGGAACTGGAGGAATCAACCTGCCTACTTCAAGCTCTACTACAAAGCCACAGTTATCAAGACAGTATGGTACTGGCACAAAGATAGAAATATAGATCAATGGAACAAAATAGAAAGCCCAGAGATAAACCCATGCACCTATGAACACCTTATCTTTGACAAAGGAGGCAAGAATATACAATGGAGAAAAGACAATCTCTTTAACAAGTGGTGCTGGGAAAACTGGTCAACCACCTGTAAAAAAATGAAACTAGAACACTTTCTAACACCATATACAAAAATAAACTCAAAATGGATTAAAGATCTAAACATAAGACCAGGAACTATAAAACTCTTAGAGGAGAACATAGGCAAAACACTCTCTGACATACATCACAGCAGGATCCTCTATGACCCACCTCCCAGAATACTGGAAATAAAAGAAAAAATAAACAAATGGGATTTAATTAAAATTAAAAGCTTCTGCACAACAAAAGAAGCTATCAGATCAGATCAGATCAGCCGCTCAGTCATGTCCGACTCTTTGCGACCCCATGAATCACAGCATGCCAGGCCTCCCTGTCCATCACCAACTCCCCGAGTTCACTGAGACTCACGTCCATCGAGTCAGTGATGCCATCCAGCCATCTCATCCTCTGTCGTCCTCTTCTCCTCCTGCCCCCAATCCCTCCCAGCATCAGAGTCTTTTCCAATGAGTCAACTCTTCGCATGAGGTGGCCAAAGTACTGGAGTTTCAGCTTTAGCATCATTCCTTCCAAAGAAATCCCAGGGTTGATCTCCTTCAGAATAGACTGGTTGGATCTCCTTGCAGTCCAAGGGACTCTCAAGTGTCTTTTCCAACATCACAGTTCAAAAGCATCAATTCTTTGGCACTCAGCTTTCTTCACAGTCCAACTCTCACATCCATACATGACCACAGGAAAAACCATAGCCTTGACTAGACGGACCTTTCTTGGCAAAGTAATGTCTCTGCTTTTGAATATGCTATCTAGTTGGTTGGTCATAACTCTCCTTCCAAGGAGTAAGCGTCTTTTAATTTCATGGCTGCAGTCACCATCTGTAGTGATTTTGGAGCCCAGAAAAATAAAGTCTGACACTGTTTCCACTGTTTCCCCATCTATTTCCCATGAAGTGATGGGACTAGATGCCATGATCTTCGTTTTCTGAACGTTGAGGTTTAAGCCAACTTTTTCACTCTTCACTTTCACTTTCATCAAGAGGCTTTTGAATTCCTCTTCACTTTCTGCCATAAGGGTGGTGTCATCTGAATATCTGAGGTTATTGATATTTCTCCCGGCAATCTTGATTCCAGTTTGTGTTTCTTCCAGTCCAGCGTTTCTCATGATGTATAAGCAAGGTGAAAAGACAGCCTTCAGAATGGGAGAAAAATAATAGCAAGTGAAGCAACTGACAAACAACTAATCTCAAAAATATACAAGCAATCCTGCAGCTCAATTCCAGAAAAATAAACGACCCAATCAAAAAATGGGCCAAAGAACTAAATAGACATTTCTCCAAAGAAGACATACAGATGGCTAACAAACACATGAAAAGATGCTCAACATCACTCATTATCAGAGAAATGCAAATCAAAACCACAATGAGGTACCATTTTACGCCAGTCAGAATGGCTGTGATCCAGAAGTCTACAAGCAATAAATGTTGGAGAGGATGTGGAGAAAAGGGAACCCTCTTACACTGTTGGTGGGAATGCAAACTAGTACAGCCACTATGGAGAACAGTGTGGAGATTCCTTAAAAAACTGGAAATAGAACTGCCTTATCATCCAGCAATCCCACTGCTGGGCATACACACCGAGGAAACCAGAATTGAAAGAGACACGTGTACCCCAATGTTCATCACAGCACTGTTTATAATAGCCAGGACATGGAAGCAACCTAGATGTCTATCAGCAGATGAGTGGATAAGAAAGCTGTGGTACATATACACAATGGAGTATTACTCAGCCATTAAGAAGAATACATTCGAATCAGTTCTAATGAGGTGGATGAAACTGGAGCCTATTATACAGAGTGAAGTAAGCCAGAAAGAAAAACACCAATACAGTATACTAACGCATATATATGGAATTTAGAAAGATGGTAACGACAACCCTGTATGGGAGACAGCAAAAGAAACACAGATGTATAGAACAGTCTTTTGGACTCTGTGGGGCGGGGGAATGATTTGGGAGAATGGCATTAAAACATGTATAATATCATACAAGAAATGAATCGCCAGTCCAGGTTCAATGAAGGATACAGGAAGCTTGGGGCTGGTGCACTGGGATGACCCAGAGGGATGGTATGGGGAGGGAGGGGGGAGGGGGGTTCAGGATGGGGAACACATGTACACCCGTGGCGGATGCATGTTGATGTACGGCAAAACCAATACAATATTGGAAAGTAAAAAAAATAATAATTAAAAAAATAATGTTTAATCTCCATGTGTTTGTATTTTTTACAGTTTTTTTGTAATTTATATTTAGTCTGATAGTGTTGTGGTCAGAAAAGATGCTTGATAGGATTTCAACTTTATTAAATTTACCAAGGTTTGATTTGTGACCCAAGATGTGATCTATCCTGGAGAATGTTCTGGGTATACTTGGGAAGTATGCTGCTGCTACTGCTGCTAAGTCGCTTCAGTCGTGTCAGACTCTGTGCGACCCCATAGATGGCAGCCCACCAGGCTCCCCCAGCCCTGGGATTCTCCAGGCAAGAACACTGGAGTGGGTTGCCACTTCCTTCTCCAATGCATGAAAGTGAAAAGTGAAAGTGAAGTTGCTCAGTCATGTCCGACTCTAGCGACCCCATGGACTGCAGCCCACCAGGCTTCTCTGTCCATGGGATTTTCCAAGCAAAAGTACTGGAGTAGGGTGCTTGGGAAGTATATTCTTTGGTATTTGGATGGGATGTCTTGAAGATATCAGTTGGGTTCATCTGGTCTAATGTATCATTTGAGGCTACGTTTGCTTATAAATTTTCTGTTTTAATGATCTGTGCATTGGTGTAAGTAGGGTGTTAAAGTCCCCTACTATTATTGTGTTACTCTCTATTTCCCCTTTTATGTCTGTTAGTGTTTGCCTTATGTATTGAGGTGCTTCTGTGTTGGGTGCATAAATATTCACAATTTTCATGTCTTCTTGAATTGATCCCTTGATCATTATGTAGCGTTCTTCTTTATCTCATGTAATATTCTTTAAGGTCTATTTTGTCTAATATGAGAATTGCTGCTCTGGCTTCCTTTTGATTTCCATTTGCATAGAGAACCTTTTCCCATCCTCTTACTTTCAATCTGTATGTGTCTCTAGGTCTGAAGTGGGGCTCTTGTAGACAGCATATATATAGGCTTGTTTTTGTATCCATTCAGCAACTCTGAGTCTTTTGGTTGAAGTGTTTAATCCATTTACATTTAAAGTAATTATTATATATACATTCCTACTGACATTTTCTTAATTGTTCTGCATTTGCTTTTGTAGGTCTTTTCCTTCTCTTGTGTTTCCTGCCTATAGAAATCTCTTTAGCATTTGTTGTAAAGTTGCTTTGGTGGTGCTAAATACTCTTAACTTTTGCTTGTCTGTAAAACTTTTTATTTCTCTATCAATTTTGAATGAGCTCCTTGCTGGGTAATCTTGGTTGTAGATTTTTCCCTTTCATTACTTCAAATATATCCTGCCATTCCTTTCTGGCCTGCAGAGTTTCTGCTGAAAGATCAGCTGTTAACTGTATGGGGATTCCTTTGTATGTTACATGTTGCTTTTCCCTTGCCTCTTTTAATATTTTTTCTTTGCATTTAATTTTTGTTGGTTGATTAATGTGTCTCGGGGTGTTTCTCCTTGGATGTTTCTCCTATTTCCTTTCCCATGTTAGGGAAAATGTCAACTATAATTTCTTCAAAAATTTTCTCAGACCCTTTTTTTTTCTCTTCTTCTTCTGGGACCACTACCATTTGAATGTTGGTACATTTAATATTGTCCCAGAGGTCTCTGAGACTATCGTCAATTCTTTTCATTCTTTTTTTCTTTATTCTGCTCTTCAACAGTAATTTCTACCATATTATCTTCTAACTCATTTATCTGTTTTGCCTCAGGTATCCTGCCATTGATTTCGTCTAGAATATTTTTAATTTCAATAATTGTATTTTTGTCACTGTTCATTTATTCTTTATTTCTTCTAGATCTTTTAAAATGTGTTAAATAATTCTTGCATTTTCTCCATTCTATTTTTGAGATTTTGGATCATCTTTACTATCATTATTCTGAATTTTTTTCAGGTAGTTTGCCTATTACCTCTTCATTTGTTTAGTCTTAGGGGTTTTTACCTTGTTTATTCATTTGTACAGTAGTTCTCTGTCTTTTCACTTTATCTAACTTACTGTGTTTGAGGTTTCCTTTCCCTGGACTATAGGATCATAGTTCCTTTTGCTTTTGGTCTCTGGCCTCTGCAGGTAAGGTTTCTTCAGTGTCTTGGGTAGGCTTTGTGTCAGGAGGGATTTGTGCCTGTGTTCTGGTGGGAGAAGGTAAGTTTTTCCCTCTGATAGGCAGAGCTGTGTGAGGTGGTATGATTTGGGGTGTCTGTGGAATGCCTATCTGCTGATGATTAGGTTTGTGATCTTGCCTTGCATGTTGTTTGGGTGAGGCTTCCAGTGCTGGGTGCTGTCAGCAGTTAGGTGGTGCCAAGTCTTGAATACAGGCAGAGGCCTTCATGAGAGTTCTCACTAATTAATACTCCCTGGGGTCAGGAGTTTTCTGGCAGTCTAGTGTCCTGGACTCAGCATTCCCAACCCAGAGGTTCAGGCCCAATCTCTGGTCAAGAAACCCCTAAAAAGCTGATTGTTATGGCAATAAAGGGGATTTAAACAAACAAAACAAAACAGAAAAAATAGAAAAAAAAAATGAACCCCAGATAAATGGTGAATGCAAAATCAGAAATACAGAATATAGAAACATGAACATACACACACAAACACATACACACAAACAACCAAAACCAACACAGTCTGAAGTGAATGACATACCGAGAGAGTGGCCCAGTGAGCAAAGGAAACCAGAATTGTTATCAATCAATTAAAAACAAAACCAAACCAAAACCAAGACCAAAGCAGAGTGTCAACTAAGGAATAAAGCAAAGAAAACAAATCAAACTAACAAACATAGTGGAAAAAAAGAAAGAAAAGAATAGAAAAGTAAAGTTAAATAATGTATATAAATATATATTAAATGATAACTATAACAAGAAAAGAGCAAAACAAAACAAAAACAAACAAACAAAATCACAGAACTGCAGAAAGCCAAAGTAGAAGTAAAGGCAATTAAAAGTGTGATTTTTTAAAAAGTTCTCAAAAGCCTAAACAGAGATAATAATGATAAAAATAACAAACCACAGCTACAGAGAAAAAAAAGAAAAAGAAAAAAATCCTAAACCAACTACAGAAAAATCAAAATATAAGAATAGTAATAAATGTTTTCCTTGAGTCTCAGCTGTCAGCATCTTTTCCCCCTCTGTGAACCATGGCCCACCTCTGCTTCCCTAGGAGACCCTCCAGTACTGGGTGGGGGTGGGGGGCTGGTCTCTCTGGACCTACTGTGGTGACAGCTGAACCTATTCTGGCCCTGCTCCTAAGTGTTCTTGCCTCCAGTTTCACAGCTTCCAGAGCTAGGGCATTTTCTTTTGTGGGAACACTCATTGTCCTTTTATATATTCCTTAGAATCAGAGTCTACCTAATTGATCATGTGGATTTAATCTACAGCGTTTACAGCTGGTGGAAAGGTTTTTGGTCCTCTTCCTTAGCCACTCCGCCCCTGGGGCTCAGTTGTGGTTTTATCCCCACCTCTGCATGTGGGTCATCCATGGGAGTCTGCTCTTGAGGCTGTCCTGGAGGATTTGGGACTGCCCCGTGAGCAACGGGCATGGAGGTGGTGTGGCTGCTTGAATCACAGAGCCCCTGTTAGTGCCAAATTTGCAGGGAAGCTGATAGCCATGGGTGTGGGAGATATCGCACCATTAGGGATTTTCCCCAGCCTCTGGTAACTCTGCCCCAGTGAGGGCCGAGCATAGAGGTGGCATGGCTGCTTTCATCAGAGACCCCAGAGGCACCAGGTGCACCATGAAGCCAGCAGCCACAGGTGTCGAAGATATGGTGCTTTTAGAAAACTAGTCTCTGGTAGCTGGCATTCAAAGGGCCTCCCTGGCTGGTCCTTCTCTGTTGCTTGGTGCAGCAGGCATTCAAAGGGCCACCCTCTCTGTTGGTCTTTCTCTGTTGGTCAGCTGTTGGCGCCAACAAGTGGGAAGAGAAAGCCTGCACGTGACTCAGCAGTCATGCCCTGCCTGTATAGCTGCCAGGCTTCCCTCCAAAGGCATTCCCCGCCAGTTTCCTCTCTCCCATCACCTCAGGCCATCACCCCATAGTCAACAGCAGTCCTCGCCCTGGAATTGCTCTCCATTCCCTACACTCCTGCTGCCAGCAGTGACTTGTGTCACTGTCCAAGGTACGTAGGGCCACGGCATGGATTGTCTGTGTGGTTCTCACTCTATTCAGAGTATCACAGATCAGCTGTTTCACTCTCTGACAGCTTCAAGTGCTTTCCCTCTGTCCCAACTGATTGCCCTGACATGGAGATTTCAGCTCCCTCAGTCCCCAGGTACAGATCCAGCCCCGCTCACTCTCCTCCTCTTTTTCCCTTCCTTCCTTCATCCTACTGAGTTTTGCATGGCTCTATATATTCCTTTCCAGTGGTCAGGGACTCCTGCCAACTCTTAGCTGATGCTCTGTGAGATCTTCTACATCTGAAGATGTATTCCTGATGCATCCGTGGAGAGAGATGCACTCCACTTCCCATGCCATCTTCAAGACCCTCCAAACTTAAGTTTTTGAGGAGCCAGTCTGTGGGGTAGGGGTTGGGTGGGCATGGTTAATGGTTATCTTAAATTTGTATTCCCTTCATTGTTACTAAGGTTGATTACCTTTCCATATATTGATTTGTCATGTGGGCTTCCTATAAACTTCACATTCATATGATTTGCCAAATTTTTTCTTGTTCTGTGAATCTTTAATTATTTGGATATGTTCATTTTCTATTCTGAATGTCAGTTCCTTGTTCATTATATATTTTCCAAAATTTTCTCCTCTTCTAACTTTGAAGTTTTTACAGGATTTGTTTTGTCATTCAGTTTATTTATTGATTTGGCACTTTCGCTGTTATTCATTTCATCAAATTTTTCTATGATGGCTTTTGCTTTTTGTATTTTAAGAAGGCTTTCTGTATGAGTCAGGACAGGCTAAATGCTACAACAATCGTCCCCCAAACTCTGGTGCTTTAACACAATACAGTTTTACTTTTTGCCATATGTCAGTCAGCGCAGTGTGGCTAGCATGGAGAGCTCTCTCTCCCTTCCTCCCTCCCCCATCTCACCTCTCCTCTCCTCCTTCCCTCTCCTCCTCCTTTTCCCTCTCTCTCCCTTCTTCCTCTGCTTCCTGTTCTTCTTCCTCTCTTCCTCCCCCTCCCCACCCCTTCCTCCTTCTTATTCTCCTCTCTCTTTCTCTCTCATTCTATTTTATACATAAACACACACATTTTCCATCCTCTCCCTGGTCTCTCTGTCTGCCCCTTTCCACACTACTTTAATCACAGTACTTTTATGTTTGATGTGTGGTAGAACAGACTTCTGAATCCACTTTGATCTTTATCAAAAGTGCTTTGGAATTTCTTGCTTCTTTATTCTTCTTTGTTTTAGAAACTGTCATATTCCATAACAGGTCTGTTCTGGTGGTATTGAAGTTATGGTATGAATTAGAATCTTAAAAATAGTCTTCCCATCCTTTTAGTTTTCTTTCTCGCCTTAAATATTGTTTTCTGTCCAAACAGAGAGTTTATTTCATGTTTGATGTGTGAACCCTAGTTAATTATAGAAACTTTTAATGAAGTGGATCTTTTGTTTTTTATAAAAATGATTAATTGGCTAATGTTGGTATGTAAAAAAGGTATTGATTTTTTTTATGTTGGTCTTGTTCCAGTCATTTAAAATGTTCTTCTTTGTTCTAAGACTTGGTCATGGGCTTGTTCTAAATTTGGATGGCACTGCTTCTAAAGTTTGTATTATTAGGTAGGATAATTGTTATAAGTTTGGAATACCCTTTAATAAGTAAAGGAAGTTTTCTTCTATTCCTGGTTTATTTTGAGTTGTATAATGAATGATGTGAGCTTTTTGGCATCTTTTGAGATGATCATATGGTTTTCCTTCTGGAAAGTGTTAATATAGCATACTCACATTAGGATCATGTTTGGCTGTTAGTAACAGAGAGAAGAAATAATAGGGAATTTAGTAGGAGGGAAATTTTGCTTCTCTCTCATGAGTCTGGGGTAAGCATTTCAGGGATGGCAATTCCACGAATCCCCAGGACTGCCTTCCTGCCTTCTGAATCTCCCTGTACCCTTATCTCCATTATCCTATTGGGGCTAGGGCTCCAGAGTCCTTTGTCTTTCTCTGTCTTTTTCTACAGTTGGATTCACTTACCCATCTTTTAAGGTTTTCATCCATGTTTATAAATGACATTCAGTTCAGTTCAGTTCAGTCGCTCAGTCGTGTCCAGCTCTTTGCGACCCCATGAATCGCAGCACCCAGGCCTCCCTGTCCATCACCAACTCCCAGAATTCACTCAGACTCACGTCCATCGAGTCAGTGATGCCATCCAGCCATCTCATCCTCTGTTGTCCCCTTCTCCTCCTGCCCCCAATCCCTCCCAGCATCAGAGTCTTTTCCAATGAGTCAAATCTTCACATGAGGTGGCCAAAGTATTGGAGTTTCAGCTTTAGCATCATTCCTTCCAAAGAACACCCAGGGCTGATCTCCTTCAGAATGGACTGGTTGGATCTCCTTGCAGTCCAAGGGACTCTCAAGAGTCTTCTCCAACACCACAGTTCAAAAGCATCAATTCTTCAACGCTCAGCTTTCTTCACAGTCCAACTCTCACATCCATATATGACCACAGGAAAAACCATAGCCTTGACTAGACGGACCTTTCTTGGCAAAGTAATGTCTCTGCTTTTGAATATGCTATCTAGGTTGGTCATAACTTTCCTTCCAAGGAGTAAGCATCTTTTAATTTCATGGCTGCAGTCACCATCTGCAGTGATTTTGGAGCCCAGAAAAATAAAGTCTGACACTGTTTCCACTCTTTCCCCATCTATTTCCCATGAAGTGATGGGACCGAATGCCATGATCTTCGTTTTCTGAAAGTTGAGCTTTAAGCCAACTTTTTCACTTTCCACTTTCACTTTCATCAAGAGGCTTTTTAGTTCCTCTTCACTTTCTGCCATAAGGGTGGTGTCATCTGCATATCTGAGGTTACTGATATTTCTCCTGGCAATCTTGATTCCAGCTTGTGTTTCTTCCAGTCCAGCGTTTCTCATGATGTACTCTGCATAGAAGTTAAATAAGCAGGGTGATAATATACAGCCTTGATGTACTCCTTTTCCTATTTGGAACCAGTCTGTTGTTCCATGTCCAGTTCTAACTGTTGCTTCCTGACCTGCATACAGATTTCTCAAGAGGCAGGTCAGGTGGTCTGATATTCCCATCTCTTTCAGAATTTTCCACAGTTTATTGTGATCCACACAGTCATTAGCCCATGACTTTTTCTCTTTTCTGTTCTTTCTTTTCTAATTTTGACATCTGAATTATTCTCCCTTTATGTAGCAACTAGGAATCTAAGGTCAGCTATAAATCACAAAGCATTTGACTTACTTGGCTAGAACTGGTAGGTATTTATTAGAGAAGAATGATGGGAAGTCCAGAGGGGTGAAGTCTAGGGCCTGGGCAAAGTTCAGTGTTACCATCAGGATTGGACGTGTTACTCCACCAACCTGCATGTTGGGTCATCCTCTGGCTTTCTCAAAGACCGAAGATGGCAGATATACTTGGAGATGGTATTTCCTTGCCTAAGGCAGAAAGAAGGAAGAAAGCCAGTGGGAAAGGACTATGTCAGTTAAGCCTGACCGCTTCTATCAGGGAAGCAACGGCTTTCCCATAAACTCAACACGGTTGACTCCTGTCTCTATCACATAGACCTGAATCATTCAGTGCAGCTGCATCCGGATTGGTGAATCTGAGTTCAAGGAGGGGAGATTTCAATGACCAACTCTGAACCATTTGGATTCATTACCCAGTACTAGGAATATTGTCAGTCTCTAAAAGTCAAAGGTTCTCCACTGCAACCTGATAAACCAAGACTTTACCAGTGGTAGGTGAGTAGGTATGGAGTAGGCAACATCTAAGAAAATGAATGAGTACTTTCCTATTTCTTTCTACACTCTTGATCTATTTTTCACTGTTACCAAATCTTTGTGTCTTTGTTTGCCTAGCACAGTACATGTCCATTCTCTACTCAGAAACTCCCAGTGGTTTCCTACTGGCCTCATGTTAGAATCTAGCTTCTCACCTTGACAGCCCACAGGTCTGACCCTGACCTTCACCTGTAGTCACCATGCCCATAGCTCTCCTGCTTCTGGTATCTCTGGACCCAGAGACATACAGATGTGTTTTTGCCTTTTGGCCTGTGCTCAGTGTCCATACAGCTTGGAATGTCTTCTATTCAGCCTTCCTAAATCCTCAAAAACTCATCCTACATTTGGCCTTTTCATTCTGCCAGGCAGAAGGAACTGACTCTTTCTAGTATCCTAATTTTTTTTATAAATCATATTATAGCATTTATACCATTCTAAGTTGAATAATGGTTATTTTCATGTACACCCATCAGATGGAGTAGGAACTTGGATTTAGTATTTTTATTTTATTTGTTCACTCAGCAGATTTATTTAACATCTGGTATATTCCAACTTGTGGTGATGTTAGTGCAAAAAAATAGGAACCCTGACCTTCGGGACAACCCTCACAGAGAGAGACGAGGAGGCACGTAGGTCAGCAGTGGCAGCCCAGGACCCACACACATAGTTGAAGTGTTCCTTTCATGTCAGTGAGACCATGGAAGGAGCCTGACCCTTTAGGCTTTTTTTTTTTTTAAGACTCTTTTAACTTGTTAGCAGATATACCTTTTCCCAGAAGACCTGGATAAAATGATTAAAATCAACAGGGGAAGTATAAATCTGATTAATGAGTTGTTTAGATCTTTTTAAACCCTTGTTGATGGCACATTGGTCTGGTTCAGACATACATTTTATGCCTGTGTAACAGCTAGATTTGTGAGCCTGGAGAGTAAAAGCATAAATCCTTTAAAGCAAGGGAATCTTGCAAGCATTCCAATGCTGAAGGCTTGAATTGTGCAGGGAAGCTCTGCTGGAGATTTTCAAGGATGCAAATAATGTTCTGACATCCAAGCGCCCTTAGAAGGTGATCATTCCTGATGTGGGCACCCTCCACAGTTCCATGGACATTACTGTCCTCTAAAAGTGAGAATAAATAATGCCATGTCTTGTGGCCTTAAAACTTTACTTCCATGTTTAAGTATTATCTTCAAAATGAGTGATTATTATTCCTTGTGGATTCTCTAATCGTCTTCTCTTAATGTGAGTCCAGGGTAGGAAGCAGCATGGAAAGAACAGTCTGTAACTCTTTGGGGTTCATGAGCCTTAGTGTGATGATACCTATACATCTGTTCCCATACTAAGAACTGTTGAAGATTTTTAGAGACTTAACCTATTAATGTGTCATTTCCATGTACACAATAGAAAACCTCAGTAGATCCTACACTTAGTACTATTAGCAAAAATATAAGTTTTAGGAGAGACTTTTTTCCATCTTTCCATCCTAGGAGAAAAATCATTAAAATGTATGACTGAGTGTCTACTAAGGAAATAGTTTACTTCTGATCATACACTGATGCACGTGCTGTGTTTTAAAGGTGCTGGACATTTGGACCTCGGAATGTCTGAAGGCCCCATACCATTATAAAGGGTTGGTGAACAGTGAACTTAGGTCTAAGTGGGTCTTTGTGGGAGTCATAACTCTGCTACTGAGCTCTCTGATCTTCAGTAAGATGGAACAGAGCCACTTGCCTTGTGGAGTTGTTGTCTGAATGAGAGTTAACCCACCTATAAAGTCTTCAGTATACCCCGTGTCATCCTGGGCCCTTGACAAATCGTAGTTATTTTCCTCGTTTAGCTATAGAGAGAATTTACACCCACGGGAAGAATGTATTTCATTGTCCAGCTCCTTTCAAATAAATTGGAAAGCCAAGATGAAATGGTTAAATCTGTAGTAAAATACAGTCTAACACAATTGAATCCTACAGAAAGTCTAAACAGTAATTTCCACAGAAAAAAATAAATAGGGAAAGTTGTAAAGGGTTTCCTTCAGAAGAAGCATCAGGAATAGATTGATTCACAGGGAATATTCACAGGGAATATCTACCTAACATTTAAATGCCAGGTGAGTCCAGTACTACTTAGGCCATTGCAAGAGAATTGAGAAAGAAGATAAGCCTATGGTTTTGCTCTGTATATAGGATGTTAACCATAAAACTGTCAAATTTACACAAAAGATTGCACATAAAAATAAAAGCCATATATCAAGTTAATACATTAATATGAAAATAGGAGTTTTAAATAAAAACTAGTGAACTGAAGAAAAACGCACATAGGAAATGAAATACCAACAAATGATTAAAGATTTATTTATTCTAGAAGTATGAATAAAGCTTAATATTAGAAGTTAATTGATAGAATTCATTATATTAATAGATATTAAGAAAAAAAATTATGTGAAAATCAACATCCATCCATAATAAAGCTACTAAATAAGGTATATGGGTACTTTCTAAAGGTATGTACGAATATGTGTATAGCCCAAAAGTCAGTAGCCAGCATCTTACTCAGTGTGGCAATTCTACTAAAGTTAGGAGAAAAGCAAAAATGCCCATCCTCTATGAATAGTTAATAGTATATTGAATTAGTTCAGAGAACTGACTGAACAAGAGAAGAAAGAGAAGTTAGAGCAAGAGAAAGAGAGCAAGAGAAGAAAGAGGGTTAAAACCTGAAAATTCAGAGCAAGATAATCTCTGTTTGCATAAGATGTGATTGTATATCTAGCAAAATGAAAAATAAGGGGGAATAAATAACCAACGGATAAATTTCTATAAACACTAAGTAAGAATTTCGTAAAAGAGCAGGATATAAATTTAACAACCAGAAGTCAATAGTTTTGTTTAAGAAATATGATAACCAGTTAACACACATATTGGGAGAAAAGATACCTTTTATGGATATCTAGGCATAAATATGGGGTTCCCTGGTGGCTCAGTGGTAAAGAACCCACCTACCTATGCAGGAGATGCGGGTTCTATCCCTGAGTTGAGAAGATCCCCAGAGAATGTAATGGCAACCCACTCCCGTAACTTGCCTGGGAAATCCCATGAACAGAGGTGCCTGTTGGGCTATAGTCCTTGGGATCACAAAAGAGTTGGACATGACATAGTGACTAAACAATAGCCAAGGCATAATTTAAACAGAAAAATACAGAAATAGACCCAATTGCATATGCAAACATACCATATAGCAATGAAAGCATCTGAGATTAGAAGGGCTTCCCCACTGATGGGTTTTGCTCTTAAGTTGTGTTGAAACAGTTGGATAGACAGGTAAAATGCTAAAATTGAATCCATTCCTCACTTGATACACCAAGATCAAGTCCAACTGCATCAGTGCTTTCAATATGAAAAATAAAACCCTTTAATAGATAATTTTCAGAGCAGTTTTAAGTGTACAGCAAAGCTGAGCAGAAGGTGTGGACTGTTACCATGTAACTCCTGTCCCCACACACATGGCCTCCACCTCTGTCAGCATCCCACACCAAGGCAATACGTGTGTTACAATCGATGAACTGACACTGGCACATCCTTATCACCCAAAGTCCATAATGTCCATTGAGGTTCACTCTTGGTGTTGTGCATTTGTTGGTTCGAAACCTTGGGCGTTCTCAGGGTGAAATCCAAAACTGGCCCACATTCTCGTATGTAATGAAACTAACTTACCCAAGCAAAGGGACAAATGCTTGGAGTGCTTTCTAGGAAGCTGGGCCATCCTTTGTTTTAATTGGTTGTATAAACCTTAGGAACTTATCATTTAAACTTGACATCAACTTGCTGATTTAATTAGAAACGAAAGCCTAATATGTAATAAAATGGGAGGAGAGTGCAGTTTTAGCCATATTTCCCAAAGCATGGAATGAGCCAGGCCCCCAGCCTCCACATGTGACACCCACAGTGCTGTGTGTGTGTGCATGTGCAAGGGAGAGCCTGAGAAATCGGTGTGTCAAGAGGCCCTCTTCTGTGGCAGTTGCTTCTGTCTTCTCTGGTTGGGGTTCCTGTGTATGTAGTGTGACAGAGTTTACGCTGTTGCAGGGGTTCAGGCAGCACTGCTGGGGCCGAGCATGGCTAGGGTTGATCAGGGGTCAGCAGGACACTGAGGGGAGCCACACAGGAGACACCCCATATGTGGCAGGCAGTCCAGAGCGCCTGTGGGCATGCAGAACACCCTCTCGGGACTGTGACTGTGTGGAGTCAGGGGCCTGGGAGGGAGGGAAGGAGGGAGCCAGGGGTGTGAGGGGCTAGGCCAGGCTGCAGGGACCCAGAGAGAAGGGCAGGGGAAGCACCTCTGTGCTCTGGGCTTCCAAGTGACCCTTGAGAGGCTCCCAGCAGGAGAGCTGTCGGTCCAGTCTGTCTGCCTATGGAGGAGAAGGTCAAGGGCAGGAGACAGCTCTCATCCCAAGGGAAAGACCAGGGTACATCTCAACAGCGCTGCCTAGCTCTCCCTTCTCAAACCTCCATCACCTCACACACAGAGAGGAATCATGCAAATACCTACTCAATAGATAACAAGGACCTACTGTGTAGCACAGGGAACTGTACTCAATATCTTGTAATAACCTATAAAGGAAAAAAATTCTGAAAAAGAATATATGTATATATATCTGAATCACTTTGCTGTATACCTGAAACTAACACAATATTGTAAATCAAATATATACTTCATTAAAAATAAATAAATCATATGTTAAAATGTATAACATTTTTTAAATTAGCGTACCAATTATTTTTTTAAAATACCTATCAAGGATAAAGAGCATGTCCCCCAACATGGTTTAGGAAAATGCCTAGCCAGGGGCCTGGTCCTTGGAACATGGGCAGTGATTGGCCAGAAACAGAATATTCTGGCCAAAGCCCTGTATTTTGCAGGGAGAGGACAGAGCCCAGGGATGGGCTTGGATGGTCACCTTGAATCCCCTCCCGGGTTCTCCCCAGGGTCCTACTGTGCATTTTCAGGCCTTTCTGGACTCAGGGACTGAGGTACAGCCAGGAAAGAGGGTGTTGGTCACCCTGCCTGTGTCTGAGAGTGATAGGGGGCAGGAGGGGGGGCGCTTGGTGCCTCTGTTGCTCTCGGGAGCAGGCACCTACCTGTCTGGGTGCACGCCTACATGTAATCAGTTAGCAAGCTTTCTGGTATGTCCAGCAGGACTGGCTGAGGGCAGCACACACCCCTTCTGCCATCCAAGCTAGCTCTTCAGTACTTCCAGAGGCAGCAGTTCTCCTCCTCAGTGGAGACTTGGGCAGGCGAGGGTGGTCCTCATCATCACAGGTTGGATAATAGCTCGCACTTACTGAGCATGCCCTGTGGGCCAGTGTGTTTCATGCACTAACTCCTTCAGACTTTAGACCAGTTAAGAGGTACTGTTATGATTCTGATCCACCAATGAGGAAACTGAAACAGTATACCTGAGGCCTCACAGGAGTGGTGATGGAGCTATTTTGGCACTGAGAGAGGCTGATTCCAGGCCCAAGCCCCATCCCTGGACTGCACTGCCTCTCCCAAGACAAAGCCACAGTTGAAAGAGCTTGACATGCCCCTGTCCCCAGGACAGTAGGCAAGACCCTCAGAGAAGTTCTGTCCAGGGGCAAGATGCAGAGCCTGGACATGGCCTCCCTGGTCCTCACAGGGTTAGGACAGGCCAGGAGTGCCTTGGCCATGAAGGGTGGGTCGTGGGACCCAGCAGTGCTCTCTGGAGGACTGGCATGAGGGGGCAGGGGTGAGGATGGCCAAGATGGCTGGGAGCCCATGTCCCCATTGGCCTGGCTCCTCCTGTGTCATCACAGTGCTTGAATGTGGGGCCTCTGTGTGGTGGGGGCATTAGATTTAAGAAATAAGTCTTGGATTTCCTTGGTGGTCCAGTGGTTAAGAATCTGCCTGCCAATGCAGGGGACATGGGTTCAGTCCTTGGCCCAGGAAGATTGTAAGGCCATGCTGCAACTACTAAAGCCTACTTGACCTAGAGACCATGCTCTGCAACAAAAGAAGACACCACCAGGAGAAACCTATGCACCACGACTAGAGAGTAGCCCCCACTCGCCACAACTAGAGAAAGCCCACATCCAATAGCAAAGACCCAGCACAGCCAAAAATAAATAAATGATAGTTTTTTAATAAAAGAAAGAAGTCTTCAAGGGGACATGCACATTAACCTCTTGCTGCACCAATGTTTATACTTGAATGTGGTGAAAAGTTCTTTTGAGGTCCACCCTTTAATTTCTGTCTGTGCAGAGGACAGGGCACAGAGGAGGAGGTGTGGCATGAGTCTTCATCACAGCACTGGTGAGAGCCAGTCTCGGTCTCAGCACAGGGCCTGGTGTAAGTGTAGAAATGGTGTAAGCTGAGTCATACACAGCGGCCCAAAGGTGGAACCAACCAAGTGTGCAGCTACGGATGATGGCTCCACAAGGTGTGGTCTGTCCGTACAGTGGAATGTTATTCAGCCTTGTTGTGGCCGCATGGTGTATCCTCCCAAAATTCATGTCCCAAAGCCCTAACCCCCCAGCGTGATGGTATTAGGAGGTGGAACCAGCGGGAGGTAACTGGGTTTAAATGAGATTGTGAGGATGGAGCCCCCACGTTGCTATTTGTGTCCTTGCCACAGGAGGACCCAGGGAGAAGGTGGCATCTGCAGCCAGAATATGGGCTCTCACCAGATGCCCGATCTGCCAGCACCTTGATCTCAGACTTGCCAGCCTCCAGAACTATGAGAAATCCATGTCCCTTGTTTGAGCCATCCAATCTGTGGCATTTTGTGACAGCATCCTCAACTAAGATGAGCCTTAAAATGAAAAGAAATCCCAACACTTGCAACAACACACATGCACCTTGGAAGACCCCATGCTGAGCAAAATAAACCAGTCAACAGGGGACAAATGTTACGTGACTTGTTAAGAGGATCCTGGAACTGTCAAACTTAGAAACAACGTAGAGCGATGGTTTCCAGGGGCTGGGGGGACGGAAAGGGAGTTCACGTTTAATGGGGCAGAGTTTCCACTGGAGAACATGAAAAAGTTCCGGAGATGATGGTGGTGATGATGGGTGCATAATAATGTAGAATATATTTAATGTCACTGAAATGCACTCTTAAATAGTTAAAATGGGATTTCATGTTATATATGTGTTATAATAATTAAAAATATGCAAGATTCAATGTATTGATGGGGTACTTACTATTAAGGTTGAAAACAGGTCTGTGATGGGAAAAGGATACTCTCTGAAATATAAGTACTGGTTACAAAGAGGAAATTTGAGATACTACCTGCCTTGCAAAAGCCCCCATGTTTGGGAGGTGATGGCCGCCTGGTAGGCAGGTGCTCAAGGAGAAAACAGACTTGATTCAGACAGTCGGCCGAGCCCCAGGTGCACCTCCTATGACACGAAGCAAAGCCTCAGCCTCTGTCTGACTGTCAGGAGAGTAACATGCTCTTATCTTCTGCTTTGTCCTCCAGGTGGAAGTGACCAAAGAAGTGGCTCTCCTGGCCGAGGCCCTGGTACATGGAGAGAAGGAAGACAGCAATCTCCTAATTGGAACCATATACATTAGGTCAAATCATCTTCTTATTGTCAAGCCATACCAACCCAAAAATCACACCCCAGTCAGAGCCATGTGCAAGCTGGTGTAGGGACAGTGAGTGTCTGACATCACAGACGCCACTGTCTTAATCCTCCATCTTCAGGGCCTGGCACCTTCTATGAGCTTACTTCCCCAAGTCTTACAGATGCTCAGGTGGACTCAGAGAGGTAACACAGCATGTCACCTCTTATCAGAGGGGCTGAGCTGGGGTTGGGATTAGGCCTGCAGTTCTGGCTCTAAAGCAGCAGCAGTCGGCACAGACCTAGCGCTTGAGCAGAGCCCATCCAAGTGAAAAAGAAATGGGGGATTCTCATCAGTGGCATGGGATTTAAACTCACCCCCATTACTTGCAAAATTAATTAGATGCTCACCAAGATAATATTTTCCATTATTTATACTTAGCAAACTTTCTGTGAAGGTCCAGATAGTAAATATGTTTGGTTCTGTGGATCTTACAGGTTCTATTTTAACTGCTTGACTCAGCCACATGCAAAAATGACCACAGATTGTACAACAGGGAGTGGACAGGGCTGGTTCCAATAAAACATTATTCACAAAGTAGTGGACTGTAATTCGCCAACCCCTTCTTGTTGGAGACAGAGGTGCATTTTTTTTTTTTATCAGGCATGACTGTGTCACCAGTTTACTGGTGGGAGTCACCCTCACATGCCAGGTACTGTTTGTTTCTCCCTAGCAACTGCCTGGTGCAGTTAGCCTGTGATCAAGCTACAGGGTGACATTTTATTCCTCTAACTGGGATTATTCTGCTAGGAAATCTGAGAGCTTTATGAATTTTATTGATTGTTCTTGTGAGTATGACAACTCTTGGGAAAATGGCAAATGATTTATCCTCTTTAGCAAGCATAGTATTTCTGTTGACTCTGGATTGGTGTGGAATATTTCCTAAGTGCCAAGTAAGGACTGAGGTAGGCATGGGGATGGGTCACTGTTTAAGATGTAGGTAGGATATAGCAGCAACACAATTACATTCGTGGAAGTGTTAGCAGCTCTAAATGAATCTCTCTAAGATTCATTAAGTGTTTGATTATTTTAGAACAACCAAGTCTATCTTCTTTTCAATTGGTTGTCACTGGAATTGACATAATCTAAGATGGGAAGTGGGCTTTCCCAATGGCTCAGAGATAAAGAATCTGCCTGTCAATGCAGGAGATGTGGGTTTGACCCCTGAGTTGAGAGGATTCCCCTGGAGTAGGAAATGGCAACCCAATTGAGTATTCTTGCCTGGAAAACCCCATGGACAGAGGAGCCTGGTGGGCCACAGTCCATGGGGTGTCAAAGAATTGGACATGACTGAGCAGCTAAACATGCACTCAGGGTAGGAAGACTGAATTGGGAATGCCCTCTCTCTCCTATGGCACCTACAAAGGGAATGACATTTGAGTCTGACCTTTATTATTTACTGTTGCACACAAATAATCAGGCATTGTCCCACACTGGCTCAGATATGTGTCACACCAAGTGGAACTGGTTTCTTCTTTCCATCACGTTTGCCTCTCTGTTCTCTCCTGCAGATGGATGGTTTCTAGCCTGCTTCCAAACCCCACCTCGGCTGAGTGTTGGGCGGCCCTCCTACACGATCCTATGACTCTTGATATGGACGCAGTCCTGTCAGACTTTGTTCGGTCCACGGGGGCAGAACCTGGTCTGGCCAGAGACCTGCTGGAAGGTAGGCCTCCTCCAGGTCCCCCAAACCACCCTCTTGGCCATAACTGCCCCCAACGCAGTGACAAAAGATAAGTTTTCTCTTACTGACAAGGGTGGTACTTAGACTCCTTAAAAAGTCAAAGAGGGTGTGGATGAGGTGTGGTGTGGTTTGTTACTCTTGACTTTCTTTAGGGAATTGAATAGATCACCCAACTCTCTATAGGAAAAGAACAGAAGGCATTCACTTGGTTTTGCTTTGCATTAAAGCTTCTAGATATTGAGTCAAAGTCTATCAATAACAGTCTATCAGGCTGTTTTTTTTTTTTTTTTAAGAGAATAGATTCAGTAAAGCAGAAATTAGAAACCATTAAAAAGAAACACTTTATTGAAGACCTGAGCTGCTTATCTGTGTCTTAGCTGAGACAAAAATATTTCAGGTCAAGGTTTTTGGTGAAAAAAACACCTAATAGCAATCAAAATAGTTGAAAATAATTCACAAGCAAGAAGGCAAATTCATGCTCAAGCTTTTAGATTGGATATCATTCACTTCATGAAAAATGTGCTTAGTCTATATTTAGAATGTTTTGAGATAGTTATTCAGCTATAATGAAACAAAAGTAATGTTTAGTTTCAGTCTCTAAAATTGACTTATTTTGCGTATTTTTACAGTTTCTTTTCTTTTCTTTTTTTTTTTTTTTTGTGGTGGAGTAGAAAGAAGTGGGAAGGACTGATTACAGCTTCTCAGGAGAGTCATGTGTGTGAAAGAGGAGTTATAAACAATTACTCTTTGCTCCAAATATATAAATTCCTCCTTGTGAAATTAGCAAATACTTGGTCAAATTGTGTAAGTCACAATGATTCCTTCATTCCCTTAAGGAAAAATATGACTCACTGTACATTTGCATTGTTGGAGGTAATATTCTATCCTGTTGAAAATTAAGACTTCCCTATTGGAGGATTCTGATAAAATGGGAGTCATTTCTAAATTTCCCTGAACCTCCCAGAATTTCAAACATTCTTGGAGTTTAGCATGAAATATGCTTAGAGAATATATGTGATGTATGTGAATCAAAGTGCTATTCTAATGTTTCCCTGATAGCTTTTCCCTGCTTTTCTTAGTTTTAGTGAGCAGTCATGTAGGGAAGTAGGTTTACAATGAGATTGGCAACAAGGACTGGGATAAGTCCAGACTCGACAATTTACTGGCTAAAAGATGTAGGGAAGATTATTTTATTTCCCTTAAGCCTTAGTTTTTGTCTATACATTGAACCTAACCCACCTTCTAGGGTGATCGTGAACATTAGAAGTTGCGATGTAAATGCTTGGTGGGTGGCATGACCAGCATTTAGAGATGCTCAAACAGTAGCAGGTGAAGGCCTTGTCTGCTGCTGCCCTCTTTGCAGGTAGTACTGACTTTGCCATTGATATGTGGTTAGTCTTCAACTGGAAGCAAGAGCTTTCAGCTTTTTTTTCTTTAATTTTATTTTTTAAGGGAAAATGCAAGAAAATAACTTTTTGTGTAGAGTTCTAAGAATTTGAACACGTGTGTATATTTGTGTCATTACTACCTCTCTCAGAGCACAGAACCATCTTATCAGCCCCAAGAACTCCTCCTGCTCTCTTACACCCATGCCTTCCCCAGCCCTGGCCACTGGCAATGCCCATTCCATTTCTTTATCACTTAGGTATTGTCTCTTTCGAGAACGTCATATACATGGAGTCACAAAGAACCTAACCTTTTCAAATGGGCTTCTTTTCACTCAGCATAATTATTTTGAGATTCATCTGAGCTGATGTGCTTGTCTATAGTTTGTTCCTTTGTTTTGCCGAGTGATACACCCATTGTAGAGGTGGACCATGGACTGTTTAGCCACTCAACTGTGGGAGGCATTCAGTTGTCTCCAGTTTTTTGCAGTTATAACTAGAACTATGATACATTTGCGGAGAAGGCAATGGCACCCCACTCCAGTACTCTTGCCTGGAAAATCCCATGGACAGAGGAGCCTGGTAGGCTGCAGTCCATGGGGTCGCTAAGAGTCAGACACGACTGAGTGAACTTTCACTTTTCACTTTCATGCATTGGAGAAGGACATGGCAACCCACTCCAGTGTTCTTGCCTGGAGAATCCCAGGGACGGCGGAGCCTGGTGGGCTGCCGTCTATGGGGGTCACACAGAGTCGGACACGACTGAAGTGACTTAGCATAGCATAGCATAGCATAGCATGATACATTTGAGGACAGGGGTTTTGTGAACACAGTTTTAATTTTTCTAGGGTAAACACAACAGAGGGATTGCTATTTCAAATGGTAAGTATACATCTAAAATGGCCAAACTGTTTTCCAGAGTGCAGTACCATTTAGTATTTCTATCAGAAACATGTGGGAGTTCTAGCTACTCCACACCCTCACCACAATTGGCTTTTTTAAAAAAATTTAACCATTGTAGGTTTAGAATGTCATTTCCTCATCATTTTATTTTTCATTTCCCCAGTGACTAATGATGCTCAATTGTTTTCATTATTTTCCATTGGTGTATTCTCCCTGGTGAAATGTCTGTTCAAGCTTTTTTCCAATTTCTCAGAAAAATTAGGTTGCTGTTTTTTTACAGTTGAGTTTTGAAAGTTCATTATATATTCTGAGTATAAATCCTTTGTCAGATACATGATTTGTAAATATTTTCTCCCAGTCTGTGCTTGACTTTTCACTCTCCCAGCAGTGCTCTTGGCAGAGCAGAAGTTTTTAATTTTGCTGGAATCCAATTTATCATTTTTTTCTTTTATGGATTATGCTTTGGGTGACACATCTAAGAACCTTTGCATAACCAGGTCATGAAGATTTTCTCCTGTGTGAACTCAAAAGTTGTGATGTCTGACTCATTTGGGGCTGATTTTTGTATAACACGTGAGATTTAGAGCAAGCTTCATTTTTATGCTTATAGATGACCAGTTCAAACCATTTTTTGAAGATTATCCTTCCTCTGTTGAATTGCATTTACATAGTTGTCACAAACAAACTAAGTGTGTCTATAGGAAACTATTGATGTCAATTCAGTTTTATTGATCAGTATGTCCATTCTTTTGCCAATGCTATACTGTCTTGATTAGCTTTGTGGCAAATCTTAAAATCAGCACGATTCTTTCAGCTTTGTTCTTTTTCAAAAGTGTTTCAAGTAGCCTGTATTTTTGCCTTTCCCTATAAACTTGAGGATTAGGTTATCTCTATCTATAAAATTTCCTGCTGAAATTTTTATTGGAATTATGGTAACTATAAATCATTGCCAACTATGTTATGTCTTTGAATCCATGAAGATGTTGTAGCCATATTTTCCATTTATTTAGGGCTTGTTTGAGTTATTTCATTAACAGTTTATAGTTTTTAGCATATTAGATCCTATACATATTTTGTAAGATACATCTTTGGGGAGGGATTGAACTTCTATATATGGTTTAAGTTCATTTTCTAATTGTTCATTGCTAGTATGTAAAAATATAATTGATTTTTGCATGCTGTTCTTATATCCTATAGTTATACTACACTCAGTTATTTGTTCAAGTGTGTGAGTATGTCTGTTCCTTAAAAGTTTCTATTTCTGCACTTATGTTGTTTCCTTTCCAATGTATGCCTTTTATTTATTTTTCTTGACTTATTCTTCACTTATTCCTATTTATTACACTAGCTAAAACCTCCAGTAAAATGTGGAATAAGAGTGATGAAAGAACATCCTTGCCTTGTTCTTGATCTTAGGGGGAAAGCTTTCCATCTTTCACCGTTATGCAGAGTGGGTTTGGTTGATGTTCTTTGTCAGGTGAAGAAAATACCTTTCTGTTCCTAGTTTGCTGAGAGTTTTATAATGAACAGTTTTTTTTTTTTTCCAAATGCATCTTCTACATCAATTGATATGATTGAGTTCTTTCTCTTCTTTAAATTGCTAATATAATGTATTGCATTGATTGCCTTCTAATAGTAAACGAGCCTTTCAGCTATTATTTCTTCAAAGATTTTCTACTGTACATTTTTCTCATCTCCTAATGGGACTTCGATGATATAAAGGTTAAACCTTTTGTTACTGTCCTACATATCCCTACAGTTCTAATCATTTTCTTTTCTGATATTTTCTCTGTCAATTATTCACTTCTGTTGATCTCCTTATAAAATTACTGAATCCTCTGCCATCTCCATTCTGTTACTGAGCCCATCCAATGATTTTTTATTTTAGTTGTTGAATTTTTTCATTTCTAACATTTCCACTTGATTCCTCTTTATGCCTTCTGTTTCTTTGCTGAGGCTTTCTGTATTTTTCAAGAGTGTTTGTTCTGTCTTATTTGTTGGAAAATATAATAACTACTTTAAAGTCTTGGTCAAATAATTCCAATATCTGTGGCATCCCAGCATTGCTGTTGATATTTCCTTGGTTTTTTGTTATGGTGAGTAAATTTGGATTGTATCCTAGACATTTTGAATATTATGTTTTAAGACTTAGGTTGTTTTTTTAATCTTATAACAGATATTGTTTGAATCTTATAGCAGATTTTGTTTTAGGAGGTAATTAACCCTGTAGGGTTCAAATCACAAGTCCTCAGTTTCCCGAGACTTCTGTAGATTGTGGTTTCAATGTTGAGTCTTTGAGAAGTGCTATTGTATCTGTCTGGTGTACACCTAGTGGCAAATCTAGGACTTAGGCAATCGTTTGCCCCATATTTTACTGCTCCAGGTCCCTGGAATCTACTTAGGGTCAGATCCATATACATGCAGCTCAAGAATTCATAAATAACTTTAAGGGTTTGCTTTCCTAAGCCCCTGCCATATCATAATTGCCTTGATAGTTCTGGGTTCCTGGGACTCTGCTCTCCGGCCCAACAGCTAGCACCCTAAAGCTCTGTTTGCCCCCACACTCTTCCACATTTGATTTGGCTGTACCCATCTCAGAGCTGAGCAGAAGCCAGAGGGAGAGCAATAGCAGTGGGGCCCACCACACCCACTGGAATCCACAGCTCTTCTGATTGGAGAAGAAGGTTCCCTGCCTTCCTATTCTGATTTCTTGCCATCTCTCATTGCTCCACAGGATTGCTTGAGGTCTAGGGCACAAGAGAAATGAAAAAAAAATTGTTAAAAAAAAGATAAATAAGAGGTTTCTACACTCTCTAAACATTGGATACCCCTTCTTATTTTTTGAGTCAGAGTAGAGGTCTTCCCTTGGAGCTAATGCCCACTTCTGGGTTCCGGGCTACATGAGTTCACATCAGAGAGACTAGAAGTAAAAAGCGATATTACCACATGTTCTATGGTTTTCTTCCTCAGTCTGCCTGCTTACATTTACTTCTTTGGATGCTCACTAGCTGCTCCAGGCATGGTGTCCAGGCAAATAGCTGATTTCAGTAGGAGAGACACATGTGGTATCCTTCCATCATATACCCTGCAAACTATCTTCTGTTTTTACAAGTGGGAAGCCCAAGGTTCCCTGTACATAGCAGGTTCTTTAAGTTGTCAGTTATTTGGGTCAATTATTTTCTAAAAGTCAGTGTTTCAAAGGACAAACTGTTTTCATTGTGAGGTCTCAGACCTAACGGTAAAAAATTTTCAGTGATGGCAGAAGCTGGGTGAAAGGTACATGGGCCTTCTCTGTAGTACTTTTTAAACTATTTGTATGTTTTTATGGAAACGACTTTAAGCAACTTGGGCTTCCCTGATAGCTCAGCTGGTAAAGAATCCGCCTGTAATACAGGAGACCCTGGTTTGATTTCCTGGATTGGGAAGATCCCCTGGAGAGGGAAAAGGCTACCCACTCAAGTATTCCTGGGCTTCCCTGATGGCTCAGACGGTAAAGAATCTGCCTGCAATGCAAGAGACCTGGTTCAATCCCTGGGTTGGAAAGATCCCCTAGAGGAGGGCATGGCAACCCACTCCAGTATTCTTGCTTAGAGAATCCCCATGGGCAGAGGAACCTGGTTGGCTACAGTCCATGGGGTTGCAAAGAGTTGGACAAGACTGAGTGACTAAGTACACACAGCACATGGAAACGACTTAAATGTCCATCAACAGATGAATGAATAAAGAAGGCATGGTGTATATATACAATAGAATATTAGTCAAATTTTCATGTAAAAAAAATGAAATAATGTCATTTGCAACAACATAAATGGACCTAGAGATTATCATACTGAGTGAAATAGCCAGACAGAGAAAGACAAATATCATATGATACCACTTTTATGTGGAATCTTAAAAAAGTGCTACAAATTAACTTATTTAGAAAACAGAAACAGACCCACAGACAGAAAACAAACTTATGATTACCAAAGGGGAAAGTCAGAGAAGGATCATTTAGAAGTTTTGTATTAACAGATACATACTACTATGCATTAATATAAAATAGATAACCAACAAGGACCTACTGTATCGCAGAGGGAATTGTACTCAGTATTTTATAATAACCTATAAGGGGAAAGAATTTGAAAAAGAATGTATATATAGATACATATTATGTATGTATGTATAGCTC
The DNA here is from genome assembly GCF_032452875.1 of Bos javanicus. Taxonomy (NCBI): domain Eukaryota; kingdom Metazoa; phylum Chordata; class Mammalia; order Artiodactyla; family Bovidae; genus Bos; species Bos javanicus. The sequence continues at coordinate 29,656,123 of NC_083888.1, forward strand.
AATCACTTTGCTGTACACCTGAAACTCAAACAACATTGTAAATCAACTATACTTCAATTTTTAAAAAAGAGTAAGTGAAAGAAAACCAACTATTTGTGTGTTTTTAATTAATTAATTAATTTCAAAATAAAAAGTTCATGGAATATTACTCAAATATAAAAAAGAACACGTTTGAACACAGTTCTAATGAGATGGGTAAACCAAGAGCCTGTTATACAGAGTGAAGTTAAGTCAGAAAGAAAAGACAAATATTGTATATTAATGCATATATATGGAATCTAGAAAGATGGTACTGATGATCTTATTTGCAGGGCAACGAAGAAGACACAGACCTAAAGAACAGACTTTTGGTCACCACGGGGGAGGGAGAGGGTAGGAAGACTCAAGAGAGTAGCATTGAGACATATACATTACCATATATAAAATAGATAGCCACGGATATTTGCTGTATGATGCAGGGAATCCAAAGCTGATGTTCTGTGACAATCTAGAGGGGTGGGATGGGGAGGGAGGTAGGAGGGAGGTTTAAGAGGAGGGGACGTGTGTATGTTTGTGACTGATTCATGTTGATGTAACAGAAACCATCACAATATTGTAATTATCCTCCAATTAAAAATAAAATACAATTTTTTAAAGAAAAGTTAAAAACATACAAGAGTGGGAATCACAGAATGACAGAGGGAAACAGTAGCAGTTCAGTTCACTTCAGTCACTCAGTCGCGTCCGACTCTTTGAGACCCCCACGGACTGTAGCACGCCACGCTTCCTGGTCCATTACCAACTCCCGGAGCTTGCTCAAATTCATGTCCATCGAGTCAGTGATGCCATCCGACCATCGCATCCTCTGTTGTTCCCTTCTGCTCCTGCCTTTGATCTTTCTAGGCATCAGGATCTTTTCCAATGAGTCAGTTCTTCGCATCAGGTGGCCAAAGTATTGGAGCTTCAGCTTCAGCATCAGTCTTCCAATGAATATTCAGGGCTGATTTCCTTTAGGATGGACTGGTTGGATCTCTGTGCCGTTCAAGGGACTCTCAAATGTGTCTCCAACGTCACAGTTCTAAAGCATCAATTCTTCCATGCTCAGCTTTCTTTATGGTCCATCTCTCACATCCATACATGACTACTGGGAAGACCATAGCTATGACTATATGGAACTTCATCAGCAAAGTAATGTCTCTGCTTTTTAATATGCTGTCTGGGTTGGTCATAGCTTTTCTTCCAAGGAGCAAGCATCTTTTAATTACATGGCTGCAGTCACCATCTGCAGTGATTTTGAAGCCCAAAAATATAAAGTCTGTCACTGTCTCCATGTTTTCCCCATCTATTTGCCATAAAGTGATGGAACCGGATGCCATGATCTTTGTTTTTTTGAATGTTGAGTTTTAAGCCAGTTTTTTCACTCTCCTCTTTCACTTTTATTAAGAGGCCCTTCAGTTCCTCTTCACTTTCTGCCATAAGGGTGGTGTCATCTGCATATCTGAGATTATTGATATTTCTCATGGCAATCTTGATTTCAGCTTGTGCTTGATCCAGCTCAGCATTTCACATAATGTACTCTGTGTATAAGTTAAATAAGCAGGGTGACAATATACAGGCTTGATATACTCCTTTCCCAATTTGGAACCAGTCTGTTGTTCCATGTCCAGTTAAAACTGTTGCTTCTTGACCTGCATACATATTTCTCTGGATTTTTTACAGGAAGCAGGTAAGATGGTCTGGTATTCCCATCTCTTTAAGAATTTCCCACAGTTTGTTGTGATCCACATAGTCAAAGGTTTTAGTGTAGTCAATGAAGCAGAAGTAGATATTTTTCTGGAATTCTCTTGCTTTTTCTGTGATCCAGAGGATGTTGGCAATTTGATCTATTATTCCTCTGCCTTTTCTAAATCCAGCTTGAACATGTGGAAGTTCTTGGTTCATGTACTGTTGAAGCCTGGCTTGGAGAATTTTGAGCATTACTTTGCTAGCATGTGAGACGAGTGCAATTGTGCGGTAGTTTGAACATTCCTTGGCATTGCCTTTCTTTGAGATTGGAATGAAAACTGACCTTTTCCAGTCCTGTGTCCACTGCTGAGTTTTACAGATTTGCTGGCATATTGAGCACAGCACATTCACAGCATCATCTTTTAAGATTTGAAATAGCTCAGCTGGATTTCTATCACCTCCACTAGCTTTGTTCATAGTGATGCTTTCTAAGGCTCACTTGACCTCGCACTCCAGGATGTCTGGCTCTAGGTGAGTGATCACACCATCATGGTTATCTGGGTCATGAATATCTTTTTTGTGTAGTTCTTCTGTGTATTCTTTGGAGAAGGCAATGGCACCCCACTCCACCTCTTCTTAATATCTTCTGCTTCTGTTAGGTCCATACTGTTTCTGTCTTTTTTTGTGCCCATCTTTGCATGAAATGTTCCCTTGGTATCTCTAATTTTCTTGGAGAGCTCTCTAGTCTTTCCCATTCAATTGTTTTCCTCTATTTCTTTGTATTGATCACTTAGGAAGGCTTTTCTTACCTCTCCTTGCTCTTCTTGGAACTCTGCATTCAGTTGGGAATCACAGTACAACAGAAGGAAAGAGCAGCAGAGGCTGATAGAAATCTGGCAGAGACCAAGGAGAAGAAGTTGACACCAATCAACCTCCAGGTCAAAGGGTGTGTCCTTACCTGGCTGCTAGCTTCCCTCAGGCCTGCCCTTTGCTTGTTGGTCAAGTGATCCCCTCTGAAACAAAGGTCAGGGTGTATGACTTTGTTCACCAGATTCCTCTGATGTCCCTTCTGCCTGCAGAATAAACTTCTCCACAGGGCACTGAAGTCCCTTCAGCATCTGGTCCTGCTCCATCCCTTCTACCTCATCTCCCACTGCATCCCTTCACCATCCTTCTCCCCAGACACCATCCACATCTGTGCTTTTGTTTAAACTCATGTCTCATGCTGCGCACTACTCCCCACACACTCATCTCATTCTTGATTCTACTTCTCTTCCAAGTTAGACCACAAGCTGCATGATAGGAGAGACCACTCCAGGTTTTGCCCACTGTGTTCCCCCACCACCAGGCACATGCTGGCCCCTTGATAGTGTTTTCTGGCTGCTGCAGATCCAGGAACCAACAACCAGATGGAAATCCTCAGGCACACGGAGACAGACAATGAACAGCATAAATGAGTTAGATGGCATTTTAGTCATTAGTGCTACTGAGAAACCTGTATTAAAGGGAGCAGTAGGGGATGCAGGTATGGGTACAATTTTAAGTTAGTGTTGTCAGAGAAGGCCCAACTTTTAAAAAAATGAAATTTGAGCAAAGATTTGAGGTATGAGAGAGTGGATACCTGGGAAAGAAGTTTCTAGGAAGTTGGGATGAATTGGCTATTCCTTGCCATTTCTCAGAACTTTATAGACTTCTATTATAACAAATATTTGGTTGTGTCTTCTTTGACAATTGATTACATACTTTTTTTCCTCATTAAATTAGAAGTTCTCTGGAAAAGAATCTGAAAAAGAAAATTATGCATAATACATATATGTGTGTGTATGTGTGTATAACTGAATCGCTTTGCTGTACACTTGAAATTAACACAACATTGTAAGTTACATTTCAATTTTTTAAGGTAATAATAGAATCATTCTAAAGGGAGTTTTCCTGATTAAATTAAAACAGAGATATAAATTTTAAAAGAAAAGGAGTTCTTAAAACAGGGGCAGTAGCATAACAGCAATGGTTAACTTTTTTTGGTGCATTGTTTTATGTCAGGCACTAGGTGCTTTAAATGTGATGTCTCATTAATATGTGCAACACATTAACAAAGTCTTAGCTTTCCCATTGTATATGGAAGAAAACTGAGGTAAGGAAAAGTGCTTGAAGTTGCACAGTCAGGACATAGCAGAACCACATGTGAATCCACTGTGACACTAAGTACCAGATTTTTTCCTGCAAAACTGGATCATCTACCATTTATTCCTCTGTCCTTGTAGAGAGTAGTAGCATTTTGTATGCTGTGTCTACTCAGTAGACTAGTCACTGGAGGAATGTTTGAGTAACCTATTTTATGATGTAACTAATTAGCATTTCAAATAAAATACCACTTCAAGAGACCACAAAAACTATTCAAAAAATAGAACTAATAGCTAACATTCATGTGCCAGACACTGTCTGGTCACTGGACATATATTAAAAGTTGGTTTAAAAAATTTTCAAGTCGGAGGCCAAACACATGAGTTGTTTATAAAGTGTCAATTCCCTGCTTAAAGCAACTCACACTTTCACAATAGCTGTGAGTTTCAGGCCTTGCAGCTTTACCAAGATGTTCATTCAGTGTTTCCATCCCTTACTTACATTGCTATCCATGGGGAAAGTATCCTTGAATAAAGAAGCCAGATTACATTTAGAACAAACATTAACTTGAAATTAACATTTCACATGTCCCTAGTCTAATTTTTCATAATCTTTTTGGAATTTGCAAAATTAAGGAAAACGGTAACAAGTGATTTAAATTGTATTCTGAAAATTACATATACACATAGGGAAGCTATGCACATATTTTAAGATGCATGTATGTTTACCAGTTGACTTGGTAATTTGATTAGCAAAGTTTATGGAGTTGTTTATGAGAAAATATACCCTTTTCTAATCCTGAGTCCCTTGGGTTTAAAGTATATTTTGTTGGGAAATTCACAGATGGTGGTCCAGCTACTATGGAGAGGCTTCTCCCAATCACTTGCCAGTCATATTGACAGATAATTTCATTAACCTGTACATTTGACCTTTGAAAATATTCCTGCGATTTAGGGACAGCAGCTGCTTACTTGGATAAACACAGTAATGCTCAAAAAATATACACCCAAGAAATGGGGGAGGAGATGGAAGCAACTCAGGGAAGCATGTGTTTAGTAGAAGTCTCTCCTTAGCCTAACAGATGGTCATGGGATCTACCCACAGGGAACCCACAAGACTGCAGGTGGAGTATTTCAAAGTGGGAAGAGCCCAAAAGCCCTCTGCCTGGAGCCCCACCAGTTGCTGTGGCTAGCCCAGGATACTGTGGCTCCAAGAACCACCCTAACTTACTAAACACCCAGGAAACTGAAGTAGGTTCCAGAATGGTCACTCTTTTCAATTACAGTGAGAAATAAAAGAAATAAAAGGCTGGACTCACCACACCAGAACATCTCTTCTCTTCAATCAAGCTAGATCTGAAGCCCAATCTTAAACACACATCACCTAATTTACCAGGAAAATTCACTGCTCTAGTTTTTTTCAAATTTGTGTGATTAGAGAGTTAATGTGAGCAAGACCCACATCCCTGAGGGGGAGCAAAAAAACAGCCTGGTAACTATGAATCTGAGAGGGAATTAGAAGAGAAGGCCTGATGGCCTCTGGCCAGAGCCAGGATTACCTGTGAGTGTAAAAATACTGAAATGAAACCAGTTTCCTCTGACTACTGTCCTGTCCCCAGAGGGGTGCAGCTCTGCCATTAGATTAGACATATTTGAAATAAAATAACCAAAAAATCCTGTCCAGGATCAAACTTCCAAGACACGTCCTCTGGCCTGGTCCCATTTGAGAGGAAACATTTTCTTTTTAGATGGGTGATTATATTTAAATACATGTGAAAATAAACAAGCCAGTAGGGCGTCTGTAGTGAGTTCTCTTTTGGCATGCTAATCAGTTAAGTACATTCGTCATTTCCTTTCCCTTAAGGAAGATTGTAACCCCAGGTACCATCACTGGCTGCTTGAAATTAAATGCTTCCTCTCTGGAAAGCCAGCCATACCCATTGCAGTCTTTCTGGAGGATATCTCCACCTGGGCTACCCCACCTTTTTGTGTTCTACCTTCCTCTCCTGATAGGCACATTACTCCAGGGCTCCCAGCCCCATGTATTCATTAACATGGACTAAATGGAATTGCTTTGAAGAGGCATCCCCAACAGCTTGTGGATGGACTTCTTAAGGGAGTATGTGATGTAGTTAATAATGCAATGGTGAGATTAGAAATGAAGCAAGATTAGCTCAGTTGATTATTTATTAAAACTGGGTGATGCAGTGTTCATTGCAGCACTGTTTACAATAGCCTGGACATGGAAATAACTTAGATGTCCATTGGCCAATGAATGGATAAAGAAGTTGTGGTACATACACACAATGGAATATTACTCCACTATAAAAAGGAACACATTTGACTCAGTTCTAATGAGGTGGATGAATCTGGAGCCTATTATACAGAGTGAAGTAAGTCAGAAAGAGAAAGACAAATATTGCATATTAGTGCATATATATGGAATCTAGAAAGATGGTACTGACAATCCTACATGCAGGGCGGCAAAGGAGACACAGACATAAAGAACAGACTTTTGGACTCAGTAGAAGGAAAGAGTAGGATGATTTGAGGAAAAAAGCACTGAAACATATGTTACCATATGTAAAATAGATAGCCAGTGGAAGTTTGATGTATGATGCAGGGAACCCAAAGCCAGTGCTCTGTGCTGACCTGGAGGAGCAGGTTGGGGAGGGAGGTGGGGGCAGTTTGGGAGAAAGGGGATACAGGTATGTCTATGGCTGATTCATGTTGATGTATGGCTAAAACCCTCGCAATATTGTAAAGTAATTATCCTCCAATTAAAATTAAAAAAATTTTTAACTGGGTGATAGACACAAATAGATTCATTATAATCTTCTTTGTATTTCTAGATGCTTATACAACTTTCTATAACAATAATTTAAAAGCAGCATTGGTAAACTTCTGCTTCCAGCCAAGATGGGTTAGGAAATGGGTTTACCCTCATGCTTGAGAAAAAGGGAGAGAGCAGTGTATAAGAAATAAGGGCCTAAACTGTAGACATGAAGGTCAGTGATCCCTGAAAGATGGAAAACATACAAGGTACTACTACCTGTGACAGCTGATCTGTCAACCTTGAGAGTTTCCAGGATGTGGTGTGAAGAGGGATCCAAGATGGAGGCCGGCCAACTCCGCATCATGGGGAGTCAGAGCTGGGAGTCAGGGAAGTGAAGGAGATCGGAATACAGAGAGGAGATGAACAGGGAGAAGATAACAATGAACCAAGGGTTTGCCTCTGCTACTCAGCATTTGTGTGAGGAAGTTACATGCAGCTGGGGAAAGAGCCAACTAAGATTAGAGGGAAGAGTGCCCACCGCCAACACAGAGCCACGAACAGTGTCTGTACCAACAGATCAAACAGGAAAAGTACTGAATGTGATTTCTAGAAGGATCTTGCCTCAGTAATGGCAAATAATTAACTGTGGAGTAAAAACTGCCCTGGTCACACCTAACAAACCAGAGAAAAAAGTGAAAATTTTAGTCACTCAGTCGTGTCTGAATCTTTGTGACCCCATGGACTGTAGCTGTTCGTGGAATTCTCCAGGCAAGAATACTGGAGTGGGTAACCATTCTCTTCTCCAGAGGATCTTCCTGAACCAGGAATTCTCATGCATTGCAGGCATTTTTTTTTTTTTTTAAACCATGTGAGCCACCAGGGAAGCTCCAACAGACCATGTTAAGTGAGACCCAAAAGGATCAAATTATTTCCAAGAAATGTAACTACATTCCAGAACAAAGCTGAGTTATAGTTATTAGAATATAAATGCATTCAGCACCAAACTAAAATTCACATTGTCTATCGTCCAATCAAAAGTTAGCAGAGGGGACATCCCTGGTGTCCCAGCAGCTGAGACTTTGCCTTCCAACGCAGGGGTTGCCATTGGATGTGGGTTTGATCCCTGTTCAGAAAACTAAGATCCCACACGCCACAGAGCAACTAAGCTTATGCACCACAACTCGAGAGCCCACATACCACAATGAAGAACCAGCATAGCCAAAAAAAAAAAGAGCAGAAATGCAAAGATGTGGGAAAGCATGACCCATAATGAGAAATTTTATTCATTCAAAACCAACTCAGAGCTAACATAGAAGTTAGGATAATCAGACAGGACGTTAAGAGTTATTAAAAGTTGTAAAAACAGCAGAGATGGATAAATTGTATTCTGTATGTTCAAAAATTTAAGTAAAGGTGTAGAAATATTTTTAAAGACCTAAGTCAAACTTTCAAATATGAAAACTACATAAGATTAGAAATTAACTCAATGGGATTAAGAGCAGATTGAATATTATGGAAAAACAAAGATTAATAAGCATAGAGACATGATAGAAGCTATACAAAATGAAGCAGAAAAAGTAGAATCAAAAAAATTTAAAATGTGTCAGTGAGCTGTAGAAGAAATGTTGTCAGCCTAAAATATGTGTAATTGGAAGAGGAGCGTGAGGGATGAAAAAATAAGTGAAGAAGCTAGCAGTACTTAGGGGAAACTTCATCACTAATCTTTTTAGAAAAGAAACACGGTCTCAAATCAGTGACCTCAGTTTCCACCTTAAAAACTAGCAAAAGAAGAGCAAATTAAACCCAAAGCAAGCTGAAGCAATGAAACAATAAAGGTCAGAACAGAAATAATGAATAAAAACAGTAGGGAACTCAATGAACTCAAGAGTAAATTCATTGAGATCAATAAAACTGGTAAACCTCCAGCCAGATATCAGGGAAAGTGAAGATAAATTCACACATAAAGAATGAGATTGCCTCAGTACAGATTGTATAGACACTAAAACTTTTATAAGGGAATATTATGGACAAGTTTAAACCAATAATTACAACTTATGTGAAATTGACAAATTCCATAAAAGGTACAAACAACCAGAACTGATGCAAGAAAAAGTAAATAATTTGGATGTATCTGTATCTCTTAAGGTGATTTAAGTTGGAGTTAAAAGCCTTCACACGAAGAGAACAGCAGGCACAGATACTTCCCTGATAAATTCTACCACACATAGAAGAAATGATAGCAATTTTATACAAACTCTGCCAGAAAATCAAAGAAGAGCTATACTTAGCATTTCATGCTACAAGACCAACATTACCCTGATACAAAACCAAACAGCCCAGAGCAGATCGTCTTCATGAAGATCAGTGTGAAAACTCTAAACAAAATTTTGGCATATTGAATTCAGTAATATATAAAAAGTATAATACATCATGACCAAGTGGATTTTATTCCAAGAATGCAAAACTAATTTAACATTCAAAATAAATTTGATTTGCCATATTGACAAACCAAAACATAGAAAACTATATGATCATCTCAATAGGTATGTAGAGTCTTTGACAGAATCCAACATTCATTCCTGACTTAAAAAAAAAAAAAAAACACTCTCAGAAAACTAGGTATAGAGGATACTTTCTCAATGTAATGTAGAGTATTTACAAACCAAACAAGGAAACAAAAAGCCCTACAGCTACCAAGATATTTGTGAAAGAAAGAATGCTTTGCACCTAAGACCAGGAACAAGACAAGAATGCCAACTCTCACCACTATATTCAACATTTCCCTGGAAATTTTAGCCAGTGTAGTCAAGCAAAATATAATTTAAAAAACCATCCAGATTGGAAAGGAAGAGTAAGCTATCTCTAGTCACAGAAGGCATAGAGACCTATGTATAAGATCCAGTGGAATTACAAAAATTATTGCAGCTATTAAGTGAGTTCAACAGTGTTGTAGGATATAAGATTAATATACAGATATAAATTCCATTTCTATATATTTGCAATGAATAATTGGAAACTGAAATTTTTAAAAATAACTTTTTCAGTAGCATCAAAAGATATAAAATACTAAGGATAAACCTGACAATAATGTGTAAGACTTACACACTGAAACTATAACACATTGCTTAGAGAAATTAAAGACCTAAATGGAGAAATGTTGCACATCCATGGCATCACAATATTGTTCATTCTCCCCTAATTGATCTTAAACTCAGTACAATCCCACTCAAAATCTTAGCAGAAAACTTAACACACCTATGGGCACTTTATCTTTGACAAAAGATAAGGAATCTACAGTGGACAAAAGACAGCTGCTTCAGTAAGTGGTGCTGGGAAAACTGGACAGCTACCTGCAAACGAATGAAACTAGAATACTTGCTAACACCATACACAAAAATAAACTCAAAATGGATTAAAGACTTAAGTGTAAGGTCAGAAACTACAAAGCTCTTAGAGGAAAACATGGGTAGTATACTCCTTGACATAAATCACAGCAAGATCCTCCATGATCTACCTCCTATAATAATGGAAATAAAAACAAAAATAAATGGGACCTAATTAAACTGAAAAGCTTTTGCATGGAAAAGAAAACAATAAACAGATTAAAAGACAACCCTCAGAATGGGAGAAAATAGTTGCGAATGAAACAACTGACAAAAGATTAATATATAGAAAAATATAAGCAGCTTATACAGCTCAATATTAGGAAAACAAACAGCCCAGTCAAAAAATATGGAATACCTAAATGGGCATTTCTCCAAAGAAGACATACAGATGGCCAATAGACACATGAAAAGATTCTCAACATCACATTATTCAGTTCAGTTCAGTTCAGTTCAGTCACTCAGTCATGTCCGACTCTTTGCGACCCCATGAATCGCAGCACGCCAGGCCTCCCTGTCCATCACCAACTCCCGGAGTTCACTCAGACTCACGTCCATCGAGTCAGTGATGCCATCCAGCCATCTCATCCTCTGGCATCCCCTTCTCCTCCTGCCCCCAATCCCTCCCAGCATCAGAGTCTTTTCCAATGAGTCAGCTCTTCGCATGAGGTGGCCAAAGGAGTTTCAGCTTTAGCATCATTCCTTCCAAAGAACACCCAGGGCTGATCTCCTTTAGAATGGACTGGTTGCATCTCCTTGCAGTCCAAGGGACTCTCAAGAGTCTTCTCCAACACCACAGTTCAAAAGTATCAATTCTTCGGCGCTCAGCTTTCTTCACAGTCCAACTCTCACATCCATACATGACCACAGGAAAAACCATAGCCTTGACTAGACGGACCTTTGTTGGCAAAGTAATGTCTCTGCTTTTGAGTATGCTATCTAGGTTGGTCATAACTTTCCTTCCAAGGAGTAAGCGCCTTTTAATTTCACAGCTGCAGTCACCATCTGCAGTGATTTTGGAGCCCAAAAAGATAAAGTCTGACACTGTTTCCCCATCTATTTCCCATGAAGTGATGGGACCAGATGCCATGATCTTCGTTTTCTGAATGTTGAGCTTTAAGCCAACTTTTTCACTCTCCACTTTCACTTTCATCAAGAGGCTTTTGAGTTCCTCTTCACTTTCTGCCATAAGGGTGGTGTCATCTGCATATCTGAGGTTATTGATATTTCTCCCGGCAATCTTAATTCCAGCTTGAGAAATGCAAATCAAAACTACAGTGAGGTGTCACCTTATACCAATCAGAATGGCCATCATCAAAAAATCTACAAACAATAAGTGCTGAAGAAGATGTGGGGAAAGGGAATCCTCCTACACTGTTGGTTTCAAAGTAAACTGATACAGCAATTACGGAGAACAGTATGGAGACTCCTTAAAAACTAGAAATAAATCTATCATGTGACCCAGCAACCCCACTACCTAAAGAAAACCATAACTGAAAAAGACACTTGTATCCCAGTGTTGATAGCAGCACTGTTTACAATAGCCAGGACATGGACACAACCTAGACATCCATCTATAGATGAATGGATAAAGAAGCTGTGGTACATATGTACAATGGAATATTAGTCAGCCATAGAAAAGAATGAATTTAAGTCAGTTCTAGTGAGGTGCATGAACCTAGAGCTTATTATACAGAGTGAAGTAAGTCAGAAAGAGAAAAACAAATATAGTGTATTAACACATGTATATGGAATCTAGAAAATGATATTGATGAACATATTTGCAGGGAAGGAGTGGAGGCGCAAATGTAGAGAATGGACTTGTAGACACAGGGAGGGAGGAGGACAGTGGGACAAATGGAAAGTAGCATCAGCATATATGTACACTATCAGGGGTAAGATGGATGGCTGGTGAGAAGTTGCTGTGTAGCCCAGGGAGCCCAGTGTGGTGCTCTGTGATGACCTGGAGAGATGGGATGGGGGAGGGGAGGCAGGCTAGGGAGGAAGGGGATGTATGTTTAATTATGGTTGATTTATGGTGTTGTATTCCATAGTTCATCAGGCACTCTATCTATCAGATCTAGGCCCTTAAATCTATTTCTCACTTCCACTGTATAATCATAAGGGATTTGATTTAGGTCATACCTGAATGGTCTAGTGGTTTTCCCTACTTTCTTCAATTTAAGTCTGAATTTGGCAATAAGGAGTTCATGGTCTGAGCCACAGTCAGCTCCTGGTCTTGTTTTTGCTGACTGTATAGAGCTTCTCCATCTTTGGCTGCAAAGAATATAATCAGTCTGATTTCGGTGTTGACCATCTGGTGATGTCCATGTATACAGTCTTCTCTTGTGTTGTTGGAAGAGGGTGTTTGTTATGACCAGTGCATTTTCTTGGCAAAACTCTATTAGTCTTTGCCCTGCTTCATTCCGTACTCCAAGGCCAAATTTGCCTGTTACTCCAGGTGTTTTTTGACTTCCTACTTTTGCATTCCAGTCCCCTATAATGAAAAGGACATCTTTTTTGGGTGTTAGTTCTAAAAGGTCTTATAGGTCTTCATAGAACCGTTCAACTTCAGCTTCTTCAGTGTCACTGGTTGGGGCATAGACTTGGGTTACTGTGATATTGAATGGTTTGCCTTGGAAATGAACAGAGATCATTCTGTCGTTTTTGAGATTGCCTCCAAGTACTGCATTTCGGACTCTTTTGTTGACCATGATGGCTACTCCATTTCTTCTAAGGGATTCCTGCCCGCAGTAGTAGATATAATGGTCATCTGAGTTAAATTCACCCATTCCAGTCCATTTCAGTTCGCTGATTCCTAGAATGTCGACATTCACTCTTGCCATCTCTTGTTTGACCACTTCCAATGTGCCTTGATTCATGGACCTGACATTCCAGGTTCCTATGCAGTATTGCTCTTTACATCATCGGACCTTGCTTCTATCACCAGTCACATCCACAGCTGGGTATTGTTTTTGCTTTGGCTCCATCCCTTCATTCTTTCTGGAGTTATTTCTCCACTGATCTCCAGTAGCATATTGGGCACCTACTGACCTGGGGAGTTTCTCTTTTAGTATCCTATCATTTTGCCTTTTCATACTGTTCATGGGGGTTCTCAAGGCCAGAATACTGAAGTGGTTTGCCATTCCCTTCTCCAGTGGACCACATTCTGCCTGATAGATAGAGTGCCTGATGAACTATAGAATGAGGTTCGTGACATTGTACAGGAGACAGGGATCAAGACCATCCCCATGGAAAAGAAATGCAAAAAAGCAAAATGGCTGTCTGGACAGGCCTTACAAATAGCTGTGAAAAGAAGAGAAGTGAAAAGCAAAGGAGAAAAGGCAAGATATAAACATCTGAATGCAGAGTTCCAAAGAATAGCAAGGAGAGATAAGAAAGCCTTCTTCAGCAATCAATGCAAAGAAATAGAGGAAAACAACAGAATGGGAAAGACTAGGGATCTCTCCAAGAAAATAAGAGATACCAAAGGAACATTTCATGCAAAGATGGGCTCGATAAAGGACAGAAATGGTATGGACCTAACAGAAGCAGAAGATATTAAGAAGAGGTGGCAAGAATTTACAGAAGAACTGTACAAAAAAGATCTTGATGACCCAGATAATCATGATGGTGTGATCACTGACCTAGAGCCAGACATCCTGGAATATGAAGTCAAGTGGGCCTTAGAAAGCATCACTACAAACAAAGCTTGTGGAGGTGATGGAATTCCAGTTGAGCTATTCCAAATCCTGAAAGATGATGCTGTGAAAGTGATGCTGCACTCAATATGCCAGCAAATTGGGAAAACTCAAGCAGTGGCCACAGGACTGGAAAAGGTCAGTTTTCATTCCAATCCCAAAGAAAGGCAATGCCAAAGAATGCTCAAACTACCGCACAATTGCACTCATCTCACATGCTAGTAAAGTAATGCTCAAAATTCTCCAAGCCAGGCTTCAGCAATACGTGAACCATGAACTTCCTGATGTTCAAGCTGGTTTTAGAAAAGGCAGAGGAACCAGAGATCAAATTGCCAACATCCACTGGATCATGGAAAAAGCAAGAGAGTTCCAGAAAAGCATATATTTCTGCTTTATTGACTATGCCAAAGCCTTTGACTGTGTAGATCACAATGAACTGTGGAAAATTCTTCAAGAGATGGGAATACCAGACCACCTGACCTGCCTCTTGAGAAATCTGTATGCAGGTCAGGAAGCAACAGTTAGAACTGGACATGGAACAACAGACTGGTTCCAAATAGGAAAAGGAGTACATCAAGGCTGTATATTGTCACCCTGTTTATTTAACTTATATGCAGAGTACATCATGAGAAACGCTGGACTGGAAGAAACACAAGCTGGAATCAAGATTGCCAGGAGAAATATCAATAACCTCAGATATGCAGATGATACCACCCTTATGGCAGAAAGTGAAGAGGAACTCAAAAGCCTCTTGATGAAAGTGAAAGAGGAGAGTGAAAAAGTTGGCTTAAAGCTCAACATTCAGAAAACGAAGATCATGGCATCCAGTCCCATCACTTCATAGGAAATAGATGGGGAAACAGTGGAAACAGTGTCAGACTTTATCTTTTTGGGCTCCAAAATCACTGCAGATGGTGACTGCAGCCATGAAATTAAAAGTCTCTGTGTATCCTTAAAGCCAAAGTGAATCTCTTATAGGCAACATATAGTTAGGTATTATTTTTTCATTCATTCAGCCACTCTTTGGATTCAAAAATTTAGTCCTTTTACACTCCAAGTAATTATTGACAGATACAGACTTATTATTGCCATTTTGTTTGTTGTTCTCTGATGTCTTTTTTTAAAATTCCTTTGTTCCTTTTCCCTCTTCTGCTGTCTTCCATTGTGATTTGATTATTTTCTATAATGGTATTCTTTTATTTTTACTTTATATTTCACATATCTATATATAGGCTTTTGCTTTGTGGTTATCATGAGGCTTACATAAAACATCATATTTGTGATAGTCTATTTTAAGCTCATACAACTCAACTTTGAACACATGCAAAAGCTCTACATTTTTACACTCCTTGATATGTCATATTTTTATGTCAGGTTTTCTTTGTACATTCTAAATTTGTTAACAAATTTATTGTGATTATTTTTAATACTTTTATCTGAATCTTGATGGTAGGATTATATGTGATTCACCTACCACCATGACAACATTGGAGTATTTAAAATTTTAGCTATATATTTACCTCTATTAGTGAGTTTAATGCTTCATATGTTTTATGTTACCAATTAGCATTCTTTTGTTTCATCTTGAAGAACTCCTTTTAACATTCCTTTTAAAGCTGATCTAATGGTAACAAAAGCATTCAGCTTTTGTCTGGAAAACTCTTTATCTCTCTGTTAATTCCAAAGGACAACTTTGCTGGGTAGAGTATTTTTGGTTGGCAGTATTTGCCTCTCAGCACTTTGAATACCATCCCACCATTTCCTAGCCTGCAAAGTTTTGCTGAAAAATTTGCTGATAGTCTTATGGAAATTCCCTGGTACATAACATGTTACTTTTATCTTGCTGCTTTAAAGATTCTCTTCTTGTGCTTAACTTTTAAGTTTCATTACATTGTGTCTCAGTGTGGGTCTATTTGGATTGAGCTTGTTTGGAATTTGCTGGGCTTCCTGGATCTGGATGTTCCTTTCCCTACATTAGGGAAGTTTTCAGCCATTATATCTTTGAATAGACTTTCTGCCCCCTTCTCTGTCTTATTTTCAAATCCCTGTAATGTGTAATTGATCATCTTTATTATGTCTCTTAAAAGCTCTCTTCACTCTTTTTCATTCTTTTTTTCTTTTTGCTCCCCTGATTGGATGAATACCATGCTCTGTCTTCTGGTTCATTGATCCTTTCTTCTATTTCATCTGATCTAATGTTGAACCTCTATTGAATTTTTAAGTTCAGTTATTGTATTCTTTAGCTCTGTGATTTCTCCTTAGTGCTTTGTTATATTTGCTATTTACTGAAATTCTAACTTTGTTCAGGTGTTACTCTCCTGATGTCAGTGAGCAGCTTTATGGCCATTATTTGGAATTCTCTATCGTGTAAATCACTTATATCCATTTCACTAAGATCTATTTTTAGAGGTTTATCTTGTTCTTCTGTTTGAAACATATTCTTCTATTTCTTCATCTTCCTCAACTCTGTATGTACTAAATAAAACAGCCACCTTCTTCTCCCAAGTCTTGACAGGGTGATCTTGTGTAGTTAAATGAGTCTTATCATTTAGCCCAGCCCAAGCTTTTAATTGTCTCTCAAAACTTTGTGATTTTCCAAGCTACTTTTTTTGCACTTGGTGGCTCCCAGTAGTTGAGAATGTGCCAAGACTGTCAGTGTTCCAAGGGAAGGATCATAGTTAGCACCTAGATGCAGGCCAGTTGGAAGATTAACCCATAGGCACCACCTGGGAAAGAGTATAGTTAAGGCCCTTCCATGGACAGACTTAGAGATGGGCAATTTTTTCCTGCTCCCTCTGTGCCAAGCCTGGGTGTATAGCTCTGGGGTGTGTATTTTGGGGCAGAGGATAGGGAATTCTCCTATACCCACTAGGAACTGCTTCTTCATTTGCTTCAGTCCCATGGGACTTACGAATGCAAATCCTATTGGCTGTCAGAATGAAGAGGTCCTAGGTTCCATTCCTCAATCAGCAGTCTCAAAATATAGGGTTCTAGACATGTGTTCCTTCCAGGGAGATACTGATTTCTTGTTGTTGGATCAGGCTGGAGGAAGAAGATGAAGAAGGTGTCCATCGGTATCACCAGGCTCTGGGGAAGATTATTTCCATTCCCTAGATGCCTTCTCAATTAAAAGCCTCTCCCTCAGGTATCAGGTTTTAAAATATGCAGGTAAACCCCTTTCAGGGAAAGACAGAGAGAGCAACATTTTAGCTTGAGCAGAACATTATATACTTTTCAACTGGCTGCTAAGAATAGATGAAAAGAATATCTCAATGTTGTAAAATTTCCACCAGACCCTTTCCCAAAGCATACAGCTTAAGATAACTTCAGTACAAGATTATCCAGAAAGAATGAGTTCCTGTTAAGGAGGAAAGCATGCCTTTAAGCAAGATATATTGTTGCTATATAATCATTAACACAGTGCCTACCTGACTGCTCAGACATAGAATGTGTACCTCCTCCCTAAGGGGCCTTGAACTGCTTATCAACCTGCCTGAAGTTAACTATATCAATCTCACTGAGCATGATTTTGAGATTCATTTGTGTGTGTATCAGTAGCTTATTTCATTGCTGAGTGATATTCCAGTTATGTGTATATACCTCAGTTAATTTATTTGTTCACTATTGGGCATCTGAGTGGTTTCCAGATCTGGCTGTTACAAATAAAACTGCTAAAGGCATTCTTATGTGTCTTTTTTTAAAAAAATAAATATATTTATTTTAATTGGAGGCTAATTAAATTACAATACTGTGGTGGTTTTTGCCATACATTGACATGAATCAGCCATGGGTGTACATGTGTCCCAAACCCATCTCAAACCCCCCTCCCACCTCCCTCCCCATCCCATCACTCTAGATTCTCCCAGTGCACTGGCTTTGAGTGCCCTGTTTTATGCATCAAACTTGGACTGGGCATCTATTTCACATATGGTATTATACATATTTCAATGCTGTTCTCTCAAATCATCCCACCCTCGCCTTCTCCCACAGAGGCCAAAAGACTGTTCTTTATATCTGTCTCTTTTGCTGTCTTGCATATAGGGTCATCGTTACAATCTTTCTAAATTCCATATATATGCCTTAATGTACCATATTGGTGTTTTTCTTTCTGACTTACTTCACTCTGTATAATAGGCTCCAGTTTCATCCACCTCATTAGAACTGATTCAAATGTGTTCTTATTAAAAACTGAGTAATATTCCATTGTGTATATGTACCAAAGCTTTCTTATCCATTCATCTGCCAGTGGATATCCAGGTTGTTTCCATGTCCTAGCTATTGTAAACAGTGCTGCGATAAACACTGGGGTACACGGACATGTGTCTTTCAATTCTGGTTTCTTCAATGTGTATGCCCAGCAGTGGAATTGCTGGGTTGTATGGCTTTCTCCTTGGAAGGAAAGTTATGACCAACCTAGATAGCATATTGAAGAGCAGAGACATTACTTTGCTAACAAAGGTCCGTCTAGTCAAGGCTATGGTTTTTCCAAGTGGTCATGTATGGATGTGAGAGTTGGACTGTGAAGAAAGCTGAGCGCCAAAGAATTGATGCTTTTGAACTGTGGTGTTGGAGAAGACTCTTGAGAGTCCCTTGGACTACAATGAGATCCAACCAGTCCATTCTAAAGGAGATCAGCCCTGGGTGTTCTTTGGAAGGAATGATGCTGAAGCTGAAACTCCAGTACTTTGGCCACCTCATGCGAAAAGTTGACTCATTGGAAAAGACTCTGATGCTGGGAGGGATTGGGGGCAGGAGGAAAAGGGGACGACAGAGGATGAGATGACTGGATGTCATCACCGACTCGATGGATATAAGTTTGAGTGAACTCCGGGAGTTAGTGATGGACAGGGGGCCTGGCATGCTGTGATTCATGGGGTCGCAAAGAGTCGGACAGGACTGAGCAACTGAACTGAACTGAACTGAACTGATGGCAGTTCTATTTCCAGTTTTTTAAGAAATCTCCACACTGTTCTCCATAGTGGCTGTACTAGTTTGCATTCCCACCAACAGTGTAAGAGGGTTCCTTTTTCTCCACACCCTCTCCAGGACTTGTTTGTAGACTTTTTGATAACAGCCATTCTGACTGGTGTGAGATGGTACCTCATGTGGTTTTGATGTGCATTTCTCTGATAATGAATGATGTTGAGCATCTTTTCATGTGTTTGTTAGCCATCTGTATGTCTTCTTTGGAAAAATGTCTGCTTAATTCTTTAGCCCATTTTTTGATTGGGTCGTTTATTTTTCTGGTATTGAGCTGCATGAACTGCTTATATATTTTTGAGATTAATTCTTTGTCAGTTGCTTCATTTGCTGTAATTTTCTCCCATTATGAAGGCTGTCTTTTCACCTTGCTTATAATTTCCTTAGTTGTGCAAAAGCTTTTAAGCTTACTTAGGTCCCATTTGTTTATTTTTGCTTTAATTTCCATTACTCTGGGAGGTGGGTCATAGAGGATCTTGCTGTGATGTATGTCACAGAGTGTTTTGCCTATGTTTTCCACTAGTTTTACAGTTTCTGGTCTTACATTTAGATCTTTAATCTATTTTGAATTTATTTTTGTGTATGGTGTTAGAAAGTGTTCTAGTTTCATTCTTTTTTTTTATTTTATTTTATTTTTAAACTTCATTCTTTTACAGGTGGTTGACCAGTTTTCCCAGCACCACTTGTTAAAGAGATTGTCTTTTCTCTACTGTATATTTTTGCTTCCTTTGTCAAAGATAAGGTGTCCATAGGTGTGTGGATTTATCTCTGGGCTTTCTATTTTGTTCCATTGGTCTATATTTCTGTCTTTGTGCCAGTATCATACTGTCTTGATGACTGTAGTTTTGTAGTAGAGTCTGAAGTCAGGTAGGTTGATTCCTCTAGTTCCATTCTTCTTTCTCAAAATTGCTTTGGCTCTTTGAGGTTTTTTGTATTTCCATACAAATTGTGAGATTATTTGTTCAAGTTCTCTTAAAAATACCATTGGTAGCTTGATAGGGATTGCATTGAATCTATAGATTACTTTGGGTAGTATACTCGTTTTCACTATATTGATTCTTCTGATCCATGAACATGGTATATTTCTCCATCTATTTGTGTCATCTCTGATTTCTTTCATCAGTATTTTATAGTTTTCTATATATAGATCTTTTGTTTCTTTAGGTAGATTCCTTAGTATTTTGTTCTTTTCATCACAATAGTGAATGGGATTGTTTTCTAATTTCTCTTTCTATTTTCTCACTGTTAGTGTATAGGAATGCAAGGGATTTATGTGTATAATTTTATATCCTGCAACTTTACTATATTCATTAATTAGCTCTAGTAGATTTCTGGTGGTGTCTTTAGAGTTTTCTGTGTAGAGGATCATGTCATCTGCAAACAGTTTTACTTCTTCTTTTCCAATCTGAATTCCTTTTATTTCTTTTTCTTTTCTGATTGCTGTGGCTAAAACTTCCAAAACTCTGTTGACTAATAGTAGTGAGAGTGGGCACCCTTGTCTTGTTCCTGACTTTAGGGGAAATGCTTTCAAATTTTCACCATTAGGGATAATGTTTGCTATGGGTTTATTGTATTTGGCTTTTATTATGAAAGTGAAAGTGGAGAGTGAAAAAGTTGGCTTAAAGCTCAACATTCAGAAAACGAAGATCATGGCATCCGGCCCCACCACTTCATGGGAAATAGATGGGGAAAGAGTGGAAACGGTGTCAGACTTTATTTTTCTGGGCTCCAAAATCACTACAGATGGTGACTGCAGCCATGAAATTAAAAGACGCTTACTCCTTGGAAGGAAAGTTATGACCAACCTAGATAGCATAGTCAAAAGCAGAGACATTACTTTGCCAACAAAGGTTCATCTAGTCAAAGCTATGGTTTTTCTTGTGGTTATGTATGGATGTAAGAGTTAGACTATGAAGAAGGCTGAGCACCGAAGAATTGATGCTTTTGAACTGTGGTGTTGGAGAAGACTCTTGAGAGTCCCTTGGACTGCAAGGAGATCCAACCAGTCCATTCTGAAGGAGATCAGCCCTGGGATTTCTTTGGAAGGAATGATGCTAAAGCTGAAACTCCAGTACTTTGGCCACCTCATGCGAAGAGTTGACTCATTGGAAAAGACTCTGATGCTGGGAGGGATTGGGGGCAGGAGGAGAAGGGGACTTCAGAGGATGAGATGGCTGGATGGCATCACTGACTCGATGGACGTGAGTCTGAGTGAATTCTGGGAGTTGGTGATGGACAGGGAGGCCTGGCGTGCTGCGATTCATGGGGTCGCAAAGAGTTGGACATGACTGAGCGACTGATCTGATCTGATCTGATCTGATATTGAGGTATGTCCCTTCTGTGCATGCTTTCTGGAGAGTTTTTATCATAAGTGGGTGATGAATTTTGTCAAAGGCTTTCTCTGCATCTATTGAGATAATCATATGGTTTTTATCTTTCAATTCGTTAATGTGGTGTATCACATTGATTGACTTATGAATATTGAAGAATCCTTGCATCCCTGGGATAAAGCCCACTTAGTCATGATGTATAATCTTTTTAATATGTTGTTGGATTCTGTTTGCTAGAATTTTTTTGAGAATTTTTACATCTATATTCATCAGTGATATTGGCCTGAGGTTTTCTTTTTTTGTGGCATCTTTGGTTTCGGTTTTAGGGTGATGGTAGTCTCATAGAATGAGTTTGGGAGTTTACCTTCCTCTGAAATTTTCTGGAAGAATTTGAGTAGGATAGGTGTTAGCTCTTCTCTAAATTTTTGGTAGAATTCACCTGTGAAGCCATCTGGTCCTGGGTTTTTGTTTGTTGGAAGATTTTTGATTATAGTTTCAATTTCTGTGCTTGTGATGGATCTGTTAAGATTTTATATTTCTTCCTGGTTCAGTTTTGGAAGGTTATACGTTTTTTTATGGATATGTGGTTTCACTTTTCTTAGATAAATACATAAGAGTAGATATCTAGGATCATAGTTAAATATAACTGGATCATTGGTGGTATGCGTTCAGTTTTAGAGAAACTGCAGGACCTTTTCATATAGTGTTTGTATTGTTTTATACTTCCACTGTAACAGTGTATAACAGTTCCAGTTGCTCCATAATCTTAATGAACAATCTTTGGTGTTGTCATCTTCTTTACTTCAGCCATTCTGGTGCACAGGTAGTGATATCTTGCAGCACTTCTTGTATTACTTAAAATCAGGAATGTTTACGTCATCAAAGTCTGGTGTCATGGTGAATTTTTTTTTTGTATTGCTACTGAATCACCCCAGAATTTAGCAGCTTAAACCACCTCTTGTATACATTCACATACCATTTCAGAGGACTGAGAACCCAGAAGTGACTTAGCTGTGTGGTTCTGGTTCCATCTTTCATGAGATTATAGTCAAGTTTGAGCTGCATCATCTGAAGCTTGACTGAGATTGAGGGATCTGTTCCGGGATCCTTACATGGTAGCCAGCGGGTCTCCACTCTTCATTGGCGCTTGGCCGGGGACTTCAGTGTCTCACTACATGCCTGATATCCTCATAAGATATGAGTTGATTGAGAGACAGAGGGAAAGGGATGGAGGGAAAGAGGGAATTGAGACAGAACCCGCAGTATTTCACAATGTAATCTTGGATGGGACATCCTATCACTTCTGCCATATCTGGGCACACACAAACCAACTCTGGTAGAATGTGGAGGAGATGAAACAAAGGTGTAAGTAACAGTAGGTGGGACCTCTGGGGGCTGTTTTGAAGTCTGGCTACCACATGTGGAAGAAGATAGAAGCAGCTACTGACAAGGGAGGGAAATTGTTGTCTGGGCTGATTGGAATATCAATCAGCTGAAGTGTTTCTGTGAAGCTTGCTGAAGCTGGCCATCCTGTGTCCAAGTTCTAGTCTACCGCTTCCTAGCCTGCTGGAATCGTTGGACCAAGGGGTTTAAATCTGAGCCTCAGTTTCTGCAGATATAGAATGGTGGTGTGATTAAATGAAATCATACATGTACAGCACTAAGTACATAAGGGCCGAGGTAGAGGGGGGTTACCAGTGCTTCATACAAATTGCAGTTTTATGCCCTTCACCCGATGTAATTTTATCTCATTTCAGTGTCAAGGACTAGATGTGCCAAAGCCCATCTGGGAAGATCCTGATGGACTACTGATAAACCCTTGGAAAAGACCAGCTTCAGATTCATTTTCTGTTTGTTTCCTGATATTTGGGAAGTTTTATTCTATCACTGTGTGTCACTTGCCCTATTAATCATGGCTCTTCCTCTAATGGTTTGTTGTGAAATGTTAATGCTTATTCCATGATCTAGGAACTGTTAGCATACTTCCCTCTTGCCTGAATTATTTTGGTGATATAATCAGGCTCATAAGAATAAGTAACACTGCTTTTAATTTGGTATTAACTTTGGACTAACAGTGAGTCATAATAGACTAATTTAAAAGGGACAAGTGTATAAAATTATGTGCTTATTTATATTTTTATATCTGTATTTATAAGTATTCTATTTACATTTTGTTATATATTAATAACTTTTCCCCACTTTTTAATAGTTCATTTCTTTTTAATAAACATACACACATTACAACCCCAGTAGGGACAAAACAGTGTTCAGTTAAAAGCCTTTCTATCTCCTCTTCATCTAGTTTCCATCCCCGGATGCTTTTAAAACCAGATGTATTCTGAGTAACAACCTAACATATGACATTGTACAAAACCTGGTAAAAAGTCAACTGCAAAGTATTTACAATTTAAAACCAAAAAACACAAAGTTTTAAATTTTCTTATTGAAGTATAGTATGCACATAGAAATTACAAAAAGTATAAGTTTAGAGCCTAATGAATTCTCATAATTCATCACTGATAATCATCATTGACAGAAATTAAAAACTATGACATTACCAGATGCCCAGAAGTCCCTTTCCTCCCTGCTCCTTTTACTAACCTTCCTTCTCTCCAAAGGCAACCACAACTGTAGTTTCTAACATCTTAGATTTGTTTTTTTTCCATTCTTGAACTTTGTATACATGTAATCATATAGTATATATTCTTGTATGTCTGACTTCTTTTGCATATAGATAGAGACAGAGAGAAAGACTGAAAAAGAGATAGAGACTGAGACAGAGACAGATATAGAGATAGATATGGAGACAGAGATAGATCCAGCTTTCCAGGGTTATTAAGTCTTTCCAAAGAACAACCTTTTGGCTTTATTAATTCTTTCTGTTGTTATTTCTCTATTTCACGAAGCTCTGATCTTACCTTTATAAATGCTTACTATATTTGATTATAGATCTATCATCTCACTGATTTTTCTTTGACTGTTCTTTGTCCCTTTTTTTCCCCTTCTTTTGGTTAAAATTGCTATTCTTTTTAACCGGTTAATATGTGTACTTGAATCGGGGTGGGCAAACCTTTCTGCAAAAGGACAGATACTCTAGAAGAAGGCAGTGGCACCCCACTCCAGTACTCTTGCCTGGAAAATCCCATGGACGGAGGAGCCTGGTAGGCTGCAGTCCATGGGGTCGCGAAGAGTCAGACACGACTGAGCGACTTCACTTTCACTTTTCACTTTCCTGCATTGGAGAAGGAAATGCCAACCCACTCCAGTGTTCTTGCCTGGAGAATCCCAGGGATAGGGGAGCCTAGTGGTCTGCTGTCTGTGGGGTCGCACAGAGTCGGACACGGCTGAAGCGACTTGGCAGCAGCAGTAAACACATTAGGCTTTGCAAGCCGTGTGCAGTCTCTGTTACATATTCTTTTTTTAACTATTTAAAAATGTAAAAGCTGTTCTTATCCTGTGCACTGCACAAAAACGGGCAGGCTGGAATTGGCCTGCAGGCTATAATTTGCCAACACCCAAGTTAGATTATTGATGTTCAGTTCAGCCTTTTCAAATATTTATATTGAAGGCTAGACATTTCTGCTAAACTGACAAGCTTTTAAGGATTTTTCTGTTTATCTTTTTGTCACTAATTTCTAACACACAACACAAAACAAGGC
Organism: Bos javanicus; assembly: GCF_032452875.1. Taxonomy (NCBI): domain Eukaryota; kingdom Metazoa; phylum Chordata; class Mammalia; order Artiodactyla; family Bovidae; genus Bos; species Bos javanicus. The sequence goes on from NC_083888.1 coordinate 29,680,779, forward strand.
AAGGGCAAGCACTAATTCAGCTAGTAAAGATACACAAACCACCTTTGGATTCAGTATATACAGACAGTGAAAAGAAGAGTAGCCAGAGGTGGCAGGCCCTAGGTCCTCATCCCTCACACCAAAAAGGTGGACACTGAAACACTGGAGCCACATGTCTGCAATGTGAGCCATGGGATCCCCATGGCTGAGGAGTCAGCTCTAGGGTGCACTTAAATCTATACTATTTTCATCTGCTGGTTCTATCAGTTACTGAAAGCACCTGTTCAAACCTCCAACTGTGATTATGGATGTGTATGTTTCTCCTTTATTTTCTTTTGGCTTTTGCTTTATATACTTTGAGGTTAAGAACATTTAGTCTTGTCACATCTTCCTGTTGGACTGTGATTCCATTATCATAATCAACACTTTTTCTTCTAACTTTATTAAAATTTTATTTTCTTTAAAGTCTGCTTTCCCAAAATAAGTATTTCTATATTCATTTGGTTAGTGTTCGCACTGTGTTTTTCTTTTTACTTTCAACCTTCCTGACACCTTGTATTTAAGATGTAGCTCTTCTAAGCAATATATAATTAGGGTTTTTTTATTCAGACTGATTATCTATAACATGGAGTATTTAGTTTACCCACGTTGAATGTGATAACTGATATATTTGGTTATAGACCTAATATCACACTGTTTTTTTTTAAATTTTATTGTTAATTGGAGGATAATTGCTTTACACTGTTGTGTTGGTCCATCACACTGTTTTTCCTATCTGCTCTTTGTTCCATTTTTTCATCCTTCTTGACTTATTTTGTGTAAATCAAGGTATTATTTATTTTTCACTTTCTGATTTCTTAGCCATGAATCCCTTAGTATTTTTTAGCAGTAACTATAGAGATTATAACATGCACACTTGAAAACAGAGTTCCCCCTTAAATTAGTGCCTCTGCCACACTTCAGATAGTTCATGGAACTCAGAATTTAACTCCATTTACCCCCTCCTGACTTTTGTGCTAATTCTGTCCCATAATTTGATTCCATTTTAAACCCCATAAAGCAAGCATCATTCTCTATGAAATTAGTACTTACTTAGACATTTTAGAAACTTTCCACTGCTTTTTTATTCTTTCCTGGACCTCTGGGCTCCAATCTGGGATTATTTCCTTCTGTCTAAAAAACCCCCTTAAGTATTTTCCTTAGTGTGGTACACTGGCAATAAATGCTGCCAGAATTTACCTGGATTTTTTTTAAATTTTGCTTTTACCTTGGAGGAGAATTTTTACAAGATACAGGGATCTAGACTGTCATTTGTTTTCTTTCAGTGCTTTGAATATGTCATTCCATCTTCTTTTGGCATTCATTATTCCATTAAGGAGTCAATTGTGTATCTTCTTATTGCTCATCTGAAGGTAATATGTTTTTTTTTTTCCTCTTCCTGGCTCTAAAATTCTGTTCTTCCTAATAGATTTCCAGCATTTCTTTGGGGTTCACATGTGTGTAAGTCACTTATTTGTGTCCAACTCTGTGACCTTATAGATTGTAGCCCACCAGGCTCATCTGTCCATGGAATTTGCCAGGCAAGAATACTGGAGTGGGCAGCCATTCCCTTTTCCAGGGGATCTTCCCAACCCAGGGGTTGAACCTGGGTCTCCCACATTGTAGACAGATGTCATTTCTGAATCTGTGGCTTGATCTCTTTCATGAATTTTAGAAAATTCTCTCAATATATTTTTTAAAATATTTTTTCTTTCTGGGACTCAATTATACGTATTTTGGATACAATGCTCCTTGCCTGTGCTTATGCTTATAGATTTACACTTATTTTCTTATTCACCACCCTCCTGCCCCTGCTCTGTTTGTATGTGTGTGTGTGTGTGTGTGCGCGCACGCACACACATGAGCTTCAGACAGGAGTTTTCCTTCTGACCTGTCTTCCAGTTTATCAGTTTTCTTTATGTGAGTACCAAGTCAACTCTCAAACCTACCCATTGAGTTTTTAGTTATTCTGTTTTTCACTTCTAGAGTTTCCATTTGGCTTATTTTACATTTCCCAGTTCTCTACCAAAATTCTTTAACTTCAACGTATTTGTTATAATTAAAGTATATGTTTGTTGAGATCTGTTTTTCTGTTCCTACTGTTTGGTTTTCTGTTATTTCTCTGTCTGTCTTAATTTCTCATCTTCCTGATCATTTTAATAAATGCTGGATATAGGATTATATATTAAAATTTTAAGGTACAAATTTAGGCTCTAGATGAGTTTATCATTTTCCAGAGAGGATTCAATTTGCTTATTTCAGGCAGTTTGGATTGGGGTATTAACAATGCAAGACTACTTTAATAAAATAATCTGAGATTTAAGTGATCTGAAGTTGGACTTATTTCCATAGTATGACTGCTCTACTTCTAATTCACTCTGACTCTTGAGATGTCATCCTTTCAGGTCCCAACTAAGAGCTCAGGTTGTTGACCAAGGTCTGTTTTTCTCCATGAACCTTGAACTCAGTTTTTGTCTTCCAAGATCAAGATTTGTTGAAAGATCTGCCCACTTTTCAGCCTCTCAGCCACTGTTCTCATCATTGGTGATATTCCCAGTAGGGAAAGTGACTCTCAGTGCAAGTCTCACCTCCCCTATCGTCGTTCTCCTCCCAGATCTTAGCCTTAAAATTCCGCACTGCCCTTGTGTTCTCAGATGTTATCAAAGAGGCTTCTTTCTTATACCTTGCCATGTTTTCTAAGTTATTCCAATGTGTGTTAGTCTGAAACAACCTAGTCTTCCATTGCCAGAAACAAACCTCCCAAGTATGATTTGAATTTGTTTACTGTGATATCAGTGATCAACACTTCAGTATTAAAATAAGCATACAGTAGTTTTATGTATGGTATTTTTAATTAAAAAATCCCTAATTGGCTGATGTCAGCATTTAGCTTTTCTTAAAATAGTATTACTTAACTCACGTGTGGGAAAAATGTGGTTGTAAATATTGCCTATTTAATTCCCAGGTTGATTACGTCCTTCAAAAACAGAAGTTGTACATTAGACAGTTAATGTGACAGATATCAACATCAGCTATGTCACTTTGCAGTGTTGTTGTTTATTCAGATGAATTGTGTATAGGATATATAGTTCCATTGCTATTAGATGTCATACATTTTGGCAGCAAAGGGAACTTTTCAAAACTATGAACACTGATTGTCTGCCATGGTTTACATTTTACAAGTCATGTTAGAAAATTCAGTTAATTTTGTTAACCATCTAAATCCTGACCAATTTATTTTAAACAGCTCCACGTGACAGTAGTATTAAGAATGACTTCCCATGTTGAGAGGCATGTGACATGTTTCCAGGTCTACTTTTTTGCAATGTTAAAAGCATTTATTGAACAAGTGCTATGGTAAATAAAGTGAAAGTGAAGTCGTTCAGTCAAGTCCAACTCTTTGCAATACCACGGACTGTAGCCTATCAGGCTCCTCTGTCCATGGCATTTTCCAGGCAAGAGTACTGGAGTGGGTTGCCATTTCCTTCAAAAACGAATATAAATCAACTCCTTCCCTAAGAGGAATTATAGTCTAGTAGGCATGACAAAATGAACATTACCCACCTTCCTCTTTTGTCCTCTTGCTGCTTACAATCCTCCTTTGCTGTCTCTTGTAACAGAATATCTTTGTCTTCTGTTCCTTATATTCTCTTGGTCCAGCTCCTTGTGTTTCTGTGTGTGTTTATAACTGGAGGCCTCTAAAAGCCTGCCCCAGGTCTGCAGCCCCTTGTATCTCCCTGAGGCTAAAATCAACTTGCCAGGGCTTTGCAAGTGAAGATTGTAAAACAGTAAAGTTTCAGAATAACCCTGTCAATCTAGCCAGAGATGCTGATATGAAATCTAGGTTATTCTGTCTTTGCTTGCCAAACATTGCAAGCCAAAACTAGTGGTGACTGGAATATTAGGAGGTATGCAGATCACTGGATTCAAACTGGTGATTTTGGTGGAGGGTCATCTAGATGTTTAACTTAGGCTGAGATAAATGAGCTGTGTTCATAATAACGTCCTCCTGTAATGGAGACTGACTCCATGAATATCCAGAAAGGCCCATTGATATCAATACCAGCACTGCTTCCACAGTGTGGTTCCCCACGTCCTCCACAGAGATAGCTCAGTGCTCGGGGTGTGAACCTCATCCTTCATCACTTCCTGCCCATGTGCAGCCAGCACAGTCTCGCTTGTGACTAGAGAAAGGCAGAGGGATGGGAGGAGGGCCCTGCTCCAGAGCCACAGCCTCAGACCCTTCATGCAGTGCTGCGGCAGCCACTTGGGAATGTAGAGATCGGAGTTCCTATTTAATTAATAGATGTTTGGCCTCAGGCATAGATTAAACCATTTCAGAAAATGAATCTGAAAAACTCGTTCATTGTTCTGCACTTTCAACAGTTGGTTCCATAATTTCAGACCTCAGTTCCCAGTGGATGGGTGATGGTGGGGGGTGGGGGCGGTGAGCATGAAGGTGCCTCGGTGGCTTTCTCCCCAGGAAACTCCTGGCCATGCCATGCTTGCAGATTCTACACTGCTCGTGCACCTGCATGTTGGGAACTGCCCACGGCCCTGCCCTGTCAGGATATAGGCCCAAGGGGCAGCTGTCGTCTGCTCACCTGAGCCTGGGTTGGTGCTCAGAAAAGGGCAGCTGGGGTTTCAGACGCAAGCAGCCCTGCAAAACTGAATGCGTGCACGACCGCGGTCCCCAGTGCACCCCTGTGTGTCCGTGTGTCCCCCACACCCTTCACCATGCAGGCACCCTTCTGCGTCCGTGCCTGCCCTGGAGGGAGATAGAGTAATAGCTGCCCTCCGGAGCCTAAGTGTGCACATACAACAGTGCACACACACACTCACACACTGCACAGTCGCCATCCATACCCACCACACACACCACATAGCATATTCACCCTGCACACCCACCATTCAACCCCTGCCAGACAGCACACACGCTCATCACTTCATATACATCACACACACACACATGTGCAAACATCTCACATGCACACCCACTTTACATGCATTCACATGCCCCCTTGTGCACACACCTCATATCTCACCACATATAATGTGCACATAGGACATACAACATACACGTCACACACCAATCACATACACCACACGTGCCATGCAACCTAGCACGTAATACACCCCACACACCATACAAGGCACATATACTACACATGCAAAAGACCCCTCACCCCACCACAAATGCATGGAAAGTCTGCAGACCATGTCAGACCTTGTCTGACATATGCCACACAAGGCACCAGAAATACTCATTACACATGCACATACCATTGACAGAACCCTATACCCACTCCACCCCCTTCCTGTATATAAGGCACACACGCACATTATAGCCCATGCACGTAGCACACACACAACACACGAGCTCACTCCACACCACAGGTCTGTCAGCACCTGCCCCTGCCTCTGCCTTTGATGCTGTATCCCGGCTCTTCCCTGTCCCTTCTGGCCACTTCCCGGTCACCCTTGTGAATGAGGGCAGGGTAAGGGCCTCATCTGGACAGAAAGAGGAAAGGAATAGGAATGAGGAAAGGAATGCAAATGTTTCAGTTAGGATTGAAAATATGTATGTATCTTATATAAGGCGATGGCACCCCCCTCCAGTACTCTTGCCTGGAAAATCCCATGGATGGAGGAGCCTGCTAGGCTACAGTCCATGGGGCCGTGAAGAGTTGGACACGACTGAGCGACTTCACTTTCACTTTTCACTTTCATGCATTGGAGAAGGAAATGGCAACCCACTCCAGTGTTCTTGCCTGGAGAATCCCAGGGACAGGGGAGCCTGGTGGGCTTCTGTCTGTGGGGTCGCACAGAGTCGGACACAACTGACGTGACTTAGCAGTAGCAGCATATACATACAAATATTTTAAAATGATACACACACATAACTTTTATGTTTAGGTATAATTTGCTATTTCTGAAACAAAAATTCAATTTGTGTCTCCAGCATCAGTTCAGTTCAGTCTCTCAGTTGTGTCTGACTCTGCGACCCCATGGATTGCAGCACGCCAGGCTTCCCTGTCCATCACCAATTCCCAGAGCTTGCTCAAACTCATGACCATTGAGTAGGTGATGCCATCCAACCATCTCATCCTCTTTCCTCCCCTTCTCCTGCCTTCAATCTTTCCCAGCATTAGGGTCTTTTCCAATAATTCAGTTCTTCGCATCAGGTGGCCAAAGTATTGGAGTTTCAGCGTCAGCATCAGTCCTTCCAATGAATATTCAGGACTGATTTATTTTAGGATAGACCAGTTGGATCTCCTTGCTGTCCAAGGGACTCCCAAGAGTCTTCTCCAACACCACAATTCAAAAGCATCAATTCTTTGGTTCTCGGCTTTCTTTATAGTCCAACTCTCACATCCATACATGACTACTGGAAAAATCATACCTTTGACTATACACACCTTTGTCAATAATGTCTCTGCTTTTTACTATGCTGTCTAGGTTTGTCATAGCTTTTCTTCCAAGGAGCAAGCGTCTTTTAATTTCATGGCTGTAGTCACAGTCCACAGTGATTCTGGAGCCCAAGAAAGTGAAGTCTGTCACTGTTTCCACTGTTTCCCCATCTGTTTGCCATGACGTGATGGGACCAGATGCCATGATCTTAGTTTTATGAATGTTGAGTTTTAAGTCAGCTTTTTCACTCTCCTCTTTCACTTTCATCAAGAATCTCTTTAGTTCCTCTTTGCTTTCTGTCATAAGGGTGGTATCATCTGAATATCTGAGGTTATTCATATTTCTCCCGGCAATCTTGATTACAACTTGTGCTTCAACCAGTCCAGCATTTCACATGATGTACTCTGCATGTAAGTTAAATAAGTAGGGTGACAATATACAGCCTTAACATATTCCTTTTCCTATTTGGAACCAGTGTGTTGTTCCATGTCCGGTTCTAACTGTTGCTTCTCGACCTGTATACAGATTTCTCAGAAGGCAGGTAAAATGGTGTGGTATTCCCATTTCTTTAAGAATTTTCCAGTTTGTTGTCATCCACACAGTCAAAGGATTTAGCCTAGTCAATGAAGCAGATATTTTTCTGGACTCTCTTGCTTTTTCTATGATCTAACAGATGTTGGCAATTTGATCTCTGGTTCATCTACCTTTTCTAAATCCCAACTTGAACATCTGGAAGTTCACAGTTCACGTACTGTTGAAGCCTAGCTTGGAGAATTTTGAGCATTCCTTTGCTAGTGTTGTGAGATGAGTGCAGTTGTGTGATAATTTGAACATTCTTTGGCATTGCCTTTCTTTGGGATTGGAATAAAAACTGACATTTTCCAGTCCTGTGGCCACTGCTGAGTTTTCCAAATTTGCTGGCATATTGAGTGCAGCACTTTCACAGCATCATCTTTTAGGATTTGAAATAGCTCAACTGAAATTCCATCACCTCCACTAGCTTTGTTCATATTGATGTTTTCTAAGGCCCACTTGACTTTGCACTCCAGGATGTCTGGCTCTAGGTGAGTGATCACACCATCGTAATTATGTGGGTCATTAAGATCTTTTTGTGTATTTCTTTTGTATATTCTTGCCATCTCTTCTTATTGTCTTCTGCTTCTGTTGGATCCATAACGTTTCTGTCCTTTATTGTGCCCATGAAATGTTCCCTCAGTATCTCTAATTTTCTTGAAGAGATCTCTAGTCTTTCCCATTCTATTGTTTTTCTCTATTTTTTTGCATTGATCACTTAGGAAGGCCTTCTTATCTCTCCTTGCTGTTCTTTGGAACTCTGCATTCAGATGGATATATCTTTCCTTTTCTCCTTTGCCTTTAACTTTTCTTCTTTTCTCAGCTATTTGTAAGGCCTCCTCAGACAACCATTTTGCCTTTTTGCAGTTCTTTCTCTTGGGGATGGTTTTGATCACTGCCTTCTGTACAGTGTTACAAACCTCCATCCATAGTTCTTCAGGCACTCTATCAGATCTAATCCCTTGAATCTTTTTGTCACTTCTACTGTATACCTGAGTGGTCTAGTGGTTTTCCTACTTTATTCAATTTAAGTCTGAATTTTGCAATAAGGAGTTCATGATCTGAGCCATGGTCAGCTCCTGGTCTTGTTTTCCTGATGGTATAGGGCTTCTTCATCTTCAGCTGCAAAGAAAATAATCAATCTGATTTCAGTATTGACCATCTTGTGTTGTCCATGTGTAGAGCCATCTCTTGTATTGTTGGAAGAAAGTGTTTGCTATGACTCTTGGAAAAACTCTGTTAGGCTCTGCCCTACTTTATTTTGTACTCCAAGGCCAAGCTTGCCTGTTACTCCAGGTATCTCTTGACTTCCTACCTTTGCTTTCCAGTCCCCTTTGATGAAAATGTCATCTTTTTTGGTGTTAGTTCTAGGAAATCTTGTAGGTCTTCATAGAATCATTCAACTTCAGCTTCTTTGGCATTAGTGGTTGGGGCATACACTTGGATTACTGTGGTGTTAAATGTTTGCCTTGGAAACAAACAGATCATGCTGTCATTTTTGAGACTGCACCCAAGCACTGCATTTCAGACTCTTCTGTTGACTATGAAGGCTGCTCTATTTCTTCTAAAGGCATTCTTGCCCAGAGTAGTAAATATAATGGTCATCTGAATTAAATTTGCCCGTTCTGATCCATTTTAGTTCACTGACTCCTAAAATGTTGATGTTCACTCTTGCCATCTCCTGTTTGATTACTTCCAATTTAGCTTGATTCATGGACCTAACATTCCAGGTTCCTGTGCAATTTTGTTCTTTACATCATCAGACTATAATTTCATCACCAGTCACATCCACATCTGATCATTGTTTTTGCTTTGACTCAGCCTCTTCATTCCTTCTGAAGCTATTTCTTTGCTCTTCTCTGTAGCATATTGGGCACCTGCTGACCTGGGGAGTTCATCTTCCAGTGTCATATCTTTTTGCCTTTTAATACTGTTCCTGGGGTTCTCAAAGCAAGAATACTGAAGTGGTTTGCTATTCTCTTCTCCAGTGGACCATGTTTTGTCAGAACTCTCCACCATGACCCGTCCTTCTTGTGTGGCCCTACATGGCATGGCTCATCGTTTTATTGAGTTAGACAAGGCTGTAATCCATGTGATCAGTTTGGTTAGTTTTATGTAATTGTGGTTTCCATTCTGTCTTCCCTCTGATGGATAAGGATAATAGGCTTCCTGATGGGAGGGACTGGCTATGGGGGAATCTGGGTCTTGCTCTGATGGGTGGAGCCATGTTCAGTAAATCTTTAATCCAATTTTCTGTAGATGAGTGGGGCTGTGTCCCTCCCTGTAGTTTGGCCTCAGGTAGGGGTACTATGGTAGGGGTAATGGCATTAATGGCAACCTCCTTCAAAAGGACTTATGCCAGCACACTGCAGCTCCCAGGACTGTTGAATTCAGTGCCCCAGCCTCACGGAAGGCCACTGTCGACCCAAACCTTTGCCAGAGACTCCTGGACACTCACCGGCAAATCTGAGTTAGTCTCTTGCGGGATCACTCTGCCTTTCTCCTGGGTCCTGGTGCACACAAGGTTTTGTTTGTGTACTCCAGGAGTCTGTTTCCCCAGTTCTGTGGAAGTTCTATAATGAAATCCCACTGGCCTTCAAAGTCAAATGCCCTGGGGGTTCTCAGTCCCTTTGCCATATCTCCCAGTTGGGAAATCTGTGGTGGGCCCTAGAGCTTTTGCAACAGCGTGAGAACATCTTTGGTATAATTGCCCTCCAGTTTGTGGATCTACTACTTGGCGGCTTTGTGGTGGGGCTGATGGCGACTCCTCCAAGAGGACCTAGGCCACGTGCTGTGCCTCCCAGGTCTGCTGCAGCCAGAGCCCCTGTCCCCACGGCAGGCCACTGCTGACCCATGGCTCTGCAGGAGACACTCACACACTCAAAGGCAGGTCTGGCTCAGTCTCTTGTAGGGCCTCTGGGTCCTGGTCCTGGGTCCACACAAGGTTTTGTTTGAGCCCTGCAAGCATCTCTGGTGGATATGGGGTTTGAGTCTAAACATGATTTTGCTCTTCCTACCATCTGGTTGGGGCTTCTCCTTTGCCCTTGGACGTGGAGTATCTTTTTTTGGTGGGAGCCCACATTCTCCTGTCAATGATCGTTCAGCGGTTTTTGCAATTTTGGAGTTCTAGAAGGAGAAGACGAGTGCATGTCCTTCTGTTCCACTATCTGGTGACTTGTGGGACACTGTTGTTTCTCTGTTTTGTACATAGTAGTTTGTATCTGCTAATCCCCAGCTCCTAATTTATCCCTCCCTAACCACCTTCCCCCTTGGGTAACCATAAGTTTGTTTGTTGTGTCTGTCAATCTATTTTTGTTTTGATATAAGTTCATTTGTATCATATTTCGATTCCACACATAAGTGATATCATATTATATCTGTCTTTGTCTGACTTCACTTCATATCACAATCTCTAAATCCATCCATGTTGCTGCAAATGGCATTATTTCATTCTTTTTATGGCTGAGTATTGTATATATACACCACATACTTTGTATCTATTCATCTGTTGATGGACATTTAGGTTGCTTCCATGCCTTGGCTATTGTAAATAGTACTGCAGTGAACACTGGGGTGTGTATATCTTTTCAAATTAGTTTTGTCTGGATATATGCCCAGGAGTAGGATTGCTAAATCACATGGTAACTCTACTTATAGTATTTTTAAGGAATCTCCATACATACTGTTCCATGCTGTACCAATATACATTCCCACCAACTGTGTAGAAGGTTCCCTTTTCTCCACACCCTCTCCAGTGTTTATTATTTGTAGAGCTTTTGATAATGGCCATTCTGACTGGTGCAAGGTGATATCTCATTGTAGTTTTGATTTGCATTTCTCTAATAATTAGCAATGTGGAGCATCTTTTCATTTGCCTATTGGCCATCTGTAGGTTTTCTTTGGAGAAATGTCTATTTAGGTCTTCTGCTCATTTTTTTGATTGAGTTGTTTGAGTTTTTATTATTGAGTTGTATGAGCTATTTGTATATTTTGGAAATTAAGCCCTTGTTGGTCACGTCATTGCAAGCTTTTTTCTGAATGTAGCTTTCAAAAAAAATCTTAGGGAATGCCCACAGGTCAAATGAATGGGGCTGTTCTGACTGCCACCATGGCCAGGAGCCTGAGCCTCCCTTAGGAACAGCATCATTGCTGTAGAACCACAAGGCTCACTGGGTCCCCTGACAACCATATCCCAGACAAGCCCAGCCCAGCTCCCTGGAAACCTCCAGGGTTCACCCAGATCATATGATGTCAGGCCATGGCTGGGCAGGAAATTGCCCTACTTTCCTGAAAGTCTCGGAGCCTTTTCCTGATCCTCCACCATCCATCCATCCATTGGGAAATACTGCTGACTTTCCTTCAAGAAGCCCCAGCCCTTCTACTAGGAATACAGTCCAAGTCCTGTGAGCCTCTATGTCCTCTGCTGTACTCTTCAAGGTAAAATGTAAAACATGAATCATTTTTATAAAAATTTTAGATTCAGCTTTTCAGGTTCTCAAAAAATGGCTGGAATGGCAGTGAGTCTGTGAAGATGTGGGGTAGGACAGCCCTGCAGCAGAAAAAAGAGCTGGAGGACTTTGAGTACCTGCCTTTCGGCTGCAAGGATGGACCTGTGAGGAGAGACAAGCGTGTATCACAGGACAGGATAGAGTCTGGAAATGGACCCAAGACACGTCAACTGATGCATTTTTAGCAAAGTCACAATGGGAAAGGAAAATCTTTTCGACCATAAATGATGCAGGAACACCTGTAAAATACTATGTTTAAAAGTAAAAAAAAAAGAACCTTTACCATCAGCCTCATCCCATATACATACATTACTTCAAAGTAGGCTGTAGACTAAACATGCAACAAAAACTGTGAAGCTTCTAGACAAAGGCGTGGGGGAAATCTTTTTGACCCTGGAGTTAGCAAACATGTTTCAGAGAGGCCAAAAAAGGGACTAATTGTAAAGGAGAAAACAAATGATACATTGAATTTCATCAAAATAAAAATCTGTTCATCAGAAGTCACTGTTAAATGGGTAAATCACAAAGTGAGAAATTATATTCATGAAACACTTATCTGATAAAGCACTTGTATATATATGGACTTCAATTAATAATAATGTATAAACATATTAAGTAACATATAATTTAAAATAATATTTAAATGACTGAAGATTAATTATAAAAATAGCCCAAGAAAAAGTGAGCAAAAGACTTAAAAAGGAAGATACGTGTATGAGCAGTAAACACATGACAACAGTTTTCAAATAAGTCATCAGGGAAATAGAAATCAAAACCACAATGAGATGTCACTACACACCCACCAAAATGGCTAACATTAAGAAGACTGAGAATACCAAGTAGTAGGAGGATATGGAATCAAAGAACTGTCCTATGTTGCTGATGGGAATACAAAGTAACAAACCACTTTGGGAAACAAGCTTGGTGATTTCTTATAAAATTAAGAGTACACTTTCCTCTTGATCCAGCAGTCCTACTCTTGGGTATTTACTGTAGAAAAAAATAATAATAAAATTATTATTTTTATTATAAAAATAATAGATTCCACTTGAATCTGCACTTGAATGTTCATAGCAGCTTTATTCATAATCACCTAAATCTAGAAACCACTAAATGCTCCTTCAGAAGTGAGTGGATAGAGCAAGTGTTGTATATCTATACAAAGAAATACTGCTCAGAAATTAATAAAGAAAACTGTTGGTACTACAAGGTGAATAAATTCCAGAGACCTTAATCTGAGCGATGAGTCCAGACGCCTAAGAGTACAGACTGCAGGATTCCATTTAGATGAAGTTCAAAGCAGCAGCTATGTGATAGACAAAGTTCTAAAGATGCCGCCTTGATTCCCGTTCCCTGCTCTGCAGTCAGACACTGATCCAGGTGCTACTGGGAATGGACTTCACAAGTCAAACTCAGGTTGCTCATCAGCTGACTTTCACATAGGGAGGTTTTCCTGGATTTTCTGGGCAGACACAGGGTTATCTCAAGGCCACTTGAGAGTAGAATTGGGAGGCAGAGGAGTTTGATGAGGGAGGAACGGTCAGAGAGATCTGAATTGTGAAGAGGACTCCACTCACCATTACTGACTTGAAGTAGGAGGAGCCCAGAGCCAGGGAACAGGGGAGCCTCTGGGAACTGACAGTGACCTCCTGTCAAGACTCCATGCAGCTTCCGAGCAGAACTGAATCCCGCCACAACCAAGAGGGGTCTGGAAGCAGATACAGCCCTGCTCACACGTTGACTGTGAGATCATCAGTAGATGATGTACAAGTTGTGTGATCATTTGTTACAAAGCAATAGGAAGCTACCATAGAGGGACTGGGAAAGGACGTGACTCCTTCCTGGAGTGATGAACATGGTCTAGGCCTGACTGTGGCATGGTTTCACATGTGGGCACTTAGCAAAACGATGGAACTCAACATGAATCTGGGCATTCATTCCACAGTGTGTACATGATGGCACGGAAGTGTTAAAGACTCAAGAGGGTCAGAACATTTTTTATGCAGCTGCCAATCAGCTGATGGTCATGTTGCTCCCAAAACAAAATCCCATGACTCTGCAGCACTAACTCTATGCACAGGCTGCCTTGCTCCTCAGTAGACACGTGGACACACAGGCCCACAACAGGGGCTGACCTCGCTGTTCTAATGCCCAACAATGCTGTCCTCCAAAGGGCCTCAGGACTCCTTCCTTATTTCTTTGGATCTCTCACTTTATTAGGGAACTGTTTGGTACCAGAATGCTAAAGTAGCACAGAGTAGGCACCTCTTGAATCCTGTGGAGTGAATGCACAGGCCTCCTGGGTGGGTGCAGTATCCTATCCTAGCCTTCAGACCTTACACAGACTGTGGGTCTCCAGCCTACATCCAACTCTGCCATCACCCTCACCTACTTCTTTCTCCTGGACACCTTGCCTTCTACACCGCAGAACCTGGGAAGGTGCAGGAACTGCTCTCAGCTGTTTAAATGTGTTCTAGGCTCAATGGCTCACTCTGCGAAGCTAGTCCTCCTCCAGGGCCCTTGCTCCCCAGGAAAGAACCTGGCTGCAGTGTGATGCCTGGACCCTGGTGACTGAGACAGACCCCATTTCCAGCCTTGGACTATGCATACACTATGGGAGGGAGCTGGTAGACCTCCTGGTAGGATTGGATGGAAAGAACTAGAAGGCTTTCTCAGAAACCACAAATTAAGACTTCTCCCTGAGGCTAGGTTGGCAAACATCCAAGAGGCATAAAGTGATTTATTTCTTAGCTCTCCAGGATTCAGTTTGATTTTAGTTTTTAAAAGCTACCTTGGGAAATTTTAACAGAAACAATTAAACGGAAAGAAGTAAATTTCTTTTTTAACGACTATGCAGCTCCAGGGCAAAGAACACAGAGCCAGGGCCACTCAGGGTGGACAGTCACCGACATTAGAAAGTCAGCAAAGCAGACTTGAATTTTCAAGACTGAATCTTTCCTTTGGACAGTTGACTGTCTTTGATTTTATGAAAAGCAGTATCAAGATTCTTTTTAAAATATAATTTCAAGCTCAAAGGCTAGAAACAACAAGATTCTATTGTATAGTGCAGGAAACTATATTCAGTATCCTGTAATAACCTGTAATGGAAAAGAATCTGAAAAAGGATACATGTATTTGTATAACTGAATCACTTTGCTGTACAGCAGAAATTAACACAACGTCGTGTATCAAGTATACTTTAATAAAATAAACATATTAAAAATGATCAAAGGCCAGGAGATCTTACTTTAGTTGATGAAGCTGCTGCGACTGATGATGATTTCAGTAAGAAGCATGAGTCTGACTGCAGACAAGATGAGAAGATTGAGTCTCAAGGATGCTGTCTGCAATGTCAAGTTTTATCTGGACAGGTCTTCATCTTTGGTGAAGCAGTAGTAGGGACATTATGGCTTAGACACCAGGCAGAATGGCAGGCAAAGTGTGTGACTGGGTACAAGACGACCACTAAATTTGTCTGTCTTTCAAATCAAGTGATCTTTAAAAAAAAAAAAAAAGTCCATCTGAGACTGAAATCAAATTATGCATTTTTTTCAATCCCACCCGAGTTTTTGGTCCTCTCTGGTCATAACCTGCAGCCAGCCCCCCGACCCCTGTTGTATTAGTGAGCTGAGGACGTCCTCTGTAGAGGCTCTGAGGTTGGTTGGTTCTTCACTGCAGGCAAAGACCTGGGAGCCTCAAAGTCTGCCCACCAAGACTCACATTTTTACACATCCAGTTGTTTTAAAGATACCCTGAGTGAGCAAGCCATTAGCCATTGAGAGCCTGCCTGCTTTGCATTCCTTGCAGAAGATCCCCCAGCATCTGCTGGCTGTTGATAAAGATGGAGCCTATGGCTGTAAGACCCCAAGCTGCTGCTGCCCTTCAGACCTCCCTGACTCCAAGACTACCCAGGCTGCTGAGCAACGTCACCTAACACAGAAGCCTCCACTCTATCCCCGTCTCCCCCTCCCCAGTAGTCCCCTCCTCTTCTGAGCTGAGACAACCCGATAGTCTCTGGACAGCCTCCTGCCAGGAGATGCATTGCCCCGTGAAGCTCGTCTGTGCCCCTGCACTTCCTGCTTATATCTTTTTCCTTCAATCAGCCTCACGTCTCTGAGGCCCCCACACCTCTGCACAATTCAGTGGTAGTGGGTGATTCTACAAGCCTCTGAGCTTTCACATATGCTGTTCCTCTTCTAGCCTGCACTCCCTACTCTTGATTAATGGGGGTGTCAGCCCCTGTGCAGAACCCCGCCCCCAGCTCTCTGTCCACACCTCTCAATCATCCCAGTCCACAGCATCAGCTCACATGGCTGTCTTACCTCTGCACTGTCAGCCTCTTAAAAGCACACATAGGTCCTTACATTTCTATCATCAGCGCCTGGGATGTGTTGGGAACTGGGGGTCTGCTGAAGACTCCCGGTAGTGCAGTGTCAGGGCAGGCCCTGTCCTGAACTTCTGGCTGCTCATTTTAGAGGTCGCTTCAGCTGCTCTGAGGGCATTTCATCATGCACTCGCATCCTTGTTTAGATTAGTCGTGTTCTGAGCATAGAGAGCCCAAGCACCTGGACATACTAGAAAGTTACACTTTGTTTATAAGCTCTGGAGTGTGTGAGACCCCAAAATAGAACTTCTCAGGCTATAAGTTCTTAGTCGTTTATATATATTCATACAACACTATAATAATTAATAATAGTAATTCAACAAATAAAATTAAAAGACACTTAACTCCTTGGAAGGAAAGTTATGACTAACCTAGACAGCATATTAAAAAGCAGAGACATTACTTTGCCAACAAAGGTCCATCTAGTCAAGGCTATGGTTTTTCCAGTAGTCATGTATGGATGTGAGAGTTGGACTATAAAGAAAGCTGAGCGCCGAAGAATTGATGCTTTTAAACTGTGGTGTTGGAGAAGACTCTTGAGAGTCCCTTGCAAGGAGATCCAACCAGTCCATCCTAAAGGAGATCAGTCCTGGGTGTTTATTGGAAGGACTGATGTAGAAGCTGAAACTCCAATACTTTGGCCACCTCATGCGAAGAGCTGACTCATTTGAAAAGAGTAAGCTGGGAAAGATTGGGGGCAGAAGGAGAAGGGGACAACAGAGGATGAGATGGTTGGATGGCATCATTGATTCAATGGAAATGGGTTTGGGTAGACTCCAGGAGTTGGTGATGGACAGGGAGGCCTGGCGTGCTGTGGTTCATGGGGTCGCAAAGAGTCAGATACGACTGAGTGACTGAACTGAACTGAATTCAACAAATGAATTATTATCTGCTCTATATATAGAAATAATTTTCTTTCATTCAGTCCCTGTATATACATGACCAAATTGAAAGTTGTCTTTTCAGCATTATTTTATTATTATATTTAAAAATTTACTAACTAGGTGATATTTCACATCATTACGACACTGGGAGTTTCAATATTTACTTCACCGGCTAACACAAAATACTATCACTCAATGCTAAAATTAAATGTTTCACTTGCTTTTCTATATTATTTAACCAATTGTCCAAAGTGGTTCAGTTCAAAATTCATTTTAGTTTCTGAATATGTGCATATTTGTTCAAAACAAAACCAAAGGGAGCTAATTAGTTACCTAGACAAACAAATCATGTTTACCCAGCTTTCAGGTAAACCGAGACCTGCATTTTAATGCTAATTAAATTAATTCAGATGTTAGTATGAATTCATCAAAGAAAATTAAGAGATTACAACAAAATAATGAAATAAAAGCCACTTATGTTCCTACCCTTTAAATCACCGTTCCTTGACCTTTTTGGCACCAGGAACCAAGTTCATGGAAGACAGTTTTTCCACAGAAGGGACATGTGTGGAGGGATGGTTTCAGAATGATGCAAGTGCATTACATTTATTGTGTAATTTTTGCTTCTGTTGTTATTACATTGTGATACATAGTGAAATCATTACATAATTCATCATAATGCAGAATCGGTGGGAGCCCTAGAGCTTGTTTTCCTGCAACTAGAAGGTCCCATCTAAGGGTGATGGGAGACAGTGACACCCAAAGTGTGTTGCTTATGTCCAGTCTATTCCGTAATCTTGTTTTGGTGGCTGTCATTGCAGGAAACCCTGCTTCACAAAGTAGGATGTGGAAATGGAAGCAGGCTTTTCAGTGATTTTGTGGCAATCTCAGGATATTTCACTTTGACTTTAATGAAGAACATATGGAGATTTGAAGTTGTCTCAAACACACTTTTATGGCTGCTGTCATTTGCGATCTCAAGCAGTTTATCCTCTTCTAGCATGGACAAAGTCAGTTCACCTGACTTACTCACAAATGGGTCCTAGATATATTCCTTCCCATTCTTTTGTGATTGGGAAGTAATGCTCAAACTCTTTTGAAAGCTGAGATAGGTGATCATGCACCAGCTGGGAGAAGGAAGGTCCTGGCTCAGTCTCTTTCAAAATCTCTGCTAAGGTTTGAAACATGTCAAAATCCCTGTGGTAACTCATTGACCCTATAATTCTGGTTTGGCTTTGAATGCAACCACTTTATCTGCTGACCTGAATTGAACACAGTTGTTATTCTCCCTGCAGTGACAGATTGAGTTTGTTGAGCAGGCTGAATATGTCACACAAGTAAGCAAGTTTTGTGACCAATTCTGTGTCACTGAAATGTTTTACCAGTGCTGACTGTTTTTCAAAAAGAAATCTCTGGAGCAGCTCTCATAACTCAAAAGCCCTGGCCAATAATCTACTTTTAGAAAGCCATCTCACTTCTGTTTATAAGAGAAGATGTGTGTGCTCTGTGTCCATATCTTCACAGAGCTGCATGAACAGACATGAGTTAAGGGCATGTACTTTAATGTGGTTGATAATTTTAATCACATCCTGAAAAATGCTGTTAAATTCAGGTGACATTTTTCGGGTAGTCAGCATTTCTCTATGGATGACACAGTGCATAGACTCACATTCAGAAACAACCTCTTTGACCTGATTAGTGAAACCAGAAGGCCTTCAAGTCTTGGCAGCCACTCCATCTGTGCATATACCAGCACAAAATGATCAATTCCATTTTCCTGATGTGATCATTCAAAGACTTGAATAGTTGTGCAGCCATGACATTGGTTGGCAACAAAAGTGCACATAACATATCCTCAGGCACATCCCCCAGAAAAATATAAGCACAAAAACAAGCATTGTTGCCTTCTTGTTAACACTGGTAGACTCGTCAACCTGGATTGTGTACGACAGTGACTCATTAATCCCCTCTAACAACTGTGCCTCATATCGTTTGTTAGTTCCTCAACTTGTCTATTTCATCAGTGGTGCTGAAAGAGGAACACATACCACTTTTTGAACTGAAGACACTCGTAAAAGTTCACAAAAAATGTCCTTAGCAGTAGGCAGATCAACTCTTTGCCAATTGTGAAGGACTTCTTAGAATGATATTCTGAGTGCAACACATTTGGTGAAGTGGTGGCCTTCAGAAATGTCTTCTCTTCTTCATGTTGTCGTTGTCGTTTTGCTTTTGAAAAACTCTAAAGGATTGTCTTTTAATCCAGGGTGCTTGGTTGCCATGTGGCAAAGCAGTTTTGAAGGTTTCATGGCTTCATTGGATAGCCGGTAGCCACATATTACACAAAGTGGGCTTGGAGAATGTGAATCAGCTGTTACAATAAACCCATAATTTAAGTAGGCATGTGTACATGCTAAGTCTCTTCAGTCGTGTCCCACTCTTTGCAACCCTACAGACCATAGCCCGCCAGGCTCCTCTGTCCATGGGATTGTCCAGGCAAGAATACTGGAATGGTTTCCATGGCCTCCTCTAGGGGATCTTCCTGACTCAGGGATTGAGTCCGTGGCTCTTAAGTCTCCTGCGCTGGCACTAGGTTCTTCCACTAGCACCACCTGGGAAGCCCAGTTTAAGCAGGACTCTTGTATTTTCTTTTAAATGCAGCTTTCTTTTTGTCGGCAGCCTTAGAGTTTCCTATTGTCTCATCACTGGGTCTTCCCTCATTTTCATAAAAGCTCTCCAGCATATTTGTTTTTTAGTCATTTTGGCTGGGGTTAGCTTGTGGGCTTACCAAAAATGTAACTGAGACAAGTACACGGTACAGATAAGAGGCACAGACGAAAGTGATAAATAAAACAATAGGCAGGCCAATTACAGACTAAAGTAAGTGTCGGATTCTGACTTAAACCTGCCATCAGAAGCAGCTTAATTGTCATATGCCACTCACTGATACAGTTTGGACATGGGTCTGCAAGTACTTGATTTATCATGGCCTCTGTGCAGTCAGACCTCTCTGTTAATGATAATCTGTATTTGCAGCCACTCCCCAGCACTAGCATCCCTGCCTCAGCTCCACCTCAGATCACCAGGCATTAGGTTCTCAGAAGGAGCACACAGCCTAGATCCCTGGCGTGCGTAATTCATGGTGGGAACTGTGAAAATCTAATGTTGCCGCTGATCTGGCCAGAGGCGGACCTCAGGCGGTAAAGTGAGCGACGGATGGGAAATGGCTGTAAATACAGAGGAAGCTTTGTTTGCTTGCCTGCTGCTCACCTCCTACTGTCAGGCCCACCCAGTTCCTAACTGTCCATGGCAGGTGGGGTGGGGTGTTCAGGATCCCTGCCTTAGAGAAAATCCCAATAATGTTTTGCCATAGCCTCTTTTAGTTTTTCTTATACGTATGTACACATACACATATATGCAGATGTAATATGTGTATATGTGTGTATGCACACGTACACATGCCCAGGATTTGTAGATATAGATATATTTTTCCCCATGTAGGACAGTGGGGACATCTAGCAGTTTACCAAATCCACCCTCTTCTCCCTGAGAGGGACTTCACCGCCCAGGCCTCCTGCCCTTGGAGGGGTCACGTGATTGGCTCCCGCCACAGAAGGGTCATGAGAGTGACAGTCACAGCCAGCACAGCCCGTCTGAGGGTATGAGGCCTGAGGGTGACCGTGGTGGAGCAGGGGATCCATGTGTGGATTTCTGGGCTCTTCCCCTCTGGCTGAGGGGCCAGGGTCCGCACGGTAGCCTTGGGGGACATGTGTTACAGGCGGCCCCTGGGTATCTGGGGGACCATATGGAGTCTGTGTGTGAAGGGAACACACCTCTCTCTGTGAGCTACTGAACTGAGCAGGAGCCAGGGATGGGGTCCTGCCAATTACCACAGCTTAACCTACACTAATTACTGCATTATTTTTATTAAATACTGAGACAGTACAAAATCACGGTTGTCAGAGTCAGTTATAAGAATAATGCACTTTTGAAGCACCCAGCTTTCAAACAGGGGAGTGGACTTTGTCGTGAACTTGGAAGCCCCCGTTGGGGTTCTCCCTGACCTCGTCTCATTGTCCCTCCCGCCAGGGTCCCCACCACCCAGGCTGTGGGTTCTCTTGCATCCCTTATGCACCTTCAGGGTGGTACCTCCTGCATCTGCGTCCCCAGTCAAATGCTGCTTCACGTTGCATGTTTTGAACTTGACATAAATAGACTGAGATGATATGAATCTTTAGGGACTTGCTTATATCCTGCAACAGTATGCCCTGAGATCCCTGTGGGCTCTTGTATGAAGTGTAAATGATTTTATCATCACTGCATGGCACTCCATTGTTTGAAGAGATAAAAATGTGTTGGTTCAAAAAAAAAAATGTGTTGGTTCAGTCTCCTTTCAGTAGGCATTTAGGCTGTTTCTTGTTCCTACTGTTATGACCCAGGCTGCCATGCGTGCTTTTCACCAGCTTCTTGGGCATGTGGTGGGTGAAGAGGCATCTCTCTAGGGTATATTCCTCAATATAGGAATTCCTAGATATGGGATTGCTGGGACTGAGGGTCCATGGCATTTTAGACGGAATTGCCGGGAACAGCCTCTCTGATGCAGGGCACGCTGGAGCAGCGGGAGCCGGGACCCTCTTGCAATCATCCAGGCAAGAGGTGTGGCCAACCTAGGGTGGGAAGGGTGGAGGTTTTGAGAGAGGATTAGATGGAGAGACTATATTTTCAAGTAAAGCCTAAAGGATTGGCTGATGTGGGGTGTGAAAGCGAGAACGGACTAGAAGCTGACACTAGATTTTCATGTCCAAGTTGAGCTCTGTGAGGCCAGAGAGCAGAGGAAGCTCAAGCCCTGGACTTGGGCCACGTCACGCCTGGGATGCCCTTGGACGCCTGGATTCATTTGCCTCAGCTGCTGTCACTGAGGACCAGAGACTGGATGGCTTAAACAGCAGACATTTCTTCCCATAGTTCTGGAGGCCAGGAGGTCCCAGGCCAGGGCACAGGCTGATGTGGCTGCTGGTGAAGGCTCTCATCCCAGCTGGCATCCTCACATGGCCTTTCCTCTGTGCTCTCATGACGTGAAGAGGGTGAGATCTCTGAGGCTACTTTCTCTTCTTATAAGGACACCAGCCCTGTTAGATCAGGGTCCCAATCTTTATGATCTAGTATAACTTCCATTTCCTTCCTGTCTCCAAATGCAGTCACCTTGGGGATTAGGGCTTCAATATATGAATTTTGAAGGGGCACAGTTTGGTGCACAGCAGTCCCCAAGGTGAAATGCTGAAGTAGGAGCTGACCCAGGGACGGAAATCCAGGGGAGGTCAGTACTCAGAGGGTGTTTACTGGGAGGAGCCAATGTGACACCCAGAGAGTCGGCATGGATGAGGAAGAGAAGTGGCCCCAGGGCTGGAGGCGTGTCAGCAAGCAAAGGCCAAGAGGCCTAGAAGGATCCAGAGAGGGAGACCCAAGAGGGCCATGAGTGGCAAGGAAGCCGACCAGCGCCAGAGCGTGATGTCCTGTCACCGTGCCCCACGCAGGATGTGGTCAAAGCAGAGAGTGGTTGCCTCTGCGTTCCTGTGGGAGCCGTGGGTGCACATGACAAGGGCAGCGTGGGCGAGAGGCGGGAGCGCCATGGAGCATGGTGGCTGCTCCTCTTGCAGCCTTGCAAACCTTGCACGAGTGCTTCTCATTTAGGAACCTGGAGCCTGTCAGGAAAGCAGTCTCGAAGTGCCGTTGCATGCTTCTTCCCCATTTCTGGAGGAGAATGAAGGAAGAGAAGGGCGCAGGGGAGGCAGCCGCTGCTCTCCGGCAATCTCTGCTGCTTTGTCCAGTCCCCATCCACACGCATCCTTTGATGCACATCGAAATGAGCAGGCAACTCCACACCATCCAGAATGTGGCTAAAGACGCTTCACTTCTCACAAACTGCAGAGACACCAACTCCATGAGGCGCAAGCCCCATCTGGAACTTCGCTCATCCCTCACCTGGTTGGCTTGTGACCATCTTTGATGAACTGTGACTTGAGGTCTGAATTAAGAGCTTATTCACACTTAGCCTTCTGTACGTTCTATGACAAGGAAAGGAGAAGAGTACTCTTTGGTTCATCTTACCATAGATAAATAACAAAGCAAAGGAGAAAATCTGCAAATCATCGTGGCCTGTGGCCTTGAACCTGGCCCCTGGCAGACACTCTGTTTTGAGTGTTTGTAACACCTGCCCTGCTCCACTTCCCACTCACCCAGCACCCAGACCTTCACATTCAGAGTCTGTGCCATTAACTCAGTATCGTTTTCTGCCATTCACATGCTGGGCAATTGCTGGTTTAACAGTTGTGAAATTTACTCTGCACTTCCTTCAAATTTCTGCTGGCAAAAATCTTGTAGTTCTTTTGATGTGTGTGGGACCTTGTCCCAGGCCATCTTCCTAGTTACAAATCTGAAAACTAAAAAGAGCTGGGCACACCTGCACACCTAAAAAGCTAGGCCATCTTCCTAGTTACAAATCTGAAAACTAAAAAGAGCTGGGCACACCTGCACACCTAAAAAGAAGGTCACTGCTGGGTCTTCAGAAAATAGGGTACTAGCCTCAGTCATGGAGAAGGCAGTGGTACCCCACTCCAGTACTCTTGCCTGGAAAATCCCATGGACAGAGGAGCCTGGTAGGCTGCAGTCCATGGGGTCACAAAGAGTCGGACACAACTGAGTGACTTCACTTTCACTTTTCACTTTCATGCATTGGAGAAGGAAATGGCAACCCCCACACCAGTGTTCTTGCCTGGAGAATCCCAGGGACAGCGGAGCCTGGTGGGCTGCCGTCTATGGAGTCTCACAGAGTTGGACACAACTGAAGCGACTTAGCAGCAGCAGCAGCAGCCTCAGTCAAGGGAGGAGGGGCCGCTTCTGCTGGCTCAGGAGACTCAAGGCCCCCACATTCATCAGAACCTATCTCAGTGTTCTCAGGATCTCATGCAGCTGTCAAGCCCTCATTCTTTCTGCTCACTATCCGACCCCATTCATGGGAATCCTGGCAAAACTTTAAACTTGCACAAATCAGCCACTCGCAGCATCAAAAAGGTCTGAATTTGGAATCAAATTCATATAGCATAGCTATATGAACTCAGAGGTTCCTAAAGGGTGCTCTGACTCCACAGCTGTACCTGGAGCTGAGCCCCTCATCCCTTGTTACCCAGTGTGGTTGCCTGGTGCAGCAGGAAGGAGAGCCCCTCACAGTCCTGTTGGTTCTCCCACAGCAGCCAAGAACCAGTTTCATCTCTGTGCTTCTGCATTCCTGGCACCGTGCCCAGTACCACCTGTACCCATTAGCATTGGGTGAAGAAGATGGGTGAAGAAGAAGGAAGTCACTCCAGCATTCCCAGAAGGGATGGAAGCTAGAGGTTTAGGAAGTTGCAGAAATGGTGCCCTGGCAGGAGCTGTGCTTGGTGGGGAGAGGAGTCACCAGCACTCACTGGGCATCCTCCTTGCAGTCTCAGGAGTCTAGGATCACCTCCACCACCAACTACCCAGTGGCCAGATCACCCCAGCAGGCATGTCTCAGGGGGCTGCCCCAAACCTCCAGCCAGCCTCACGCCTGCAGGCTGCTCAGACATCTGCTCACAGTGCTCCAGAGAAAACTGGCCTGAGCTGCTCCTCCAAATCTTATATGAACACCTCTTACTGGAGACCATCCCAGATCAGTGACCAGGACAGGGCTTCCAGGATCAGCTCCGTGGGTTCCTCTCCTGTGTTACAGGCAGGGTGTGCGACGGCATCAGGCAAAAAGGCATGTGGATGCTGGGTGTGGACCAGGCAGGGCTGGTCCTTCTGTTGCCAGCGGTGATTGTACCGAACACACCTTTCATTGCTGTGCTTTTCTCAGTAAACAGTCCTTCGGTGAAACCCCCTCACATCAGTTTTGTGTGCATATCCATTCTCTTTAGTGGCTGAGTCATTTCCAGACATGGATTGCCGTAACTCAGCCAGCCATTTGATGAGTCAGCTTGGTCCTGAATGCCTCCCTCCCACTTCCCTCCCTAAAGATCAAACACTGGGAGCACTCCCAGCTCTCCATTCTCTGTCACTCATGGGGGAGGGCATCTCATCTCTCACCTG
This sequence comes from Bos javanicus, assembly GCF_032452875.1. Classification (NCBI taxonomy): domain Eukaryota; kingdom Metazoa; phylum Chordata; class Mammalia; order Artiodactyla; family Bovidae; genus Bos; species Bos javanicus. Next base: position 29,705,660 of record NC_083888.1, read on the forward strand.
TATTGCTGCAGTCACCCCCTAACGTTCCTTCTGCCTTCAACTTGGCCCAGTTCCAATGGTCTCTACTATTTCACCGGAGTAATTGTTCTTAAATGCAAACACTTAATTTTTCTACAATAGAAATCCCACCCTTTTAGATTGTCACAGAACCCCTGTTTGAGTTTCCTGAGACATACAGCAGATAACCATTGACTATTTTACATATGGTAATGTAAGTTTCCATGTTACTCTTTCCATGCATCTCACCCTCTCCTCCCCTCTCCCTATGTCCATATGTTCTTTATGTCTGTTTCTCCATTGCTGCCCTGCAAATAAATTCTTTGGTACCATCTTTCTAGATTCCATATATACGCATTAGTGTTTTCCTGTGGTCATGTATGGATGTGAGAGTTGGACTGTGAAGAAGGCTGAGCACTGAAGAATTGGTGCTTTTGAACCGTGGTGTTGGAGAAGACTCTTGAGAGTCCCTTGGACTACAAGGAGATCCAACCAGTCCATTCTGAAGGAGATCAGCCCTGGGATTTCTTTGGAAAGAATGATGCTAAAGCTGAAACTCCAGTATTTTGGCCACCTCATGCGAAGAGTTGACTCATTGGAAAAGACTCTGATGCTGGGAGGGATTGGGGGCAGGAGAAGAAGGGGACAACAGAAGATGAGATGGCTGGATGGCATCACTGACTCGATGGATGTGAGTCTGAGTGAACTCTGGGAGTTGGTGATGGACAGGGAGGCCTGGTGTGCTGCGATTCATGGGGTCGCAAAGAGTCGGACACAGCTGAGCAACTGAACTGAACTGAACTGATACACTATTTATCTTTCTCTTTCTGACTTACTTCACTCCATATAATAGGCTCTAGATTCATTCACCTCATTAGAACTGACTCAAACACATTCCTTTTTATGGCTGAGTAATATTCCATTGTGTATATGTACCACAACATCTTTATCCATTCATCTGTTGATGGACATCTAGGTTGCTTCTATGTTCTAGCTATTGTAAATAGTGCTGCAATGAACAATGGGATGCATGTGTCTTTTTTCAGTTTTGGTTTCCTCAGGGTATATGCCTAGGAGTGGGATTGCTGGGTCATATGATGATTTTATTCCTAGTTTTTTGAGGAATCTCCATGCTATCTTCCATAGTGGCATAGATATTTTTCTACAATAAAAATCTGATCCAGCCCTACTCCTATTGAAAATGCTTCAGTGACTGGTCTTTGCCCCTGGGATAAAGTCCAGACTTCATGGCACACTTCACAAGACCCTTCAAGGGATGCTCTCTCTCAACATTTCCCTCTCCCTGAATCCTTCAGCTTCCCTAACAAGGCCTCTCCTGACTCCTCCTCTCTGGGCTTTACTCACATGTAACTGCCGTCAGTGCTCAAATGTGCCGGATAGTGATACTTCCAGGTTTATTCAAGTGTTGTCCTCTCCCTGCTCACCTCCTCCTGACTCTGCCAAAATAGCTTTACTCTGCTCTGAGGTCTCAGCCTAAGTGAGACATCCTCCAGAAAGCACCTCTGGTCATCCTCCCAGCCTGAGTTAGAGCCTCGCCTAGGTCCCTTGTCAGACCCTGATTCATGCACAACACTTAGGTCTCATTGTTGTCCTCTGACCTCCTGTCTCTCTTCTCTGCATTAGTTAGCTGGTTGCTGGCAGTGATCTATCCAAACACTTACTCAGGCTCTTTATTTCCCCCTCACTCAGCCTTCTTAGCCCTTGGCCTTTCCATGTTCATGCTTGTTACCTCATGTTTGCAGCCCCAGGTATCACGTCTGCGTTGTCGTCAGTAAGAGTGGGGAACAACAGCACAAGGCGGCTCACCTCTTACGTCTATATAAAAATTCTTTTCAGACACCTCCCAGTAGAGTTTGGCCCAGATCTGAGCACTGAGGAATGACATCTAGAGATTTAGTGAAGGAGGAAGAGGTGCTATTTAGAGGAAAAGAAGAGAGCAGCATTGGAGTAAGAGAATACAGTGCCTTTGAAGAAGTGAGAGTGGCAGACACCATGCTGTGCGTTAGCTACTGCTTCTCCCACCACCCGAAAAGAAGAGGGAATCAGGAAGGATGGAGAGGTCAGCTCTGTGAATGGGTACAGAGCAGTGACCTTGGATTTATCTGCATCAGGGTTGTCGGTCATCTTGAAAACAGCGGCTTTGTAGAGCAGTGCTCACAAAAGCCATCTTGCGGCAAGTCAGAGAGTGAAAGTTCACAAACGTAACATATCTTGTCCTCCAACCTCTGTTTAAATTGTCTGCACGTACTATAGTTGGTAACAGAATACAAAATAGTGCTAGTAAGTTTTTTATTAATATATCCAAAATATCAGTCATATAAAATTTTTATATTATGAGTTGTTATATTTGGACAAACTTCTGGTGAGCTATAACCTCTTGGAAGATTAGTTGAGGCAGCCTTTGGACTGATTTCCTTCTACATATTTCTGTAAAAATAAACTAACTAAAACTAACTGTATAATTACCAGTTCACTTAAAGGACTGGGTATTTCCATTGGTTCTTTCGGTTTCTGTCTGCATTTAATAGCCAGGAAATTCAATATTGTTGCCTGCAAAACGTAAATGAGATCTTCAGCTTATGGCAATATGGCAGACAAAACATTATAGGAAAGTTTTCACTCTAAAACACTTAAAATATGGGTAATTTACCTTAAATCCTTTTGAAATTTTATTTACTGTTTGTTTTAGATAACTAATGTATTCGAACAGTTCAAAACTTAACAGAACTTAAAGCATTGAACCCCCTTCTGGGCTGTCTACCCAAGTCCTCCCTGACCTGTTAGTTTCTTATTTACCCTTCCAATCTTTGTGTAAACAGATGAAAGTAAACATTTATATATATATTTTTTTTTCTGTCCTTACTGAAAATGTGGCATTATGAATATTTCCCACCTGGCTTATTTCACTCCTAGGGTATGCTGGAGACCTTCCCGTGGCCCCTTCATTATTCCTTCATGCACATCAGAACATTATGTCGGGGGGAGTGGACTGTAGTTTATTTAAATATTCTCTTATAGGTGGGCATTTAGCTCATTTCATTATTTTACTGTTATAAACAGTGCTACAATGACCATCTTGTACCTACTGCATATTTATTATTCTTTAATTGCTAAGTTGTGTCCAAGTCTTTTGTGACCCCATGGACTGCAGCACGTCAGGCTTCCCTGTCTTTCACCATCTCCTGAAGCTTGCTCAAACTCATGTCCATTGAGTTGGTGATGCCATCCAACCATCTCATCCTCTGTCACCCCCTTCTCCTCCTGCCTCTAGTCTTTCCTAGCATCAGGGTCTTTTCCAATGAATCAGCTCTTCACTTCAGATGGCCAAAGTATTGAAGCTTCAGCATCAGTCCTTCCAATAAACACCCAGGACTCATCTCCTTTGGATGGACTGGTTGGATCTCCTTGCAGTCCAAGGGACTCTCAAAAGTCTTCTCCAGAACCACAGTTCAAAAGCATCAATTCTTCTCCAGAACCACAGTTCAAAAGCATCAATTCCTTGGTGCTCAGCTTTCTTTATGGTCCAGCTCTCACATCCATACATGACTACTGGAAAAACCATAGCTTTGACTATAAAGACCTTTGTTGGCAAAGTAATGTCTCTGCTTTTTAATATACTGTCTGGGTTTGTCATGTTTATAGGTATTTCTGTAAGATAAATTCCCAGAAGTGGGGTGGCTGAGTCACAGGATGAGGGTGTTGTAATTTTGGTGAATCCTGGAAAACTGCTTTGCTTGCTTGCTTGGGGAATATATCATTCCATACTTTCTCCAGCCAGCAGCTAAGCAAGACTGTTCACCCCCTAACTTGGTAACCAGGTGGTTGCCAACTTTTGTATTTTGACCCTCTGATATGTGTAAAATGGTTTCGCAGATTTTTTTTCTAATATATTTGTAAATTGCATTTCTTTTGTGAATAAAATCAAGCATCTTTTCATACGTTTCTTATGTTTCATGGATGTTTATAATTCTTTTTTTGTGAGCTCTCTGTTCGTGTCCTTTGCCTATGTGTCTTTTGAATAGTTAGTCTTTTTTTCCTTATTGGTTCCGGGCAAAAAACACACACACTGCACACTCACACACATGCACCACACATGCACCACGCAGGAGAAAACAGAGACATGCACCTCTCGTATCTGCTCTGTGTGCCCAGTTGGGGGGCCATGGCTGCTTGTGGCTCACAGCTAAGGCCTCCACGGGTGTCATCCCAACCAGAGGATGTCACCTCACCCAAGACTCTACCCTCCTGGGGGGGGGGACTCCCATCCAGTGCCTTCTTTATGTCCGAGTGTAACAGCTCAACCCCTTCCTGATACCCACCAGGGTTCTTAGCCTTCCCCAATCAAAAAAAGTTGACTAGAGACCAGACAAGAAATGCAGGCAAGGTTTTATTGGAATCCCTGCTGCTGCAGGTGGGAGCAAGAATAAGCAACGGGTTCCCGTGCTCACTGGCTTGCTAAGTGAGGGGTAAGCATGTTCCTTATATGAGGTGAGGGTAGGGGTATATGTGTGTGCAGGGGGCATGTGCAGTACCCTGCTTTGGCTCTCTTTAGAAGTGGCAGTTTGGTTTTTCTGTCTTTTGTATCTTTTTGTCCAGAATTTGCCCTAATTGCAGGAAGTAGCAGTTTGGTTTTCTGTCTTTTGTATCTTTTTGTCCAGAATTTGCCCTAATTGCAGGAAGTAGCAGTTTGGTTTTCTGTCTTTTGTATCTTTTTGTCCAGAATTTGCCCTGACTACACCTGCATGGGGTTGTTTTTAGTCCCATACAGTTTCTTTGTATATTCTTGCTTGAGGAGAGAGGTCCAGGTACAAGTATTGCAGCACTGAAGCTAAGGGTCCCAGATCCCCGCCTATCCCATTACCACAGAGTGGACATCTCTGAAGGGCCACCCCCACTCCCATGCCACCTGCCAGTTCAGCCGAGGCTCTATTGCACCTTCACCCCCCACAGCGTGCCTCCCCTCATATTTTCTCATTAACAGACCTACCTCAAAGATGATGCCTCTTATGTGACAGAAGTTGCAAACATCTTCCCAGTGACATTTGCCTTTTGATATTTTGTATAAATAGAAGTCTCCCTGGGATTTCCCCTTACATTGCATGGTTTTGTCTGATTGTTCATGTATCAGTTATTGAGGTGGTGGGGTGGGTTGGAGGCCTGGAAGTGCCCCTCCCCACTAGCTGCTGTTATGTTTCAGAGCCCCCTGGTTATTCTTAGTTTACCAAATGAACGTTAAACTCTACATGTCTGACTCCAAGAAGGAAAAAAAAATGCTTATATTTATGAGGTCAGATTAAATTTACAAATTAGCTATGAAGAAATGGTGATATTGAGTCTTCCAAACTAAGAACATAGTGTATGCAGTTCTACTCTTGTGCCTTTTGGGGATATCATAATTATTCCACATATGTGTTTTACATATCTCTTTTAAGTTCATTTCTCAGTATTTTTCTTTTAGTTTTCACTATGAATGGAATATTATCTTCCATTATGTCTTCTAACTTATTTTTGTTTATATTTGAAGGCTATTTTTCATGTATGTCAATTCTGTATCCTTTGTATTGGTGCTCTTCACAGACTATGTCCGGCTCTCTGCCTCCCTCTAGTGGGAACATGGATGCATTACTCCTCCTGGCCCCTGTGGCTGGATGGGCCATTTGACTAGTTTTTGCCATGGGGTTGTGAAAAGACTGTGGTGCTCAGAGGGATTGGGGGCAGGAGGAGAAGGGGATGACAGAAGATGGGATGGCTGGATGGCATCACCGACTCTATGGACATGAGTTTGAGTGAACTCCGGGAGTTGGTGATGGACAGAGAGGCCTGGCATGCTGCTATTCATGGGATCGCAAAGAGTCAGACACGACTGAGCAACTGAACTGAACTGTGAACCCAAATGAGGTGACACTTCTGAGTCAGAGTGTTTAATCCTTAGTTGGAGATGCTCCAGGACTTTCTGTCCCTCTGACACATTGAAGGGCAGTTTTTAAGAGTAGCTGCAGAGCTGGAGCTGACCCACAGCAGATTTTTGGGCTGAGCAGAAAAACAAACCTTTGTTGTGGTGGTCTCCCAGGTTTGGAGGCTGTTGCCATAAAATAGCAGGCATTCTGTGAATAGCCCATGTCAGTGTGCTTATCTTAGTATCTCAGAGTAATTTCTGGTGTAGAGTTTTTACTTTTTATCTAATATGCATATATTCATCTTTCTTATGTCTTGTTGTAGTATGTGCCTGGGATGTGTTTTAACCGGGTCTAGTAAGAGACACACACACACAGAAATGACTGTCATGAAGCAAGAAAGTTTCCCTCACAGTTCTGTAGAGGCGGGAGTCCTAGCACACAGGGCCACCCGGGGAAGCATCAGGGTCAGAAAGCAGAGGGAGAGAGGGGAGCACGTGGACACAAGGTATGCTCTTGTTACTGCAAGAAGGAGTGGGCAAGGCAGGGTAGCTGGTTTAGGAGTGACTGATTGAGTCACTTCAGCAGGCTGCAGCGTGCAGAGGCTGCCCCTGAGCCATCTCTGGCCCTGCATGATTGCCCAGAGCAGGAGGGCCTGACAGAGGAGATGCTTGGGGCTGTGGGCTCTGGATTGGCTTGCTTTCCTTACTGAAAGGCACACTTGCTGGGGAGTCACTTGTCGTTACTAAAAACTGAGAGTTCTGGGAAGAGTGAGCTCTCACAGGTCAACAAGACCTCAAAAATATAGAAATTAAACTGTATGATTAATCCATCTCCACTATGAACAGAACTCCTTAGCATTATAAAGTGGCCTTCTTCATCTTCCGTAATGCCTTTTGGCCTAAATTCAGCTTTATTTGATGTAAGATTATGACCACCTATATTGCCTTTTGTTGTTGTTATGATTATTATTGTTGTTTTATCTCTGCCTGGTAAACCTGATAAACCATGGTTCCTCCCCTTTAGTTATAACCTTTCTGAATCACTTCACTCTGAATATAGCTCCCATATACAGCACAAGTTGGTCCTTGCTTTTTAAAGTAATATGAAAAATCCTTTTCTTTAACTAGCTGCATTAAACCTATTTAAATTTATTGCTATGACAGATATGGTTGGTCTTAATTCTGTCATATTATATTTTCTATTTATATATAAATATTTAAATGATTTTCACTATATTTTATTAGCTTTTTATTTTAAAATGTTTTTTCTGCTGTTTAGACCACTTACATTTTTTATCTAGTGTTTACTTTTTAAAATTCTACTTTTATGTACTGCTATCCTCTTTGCCTTTTTCCTTTGTTTAATGTAATTATTTTTTATTGAAGTATAATTAATTTACAATATTATGTTAGTTTCAAGTGTACAGCAAAGTGATTCAGTTATACATATATATGTACTATTTTTTGAGATTCTTTCCATCATATGTTATTAGCAGATATTAAGTATAATTCCCTGTGCTATACACATTTTATATATATATACATATACATACCTACTTTATATATAGTAGTGTGTATATATTAATTCCAGACTTGCAGTTTATCTTCCCCCCCATCCCATTGTCTCCTTTGGTAACCGTAAGTTTGTTTTCTTTGTCTGTGAATCTGTTTCTGTTTTGTAAATAAGTTCAGCTGTATCTTCTTTTTTACAGTCCGCATACAAGTGGTGTAATGTGGTATTTGTCTTTCTCTGACTGACTTAGTCTGAGGATCTCTAGGTCCATCCATGTTGCTGCAGACAGCATTATTTCATTCTTTTTGTGGCTAAGTAATATTCCATTGTGGGGCTTCCCCAGTGGCTCAGTGGTAAAGAATCGCCTGCCACTGCAGGAGACACAGGTTCAATCCCTGGGTGGAGACGATCCTCTGGAGAAGGAAATGGCACCCCACTCCAGTATTCTTGCCTGGGAAATCTCACAGACAGAGGAGCCTGGCAGTCTACAGTCAGTGAAGTTGCCAAGAGTCAGATATGACTGAGCAACTAAACAACAAAATATTCATAAATGTATATATACACACACACACATACCACATCTTCTCTACCCATGTCAGTGGACATTTAGGTTGCTGCTCTGTCTTGGTTATTGAAAAGAGTGGGGCTGTAAACATTGGGGTGCATGTATCTTTTCAAATTAGAGTTTTCTTCAGATATGCCCAGAATGGGATTGCAGGATCATATGGTAAGTCTATTTTTAGTTTTTTTAAGGAACCTCCATACTGTTATCCACAGTGGCTGTACCAATTTATATTCCCACCAACAGTGTAGGAGGGTTCTCTTTTCTCCACACCCTCTCCATCATTTATTGTTTGTAGATTTTTTGATGATGGCCATTCTGATCAGTTTAAATTGATACCTCATTGTAGTTTTGATTTGATTTGCATTTCTCTAATAATTAGTGATGTTGAGTATTTTTCCATGTGTTGGTTAGCCATCTATATATCTTCTTTGGAGAAATATCTATGCAGATCTTCCATCCATTTTTTGATTGGATTGTTTGTTTTTTTGATATTGAGCTGCATAACCTACTTGTATATTTTGGATATTAATCCTTTGTCAGTTGTTTCATTTGTAAATATTTTCTCCCATTCTGTCTTGTTTATGGTTTCCTTTGCTGTGCAAAGGCTTTTAAGTTTAATTAGGTCCCCCTTGTTGATTTTTGTTTTTATTTCCATTACTCTAGGGGGTGGATCAAAGAAAATATTACTGTGATTTATGTCGAAGAGTGTTCTGCCTATATTTACCTCTAGGAGTTTTATAGAATCTGGTCTTACATTTAGATCTTTAATCTATTTTGAGTTTATTTTGTTGATGCTGTTAGAGAATGTTCTAATTTCATTATTTTACATGTAGCTGTCCAGTTTTTTGAGCATTGCTTATTGAAGAAACTGTCTTTTCTTCCTTGTATATTCTTGCCTCCTTTGTTGTGGATAAATTGACCATATGAGCGTGGGTGTATTTCTGGGCTTTGGAATTCCTAGCCACAGCAATCAGAAAAGGAAAAGAAATAAAAGGAATCCAAATTGGAAAAGAAGTAAAACTGTTAAACTGTTTGCAGATGATGATGCTGTACATAGAAAAAGATGCTACCAGAACGCTACTAGAGCTCATCAATGAATTCAGTAAAGTTGCTGGGTACAAAATTAATACACAGAAATTTTGCATTTCTATACACTAATAACAAAAGATCAAAAAGGGAAATTAATACCACATGATAAATATAATTAATACTGCTATATGTTATATATGAAAGTTGTTAAGAGAATAAATCCTGATGCTGCTGCTAAGTCACTTCAGTCGTGTCCGACTCTGTGCAACCCCTTAGATGGCAGCCTACCAGGCTCCCCCGTCCCTGAGATTCTCCAGGCAAGAACACTGGAGTGGGTTGCCATCTCCTTCTCCAATGCATGAAAGTGAAAAGTGAAAGTGAAGTTGCTCAGTCGTATCTGACTCTTAGCGACCCCATGGACTGCAGCAGCTCCTCAGTCCATGGGATTTTCCAGGCAAGTATGTAGTACTATATGTCATTTATATCTCAACAAAACTGGAAGAGAAACAAAAAGAAAAAAAAAGAGAATTTAAGAAATTACCATCGCATCAAAAAGAATAGAATGCCTAGGAATGAACCTACCTAAGGAGACATAGGAATGGTGCTAAAGCTGAAACTCCAATACTTTGGCCACCTCATGTGAAGGTGACATTGGAAGAGACTCTGGTGCTGGGAGGGATTGGGGGCAGGAGGAGAAGGGGACGACAGAGGATGAGATGGCTAGATGGCATCACTGACTCAATGGATATGAGTTTGAGTGAACTCCAGGAGTTGTTGATGGACAGGGAGGCCTGGCATGCTGTGATTCATGGGGTCGAAAAGAGTCAGACATGACTGAGCGACTCAACTGAACTGAAGGAGACATAAGACCTGTACTATGAAAAATATAAGTCCCTGATGAAAAAAATAAAAGCTGACACAAACAGATTGAAATACATACCTTGTTCTTGGAGAAGAAGAATCAATATTGTTAAAATGACCATATAACCCAAGGCAGCCTACAGATGCAGTGCAATTCCTGTCAAATTAAAATGGCATTTTTGGCAGAACTAAAACAACAAAAAAAATTTAATTTGTATGGAAACACAGAAGACCCCAAATATCCAAACAGTCTGAAGAAAAAAGAACATAATTGGAGATATCATGCTCCCTGACTTCAGACCATATTACAAAGCTGCAGTCATCAAAATAGCATGGTACTGGCACAAGAAGACATATAGATCAATGGAACTGGTTAGTTTTGTGATTTAAAATATCTTTCTGATATTTAGAAGTTATGTTTTTATCTGGTGATTATTTAAAAATTTCTACCTTGATGTATTATTCTTTCCCTTTTTCTTATAGTTGGTGTCAGTGATCTGCCTCAATAAAACTAATTTTATCTTCTTCCTCTTCCCACTCTCTTCTACCATCCAATTTAGTTAGTATTATATCATTCACATGTTTCTAGTGTTTTCCTTAGTCCTGTTACATATGTTCACCCTCCACTCTTGGGCGATGGATCAGCCCCAGGGCAGCCAGTAGCAGCAGTCAGGCTAGGAAGCCCTCTGCTGCTGAGTGTCCTCCAACATCGGTTCCAGTCTTCCCCAGACCCCCTTCCCAGCCACTCCAGCGGGACCTCTGCCTCAACCCCCGGCAGCACTTTGACCAACATCCAACAGCCAGTGAAGGTTTACACACTAAACGAGGACCAGCAGTGGGACAACCAGGGCACCGAGTGTCACCCAGCTCCGTGGAGCAGCTGAAGGGCATGTCTCTGCTAGTCAGAGCCTGAAAAACTTGGTCCACTGGAGAAGAATGCAAACTACTTCAGGATTCCTGCCTTGAGAACCCCACGAACAGCATGAAAGGAAAAATATGTGACACTGAAAGAGGAACTCCCCAGTGTGGTAGGTGTCCAATATACTACTGTGGAAAAGCAGGGAAATCGCTCCAGAAAGAATGAAGAGGCTGAGCCAAAGTGGAAGCAACACCCAGCTGTGGATGTGTCTGGTGGTGAAAGTAAAGTCCAATGCTGTAAGGAACAGTGTTGCCTAGGAACCTGAAATGTTAGGTTAAGTCCATGAATCAAGGTAAATTGGATGTGGTCAAACAGGAGATGGCAAGAATGAACACTGACATTCTAGGATATAGTGAACTAAAATGGATGGAAATGGGTAAATTTAATTCAGATGACCATTGTGTCTACTACTGTGGGCAAGAATCCCTTAGAAGAAACAGAGTAGCTCTCAAGGTCAACAAAAGAGTCTGAAGTGCAGTGCTTGGCTACAATCTCTAAAACGACAGAATGATCTCCATTTGCTTCCATGGCAAACCATTCAACATCACAGTATTCCAAGTCATGCCCCAACCACTAATGCCGAAGAAGCTGAAGTTGAACGATTCTCTGTAGACCTTTGAGACCTCCTAGAACTAACACCAAAAAAAAAGATGTCCTTTTCATTTTAGCAGACTGGAATGCAAAAGTAAGAAGTCAAGATATACCTGGAGTAATAGGCAAGTTTGGCCTTGGAGTACAAAATGAAGCAAGGCAAAGCCTAACAGAGTTTTGCCAAGAGAACACACTGGTCATAGCAAACACCCTCCTCCAACAACACAAGAGACGACTCTACACATGGACATCACCATATGGTCAATACTGATATCAGATTGATTATATTCTTGGCATCTGAAGATGGAGAAGCTCTATACCATCAGCAAAAAAACAAGACCTGGAGCTGACTGTGGTTCAGATCATAAACTCCTTATTGCAAAATTCAGGTTCAAACTGAAGACAATGGACACTAGTCCATTCAGGTATGACCTAAATTAAATCCCTATGATTATACAGTGGAGGTGATAAATAGATTTAAAGGACTAGATCTGGTAGGCAGAGTGCCTGAAGAACTATGGATGGTGGTTCATACTGTTATACAGGAGGTGGTGACTAGAACCATCCCCAAGAAAAAGAAATGCAAGAAGACTAAGTGGTTATCTGAGGAGGCCTTACAAATAGCTGAGAAAAGAAGAGAAGTGAAAGGCAAAGGAGAAAAGGAAAGATATACCCAACTGAATGCAGAGTTCCAGAAACCGCAAGGAGAGATAAGAACATCTTCTTAGGTGAACATTGCAAAGAAATAGAGAAAAACAATAGAATAGGAAACACTAGAGATCTCTTCAAGAAAATTAGAGATACCAAGGAAACATTTCATGCAAAGACGGGTACAATAAAGGACCTAACATGAGCAGAGGCGATTAAGAAGAAGTGGCAAGAATACACAGAAGAACTGTACAGAAAAGGTCTTAATAAACTGGATAACCACGATGGTATGGTTGGTTACTCACCTAGAGCCAGACATCCTAGAATGTGAAGTCATGTGGGCCTTAGGAAGCATCACTACAAACAAAGCTAGTGGAGGTAGTGGAATTCTAGCTGACTTATTTAAAATACTAAAAGATGATGCAGTTAAAGTGCTGCACTCAGTATGTCATAAATTTGGAAAACTCAGCAGTGGCCACAGCACTAGACAAGGTCAGTTTTCATTCCAATACCAAAGAAGGGTAATGCCAGAGAATGTTCAAGCTGCCACACAATTGCACTCATTTCACATACTAGCAAGGTATTGCTCAAAATCCCTCAAGCTAGGCTTCAGCAATACATTAACTGAGAACTTCCAGATGTACAAGCTGGATTTAGAAAAGGCAGAGGAATCAGAGATCAAATTGCCAACATCTGCTGGATCAAAGAAAAAGCAAGGGAATTAAAAAAAATTACTTCTGCTTGTTTGACTGCACTAAAGCCTCTGACTATGTGGATCACAACAAACTGGAAAATTCTGAAAGAGATGGGAATACCAGACCACCTTACCTGACTCCCAAGAAACCTGTTTGCAGGTCAAGAAGCAATAGTTAGAACTGGACATATACCCAATAGACTGGTTCAAAATTGAGAAACTATATCAAGGTTGTACATTGTCACCCTGCTTATTTAACATATATGCAGAGTACATCATGTAAAATGCACGGCTGAATGAGGCACAGGCTAGAATCAAGACTGCCAGGAGAATTATCAGTTACCTCAGAAATGCAGATGATACCACATTAATAGCAGAAAGTGAAGAAAAACTAAATAGCCTCTTGATGAAGGTGAAAGAGGAGAGTGTAAAGCTGGCTTACAATTCAGCATTCAAAAAACGAAGATCATGGCATCTAGTCCCATCATGACATGGCAAATAGATCGGGAAACAATAGAAACAGTGACAGACTTTATTTTCTTGGGCTCCAAAATCACTGCGGACAGTGACTCCAGCCAGAAAATTAAAAGGTGTTTGCCTCTTGGAAGAAAAGCTATAACAAACCTAGACAGCATATTTAAAAGCAGAGACATCTCTTTGCTGACATAGGACTGTTTAGTGAAAGCTATGGTTTTTCCAGTAGTCATGTATAGATGCCAGAGTTGGACCATAAAGAAAGCTGAGCACTGAAGAATTGGTGCTTTTGAACTGTGGTGTTGAGAGTCCCATGGACAGACAGCAAGGAGATCAAACCAATGAATCCTAAAGGAAATCAACTCTGAATATTCATTGGAGGGACTGATGCTGAAGCTGAAGCTCCAGTACTTTGGCCACCTGATGCTAAGAGTGGACTCATTGGAAAAGTCCCTGATGTTGGGAAAGATTGAGGGCAAGAAGAGAAGGGGGGCAACAGAGGATGAGACAGTTGGATGGCATCACTGACTCAATGGACATGAATTTGAGCAAACTTCAGGAGATAGTGAAGGACAGGGAAACCTGGCGTGCTGCAGTTCATGGGGTCCCAAAGAGTTGACCACAACTTAGCAACTGAACAACAAATTATATATGTTCAGATGTGTATATTTGATCTGCCGACTTTGAATACTGTCTTGTACTCCCATGTAGTACAGCTGAGGCAACTGTGGTGGCCTCTGCTTTCTACCATTTTCATTTTGGCAGAATATTCTCCTGTCATTTGTATCTGTACCTTTGCTTTTACTTGGCTGCACATTTAAATACGTTTACTGCTCCCTCAAATTTCCCTTTGGTAAACCTCCATTCATTCTTGACTGGCTGGTACTCATCTTCTCCTAATTTTCTCAAGAACAATCCATGAGACTATTATTTCCTGAACTCATACCTGTTTTAAATGGGTTGTCTGTAGCCTTTATCCATGAAAGAATAGCCTAGATGGGTATAAACATTTCTTAGCTCACACTTCTTTATTTCTTTCAGTATCTTCAGGCATTGAATTTGGCTGCCAAGAACTATGTTACCAGCCTGATTGTTTTTCCTTTTTGCTGAAATATTCAAATAATTCTCTTTATCTTTAAAACATAATAATATTATAAGGCTATATCATGAACACTGTCCTTATATTTCTTTTTTATACTAGGGCAATCTTCTTGTGGCCTTTCAATCTGTAAGATCAAGTATTTATGTTAGAAATTCTCTGTTTTGAAAGGCTAAATCTGTGATTGCTTAGATTTCTCTCCTGAAACTGACATCTCCTCTGCTTCTTATTTTCCTCCCCTTTTCCCTGATTGGATACCCAGGATCACTAGATGATGGCTATCCCGTTTTTGTTTCTTCTTAATTAATCAAAGGATATTGTGGAGCTTGTATATTTTAAATTGTTTAATATGTACATTTGTGTGAATTAAGTTTCCACAGTGGTTAAGAATATGCCTGCCAATGCAGGAGACACAGGAGACATGGGTTTGATCTCTGGGTCAGGAAGATTCCCCTGGAGGAAGAAATGGCAACCCACTCCAGTGTTCTTGCCTGGAGAATCCCATGGACAGAGGGGCCTGGTGGGCTACACTCCATGGGGTCACAAAGAGTTGGACATGGCTGAGCATGCACACACACACACAATTTTTCTGAAATGATGAGATAAAGCATAATATATGGGCATGGTAGTATGTATTGTTTTAAATTTCTTTTTTTGAGAATCAGCCAAAAAGGGAATCACAAGCACCCAGATGTGGACCACAGTGTCTGTTCATGGCAATGTGATTTCACATGACAAATGCTTTCCTTATCTTGAAGTTTCATGAAATTTTATTACCATTGCATTTTAGCATACCATTTTGTTGAGTTTGCCTGATGATAAGGGAATAATAAATTACTTCCATATGATAAGAAAAATGCTTTCCCTTTTAATCATAGCTTTCTTGTTTTGAGCTCCAGTGATGTATGTGTGGCATTCCTTTCACCTGTAGTCTCTGTCTCCCATTTCCTCCATAACCTTTTGTTTCTTTATTTCTGTCTCATTTCGTTCACTTTACTAATTTTCATTTTTCTGTTTTTTACTGTGGTAGCTGTACCTGTTTTCCCTCTGCTTCCTTATAATGGAACTTCATCTCTGAAATTATTTTAACTCTTTTTTTTCCTCTTTTCTCCCCTGAGTTTAGTCAGTTCCTGTTTCACAGCTTCCCATGGGCTCATACATTTCTGCTTCATTGTTTTCCTTAATGGATGTGATGCTTTAGTGCTAAATTAAAGCATACATACCCCTTCAGGAGACAAAATGAAATACGGTGTTTAACTTGAGATCAGACCCCACTTGATGTTCCTGTTGAGACAAAAATCAAAATGAATTAGAAGTGTAAAACACAAGCACCTCACCAGTAGACTATGCTGGAAGGTGAAACCTGTACCTGCTGGTACCCAGTCACCTGCAGGTAACAAACACAAACCGAGGCAGCGCCCAGAAGGAAACACTTGTCAAGCAACTGCCTCCACCTCTCGAGGCTTCAAGTTGAGAAACTGCAGACAGTGATACTGTCCTACCAGAAATACTGACCTTGGAGCAATACTGCTGGAACATCTTTGGAAACTCAGGTTGGCTACAGGAGAAAAAGACTATTTCTAGCTGTGCAAATTGCTCTTGCAAATCAAATCAGGATTCTGCACATAAAGAATCGGAGGGGAATATTGATTGGATAATTGACTAGCATCTGCCGTTGTTGAACATTTGGCCTGGAAACTTAGGATACAGACTATAACTGGACCTATGGTTATTCCCATAGAGGTGGACTTAATCTTCAAAATGGGATATAAATTAAGAGGAAAAAAAGAACAAGAAGAAAAATGGTGGGGGTGGGGGGAATCAGTGTGCTCTAAGGGCAGGGAAAGGCGAGGAGCCAGCAATGGGGACAGAGTGTTCAGTCATAGGACGCAGGGGCTGTTAGGATGTCATGTTGGACAGAGGCCTTCTGGTGTCTGCCTAGTGGCCTGGTGGCCTGCTAGTGTTCAGGGGATGGCCTGAGTGACACATGATTGAGAATTCCGTGTTGTACAGGTGAGTCTGTGGGGAGCAGAGTAAAGACCCAGCAGGTGAAAACACTGGCAAGGTTGGGGTGGAAGGATCCGGAAGGAGGGAAAGTCCTGTTACTGAGTCATGATGGCACAGGAGAGGGCACAGGAGAGGGAGATTTCAAGGGTGGTCAGCGGCCAGGAGCCCTGACACCCACAACAAGGTCGGGTTCAAGGGAACTGTAACCCCCAGAAGCTTAGGCTTTGATCAGGACAGACCTGGATTTGAATCTCAGTTCTGTCACTTGCAAGCTGGATTTCAACTGTAAGTGACAGAGGTTAGACTATTCATAATAAATGAAAGCTTGTTATGAATAGTCTCAACACTAAGAGCTGTCCATGTGCTCAGAACTGTACAAATGCAGTCTCCTCGCCGCACTCACCCCTCCTTGGCACTTCCATTTGGTGCATTTTATTATCCCAATTGCACAGAAATGTAACCTGAGGTTTCCCGTGTCACGGAAGTAGCCAGGGAGTGGGGCCAGACCCAAAGCCCGGGCTCTTTACTGCTCTGCTGAACCCTCCTCTAACAAGTGAGCTGGCTTCAGGGCTTGTAGCCTGTGGCTGCCCCAGTCACCCAGCTGTGCGTTCCGCCCGGCCTCAGCCCACTCCATCACTGTGGTGGTGCCACCATGGTGGGCCTCTGTGCCCTTTCACCTCATCTTCCCTCTGTGTGACATCTGTTGGGACTCTCCCAGACTGAAGAGCGGACAAGAGAAAGGGGATCTTGAAAGGTGTGCTCTCTGAGCACCAAACCCTACTCCTAGGCCATCAGGAGCCTGTCCCTCTCCACTATATTTTCTGTCTTTAGATACAGTCTGTATGACCCGCCAGTGTCAAGCCCATCCCTGGGACATCCGTCCCTGTCCACGTGTCTGTAAGTTACCACTTGCGTTCCTGGTTGTCCTGAGCAGCTGTCTTTGGAACTGTGCAGAGCTGGAAGCAGATCTCAGACCCCCTTAACTTCTGAGGACTCCATCTGCTGTCCATCGTGCTTGCTTCCCCTTCAGTGGCCTCATGGACCCTTTCCACGTGCATAGACACTGGGGTCCTGGATCCCTGAGGAATTCTGAATTCTTTAAAATCTTAAAGTCACACACTTGGGGCTCATTTGGGAGCTGTGATTTGTGGACAGTGCTGCTCCCTCCGTCTTCGCTCTCACCTCATACTTACTGGATCTCCATTTGCTAAGAGGTGTGGCCCAGGTTAGAACCAGGATGCTTGCCGGTTAAGGATGACAGGTGTTTAGCAAACTGGGCAGGAGTCCAGGGCAGTGATGGGAGAATACAATGGAGGCAAGAGCAAGTGGGAAAACTCAGCGAGTGAGAGGTCTCTGGGCAGGAGATCAGAGCGGACTGGCCTTTGCTGATGGCTGGACACGTGCTTCCCAGCATAACCCCAGCTGATCCTCTAGGCATGCAGGAGGAACATACCCTCACCCTGGAGCGCTGGTCCACAGAGGGTATGCATGATCTCTGGGATGCTGCCTTCATGCTCCAGCCTAATCACCTGTGATGGGAACGTAGATCAGGGGCTCTGGAAGGATCTCCTGTCGGGCATGGGTAGTAACAGCAGGACACACTCTTTCCCAAGGGTGGAGAAGCACAGTTGGCTGGCTCCTGGGAGCAGGAGCTGGGGTGGGGCACAGCTCTGCTAGGACCAGGTCTTGTGTACTGGACAGCCCTGCAGGAAGATGCAGTCAGTGGGAAGATGAGATTGGAGGGTTCGCATGCACTGTGGTGCAGCAACCTTCTAAGCCTCACTTCCTGTTTGTGAGGAGCCAGAACAATTCCTGCTCCCCGTGGCGCTGTGGGACGATGAAATTCCTGGCTCACTCAGTGCTCCACGCGGGCTGTTTGCCTCACAGCCAGTATTTGTGGGGCTGGTGCCATTGCTAATACATGCCCCCATATTAACGTGTCTGCATTCCATGATAAGGTTGCGTTCTCAGTGCCTCTCCTCCACCTCCCCTCTCCCTGCCCTTTCTCCCCGACAGTTTCAGCCCTCCTGGGACATTTGCTACCCTTGGCCCTGCTTTAGAGCGAGGTGCCCACCCAGGTCATCGCCCCTGCTAAGGAATAATGTCCCTAAAGGCAGAGCCTGTCCTGCCCTCGGTAGACCACACGCTGGAGCACAGATGCCCATTTGATAGACACAAGCACTTAGACTAGAAACTGCATTTGCGATCACGCAGGCAATATGTGTACACTGTGATTGGTAGTTGTATGTAAGAGTGAAAGAGAGTGCTTTTATTTCTGCTTCAACTGGTTTCTGTGACACAACTACCAAATGGTAATGGGGCTGCCTTCTGCAAAGGACCCCTACCTGTCACCACTTACAAAAACACCCCCAGACCTTGCTGAGGTTCAGCTGAATAACCTGAATGATTTCGTTTGCTTTTCTTCCCCACTGAGATATGCAAAGATGCTTCTGTTGTGTCTTTGTTACCTGACTGTGAAAGAAAAAAATTGGATTAAATTGTAAATGATTGTATGATAGAATTTAAACATTTTCTGATTGATAGTATCAAGTCTGTGGCAGGAAAAATAAATTAGAAAGACCAGAGGAAGATGTTCAGATATTATTTTAGACATTCAAAGCCTCGTTCTGTTGTCTGTACCACTTAATTAGTCAATATAGTAAATACCTGCATTTTGAAGTTAGTTGGGAGAAGATAAGATTTTATTTGCTTTTTAAAACTAGAGCTAAGCTTTTAATTCTTTGCCTTTAAAAAGTACATGGTTGCCTAATGGAGTCGGATGCAATGTGCGCTACCTCCTTCCTTCCATTGCAAGTCCACCAAATCTCAGAGTCAGGGATCAGAGCTCCCACGCTGAGTCCAGACCCCATCAGCTTCCCCTCGTGCTGTGAACCCCCAGCACCCATCCCCACCAAGTGTGCCCAAGGCGGGCAGAGCTGTCTTGCCTGGTGCCCCACCCAGTTCATCACGAGCTCTGAGGTGGCCTCCCACCAAAGCTCCCACTCAGCGAGCACCCCCCACCCCGAGCCTCTGCCCTCTCCAAACTAAGCTTCAAGGCAGCACTAAAATACTGAGCGAGAGCCCAAAGAAAACGTGGAAATTCTTTTTGTTTACTTTTTCTTCCTCTGTGCTTTGCTTCCCTTGGAAAATAAGCTCTGCAACTAGGTTTTCAGAGGCATGGAAGGTTCTGCAGGGTCTATGAATCTAAGGCCAGGATAGTAGGTACGTCATGTACCTCAGAGGGACCTCGGGCATGGGTGAGAAATTCTGCTTTTAGAGTACACATCCGACCATTTTACTGCTTCGAAAAATGAGAACTAAAACTACAAGGGCCTACTGTATAGCACAGGCAACTATATTCAATATCTGGTAATAACCTATAATGGAAAGGAGTCTGAAAAAGAATAGGCCTATATCTGTGCAGGTATAACAGCCTCTTTGCTCTATACCTGAAACATTGTAAATCAACTATGCTTCAGGTTTTTTTTTTTTTTGAAAAGGGTAATGAAAATGTTCTGGGATTGTGTAATGTGGATAGTCGCACAACTCTGTGACTATACTAAAAACCATTGAGTGAAAAACCAAAAAAGGAAAAGCACTTTTTAAAAAAACAAGAACTCCTGGTGGGGAGTTTGAGTGAACAGGTGCTAACAGAGACCCTTCTTTGCAAGGTTCTTTCCTAACATGCGACCATTATTCATGCATCAGTATTGTAATCTCTTGTCATTTCTCATCTCCAGGCAAAAACTGGGACCTCACGGCCGCTCTGAGTGACTATGAGCAGCTCCGACAGGTGCACACAGCCAACCTGCCACCTGTGTTCAACGAGGGCAGGTGCCCCAAACAGCCTGAGCGAGAGCCACCCCCTCCCGGGCACACGGCCGAGCGGCCCTGCCTGCCCAGGCAGGACGACATCGCCCAAGGTACCTGCTGCGGGGCCCGCCAGGCGCCAGCTTCCTGGTCCAGCGTGGTTTACAAGGGGGCTGGGGCAGGGGTGCACAGAAGGGTGAGGTCATCGCCTTTCCCAGCTGCAGGCACATGGGGCTCTTCAGGCACCACGCCTCACCCTGTCGCTTACAGCTTCCACTCCTGCCTCAGGGGCGAGGAGAGTGAGTCCACTTCTCTGGGATCCCCCATTCTTCCTGGAGTTCTGGTTTTCCCAAACCGGACGTCTCTCACCCTTGCAAAACTATTTCCTAAGCGGCGTAGCCTCCAAACCTGTTCAACACTGATGTTCATTCTCCCGTGCGTTTCATTTTCCATGTCTTAATTACGAAAGTGGGAAAATTTCATTGTGACAAAGATATATAAAGGAAACGTGAGAGTTTTCTTCTCCACATCTTCCAAACCTCCCGGAGATGAACCAGTGGCCCCATCCTATTCTGCTCCTTCTGCTCCTTCTTACTTTGCTTGTTGAGAATGCAAACACACCCGAGTCGGATGCACATACTGCTCTTGGCAGAGTGCTGGTTTCCTTGAGCAATAAGTCATGATCATACTCTCTTCATAGTTTACACCATAGTATACGATTTTTCTAAACCATGTCTCTTCATGGTGATTCTGTCTTTTCTTAGATGTTGTTGTTAGTGGTGGTTTTTTGACACTACAGGCGCTGCTATAATAAACTTTATACCATAACTTGTACGTCCTGGTGCTTTTATTTCTATCGGTGGGCATTTCCAAGG
Organism: Bos javanicus; assembly: GCF_032452875.1. Lineage (NCBI taxonomy): Eukaryota > Metazoa > Chordata > Mammalia > Artiodactyla > Bovidae > Bos > Bos javanicus. Next base: position 29,726,659 of record NC_083888.1, read on the forward strand.
TGGATTTGCTGTACCAACACATATGTTTTTTTGTTTAATAACTTCAGGACTTGGTTCCCAAACACATTTCCGTTCACCATGTATGAAAACTGGGTGTTCCCTTCATTTTGCCAGGACTGGGCGTTCTCATGATGGTTTTACTACTTTGTTTTTCTACTTGGCAGGGTAAAAAATAGTTTCATCTTGTCATTTGCTTGTTAGCCAGTTGGATTTCCTCCTCTGTGATATACTTATTCACGTACTTTGCCCGTTTTTATATTATTTTGTTTGCGTTCTTCTTATCAATTTGTAGCATTCTTTATAACGAAGACTAAACTACAAATATATTTTGCGTATATATGTATATACACATATATATACATCCCACAGTATTATTTGCTTTATCACTATTCACAGAAAATTCTGCCTTACAAAATGTTTATATTACTATACATTCATGACTAATGGGTAACCTCTCCCTTTCTTTAGAAATTCTCCTGAAATTCAAAGTTACTGTCATGTTTTATTGTATTTGTTTTTTAAATGTTGTTCTTAGGTCTTATAAGCAATTTGAAATTTTTATAAATAATAGCTAAGAATCTAGTTTTGCTTCTCTGGATTGAGAATGAGATAGTCTAGCATATCTATTCAGTAAAGCATCCCTTTCCCACTGAACTAACACGCCAACTTGGCTGTACATTAACGTAGCAAAAAATGTATTTGGCTCTGTTTCTGGAGTCTGTGACCACCCAGCCTGCTATACTTGACTCTTACAGGTTCGTATAGTATCACTCTGCAAAGGCTAGTTCCTTTATTGCCGTTCTTTTTCAAAACTTTTTCACTATTTTTGGATATTTATTCTACCATATTAATCTTAAAATTGGAATACCGATTGGAAGTAGATTGGGTTTTTATTTTATTTCAGGGATAATTAGTATATGGTAATACTGTTTTTCCACTCAAGAATATTGCATATACCACTCCATTTATTCACATTCTGTTAAGAGTTTAGGCACAGAGAAAAGCAATCTATTTTTTATCCAGTCATGTCATAAATTCTCTTATTAATATAGTTGTTCTCAGAGAGTCTCTTGCATTTTCTACATATACAGTCATAAGATCTGAAATGATTTATTACTCCTCTTAATATTTACACAATGGATTCTTATTCTCCTATGGCCTTAGGTCAGCCTTCCCATGCTGTTGAGTCATTGCTGTCTGTTTCTGTTAGCTCAACCTGATTATTCAGGCTATATTGGAAACTCTATCTTGGATTATTGTCCTATGCTTACTTACTCTGTTGTCCAGAAAAGCCAAGTTTGAGTTAGAAAGTTTAATGCTCATTATCTGTTTCTTCTCTTAGCTTTTCTTCTCTTTCCACTACTGAGCTGTATTTGTGGGTGCGTATGCATTCATAATTGTGAGGTCATCTGGCTCTAATGTGCTTTTTAACAATATATAGAGTATCTCTATGTCCCATATAATTTTTATCTTTAAATCTGTTTTAGTTGACATTAAGCCCTCTTCCCTGCCTTTCTCTTGGTTAATATTTGCCTGGAATAACATTTTTTCGACCTTTCTTTATCCTTGTATATCAAATATAATTCTTACAAGTAATTTATCATCAAGTATCACTCTATTATTCAATCCAAGAGTCTGTCTTTTAAGCAGTGAATTTAATCTACTTATTTTATTTTTATTATTGTCCTATCTGTGCTTCTTTATGTTGCATGTTTTATTTGCCATGCTTTCTTTGTACGTGTTTTTCTCCTTTTCTGTCTTTTCTGGCTAAGTAAATTTTTCAACTAGTTTGAAAGTTATATATTCTCCTTCATGTTAAAGTTACCTCTGTCCTATTAAAACCTATATTTAGGTTTTATCTCTATTAATTGTTAGAACGTATCAGCAGCCATATTTCACCCTGTTTTTATCTTTTCCCTTCCTACCTCCATGTACCCTCAATTATATTTAGGTTCTTTTTATTGCTTGTTTAGACAACAGTCAACTTCTTTATTTACTTACATTTATCTTTTGCTAAAAGAGTACTTTTCCAAAGGCTTTTCTAAAAAAAATTTTGCCTGATCAGTCTCCTAAGGCCATCAGAACCTTAAGATGTTTACATGATGTACTTAAATTTTCGTTTGGTGGAATAACAATCTGGGTCCAAATTATTTTCCTTTAAAACCATTCCCCTCCTCCATTGTCCTCTTGCATCTCATTTTCATGTCTTCTAAGAGATTCCCTTGACTTGCTCTTCTAACATCCTAATTTAGATGTTAGATGCTCTTCTAACATCCTAATTTAACATCTTCACGTGAACCATTCTGTTGATCAGCATTTCTCATTCCAAATTTGCGCTTTCTCATTATTTTTATTATTTCACATCGTAATATTCCATCTCTTTGAACATATCTACTAAGTGTATTTTAAAACCTTGTTCTCCTGACGCGTTCCAGCCCAAGTACTTTGTGAACTTCCTATAACCATGTTCTCACTGCTGAGCTGTTTCCTAAGTTTTGCCTGTGAGCACACAGTACCTTGCAGTTACCAGCCATCTTAGCTCGTGGTATCGGGGGAAGAGGACAAAGGCGTGGGCTCTGTTTTGTGTTCCTCTGAATGAGAGCATGGAGGGAAGTGCACTCAAAGTGGCTAGCTCTGAATGCTTTAATATGGGCTCAAAATGTTCTCCACTGGCTCTCTTTGCCACAGTTGGCTTTCCTGCTTAGGGAACCTCTCAGCTCCTCTGTTCTAGAAATTACTCATTTGCAGGAGCTTCTACTTTCTGTTGTAACTGTCAGCTCACAGGGAGTATAGGAGAAAAGAAAGAAGGCTTGGGGCCATCCCACCTGTTCATGTTGTGGTTGGTGCCCAGTTCCACGAGATTTGCCCTGATGCTTCTCCAGTGGCTTTGGCCATGGCAGTGGCTGGCCTGCATTGTGGTGATGATGGTTCAGGCAGTTACCCCCACAGGGCTAGCTGGGGGGAGGAAAAGCACAGCCAGAACACCCGCCCTCAGCCCTCACCCATGGAACCCAGCCCATTCCCACGCATCTACTCCTGTGGGCCCCCTGGGTGGGTTAGGAAGAGGGTATTGAGGTGTGTTGGCCGTCTTGTTATCCCATTCTTAAATTCTCCTTCATCCTGCCCTTAGATCTGACCTCTTCTAATCATTTAGCTTGGCCTTTCTGTGACTGTGTGCTCCTTCAGCACCTTACCGGACAGCCTCCCAGCATCTCTCCTGCAATGGAAATCCAGAGAGCTGACAACTTGGCAGTTCCTGCTCTTTCTGAGCAGCAAACAATCTAACCCATTATCTTATCCTTCCAAGGAAGGGGCTAGAAGGATCCTTCTCTCTGTTTTCAGACAGATTAGCAGAATCAGGGCCTTATACGGATACTTACCACGATCTTACTGTTATCAGTAAAAAAACAAAAACAGAAGTCTATCATAACATAATTTCATTAACTGAGCCTTGTGAACAAACATATGTATTTTTATTTATTTATTTAATTTTGGATGTGCTGGGTCTTCATTGCTGAGTGGGCTTTCTCTGGCTGTGGCGAGCAGGCTTCTCACTGTGGTAGCTTCTCTTGTTGCAGAGCACAGGCTCCAGGGCATGTGGGTTTCAGTAGTTGTGGGCTCACTAGTCATGGCACACAAGCTTAGCTGGCCTGAAGCATGTGGAATCTTCCCAAACCAGGGATCAAACCAGCATCTCCTGCATTGCAAGGTGGCTTCTTAACCACTGGACCACCAAGGATGCCCTATATTTTTAACAAGTAGAAATTGTAGTTTCTGAATTAGATCTATATATATCCTTTAATTGAATTCTTCCTGAAATCACAGTCTCCTAAAATGGAAGATCAAGCCCTCCATATTCTAAATCAACAACAATAACTCATGAACCACATCTGGCCACTGCCTGTTTTTTCAGTAAAGTTTTATTGGAACCCATTGTTTATTCACTGTCTATGGCTGCTTTCATGCTGCAAAGACAGAATTGAGTAGTTGTGACTGAGAATTGTATGGCTCACAAAGCCTAAAATATTTATATCTGTCCCTTTTAGAAAAGTTGGCTTCCCTGGTAGAGTCTGCCTGCAGTGCAGGAGACCCGAGTTCGATCCCTGGGTCAGGAAGATTTTTGTCTACCTGCTTTAAAATGTACCCAGGACTTGTTTTAATCAGATATGATGAGACACACAGACAGGGACACGACTGTCCTAGAAGAAGAGGTTCTTATACTCACGGTTCCCTGGACACAGGAGGCATGGCACACCCTGTAGGGTCACACAGTGAAGCACCAGAGTTGGTCAGAAGGCAGAAGGGATGGAGGAGAACAAGGGCAGCAGCCTGCATTGTGTTCCAGTGGGAAAGACAAGGCAGGGTAAACAGACTTAGGATTGGCTGGCGTGAGTAATTTCAGCAGCTCTTGGCGGGCATAGGGGCCATCTCTTGTTGTCTGGCACCTGGCCCAGGGGTAACTAGGGCAGTGGCATGGCCTGCAGGTGTGAGCCAGATGGAGGAGGTGATCCACAGTATGGGCTCTGAGTTGGTTTGTCCTGGGTGAGTCCTAAGAATCTAAGTATCTAAGAATTGGATAATTCCGTAAGGAAATTCTCTCCCCATTCAGAGAGGCCCCAGATGCCAGAGCCTCCAGAATACAGAAAATAAGAAAACAGACTTAATACACATCCCCTGACCTAAATCATAGATAGCTTTTTGTTAGTGTGGGTTTTTAAATTTCATTATTTAATTTATTTTTATTGAAATACAGCTGATTCATAATATGTTAATTTCTGCTATACAGCAAAGTAATTCAGTTATACGTTTGTATACATTCTTTTTACATTCTTTTCCTCTGTGGTTCATCACAGGATATTGAAGATAGTCCCTTATACTATACTAAATCATAAGTGCGTGGGCTGGCTTTGTCAAGGGTCAGAAAATTCTGTATATTCCCTCCATATTTTTTTGTAATCTCTCTGTATTTCTCTGGGGCATAACTTTGAACATGGTAATTCCTGTTTTATTTTATTTATACTTCCAAAAGAAGAATTGCTGAATTCATGTTTAAAGAATCCATTTGTGAGTGTATGTGCGTGTGAGTGTGTGTGTGTGTCTGTGTGATTATGTATGTGCATTCATGAAGGTGGTGGTTGGAAGGAGTTAGAATTCGGAGCATCTGTTTCTTGTTATGTGATCTTTAACGTAATTCACTTTTAGTTCAAAAGGACTTTTCCCCTCAGATTCCAAATATTAATATTTGGAGTGGCTTAATAGCATCAATTTATACTATGAGTCACAGCGTCTCCAAGGTCCTCGTCAGTTGGCAATAGATGCTGATTGATAAGCCATGAAGACGTGTGGATGACCTTGCCCAGCACCTTGCCTCTGCTGAGAGCAATGTGGGTTCATGTTACCTTGGGTGTTCAAGCAAACTGTTGGGTCCTGAAGGATGGGGCAGTTCCTCTTTTCCCAGATTCCAGAAAGGTAGCTCGTGGCAAGAAATGTGTCCTCAGCAAGGTCTGTGAGGGGCAGAGAGGCATGGGGTCTCCTCTGCCCCTGCCATGGGGGACAGGACAACCAACTGGCCCCTGTGCTCCCTGGCTCCTCTTCCTCATGGCCTGTGTGGTCTGATCTCTCTTCTTGTCCTTCTTCAAAATACAACATACTTTAATCGTCTTGAATTCATCTCAGAATGAAATTGAAGGTGAATCAGAACTATCTGTTTGGAAATACTCTGTCTCTGAGACTTATCATGGAAATATATGAGGCCTCTGAGAATTAAATTTGAGCTTAAAATTAACTTATACCAGGTCAAAGGCCTCTTGTTTTTCATCTGCTTTAGCAAAATTACTTCAATGGCAGTGCTGTCAACTACTCTTGCTTGGGGGGGACAGAGCTTCCCTTCTTGATGAAGGCATGGGCGTGGGCTTCCTGCCAGCACAGCAGGGGCAGAAGCACGGCTCAGAGAGACATCAGCAGAGACAGAAGCTGACCGATGAGTAGGCTAATGTGAGTGGGAGTCCATTCAACTTAAGTGGCCACAGGAACTAATGAGTCTACCACAGGTAGAAAAGATTAGAAAATATTCATTGAAATGCCGGTCTGAATTTTGTTTTCTGGGTAAAATTAAAAGAGGACTAGTCCCTTGTTAACGGAGAAGGCAATGGCACCCCACTCCAGTACTCTTGCCTGGAAAATCCCATGGGCGGAGGACCCTGGTAGGCTGCAGTCCATGGGCTCGCGAAGAGTCGGACACGACTGAGCGACTTCACGTTCACTTTTCACTTTCATGCATTGGAGAAGGAAATGGCAGCCCACTCCAGTGTTCTTGCCTGGAGAATCCCAGGGATGGGGGAGCCTGGTGGGCTGCCGTCTATGGGGTTGCACAGAGTCGCACACGACTGAAGCGACTTAGCAGCAGCAGCAGCAGTCCCTTATTAAAAGAATTCTTCATCGTTACAAATATTGATTGTAAAACTGAAAACTTATTCCTAATATCACACATTTAAGAATTCTTTAGCTATTAAGCACAGAGCTTTAAAAAATAAGCATGTTTTTTAAAATATTACTTCTTGATGGTGGCATTTAAGTCAGATGATTGACTTCCTAATAAAGTAACGGTTGTATTTTAGAGAAATTCTGCAGTGCATTTCTCATCCCTTGCTGGAAAGCTTAGGCAAAATAAAAATTTTTAAGATTGCCATGACAACAGAAAATCCAGACAGAATAGAGGCAGGCAATGGCTTAATATTTGTGTCCTGGGAATCTTCCTGCAGGGTGTGTTTATAAGAGTAACTGTAATAGAGGTGACCTATCTTAAAATCCAAGCCACTGTGGAGGAAGCCCAATGGATTGCTTCTCACTTTAAAAATGCAAAAGCATAAAAGCAAAGGAAGCCCCCTGTGTAGAATGTCATGCCTCGAGAGCTCTGCTGAACTGAGTTCCATGTAACTTCAGACCCAGGAAGCGAGGCTGCTGATCTTTACGGACGCTGAGGAACATTTGTGTGGTGGACTTGCCCTTTGTCTCCTTCTAAGTGGTTTCCTGACTAAGGGCCATGTGCCAGGTGGTGGTGATGTTAACCCAGCATGAAGGAGGCCTGCTGAGAACACTGGGAGGCCAGCAAGGCTGGGGAGGGAGAGGTAATGGGTGTGCAGGTGTCCATGGGTGTGCCTCTGCATGTGTGGCAAGTGTGTACATGTGTGTGTGTCCATGTGTGCTGCATGAGTGTGCCATGTGTGTTTACATGTGCATATGCATCCTGTGTGCTGCTGTGCACACATGTGGGATGTGTCATGTGGGCTAGTGTGCACGCCCATAGAGCCCCCCTCACTCAACCCCCCTCACTTTCCCCCACGCAGAGAAGCGGCTTTCGAGGGGGATCTCCCACGCCAGCTCGGCCATCGTGTCCTTGGCGCGGTCCCACGTGGCGAGCGAGTGCAGCAGCGAGCAGTTCCCGCTGGAGATGCCCATCTACACGTTCCAGCTTCCAGACCTGAGTGTGTACAGCGAGGACTTCCGGAGCTTCGTGGAACGAGACTTGATCGAACAGGCGACCATGGTGGCCCTGGAGCAGGCAGGTGGGTTCCCCCCCGTTCAGGCCCCCCTGGTCGGGAGGAGGGGGCGGGGGCAAGAGGGATGTGCGGTCCAGCCCCACCCTCTGTCGACTTGGGTGCCTGCAGGCCCTGCCCAGCTCTGCCTGGAGCCACTGGTGTGGGGTGAGGAGCATGTGGTGCTCAGATCTCCTGAGAGTTCTCTTTGTTCCTAATCCAGCCTGGCCAGGTCAGGTCCCCCCAAAAAGAACCCCAAGCTGTTTTGCCCTAACTTCTCTCCTTTCCCATCTAACTGCAATGGCCCAATTGGGTCCTGAATGAAAGACCCTATGCTTGGAGAAAAATAGGAGACCCTGGCACTTCCTGTGGACACAGACAAGTTCATGGCCTCTCTCAGCCTCAGTTTTCCCCTCTGCAAAGACCTGAAAAGGATGGATGCCGGCCTGGTGAGGTTGAGCATTAGGCAGCACGGTGCCCTGTGGAACTGTTCCTGCCCTCCCCCACCCACACCTGCACCCCCAGCTCCAGGTTAAGGAAGCATACAGCCTGACTTTGGTTTCCTGCTCTCCTTACTGTTTCTCTGACATCCCGATGAGGACAAGATTTAGGGAGTAAACCAAACTTGTCTTCTTTGGAGTTTCTAATAATAAACTAACTAGTTCCAAACAAATTCTGAAACAGACCTTGGTTCTTTGTGAGACAGGCAGCCTCTGTCTCACTCATGATCATTTGCACTATAAATCTTTGCATAGTCACATGTTTGGGGCTTCTCAGACATGCGTGTAGAGGATCCTGTACCCTTCTCAGGCCCCTGTGCATCCTCCATAGGGCCACTAAATCCCCAAAGATGAAGAGGGGCTGGTGGTGAGTGGGGCCTTACTTGTGCTGGGCAGGCTGGCAGCCAGGTCTCAGCCCAGGACTTGGAAGCCTCACCCTCGGGGTATTTGGCTTAATAACAGGATCCACATTCCCGATAACTGTGTTGGATCTGATGTTGTGACTGTTTTCTCCACTGCTGCACAGCTGCCAAAAGCAGCTCAGAGACCAACTGCCACTCCTGGTTCTGTCTTACCTCCAGGTCTTCTCTCTGGATTAGCCACAGTAGCTCAGATGGTAAAGAATATGCCCACAGTGCCAGAGACCTGAGTTCAATCCCTGAGTGGGGAAGGTCCTCTGGAAGAGGAAATGGCAACCCTCTCCAGTATTCTTGCCTGGAGAATTCCATGGACAGAGGAGCCTAGAAGGAGACAATCTACATAAGGCTAGTCCATGCGGTCGCAAAGAGTCGGACACCACTGAACAACTAACACTAAAGCCCTCTCTCTAGAGGCTGGCTATTTCAACGATGCCTCTATGTGGTAGTTTAAACCTAATATTCACTAGTCACAGGGAAGGGAAAATTGATATAAGTTACAAAGGAAAAAAATTCATGAACTAATTTCTCTTGAAGGCTATGGTAGCCAAGTGCTTGACAAAGTTCAGCCTCGAGCATGGTCAGTAGCACTGATAATTGCTGCCTCATTTAAAGCCCCAGTCCCGGTAAAGGGCATGGAGTCCACCATACCAGCCTTCTCCTCCAGCCTTATCATGCTCAGCAAGAGCTTTTGCTCTTTTGGAAGGTCTTTTCTGTTATTTTTTTGCCATGGATCACATATTAATTTTTACTTACATTTTACCTTCCAACCCAGCATTTTTAAAGGGGCACTGCTTGACTCTTTGCAAATGTTCACTCTCTGATGACGAGTCAGCTGGCTTGTTTTGCATTTTGGGTTTTCCTCTGACCTGGGTGCACTTGGATGCCTCCTTTCACCTTTCTCTTCAGCCTCTCCTGCCTGTAAAAACCTTGAGCCTCTGCTCCTTCAAATGGCTCTTGGGGAGTTGTTTGTTCTCCCATTAATCTGTCGGTGTCAGCCTACCAACACCCTTGTTGGTGTCATGGAAGCAGCCAGCAAAGCATATGGCGTGTGTGTTCTGTGACTCACTCTTGATTTTCAGGGGCTGCAGACAGCACCCCATCAGTGCTGAAGGAGGCCTTTGGAGGCTGGCCAGTGCCCCAGCCTTCAGGACCACGATCCCAGGCAGGGAGAGTCTGAATATCAGGGTTCTGCCGAGAACAGGGAGATGAGGACTGGAAAATAGTGGAGGGTAGAACAAATGTGCATTCCTCTCTGCCCCCCTGCCTACCATCCATCGGCTTCTCTGTACTTCTCTTTAAGCCATAGACTGATCATCCTTCAGGCCTTTTCTGTGCCTGGATCCTGGTGGGAATCTGGCTGAGGCCCAGGAGTCCCGCCCAGCCCCCCACCTCAGCTGGGTGAGGAGCCGGGGAGCTGGGAGACAGCCTCGGCTTCGTCCCTCGGGCCCTGCTGTCACTCTCCATAGGGCAGACAGAGCTCCGCTGAGGAACAGTGGGGAGAAAGCTGCTTGACATGGCCACATGTAGCGCGTCAGTTCCCTTGTCCAATAATTTAGTGTTCAGATCACTGTGAACCAACCATTGATAAGCAGTATAATTTACTGGGTTTATGGGAGATGGAAATACGGATCTCAAAAAAATTTTAGTGAAAAAAATCTGCTTGTTCAAGACTTAATACAAGTCGTGTTTGGAAGGAAATATAAACTCTGTCTCAGGGCCTCAGGGTGGGGGACTTTTCTCCCTCCCTGGGGGCTCATGTGATCCAGACCCATACTCCAGCTCCATTCCCTCCAAGCCCAGCACAGAGCAGGCATCCAGAGTGGCCCCCCAGCTCCGCAAGGCACGCAGGCAACCCCACCTGTTTGAGGAGCCTCTGTTTCGAGTGGCGAAGCTTCACCTCCCGCAGAACCCACAGGAGAGGGAGTGCCATTCTCTGCAGGCCTTAAAATCCCGGAAGACATGACCCACTCCAGCCCCATGACATGAGGGGACGACAGGAGGGCCAGGTCTTCAGGACATAAAGCCACTGACCCCCTGAGAGAGGAAAGGAGATGCCTCACATTCTTCATTTAGCCTGAGAATTCAATAATGTATTCGTCTCTCAACCGGGTTACCCTACTGAGTTCACCCTTAAGAAGACTCAGAGATCATGAGTCTCTCGGTTTGGAAAGTAACGTCTGGCGCCCCTGCCCCTTTTGGACGCCCCTGAATGGGATGAGAGGGCATGATGCTTCAGCAAGTATGTGAGTCCGAAGGCAGAGACATGCCTGCGTCACTGCACACAGTGACTGCACACACAGGACGCTGAGGTCTAGACGTCAGGAAAAGTGGGGACGTCTCTGAGCTGTGGTGTTGAGTCTGTCTCCACAGGAGGAGGGTGGGATTGGAGTGAATCTGACGGAGAAGTTCTAACATGTGCAGGTTTTTGAAGGCCTCGTGACTCAGCCCAGCCCTGCCAGGTCAGCTGGAGCCTCACTTCCTTCCATCTTAATGTAGGAGATAAGACAGCTGCCAAAACTGCACCCACAGCAAGCCTGAATTGCAGTCCCACAGACACCCCGTCCAGGTGCTGGAAATCCCATCATTATGAACCACGCAGGTGAAGTTGTTGCCCTCATGGAGATGAGGTTCTAGTGGGGAAGAAAGATGATAAGGCAGACCATCAGTATGGCACAAGACCATGCCGTAGGTGCTCCGAGATGAAGGGAGGGTGCCCACGGCAGGGTTCTTGAGGGCAAGGAGGAATGAGCCACGGGACACACTCCAAGCCTTGGCTCATTAAGGAAGGTGGAATATGGGAGCAGATGGAATGAAGGCTAGAGGGGTTGGAAAGGAAGGTGATAAAATGGCAGCCGGGGGCCAGGAAGCACTCCTGAGCCTCAGGGTTAACTGTAGGGAGGTTGTGCAGCCCCAGGAGGGCTTTAAGAAGGGGTGTTGACATGTTTGTATTCACACTGACATGTCCTGGCTGTTCTTTTGAGAGTGGACTCTGCAGAGGAAAGTGGAGCAGGAAGAGCAGCAGATAGCCCAGAGCCTTGGGGGTAGCAGTGGAGGTGGTAGGAAATAGCTAGATGTGAACCAGGATCTGTTTTGAGGAAGGTCCTACAGGTCTCACTGATGGATTGGATGGGGCAATAGCAGAAAAAGAATCAAGCATGAGCCTGCTTGATGGTGGGTAGATGGTGGTGCCATGTGGAGACACAGACCCCTGGAAGAGGGGTTGGCGGTGACGTAGAAGCAAAGTCTCAAATCCTATTGAGACTTGGAAAGTTGGCATCTGGTTGAACATGTGAGCCTGGAGTTCAGGAGCAGTCTGAGCTAAAGAAGCAGATGTGGGAGTTAGTGTGGGATGAAATCCAAGGGAGGGGATTCACTCATCGTAGGGACCTCCCACCGCGCCCCTAACAGCCCTGTGCACTGTTGGGTACCAGCTGGATGAGGATGTCTGGAGCATGGGTAAAACATAACGGAGACAGAACAGGAATGAATCCTCACAGTCCCCTTGGAGGAAATCTCAGAAGCATTTGCAGAGCACAATGATGCCCTGAGAAAGTGATTCAATGGCCCTAGGGGTATGTGGTGGCTGCAGAAGGGCCGCGATATTAAAGAGGATCACAGGGCAAGAATGAACTCGCCTTTCTCATAGAAATTGTCTCGTTATGCTTTTTTTCATCCAAGTGTTTTCGTGAGTGACAAGCAAAATGACATCTTATTTTCAGCTCTGGTAACCATCTGTTCATCAGGCACTCTGTCTATCAGATCTAGTCCCTTAAATCTATTTCTCACTTCCACTGTAACTTATATGCAGAGTACATCATGAGAAACACTGGGCTGGAGGAAGCACAAGCTGGAATCAAGATTGCTGGGAGAAATATCAATAACCTCAGATATGCAGATGACACCACCCTTCTGGCACAAAGTGAAGATGAACTAAAGAGCCTCTTGATGAAAGTGAAAGAGGAGAGTGAAAAAGTTGGCTTAAAGCTCAACAGTCAAAAAACTAAGACCATGACATCCGGTCCCATCACTTCATGGCAAATAGATGGGGAAACAGTGGAAACAGTGGCTGACTTTTTTTGGGGGGGTTCCAAAATCACTGCAGATGGTGACTGTGACCATAAAATTAAAAGACACTTACTCCTTAGAAGGAAAGTTATGACCAACCTAGAGTGCATGTTAAAAAGCAGAGACATTACTTTGCCAACAAAAGTCCGTCTCGTCAAGGCTATGGTTTTTCCAGTAGTCATGTATGGATGTGAGAGTTGAACTATAAAGAAGGCTGAGCACCGAAGACTTGATGCTTTTGAACTGTGGTGTTGGAGAAGACTCTTGAGAGTCCCTTGGACTGCAAGGAGATCCAACCAGTCCATTCTAAAGATCAGTCATGGGTGTTCATTGGAAGGACTGATCTTGAAGCTGAAACTCCAATACTTTGGCCACCTGATGCAAAGAGCTGACTCATCTGAAAAGACCCTGATGCTGGGAAAGATTGAAGGCAGGAGGAGAAGGGGATAACAGGATGAGATGGTTGGATGGCATCACTGACTCAAGGGACATGAGTTTGAGTGAACTCCGGGAGTTGGTGATGGACAAGGAGGCCTGGCGTGCTGTGGTCCATGGGGTTGTGAAGAGTTGAACGCGACTAAGCGACTGAACTGAACTGAACTGAACCATCTGTTGTGGGCTTCCCCAGTGGCTCAGTGGTAAAGAATCTACCTGCAATGCAGGAGACTCAGGTTTGATCCCTGGGTCAGGAAGATCCCCTGGAGAAAGAAATAGCAACCCACTCCAGTGTTCTTGCCTGGGAAATCCCATGGACAGAGAAGCCTGGTGGCCTATAATCCATGGGGTAGCAAAAGCATCAAACACAGCTTCAAGACTAAACAACAACAACCATCTGTTACAAAGCCCAGAAAAGTTACTTAGAAAAGGCAGAATAAGTGACTAATAGCCCCTCACCCGTATGTAACACCACAGCCTTATATTGGTGACGTTCATCTGATTTTCTTCTTTGTAGGAGCTCAAGATTTCATTTTTGTTTCTTAACATTCACAGTACTAGTTCCCATGGTTTTTTGGCCTGTTCTTAAATGAAGTCATTGTGTGGGGAGACGTGAATGATCACGCTGTCAGAGCTTGGAGTAGAAACTGTGAGCCATATTCTCAATCCTATTGCTCCTGCAAAGAACCCTTAATCTTGGGCATCCTGTTCTGGATACAGCTGGAGACATTAGAATAGCACTGGGCCATTTTTGGTTCTCCAGAGGCTGTAAGGTACTGGCATTTACCATAGCTGGGTAATCTTCCAGGATGGTCACAGCTGGCTCATAGCCTCAGGAATGCTTTCAACTGGTTAAGAGTCTTTACCTCTGGGACCCAACTTAAATCAGAAGTTAAGTTGAACTTAAATTGATTTAAATCTTTGTGTTGTCTTCATGTGGTCTTTCCTGTAAAAGACCTTCAGGGGAGAGAAGGAGGCAGAATGAGCTCTGTGGTGTCTCTTGCAAGGACATTGTTCCTGTCAGATTAGGGCCCCACCCTACTGGCTTCCCTGGTGGCTCAGAGGTTAAAGCGTCTGCCTGCAATGCGGGAGACCTGGGTTCAATCCCTGGATTGGGAAGATCCCCTGGAGAAGGAAATGGTAACCCACTCCAGTATTCTTGCCTGGAGAATCCCATGGACGGAGGAGCTGGACACGACTTCACTTTCTACTGATCTCATTTAACCTTAATTACTTCCTTAGAAGTCCCATCTCCAAACATAGTCATGCCAGGGTTAGAGCTTCAGCATATGAAGGGGGAACACAAACATGCAATCCATAACAGTTGGGTTATTTCAGACTTTTGGGTATGTAAAGTATGCAGTATGAGCTGCAGCTGCTTGGCACTGGAGCGGTGACTTTGCAGCCCTGGAGCAACTTTGAGGAGATACCCCATGTCCAAGGGCAAAAGATAAACCCCAGCAAGATGGTAGGAGTGGCGAAATCGAGTTTAGAATCAAATCCCATATCCGCCAGAGACGCTCAGAGGGCTCAAACAAACCTTGTGTGCACCAGGACCCAAAGACCCCACAGAGACTGAGACAGTACTGTGTTTGAGTGTCTCCTGTGGAGGTATGGGTCAGCAGGGGCCTGCCACAGGGGCAGGGGCTCTGGGTGCAGGAGACCTGGGTATGGCATAAACCCTCCTGGAGGAGGTCACCATTAACCCCACCATAGAGCTGCCAGAACTTACATAGGACTGGGGACAGACTCTTGGAGGGCACAAACAGAACCTTGTCTGCACCAGGACCCAGGAGAAAGGAACAATGACCCCACAAGAGACTGACCCAGACTTGCTCATGAGTGTCCTGGAGTCTCGGTGGAGGTGTGGGTCAGTGGTGGCCTGCTGCAGGGTTGGGGGTACTGAGTGTAGCAGTGTGTGCATGGGACCTTTTGGAGGAGGTCCCCATTATCTTTATCATTATCTTCATTACATCCACCATAGTTTGGCCTCAGGTCAAATAACGAGGAGGGAACACAGCCCCACCCTTCAACAAAAAATTGGATTAAAGATTTACTGAGCATGGCCCCACCCATCAAAAAAAGACCCAGTTTCCTCCTCAGTCAGTCTCTCCCATCAGGAAGCTTCCTTATCCTTCTTATCCTTCTCCATCAGAGGGCTGCTGCTGCTACTGCTAAGTCGCGCCAGTCGTGTCCGACTCTGTGCAACCCCATAGACGGAAGCCCACCAGGCTCCTCTGTCCCTGGGATTCTCCAGGCAAGGACACTGGAGTGGGTTGCCATTTCCTTCTCCAATGCATGAAAGTGAAAAGTGGAAGTGAAGTCTCTCAGTCGTGTCCGACTCTTAGCAGCCCCATGGACTGTAGCCTACTGGGCTCCTCCATCCATGGGATTTTCCAGGCAAGAGTACTGGAGTGGGGTGCCATCGCCTTGCAGAGAGACTGAAAACCACAATCACAGACAACTAACCAATCTGTTCAAATGGACCATAGCCTTGTTTAACTCAGTGAAACTATCAGCCATGCCATATAGGGCCACCCAAGACAGACAGGTTGTGGTGGAGAGTTCTGACAAAACATGGTCCACTGGAGAAGGGAATGGCAAACTACTTCAGTATTCTTGCCTTGAGAACCCCATGAACAATATAAAAAGTCAAAAAGATAGGACACTGAAAGATGAACTCCGCAGGTCAGTAGGTGCCCAGTATGCTACTAGAGATCAGTGGAGAAATAACTCCAGAAAGAATGAAGAGATGGAGCCAAGGCAAAAACAACCCCCAGTTGTGGATGCGACTGGTGATGGAAGCAAGGTCTGATGCTATAAAGAGCAGTATTGCATAGGAACCTGGAGTGTTAGGTCCATGAATCAAGGCAAATTGGAAGTGGTCAAACAGGAAATGGCAAGAGTGAACATCCACATTTTAGGAATCAGTGAACTAAAATGGACTGGAATGGATGAATTTAACTCAGATGACCATTATATCTACTACTGTGGGCAAGAATCCCTTAGAAAAAAATGTAGTAGCCATCATAGTCAACAAAAGAGTCCAAAATGCAGTACTTGGATGCATTCTCAAAAACGACAGAATGATCTCTGTTCGTTTCCAAGGCAAACCATTCAATATCACAGTAATCCAAGGCTATGCCCTGACTAGTAATGCTGAAGAAGCTGAAGTTGAACAGTTCTATGAAGACCTACAAGACCTTCTAGAACTAACACCCAAAAAAGATGTCCTTTTCATTATAGGGCCTGGAATGCAAAAGTAGGAAGTCAAGAAATACCTGGAGTACCAGGCAAATTTGGCCTTGGAGTACAGAATGAAGCAGGGCAAAGGCTAATAGAGTTTTGCCAAGAAAATGCACTGGTCATAGCAAACACCGTCTTCCAACAACACAAGAGAAGACTCTACACATGGACATCACCAGATGGTCAATACCGAAATCAGGTTGATTATATTCTTTGCAGCCAAAGATGGAGAAGCTCTATACAGTCAGCAAAACCAAGACCAGGAGCTGACTGTGGCTCAGATCATGAACTCCTTATTGCTAAATTCAGACTGAAATTGAAGAAACTGGGAAAACCACTAGACCATTCAGGTATGACCTAAATCAAATCCCTTATGTTTATACAGTGGAAGTGACAAATAGATTCAAGGAATAGATCTGATAGAGTGACTGAAGAACTATGGACAGAAATTCATGACATTGTACAGGAGGCAGTGATCAAGACAATCCCCAAGAAAAACAAATGCAAAGAGGCAAAATGGTTGTCTGAGGAGGCCTTACAAATAGCTATGAGAAGAGAAGCAAAAGGCAAAGGAGAAAAGGAAAGATATACCCCACTGAATGCAGAGTTCCAAAGAATAGCAAGGAGAGATAAGAAAGCCTTCCTCAGTGATCAATGCAAAGAAATAGAGGAAAACAATAAAATAAGAAAGACTAGAGATCTCTTCAAGAAAATTAGAGATACCAAGGGACTTTTCATGCAAAGATGGGCACAATAAAGGACAGAAATGGTACAGACCTAACAGAAGCAGAAGACAATAAGAAGAGGTGGCAAGAATACACAGAAAAACTATATATATAGAAAAGATCTTCTCGACCCAGATAATCACGATGTGTGATCACTCACCTAGAGCCAGACATCCTGGAATACGAAGTCAAGTGGGCCTTAGGAAACATCACTACGAACAAAGCTAGTGGACGTGATGGAATTCCAGTTGAGCTATTTCAAATCCTAAAAGATGATGTTTTGAAAGTGCTGCACTCAATATGCCAGCAAATCTGAAACACTCAACAGTGGCCACAGGACTGGAAAAGGTCAGTTTTCATTCCAATCCCAAAGAAAGGCAATGCCAAAGAATGTTTAAACTACTGCACAATTGCACTCATCTCACATGCTAGCAAAGTAATGCTCAAAATTCTCCAAGCCAGGGTTCAACAGTACATGAACCATGAACTTCCAGACTTTGAAGCTGGATTTAGGAAAGTCGGAGGAACCAGAGATCAAATTGCCAACATCTGCTGGATCATTGAAAAAGCAAGAGAGTTCCAGAAAAACATCTACTTCTGCTTTATTGACCATGCCAAAGCCTTTGACTATGTGGATCAAAACAAACTGTTGAAAATTCTTCAAGAGATGGGAATACCAGACCACCTGACCTGTCTCCTGAGAAATCTGTATGCAGGTCAAGAAGCAACAGTTAGAACTGGACATGGAACTATAGACTGGTCCCACATTGGGAAAGGAGTATGTCAAGGCTATATATATTATCACCCTGCTTATTTAACTTACATGCAGAGTACATCATGAGAAATGCTGGACTGGATAAAGCACAAACTGGAATCAAGATTTCGGGGAGAAATATCAATAACCTCAGATATGCAGATGACACCACCCTTATGGCAGAAAGCAAGGAAGAACTAAACAGCCTCTTGATGAAAGTAAAAGAGGAGAGTGAAAAAGTTGGCTTAAAGCTCAACATTCAGAAAACTAAGATCATGGCATCCAGTCCCATCACTTCATAGCAAATAGATGGGGAAACAATGGAAACAGTGACAGACTTTATTTTGGGGGGCCCCAAAATCACTGTAGACGGTGACTGTGGCCATGAAATTTTAAGATTCTTGCTCCTTGGAAGAAAAGTTATGACCAACGTAGACAGCATATTAAAAAGCAGAGACATTACTTAGCCCACAAAGCCTCGCCTAGTCAAAGCTATGGTTTTTCCAATAGTCATGTATGGATGTGAGAGTTCGACTATAAAGAAAGCTAAATGCTGAAGAATTGATGCTTTTGAACTGTGGTGTTGGAGAAAACTCCTGAGAGTCCCTTGGACAGCAAGGAGATCCAACCAGTCCATCCTAAAGGAAATCAGTCCTGAATATTCATTGGAACGACTGGTGCTGAAGCTGAAACTCCAATACTTTGGCCACCTGATGCAAAGAACTGATTCATTTGAAAAGACCCTGATGCTGGGAAGGATTGAAGGCGGAAGGAGAAGGGGACAACAGAGGATGAGATGGCTGGATGTCATCATCAACTCAGTGGACATGAGTTTGCGTAAACTCCAGGAGCTGGTGATGGACAGGGAAGTCTGGTGTGATGCAGTCCATGGGGTCGCAAAGAGTCAGACACGACTGAGCAACTGAACTGAACTGATGCACTATGAACATTCTTGTACATGTTTTCAATAAACACAGGAATATGTTTTTGAAGATGCATACCTAGGAGTGGTATTGTTATGGAATCCAAGCTCGTTCTGCTCACAGAACAACAGACTAATAAACTGAGAGTTGAGTTGTTTTACCAGGAATAAGGACTTTATTTGGAAAGCCAGCAAACTGAGAAGGTGGTGAACTTGTGTCCCAAAGAACCATCTTGCCTGAGTTAGAATTCAAGTTCCTTTTACACGAAAAAGGGGAGGGAGTAAAGTCAAACACTTCCTGGTTCCCATCAGCTTCCAGAGGGGATATGTTAATTTCTTCCTCTCTGCAGTCATTCACAGGTGGGCCAGGTCAAAATATTTCCTGTTAGCTAAATAAAGGTGTTTTAGCTTAATGCTCATTACCTGGGAGGCAGGGTTTCTGGAGATGGGCCATTATGTGTAATTTAAGTTTATAGGTAACATCCCTTTAGTGATTAACTTAAAATACAGAGCCTCTTCCCTATTACAGTATTGCTGGGTTATAGGATTTACATATGTTCAGCTTTATAATAGTTTTCCAAATACTTTTCCGAAATGGATGTAACAACTGACTCTTGCACTGTTGAGAGTCCTGGATGTTCTGTATTTTTTATCCTCCCAGTTTACTCACTATGTTGGATGTATGGCCCATAGTGGCTTTAATTTTTATTTTCTGATGGCTAATGAAGTTGAATATCTTTTCATGTTACTGTCCATTGGTTATCCTCTTTCACTGGATGCCTTTTCAAGTTTTTTGCCCATTTTTAACCTTCATCTTCTTGTTTGATTTGTGGGAATTCCTTATACATTATGAATATAAGTCCTTTATCAGATGTGTATTACAAATACCTTCACCCACTCTATGGGCTGTCCTTTTACTGACTGATACACTTTAATGAACAGATGATCCAATGCTAAAGTAGTTCAATTTACCTTTTTTTCCTCTTTTTTCAGAACTTCTATTTTGGTTTAAGAAATCATTGCCTACCCCAGGTTTCTGAAGATAAAAACTCTTTCTTTCACAAATCTACAACCCACCTGAAAAATGACTTTTACACGTGGTGAAAGTCCATTTTCCCATATGTTTACATACCTACCCTGGTACCGTTATTGAAACCATTTTTATCTGCTGTACTGCAAGGTAACATTTGAGATAAAGCAGGTGATTGTATATGTGAGGGTCTGATTTGGACTCTGTTTTGTTCCTTTAGTGCATCTGTCCTTAATACAAAATGACCATCGTTTTATAAGTCAAATCATGGGGTATAAGTCCTCCAGCTTCATTTTTCTTCTTATGATTTGTCTTTGCTATTCTCAGCCTTTACATTTCTACATAAATTAATGTCTGTATATGCTATATAGAATAATTATATATTTAATATGGAATCTATGTTAATTCCATATAAATCTATAGACCAAGTGAGAGAAATTTATATCTTCGCAATATTAAATTTCCTAATCAATGAACATGACATGTTCCTTAACTCTTTCACAAATATTTTTTAATTTTCAAAGTAAGGGTCTTGAACATTATTCATTAGATTATCTCTATGCATTTTATGTATTTTGTTACATTGTAAAGAAATGCTCTTAAAGTGCCAGCAACAGCTGAGATATAGAAATACACTTTATTGTTATTTATTAATCTTGTATTCTAGAACCTTTCTAAATTTATTTATAAACTCAAGTAGCTTATAGAATTTTTTGGACTTTCTAGGTCCATGATCTATAAAAAACAAAGAATGATAGTTTTATTTTTTCCTTTCCAATTGGAGTGGGGGTAGATTCTTTTTGTCTTACTACATTGTATAGGTCTTCCAGGAAATTTTTGAATTGGAGAGTTAATAGCAGATATCCTCAACTAATTTCCAATCTCAGAGGGAAATGTACTATTTCACCAGTAAATATGATATTAGCTGTAGCATTTTTGTAGATACTATAATACATACGAGATTAAGGTAGTTACCTTCCATTCCCAGTTTGCTAAGTTTTTATCTTTCATAAATGATGTTGAAAGTTATCGAATGCTTTAAAGTGATCATGTGATTTTCCTCTTTTTTTCTGTACATTGGTGGGTTATATTGATTGATTTTCAAATGGTTACCCACTCGTACATTCCTGGAGTAAACCTCAAACCTCATTTAGTTATGGTATCATTGCTTCTGTGTATCACTGAATTTGATTTGCTAGTGTTTTGATTAGGATTTTGACATCTATGTTCATGTGAAATATTACAGTTCACATTAGCTTTTAATATGAAGATTAGTTTAGCCTTATAAAAAGAGTTGTAAAGTCTATCCTCTGTTTCTATTCTGTGGAGGAGTTTCTACAAGATTGATGTTATAACTTTTTTAAATGATTGGAAAAATTCACTCTGAAACCACATGATCATGTGGCTGTGTTTTGTGTGTATTTTAAAATTACAGACTCGATTTCTTTTAAGAGATTTTGAACTATTCAGAATCTCTTTTTCTTCTTATGTCATTTTGAAATGGCTTTGAAGAATTTGCTATTTTATCTAAATTCTCAGATGTTTATGTTAGCTCATAATTTTTTTAATGTCAGTAGGATCTGTGATGATGGCCATTTTTTTCTTTTTTAAAAAACATTAATTCATTTATTTGACTGCACCGTTTCTCAGCTGTGGCACCCAGCACCTTCTGTCTTCACTGCAGTGTGCGAGATCTTTTAGTTGTGGCGTATGAACCCTTAGCCATGGCACATGGGATCTACTTCCTGGACCAGGGTTGAACCCACCCCCTCTACACTGGGAGCACAAGTCTTAGCCACTGGGCCATCAGGGAAGTCCTAATGGTCCTTTTTTCATTTCCAGTGTTGATACTTTGAAATTTCCTTTGGTTTTCATTAATGTTGCTAGGGACATGTGAATCTTATTAACCTATTCAAGGAACCTATCTTGGTCTCCATTGGCTTTTCCTTGGTACATTTATTTCCTGTTTCATTGACCTCTACTCTTAATTTTTATTCCTTCTGTCCTTTTCATTTGGGTTAGATGTCCTGTTCTTTCTTCTGGCTTCATGAAATGGAAGTTTATATCACTATATCTTCTTTGGCAGTATGCTATAATGTTGTAAATGCTCTAAAGCCATAAATGTCTTTCTGTGCAGTGTTTTGGGCTTCCCTGATATCTCAATTGGTAAAAAAATCCACCTGCAGGAGACCCTGGTTCAATTCCTGGGTCGGAAAGATCCACTGGAGAAGGGATAGGCTACCCACTCCAATATTCTTGGGCTTCCCTTTTGGCTCAGCTGATAAAGAATCTGCCTGCAATGTGGGAGACCTGGGTTCAATCCCTGGGTTGGGAAGATTCCCTGGAGAAAGGAAAGGCAGTATTCTGGCATGGAGAATTCCATGGACTGTGTAGTCCATGGGGTTGCAAAGAGTCAGACATGACTGAGCGACTTTCCCTTTCACTGATGAGTGATCCTCATGGGGCCATTCTACCTTGTTTTGTGCTGAGGCTGAGGTGACCACCCCAGAAAAGGAATATCAGGCCAGGATCACCAGGCCTCCATGGGGGAGGTATCCAGTTTTGACTTTTCCAGTGGGGTGAACATGGCAGTCATGTCATGGGGGTGACAAGTCTGAAAGGGATACCTGTTGCCTGGATGCCACCTCCCCCTGCCAGAGGTTCCAGTCAGCAAAAGCATTGATCACAGACTCTTGGAACTCAAAGGGACACTGGGACTGTAGGGCCCCAAAGTAGCAAATGTACTAGAGTTTGCTGGGCCACTTCCAACTTAGCTTGATGGGCTGGCTCCATGAATGGGAAGCTGGTTTGCAAGTTGGAGGTCATAAAGGACCAACTAGAATGCCCAGGTGAGGCATATTGCACCTCCAACTCAGAACCTAAGTAGGAGCCCTCTTTTGGCAGTGGATTGTGATGGCTAAGAGACTGCAGTTTTCCTTGACCACCAGAGAGAGAGATAATTGCAAATCCCCAACAGCATCCCAAGAAACTTGACTTCACAAGGAGGCTCTTAAATTTTGCTGGGACTTTTCAGCCACCCAGCTGCCTGAGGTATGATATGACAGAGTCCAGGCCCCAAGGCTGACTTCTGATGTGCAAGTCAGCAGTTGTCGTCTACAAGGTGAAAGCTCGGACCCCATGAGTAGTAGGCCTCCTGTGCAACCCTGACTTACTCACCAGGAGTAAACGGCAGGAGCATTTTCCCCATTCACCCTTCTCGACTTGCAGCTCTTCTGATCAGAATAATCCCCTTTGGCATTTATGGGATGGGACATCCATGCATGTAAACTTAATTCCTATTGTACCTTCAAGTTCAGAAGCAGCAACAAGTCTGCACTGGATTGGACCCAGGGGCACTGCACACAGAATTCCACGAGCTTCCATTCCCCACTGTGAACATACCCAACTCCTGTCAGTTGAGCTCAGAGGCCACTTCCCCTTGTGTCTGGGTAGGATGGTAACTTTGGACCTTTCTCCAACAGAACCATAAAAGTGTGAGTGCCTCTCCTCCATAAGATGCCCCAGCTCACTTGGACAAGTGCATGTGACCTGTGGTCCCCGCTCCGGGGCAGAGAGACCTGGGCCTCATCCCTATTCAGTTCAGTTCAGTCGCTCAGTCGTGTCCGACTCTTTGCAACCCCATGAATCGCAGCACGCCAGGCCTCCCTGTCCATCACCAACTCCCGGAGTTCACTCAGACTCACGTCCATTGAGTCAGTGATGCCATCCAGCCATCTTATCCTCTGTCGTCCCCTTCTCCTCCTGCCCCCAATCCCTCCCAGCATCAGAGTCTTTTCCAATGAGTCAGCTCTTCACATGAGGTGGCCAAAGTACTGGAGCTTCAGCTTTAGCATCATTCCTTCCAAAGAAATCCCAGGGCTCATCTCCTTCAGAATGGACTGGTTGGATCTCCTTGCAGTCCAAGGGACTCTCAAGAGTCTTCTCCAACACCACAGTTCAAAAGCATCAATTCTTCGGCACTCAGCCTTCTTCACAGTCCAACTCTCACATCCATACATGACCACAGGAAAAACCATAGCCTTGACTAGACGGACCTTTGTTGGCAAAATAATGTCTCTGCTTTTCAATGTGCTATCTAGGTTGGTCATAACTTTCCTTCCAAGGAGTAAGCATCTTTTAATTTCATGGCTGCAGTCACCATCTGCAGTGATTTTGGAGCCCAAAAAATAAAGTCTGACACTGTTTTCACTGTTTCCCCATCTATTTCCCATGAAGTGATGGGACCAGATACCATGATCTTCGTTTTCTGAATGTTGAGCTTTAAGCCAACTTTTTCACTCTCCTCTTTCACTTTCATCAAGAGGCTTTTTAGTTCCTCTTCACTTTCTGCCATAAGGGTGGTGTCATCTGCATATCTGAGGTTATTGATAGTTCTCCCTGGCAATCTTGATTCCAGCTTGTGTTTCTTCCAGTCCAGCATTTCTCATGATGTACTCTGCATATAAGTTAAATAAGCAGGGCGACAATATACAGCCTTGACGTACTCCTTTTCCTATTTGGAACCAGTCTGTTGTTCCATGTCCAGTTCTAACTGTTGCTTCCTGACCTGCATACAGATTTCTCAAGAGGCAGGTCAGGTGGTCTGGTATTCCCATCTCTTTCAGAATTTCCCACAGTTTATTGTGATCCACACAGTCAAAGGCTTTGGCGTAGTCAACAAAGCAGAAATAGATGTTTTTCTGGAACTCTCTTGCTTTTTCCATGATCCAGCAGATGTTGGCAATTTGATCTCTGGTTCCTCTGCCTTTTCTAAAACCAGCTTGAAAACATCAGGAAGTTCACGGTTCACATATTGCTGAAGCCTGGCTTGAAGAATTTTGAGCATTACTTTACTAGCATGTGAGATGAGTGCAATTGTTCGGTAGTTTGAGCATTCTTTGGTGTTGCCTTTCTTTGGGATTGGAATGAAAACTGACCTTTTCCAGTCCTGTGGCCACTGCTGAGTTTTCCAAATTTGCTGGCATATTGAGTGTAGCACTTTCACAGCATCATCTTTCAGGATTTGAAATAGTTCAACTGGAATTCCATCACCTCCACTAGCTTAGTTTGTAGTGATGCTTTCTAAGGCCCACTTGACTTCACATTCCAGGATGTCTGGCTCTAGGTCAGTGATCACACCATCGTGATTATCTGGGTTGTGAAGATCTATTTTGTACAGTTTTTCTGTGTATTCTTGCCACCTCTTCTTGATATATTCTGCTTCTGTTAGGTCCGTATAATTTCTGTCCTTTATCGAGCCCATCTTTGCATAAAATGTTCCCTTGGTATCTCTAGTTTTCTTGAAGTGATCTCTAGTCTTTCCCATTCTGTTGTTTTCCTCTATTTCTTTGCATTGATTGCTGAGGAAGGCTTTCTTATATCTTCTTGCTATTCTTTGGAACTCTGCATTCAGATGCTTATATCTTTCCTTTTCTGCTTTGCTTTTCGCTTCTCTTCTTTTCACAGCTATTTGTAAGGCCTTCCCAGACAGCCATTTTGCTTTTTTGCATTTCTTTTCCATGGGGATGGTCTTGATCCCTGTCTCCTGTACAGTGTCACGAACCTCATTCCATAGTTCATCAGGCACTCTATCTATCAGATCTAGGTCCTTAAATCTATTTCTCACTTCCACTGTATAATCATAAGGGATTTGATTTAGGTCATACCTGAATGGTCTAGTGGTTTTCCCTACTTTCTTCAATTTAAGTCTAAATTTGGTAATAATGAGTTCATGATCTGAGCCACAGTCAGCTCCTGTTCTTGTTTTTGCTGACTGTATAGAGCTTCTCCATCTTTGGCTGCAAAGAATATAATCAATCTGATTTCGGTGTTGACCATCTGGTGATGTCCATGTGTAGAGTCTTCTCTTGTGTTGTTGGAAGAGGGTGTTTGCTATGACCAGTGCATTTTCTTGGCAAAACTCTATTAGCCTTTGCCCTGCTTCATTCCGTACTCCAAGACCAAATTTGCCTGGTACTCCAGGTATTTCTTGACTTCCTACTTTTGCATTCCAGTCCCCTATAATGAAAAGGACATCTTTTTTGGGTGTTAGTTCTAAAAGGTCTTGTAGGTCTTCATAGAACCGTTCAACTTCAGCTTCTTCAGCGTTACTGGTTGGGGCATAGACTTGGATTACTGTGATATTGAATGGTTTGCCTTGGAAATGAACAGAGATCATTCTGTCGTTTTTGAGATTGCATCCAAGTACTGCATTTCAGACTCTTTTGTTGACCATGATGGCTACTCCATTTCTTCTGAGGGATTCCTGCCTGCAGTAGTAGATATAATGGTCATCTGAGTTAAATTCACCCATTCCAGTCCATTTCAGTTCACTGATTCCTAGAATGTCAACATTCACTCTTGCCATCTCTTGTTTGACCATTTCCAATTTGCCTTGATTCATGGACCTGACATTCCAGGTTCCTATGCAATATTGCTCTTTACAGCATCGGACCTTGCTTCTATCACCAGTCGCATCCACAGCTGGGTATTGTTTTTGCTTTGGCTCCATCCCTTCATTCTTTCTAGAGTTATTTCTCCACTGATCTCTAGTAGCATACTGGGCACCTACTGACCTGGGGAGTTCCTCTTTCAGTATCCTATCATTTTGCCTTTTCATACTGTTCATGGGGATCTCAAAGCCAGAATACTGAAGTGGTTTGCCATTCCCTTCTCCAGTGGACCACATTCTGTCAGATCTCTCCACCATGACCCGCCCGTCTTGGGTTGCCCCACGGGCATGGCTTAGTTTCATTGAGTTAGACAAGGCTGTGGTCCTAGTGTGATTAGATTGACTAGTTTGCTATGCATATGGTTTCAGTGTGTCTGCCCTCTGATGCCCTCTTGCAACACCTACCGTCTTACTTGGGTTTCTCTTACCTTGGGCGTGGGGTATCTCTTCACGGCTGCTCCAGCAAAGCGCAGCCGTTGCTCCTTACCTTGGAGGAGGGGTATCTCCTCACTGCCGCCCTTCCTGACCTTCAACGTGGGATAGCTCCTCTAGGCCCTCCTGCGCCCACGCAGCCACCGCTCCTTGGACGTGGGGTTGCGCCTCCCGGCCGGCGCCCCTACCCTCGGGCGTGGGGTAGGTCCTCCCGGCCGCGCTTTAGTTCACCGGTTGCAGCCGCCCACCCTTTCATGAAAGCAGCTGATGTTGGGGAAGAGAGGTAGGGAGGGGCCAGCAGGTGCAGAGGGAGAGAGCCAGGTGTGGTTACTTTCATATCTGAGTTCTTTTACAATTAAGTCAAATGAATTTCCCATGATCTGGTCCATCAGAAACCCTATATCAATTTGGGGGCTCCTTGGAATCAGACAGGAGGGGAGTGAGCATCAGCCCCATTCAGCCCTACTCTTACTGCTTCACCTCCAAACAACTGTTAATAGATAAGATAGTTGGGCCCTTACTCACTGGCCCTTTGCCCATCACCTGGGTAAGAGAGTTCCCCACAGAATCCTGGGACTATCTTTTTCTACCTCCTGACCTAGCCTCCTGACCCCATGTCCTGTCTCTTTGAGAAAGCCCAGTCTCTGTTGGAATCCTGTCTCCATCTTTAAAAACTGTTCAGAACTGTGAAGATCCTACTCTGCAAGCTGGTTAGTCAGCCCAACATAGGTTCATGAGTGCTGGAAGAAGATATGAGATTTCTGGGTCAGAGACAGAAGACTTTATCATTCACAGTACATCAGGCAGCATGAACTCCATGTTTATGTGAATTTCCCTTGCCCTTCAACCCCCGTAGGTGATGCAGAAGCAGGGATGGGAGATACTGTGCACATAGTGGATTTGTTTCACTGTTCAGAACCCTAACCCCCAACACACAAGTCAATTGAAAATATGACTACTAAATATGTTATGGGCTTCCCTGGTAGCTCGGATGGTAAAGAATCTGCCTGCAATGTAGGAGGCCAGGGTTTGATCCCTGGATCAGGAAGATCCCCTGCAAAAGGGAATAGCTACCCACTCTAGTATTCTTGCCTGGAGAACTTCATGGACAGAGGAGCCTAGTGGGCTACAATTCATGTAGTTGCAAAGAGTCAGACACAGTTGATAAACTAACACACACAAATGTGGTATACACCTGAGATTTATCCTAAAATATATGTAAAGCAAAACTTGACAGACTCAAAAGAGAAACAGACACATCTAAAATCAAAATAGGAAATTTTACTAGAATTCTCTTGATAAATGATACAATAAATATTCAAAAAAATCAGCAGGGATTAGATGAAGATAAATAAAGAAGTTAACCCAATTTATATACATACCACATGGCACCTACCAATTGCAGAATAAATATATATTCTTTTCAAGTAAGAAATCTTCCAAATTGACCACATGGTGGGCCATAAAGATTGTATCAATAAATTTCAAAGAATTTGAAATCATTCAGACCTAATAACTATCTGACCTTACCATACAATGAAATATCCCTCTTTATCTTATGCCTTAATAATGTTTACTTCATCCAGTATCAAAGTTTACCAGCTTTACTTTTGCTTGTTTTTGAATGATGTATCTTTTTCAGCCTACTTACTGTCAAATTTCTATATCATCATATTTAGAGTTTCTTTTATAAACATCCTTTAGTTGGTTTTGAAAGCAGGCTGATAGTGCATTTTTTTATGGTGTCTTTTAATTGAAATCTGGCTTCCCTGGTGGCTCAGTGATAAAGAATCCATCTGCCAATGCAGGAGACACAGGTTCGATCCCTGGGTCGGGAAGGTCCCCTGGAGAAGGAAATGGCAAGCCAGTCCCGTATTCTTGCCCGGGAAATCCCATGGAGGGAGGAGCTATAGTCCATAGAGTCTCAAAAAGTCAGACATAACTTAGGGACTAAACAGCAGCAACAACAGCAAATTTAATTGGAATATTTAGTCCAATCACTTTTAATATAAATGCTCTTTTGGTTTAAATCTGTTATCATGGTGTTTTTTATTGTCATATTTCTTTTTTTCTCTCATACTATTTTGAATTATTTAAGAATATTTATCATTTTGTTTTCCCCTCTAATATCTTGTTAGTTATACATTTCTTATCATTCTTTGTGTGGTTACCCTATAGTTTACAACATGCATTTTTGAGCTATTAGAATTTATCTTGTTAGCACTTTTACCTCTTTCTGCTGTCATGTGTTTTTAGTTCTACATATAATTTAACCCAAAAAAGCCATTACTAGTATTGCTTTGAACAGCCAATATTTACCAATATATGCAGTACCCTTTTTTTTTTTTTTGTATACCCTCCTTCCATCAAAGTCATTTTCCTTCTCTCTGGAGATCTGTCTTTAGTATTCCTTACTGTAGATCGGATGGTGATAAATTGTTTATTTCTATTTATCTGAGGTATAGAATTCTAAGTTGGTAATAATTGCCTTTCTTCAAAACACCTTGCATAGATTGTGAAATTACATTTGATCTATGCATCAATTTAGAGAGAATTCACATCTTTACTGTGTTGAGAGTCTTCCAATTGTGAATATAGTATGTATCTCCCATTGTTTGGGCTTCCCTGGTGGCTCAGAGGTTAAAGTGTCTGCCTGCAATGCAGGAGACATGGGTTTGATCCCTGGGTTGGGAAGATTCCCTGGAGAAGGAAATGGCAACCCACACCAGTATTCTTGCCTGGAGAATCCCATGGATGGAGGAGCCTGGTAGGCTACAGTCCACGGGATCACAAAGAGTTGGACACAACTGAGCGACTTCACTTTCACTTTTCTTTCCAATTACTTAGATCTTCCTTGATTTCTTTTATCAGCATTTTCTAGTTTTTAGCATACAAGTACTGAAGATACATGTTTCCTTGCTTCTTGAATTCATACATTTATAGGTTTTGTTTGTTTTTTGCTTGTTTGTTTTACAAAATTTGGGAAGTTTTCAGTAGTTATTTCTTTGGATACTTTTTTCAGCTTTACCCTATTTCTTCTCTCCTATGGGACTCTGATCACATGATCTTTTTTAGTTTATTTTCTGTCTATTATTCAGATTCTTTATTTCTCTGTTATGCCTGGTCATTCACAGATTCTTTATTCTCTTCATTCTGCTGTTAAACACATCCATTGAGGTTTTTCATCAGTTGTTGCATTATTTTTGTTCAAAAATCCTCATTTGGTTTTTCTTTGTATCTTTTATTGTTGTTGAGCCTTATTTTTTTTGACTGACATTTTTCTATTTTTTTCCATTTGTTTCAAGCCTGTTTATAATTGTTGAAGCATTTTCATGATGCCTGCTTTAAAATCTCTCAGATAATTGTAACATCTGTATCATGTGTGTTGGTGTTGGTTACTTGTCTTTCCTCTTTCCATTTGAGGTCTTCCTGGTTGGGGTATTGTTATAAGACTCTGAATCTTATTTAAAGCTTATGTTTCAGCAGACTTTCTCTGACAGCACTCCATTAGGTACCGTGCTCCACTGATTGATAATCACCAGACAGGAGTGGACGTACAGGTTTTTATTTAATTGGGTATGACCGCTTTACAGTCTTGCGCTGGCTTCTGCTACAGAGCAATACAAGTCAGCCATATATATATGTATCCCTTCCCTCTGAAGCTTACCACCCACACCCTCATCTTACGCCTCTATGTTGTCACAGAGCATCAGGCTGGGCTCCCTGTGTTATATAGTAGCTTCCCACTGGCTATCTATTTTACACATGGTAGTGCTCGTCAGTCCCACTTTTCTAGAGTTCATATGTACGCATTAATATGCGATATTTGTGTTGCATGTACAGGTTTTCCAAGCTGCCTCTGCTGACACCTAATGTGGGGTGAACTTCTTGGTACTGCTGGATGGTGGTGGGGGACCTCATCACCCTCTGATGGGGGTGAAAGGCCAGGCTCCCTGTGTGTTCTCAGTTGGGGTGGGGGTGGACTCCTCATTACCTTCCAGCAGGGTTGAAGTCCTGACTCTGCACCACCTGGCAGTGGGGGAGGGGTGGAGAGTGACTCATTGCAGCCTGGCAAGGATGAAGTCTCTGCTCCCCACCCTGCTAGTTGGTAGGAGGGCTACAGTTCGTTCTACAGATATAGCTGGAATACAGTGGCTATTTCTAATCTGTGGCTGTCAGGCTCAACTAACCGTCTCCTGGTATTCTGTCTAGAGAGAGCATCATTTTTTTTTTTTTTTAATGATTTCCATTAGTTCCAGACTGTCACCTTCTCTAGCATCTAATCTGGGGTTTGTGAGCCAAAAAGGAACCCAGGGCACTTACCACCAGGCTGAGCTCAGGTCTTGAGTTTCTTAACCAGTCTGCCTTCTATCCGCCTTTCAGTCTGCCCATGCTGTTTTATACATAATGTCCAAGGGTTTTAGTTGTACTTAGTAGAAACAGTAGGGGGAGAAGATGTCTACTCTGTTTTCCTGGAAGCAAAAGTCTCAAGATGTGTTAATGAAATTTAATATGACTCTACCAAAATACCTACAGAGGTTTGATGTATAAAATTAAATGTAGTCAGAGAGAAAAAGACAAATATCACATGATATCACTAATATGTGGAATCTAAAAAAAATGATAGTGAGTGAGTGAAGTCACTCAGTCGTGTCCGACTCTTTGCGACCCCATGGACTGTGGCCTACCAGGCAACTCTGTCCATGAGATTTTCCAGGCAAGAGTGCTGGAGTGGGTTTCCATTTCCTTCTCCAAAAAAAAAAAAGATACAAAGAACTTATTTACAAAACAGAAATAGGCCTACAGACACAGAAAAGACAAATTTATAGTTATCAAAGGGGAAAGAAGGGGGATAAATTAGGAGTTTGGGATTAACAAATACACATTACTATGTGTAAAATAGATAAACAATAAAGACCCACTGTATAACACAGGAAAATACATTCAATATCTTTGAATAGGTAATAACCTATGATGGAAAATAATCTGAAAAACAATAGGTATATGTATGTATGTATAACTGAACCACCTTGCTGTATACTGGGAGCATTGTACATCAACTATACATCAATTTTAAAAAATTAAATTTAACCATACTCTCAAAGGTATGTATACATCAACAAATAATGATTTTTTAAATAACTTGGGAAGAGAAATTGTGTTCAAGGAAATTACACAAAAATTTTGTGTAAAATATGTTCCCAGATTCAAGAAGAGAAGGCTTTAATCTTGAGTTTCTTGTTAACTGATGGAAGGATTTGGCTATTTTTTATCTTAAAAGAAAAAATATCTCTGTTTTGTCTGAGCATAAGTAGCCATCACGCTGGTGGCTCAGTGGTGAAGAATCCACCTGCCAGTGCAAGAGCCACAGTAGACTCGGGTTCAGTCCCTGGGTCAGGAAGATCATCTGAAGGAGGAAATGGAAACCCACTCCAGTATTCTTTCCTGGAAAATCCCATGGACAGAGAAGCCAACAGGCTACAGTTCATGGGGTTGCAAAATTGAACACGACTGACCAGCTGAGCACACGCAGCCATAACCCTCCACCTTACCACTGAAGTTCTCTAGAATCCTCTAGAAAATCACCCACTGATATTGAAGCTTACTTAGCAAACATCCGTGTTTGTCCTGGGATTCTAAACATGAGCTTCTGTTCCAGGTCGCCTGAATTGGTGGTCCACCGTGTGCACGAGCTGTAAACGGCTTCTTCCTTTGGCCACGACAGGGGACGGGAACTGCCTTTTACATGCGGCCTCACTGGGTAAGCCCTGCAGTGTAGACAGAGGGTGGCAGTGCCCAGGCCTTCTCTGTGTATCATTAGAGGACAATCTTATACTAAGTAGAGTGACGTGCATCACTGTCAACTAAATAGATCCCCAAGGGATGGAGCCAACAACCCCCAGCCTTCTTGTCAAACAGCTGGCAGGCTTGGTGGGGGCATAGAGCGCGCATGAGAAAAGATCTGTCCTGATAGAAGGAGGCCTGAGCAGACCTGCAGGGATGGGCAGTAGACATCGGGGTCTAGAGCAATCAAGAGGACTTCCTGGAGGAGCTGAGATTTTCCTGAGGCTTGAAGAACTTGAAAGAATATAAATAGGACCCTCCAGGCAGGGAGAGCACACGGATAAAGTGGAAAGTCAGGAAATAACAGGGTGTTTGGGATCAGGGCTGAGCCCTGTTGAGCTTGAGCAGAAAGTCTGTGGGGCAGTGCGTGAGGCTGGGTAGATCTGGAGCCACCACACTGACTGCAGCTGATGCACTTAGACTGACAAAAAGACAGACATGGGTAAGTAACACAGAGATCAGCACACTCAGAATATCCTGCAGAGAGGTCAGCAAACTCTTCCAAGAGATGTGAGCTTCCTGGTTGCAAAAAGAGACACCAGCAAATGCACAGGTGCGGGTGGCAATGTTTGGATGGCAGAAGGTCACAGTACACTTTCTGGAAGATCATGTAACCCCTCTGGACCCAGGCTTACATACACATGCAGGACTGGATTTGTGCCAAGGACCCCAGCATCATAGCTGGTGGTACCTTATTACTCCTGCAGTCTGAGGACCCTCTCCAGGGATGGGCCCCTCCAACAAGAATATGGTCCTTGTTGGTCAAACTCACCTCCCCAGGTAAACATGACCTGAATTCAGTGCTGTGACCCAGAGCAAGGATGCCCCAGACCTCACTTCAGACCTGTAGTGAGAGGTCTGTTCTATAAGAGGTGGACTGAGCTGAGCCCGAAAAGTGTTCGAGGGAAATGCAGGGCGTCTGGGACGGGCCCCGAGATACCCAGAGGAGGATGGAGCCCAAGTGCAAAGGAGACATTCCACGCTCCTTAGGCTTGACCAAGGGTGACAGGGAAAACAAGGGCCCCACCCACTGCCCCCTTCTGTCTCAGTATTAACTCATTCCTGTCTGTTGGCTCCCCGTTCAGCGTAGTGATATAACAATCAGCAATTCCACTGCCTGGCGATGTCTGCTTTTAATATTTTGGTATATTGTCTTCCACACGTTTATATATACTTCCAGTGAAATTAGGATCTCACAGTGTTCACGGTTTGGAATCCAATATTTTCCCCTTAAAATTGTAAATTGAATTTTTCACGTTATTCTTCAAAAACATGTTTTGCAAGTTGTGTCTTATTCCATCATAAAATATTCAGTATCCCTCTCTTATGGAACTTATTTCACCTTATTCTGTATCAAACCTAGAGAAAAATTACAAAAGAAGACATCTCTCCTCTTTGCAAAGTCTCAGGCACAGGAATGCCTTTGTCCTTCTAACACTCAGTGTACACAGGCACTGCCCCCGTCATGACCACAGGTGGACAAGGCCACAAGCCAGGTGGTCACATGCCACCGTGGTCCTGACTGATGGCAGGTGTCTCACAGTAGCACAGCAGGCCCCCCAGTTCTGCCTGGGAGGAGAAAGCCTCCTGCAGGTGGCCCTTGCTCTTGCTGTGAGAGGCTGGGCCGAGACTGAACCTGGGACTCACGGCCGGTTGATTCTTTCCTCCCAGTACTTTGTTTCCCCTTGGTACTCAAATTGCTAAACTATGTACAAGCAAGTCTGCTCAAAGTGGCCACTCTACACTCACCAGCAGTGCTTACTGGACCTGCTGACCAGCCCTGCCATTGACCTAGGGTGTGGGGCACGCATAGAAATGACAGTAATCCTGGGGTCAGGCTTGTGGGCAAACGTGTGGGACAAGGAGATTCTCTGCACAAGAGACCCAGACAAGGAGCCATGACTAGTAGACTGGACCCAGGACTTGCCCTGCCTGGGAGGAGGCTGCAGGCAGGTCGGAGGGATGAGAAAGCTCAGCTCGGCCAGTTCATAAAAGGAGCATTGATGGCCATCTTCCTCTGTCTGTAGAAAAAGACTGCAGAAAAAGATGACCGGAAAGCCCACGGCAGGCCCCTGTTATCACATCTTTGCACAAAAGGATGCGCAGCCAGACTGAGCCTTTGATCATCAGTCAGTGTGGGTCACTGCTCTCCGAAAGCTCTCCAGAGGGTCCCAGCTCACTTCAAAGCCCACCTTTCCACTCTCCACCTCGCCCCTTCCATCCCAACTGCAGACACCTTCCCCTCCCTAGTACACCACATGGGGCCCCTCGGGGTTGGCCCTGACCTTTTCCTCCACCTGGGATGGTGACTCAACCCTGTCCCTAACCACTCATGTCTTTGTCCCAATGTCTCCACTCACACTGTGACCAAACCACCCAGCACTCTGTCCTCTTAGCCTGCTTTGTCTCCCCTTACATTGCCACTGCCTGCAACATAGTGTGTTACATGTTAATTCTATGGCTGCCTCCCCTCCCTTCCCCTCAGTGTGGACTCCATGAGATTTTAGGAATTTAGTCTGCCCTAGTTGCTGCTGTGGGTATTCCCATCACTTAGAATGGTGCCTCACCCTTACTGTAAAATAAGTATGGAATTAAGTGGAATTAATAGTATTCAGTTAAACAAATGAACAAATGAATGAATAAATTTCCCTAGTCTCTCCCTGTAGCCAGAGCTGCATCTCTCTTGGTGCTTCTTCCATTGATTGGGTTTCTTAACCACTTCTGAGCTTCCCCAAGGATGTACTCAGAGATGCTGGGTTGTTCTTATGACCCCTGGGCCAGGTGGGGCACTTCCCTCAGAAGCAGGTGCTCTCCCAGCGCCCAGATGTGTGCAGAGATGCCTCAGGGCTACAGATACTGGATGCAGCAGACCCTCGATGAAACTGGGGTCTGACTGCCATCCTGCCTTGGGGCCCTGCATGAGGACACATGATCCACCGTCCCCACAGGCTCTCTCCCACTCCAACACAAGGTCAGAACCACAAACATTACATCCCTCAGAACAAACCTTGAGAGGTTGAGGGCAGCCTGCGAAGGGCCCCCAAGACTTAGTGAAATGGCTGTTCCTTTAAGAAGGGGCTGTGCTCCTTCATTCCGTGCCTGCATCTGCAGGAAACATCAGGAGGGAGGGCAGAGGGGAGCTGCTTGCTAATCGAGAGAACTGAATATCTCGCTACTGCATTATCTGTTGACAAAGTTGTGGGGGCCAGGACTGGTAGGTGGTGGTGGTCTCAACTCTTCTGTTTTGCCCCTTCCTCACATATTTTCTTGTGGCTCAGAAGATAAAGAATCTACCTGCAGAGCAGGGGACCTGAGTTCGGTCCTGGGGTCAGGAAGATCCCCTGGAGAAGGGAATGGCTATGCACTCCAGTTTTCTTACCTGGAGAATTCCATGGACAGAGGAACCTGGCGGGTTACAGTCCATGGCGTCGCAGAGTCGGACACGACTGAGCGACTAACACGTTCACTTTACTTTCACATCTTTCCTCTCTCCTCTACTCCTCACGGACCTCCTGGCTGCAGGAATGTGGGGCTTTCATGACCGGGACCTGGTTTTGCGGAAAGCTCTCTACACCATGATGAGGACAGGGGCCGAGAGGGAGGCCCTGAAGCGAAGGTGGAGGTGGCAGCAGACACAGCAGAACAAGGAGGTGGGTACCTGTCAGCATGGCAGAGCCAGGACGGTGCCAGAGTGCAGCCAAGGCCAAGATGGGGTCCTATTTGGGGCCCCAATATCAAGTCTGTCTTATGAGATGCGGCAGCAATGGCTCCATCCCCTACTCAAACCCACTAAAGAGGAACCCATTCCAACAGTCAGCCCCTGGCCACAGTGACCAGACATCCTCTCCCCTCTCCTGTCCTGGTATAATTATGAAAACCACCTACCCTCACTCACAAGGCTGACCCAACCTGAATGGTGAGTTAGATGGTCACCTGTGAGGTCGCTGCTGGTGCAGCCGCTGATTGGCCCTGGCGTGGCCCCAGCCCCAGGGTGTGTGCTCAGTCCAAAGAGAATGTTTATCCCAGAACCTTAGTGAGCACTGGCCCTTTGCTGGCATGGAAGCCCTTAGAGATGGGTCTGCCCAGGTCCCTGCACACATGTCAGTGGTCAGCACCCAGCCCAGTACGTGTGCAGGTTCCATTCGGTCGCTCTAACCCCTGAGAATGACCACTGTTGCTGAATGCACTTCTGACAGCATAGAGGTTGGAGGTTGGGGGTTCTGAACAAATTCTGTCCAGAGCAAATGCTGACAGTCCTTGGCCACTAACAGTGCTCACCCCAGGCTGACCAAGCCGGGAAGTCGGGCTCTCAGCCAGACTGATGTGGGTGCAGGGCTGAAGAGGTGGACGCCACCTCCTAACCCCGCCCCGCTTCGTGCCAGTCAGGGCTGGTGTACACGGAGGAGGAGTGGGAGCGGGAATGGACGGAGCTGCTGAAGCTGGCCTCCAGCGAGCCACGCACACACTTCAGCAAGAACGGCGGCTCGGGCGGGGGGTAAGTGCTGCCCCAGCCCTCCCCATGACGGCATGGGAGGTGATGGGGGGGATGTGGGACCCCCAAGCTGGGGACGACACAAGGAAGACTCCTGCCTTCAGATCTTAGATTCTACCAAGGACGCAGGGCAGGTGGTAGGGGATGACAGGACCCTGCCGGATGTTTGGAAGAAAGTGTACACAGTCACCGTGTGCATCTCCTGAGCTCAGGCATGGGGGACTCACTGTCCAGCCAGCCTGGGGAGGGCCTAAGCTGCCCACGCGCTCACCAGGCTCTGAAGCTTCAGGCTGCTGCTGGAATCCTAACCACTGGGCCACCAGGCAACGGTGGTGGTCTTTTAAAATAACCTCCATGAAACTTGGGCCAGCAGGGTTCCAGAGCAGGTAAGCGTCATGCTGGAGCCTGGCCCCATGGTGAGTGACGTGTACAGCCCCACTCCTGCCCAGACCCTGGCCCTCCGGCCCCAGGACAGATGGGAACAGACCCTGCACTGCTGCTCCCAGCATGGACACTGGCCCGGCAGTTTTTCCCAGAAAGAACCAGGTTAAACATCTGAAGAGGTCGGAAGGGAGCAAGGGTCAGACTCAGGGATGCACTTGACCAACCTCCTGCCTTCTTCCCGCAAGACTCGCAGTAGCCAATCCCAAGGCTCACTGGCGGAGCCCCAGCAGGAGACCCTGGAGGCAGGGAGGCGTGTCCACGACTCACTCAGAGAGAAGGCTGGAGACCAGGTTGGGGTCCAGGCAGGGCGAACCACCAGCCAGAGAGCCATCATGGATAGGCTGTTTAGAACTGGTGACCACAGGGAGGACGCTCTCCCAGACCCCAGGAAGGCAAGACCATCATGAGCTCTCTGCCGAGTTCAGATGCGTGAGAAAGCCTGAATGGCAACTGTATCAGTAGATGCAGATGCGGTGAGAACTGTGAGAGCGAGGCCAGGCAGAGGCTGGGGGCTTCCGCGCAGGCGCACTCAGAGCTACAGTACTCATTCTTTCTCATGCTCCTACTCGCAAATCACAACATGTCTGTTTCTTGTGGCTAAAGCAAGAGAAATCAGACATTCTGTGCTACTTACTGCACCTCCAGAGACTTGTGAAGTGCTACCTCCAAAAGGCTGCTGCTGGAGTTTGTAGTCCCCTCCAGCGAAGGTGAACTCAGCTTGCCCATCACCAGAGCTGCTAGTGGGGCCATGGGTAAGAGGGCTGGTCCCCAGAAGGAAAAGAAGACATGGGAGAGAGAGGAAAATAACTCCACCCCAAGTCATGCGGGTCTGCATGGAATCCAGTGATGGAATAAAGTTGCCCATCACCACCTGGCACGTGCAGCCCCAACCCCGACTATGGACACTCTGGGGGAAGAGGGTGTGTGTGCAATGGGAGGAATCCATTACTTGTTATACAACTGGTAAAATCTATGAAAGCAGTTAGTGACGACCTCTGGGTGCTTCATCTGGTTTAATGGCAACTGAGAACTAAGAAAGGGGTCTTCCTGGTGGACCCCAACCAGACGCCCAGACTCAGATGTCATGGATTAAGAGTCCCAGACTGGGTGCATGATCTTGGGCATATCTCCCAAGCTCCTGGACCCTCTTTGTTGTTCAGATGTAAAATGCATTTGGTAGTAAGGGCCCTGCTGGGCTATATCGGTTTTCCATGGTGGTAGAGTAAACCACACCAAAACTGGGGGGCTTAACACAGAGACACTGGATTTTTTCCTGTTCTGGAGTCAGCATTCTGCTCTGGAATTTTCTGGAGCCTCTCCTGGGGCTGCAGCATCTGGCAGTTAGTCTGGGTGGTGCAGGACCATCCAAGATGGCCTGATTCACAACTCTGGCTCTTGCTGAGCCTCCATCTAGATTTCATCCTTGAGAAGGCTCAGGACCCTTACAGTATGGATCAGGGCAATAAGAGGGGGCAGCCTACACTGTAGAGGTTCAGCTCAAGCCTCTACTTGCATCAAGTTTACTAATGTCCCGTGGAAACATTGGCCAAAGCAAGTCCCATGGCTGAGCCAGCCTCTGGGCAGATAGACTCCATCCTTAATAAAAGGAGGGGCAAAGTCCCATTCAGTTCAGTCGCTCAGTCATGTCCAACTCTTTGTGACCCCATGAACTGCAGCACGCCAGGCCTCCCTGTCCATTACCAACTCCCAGAGTCCACCCAAACCCATGTGCATGGAGTCGGTGATGCCATCCAGCCATCTCATCCTCTGTCGTCCCCTTCTCCTCCTGCCCCCAATCCCTCCCAGCATCAGAGTCTTTTCCAATGAGTCAGCTCTTTGCATGAGGTGGCCAAGTATTGGAGATTCAGCCTCAGCATCAGTCCTTCCAATGAACACCCAGGACTGGTCTCCTTTAGGATGGACTGGTTGGATCTCCTTGCAGTCCAAGGGACTCTCAAGAGTCTTCTCCAACACCACAGTTCAAAAGCATCAATTCTTCGGTGCTCAGCTTTCTTTATAGTCCAACTCTCACATTGCAAAGGAACAAATACACAGCAAGAAGGCTCTGTGACCATCAAAGCAGTCGGCCACATTCTCTGATTCTGTTGGCACTGGGCAGTGAAATCATGGGTTTGAAAGTGGAAAGAAGCTTTTATGACTAGAAACATAATGTTTATTAAGACATTGTCACATTCAGCCTGTGAGTTGGCATGCCTGCTACCTATATGGTATGTTGTAAGGCCTATCCCAAATACCTGAAATGTATGGTTTCCCTGACTTTCCATGATTCATCTCCCTGTCCATAGTGTAGTGGTTATGACACTCACACTGGCTCATCTGAGTGTCTGATATTCCACCTTTAGAAATTCATTCCTGTGAGTCTTGAAAACGGTGGAGCCTTAGGGGCTTTCCGGAGTCTCTGACTGTAGAGCAAATCCCTTCCATGAGTTTATATGTCCCATGAGTTTATATATACTCTGAACCTTGACCTCCAGACCCTAGACCTGTAGGAATGGAACATAAAAATAGCTTATTGTTCTGGGCAGTGAGGATTGAAGAAAGAAAGCCATGAATCTCTGCTGGGCACCTATCTGCCTTACATACTACCTAAGTGCCACTGTTACATGTTGGGAAACTAATGTTCTGAGAGATTAGTTGACTTACCTCTGGTTTGTAACTGGTGGAGCTAGAATGCAGACTGAGACCTGTCTGAGTCCAGGACCCTGCAGTTTACCATGGAAGACGCTATGACAAGTTTTATAGCTTCTTAAGAAAGATAGAATTTTTTGAGTCCTTGCATATCTGAATTTCTCTTTATTCTGTCTCACCCTTGATGGATAGTTTGGGTATAAATTCTCTTTAAATTCATGATATGAATGATGTCATGAAAGATGTTAAATCAGACAGAAAGCTATCAACTTCCTGGCACTCAGTCAAAGTTGGCTAATTTGAAGTGAAACAATTATATGAAATCCAAAGACTAAATATGTTCAACCAACTTCTTACTCCACCTTTACAGACTCTGAAAAAGATTTATTCGTTAACTCAACATGTATTAATTGCCTGAGGCATGCTGTGCATTTCCAAACACACTATCTCATTCTGTCATCACTGTAACCCTATGAGATAAAGGTTATAATTCTTATTTAAAGTATGAGGAAATTTGGATCAGGATAAAAACTATTTGCCCAGGGTAGTCTGCTGAGTGGAAGAGCTGTAGTTCAAATTCAGGTGTCATGCCTCCCAGGTCTCCTGGTCCCTGTTTTTCCTCTTACCCCTTAGCTCAGAAGCCTCTTTCTGTTCTTATAGAGAATTGAGTTCTTGCTCTTTTCTGTGGGTGATAGAATGGGGCCTCTTTGTTTTGTAGTCTAATGCCAGGATGTGTTTCAAGGGAGTATCATTTCAGATCTCAGCCTTCATTAACAACAGGCTAATAAACCTTTGCCATCAGGTGTCTTTCTGTGTGAGGTACAGAAAGGTATTTTCCAACTCAGTCTCTCTGGGTCTCCCTTTTCCTCCTCTACCAAATACTGAAAACCTTTGTAAGCATTAGTTCTATGATAAATTAATGAGAGGAATTACTTAAAAATTTCAAGCAATTTTCAACAACCACTATACTCTTTGGAGGCAGGGAATAAATCAGGACCCTCTCAGTTTGAAGAATACCATGTAAACCCCATTAGGGAAATGAAAATTAAAACCACTACATACCTATAAGAAAGTCAGAAAAAAAATATACTGGCAATACCAGGTGCTGGTGAGAGTGCAAAGCAAATTTTACATCACATTGTTGGTGATATAAAAATGACACAACCACTCTGGAATACAGTTTGACAGATTCTTGTAAATTTAAAAACACATTTGCCATATGACCCAGCAGTCCTACTCCTAAGTATTTAGCCTAGAGCACTGGTTCTCAACCAGGAATGATTTTGCCCCCAGGGGACATTTGGCTAGATTTAGGGAGAAGGCAATGGCACCCCACTCCAGTACTCTTGCCTGGAAAATCCCATGGACGGAGGAGCCTGGTAGGCTGCAGTCCATGGGGTCGCACAGAGTCGGACACGACTGAAGCGACTTAGCAGCAGCAGCAGCAGGGATATTTTGATTGTCACAACTGGAATGTAGTCTGAATACTGCTAGAATCTAATGGGTAGAAGCCAGGGATGCTGCTAAGCCTTCTAAAGTGCACAGGACAGCCCCCCAAACAAAGAAATAGCTAGTCCAAAATTTCAGTAGTGTCAAGATTGAGAAAATCTTCCCCAAAGAAATGAAAATGTGTGTTCACACAAAGTTCTATGTAAAATGTTTATAGAAGTTCCATTCATAATTGCCCAAAACTGGAAACAACTCAAATGTCCTTTGATAAAAAAAAAAACTGGAGTACATCAATATTATGAAATACTATTCAGGAATTAAAAACAAACTACTGATATATGCAATGACTTGCATGAAAGGATCAGGTCTCAAAAAGTTATGTATTGTATGTATGGTTTCATTTATATGACATTATCCAAAAGGCAAAACTATAATGATGGAGAACAGATCAGGGTTTCATTTATTTAGAATGAATGTCTGACTTTCCAATATCATTTCTTGAAAAGACTATTCTTTCATCATTGAATTGCTTTTATGTTTTTCCAATACCTATAGGCAATATTTATGTGGGTTTGGGAGATTTACGCTGGGTGGGAGATTCCGTATTATGTTCCATTGAAATATGCACCTGTCCTTTTGACAGTGTCACTTTTATAATAAGTCTTAAAATTAGGTAACATCACTCCTCTAACTTTATTCTCCTTTTTCAATATTTCTGGTCCTTTTTTTTTTTTTTTTTTGCTTTCCCATACATATTTATAGAATCAGTTTATCTATATCTGAAAAATATTCTGCCAGGATTTTTATTGGTATTACATGAAGTCTATACATGAATTGGAGGATTGAAGTCTTTAAAATGTTGAGTGTACTTACACATCTTTTTCCATGTATTAGGTAGACACAGTATGCTTCTTCATATACTTAAATCTTCTTTGATTTGTTTTATTAGCATTTTATAATTTTCTGCATAAAAGTTCTATACATGTTTCAGTTCAGTTCAGTCGCTCAGTCGTGTCCGACTCTTTGCGACCCCATGAATTGCAGCACCCCAGGCCTCCCTGTCCATCACCAACTCCTGGAGTTCACTCAAACTCATGTCCATCAAGTCGGTGATGCCATCCAGCCATCTCCTGCATCAGGGTCTTTTCCAATGAGTCCACACCAGGTGGCCAAAGTATTGGAGTTTCAGCTTTAGCATCAGTCCTTCCAGTGAACATCCAGGACTGATCTCCTTTAGAATGGACTGGTTGGATCTCCTTGCAGTCCAAGGGACTCTCAAGAGTCTTCTCCAACACCACAGTTCAAAAGCATCAATTCTTTGGCGCTCAGCCTTCTTCACAGTCCAACTCTCACATCCATACATGACCACTGGAAAAACCATAGCCTTGACTAGACGGACCTTTGTTGGCAAAGTAATGTCTCTGCTTTTGAACATGCTATCTAGGTTGGTCATAACTTTCCTTCCAAGGAGTAAGCGTCTTTTAATTTCATGGTTGTAATCACCATCTGATATATACCTGAATATTTCATTTGAAGCTATTGTAAATGATTGTGTGTGTGTGTGTGTGTGCACGCGTGCTCACATACACGCACATGTATATGTGTTTTCATTTGGATCTGCAATTGTTCATTGCTAGTTATTGCTAGTTACTGATGTTTGTGACTTTGTATTCTGTGATGTTACTAAACTCATATATCAGTGCTAAGAGGTTTAGATTCCTTGGGATTTTCTACACAGATACTCATATAATCAGTGAGTAGGGGTAGGTTTATTTCTTTCTTTCTAATCTCTATGCCTTTTATTTCTTTTTCTTATTGCACTAACTAGAATTTCTAGTATGATGTTGAGCAGACATGATGAGAGAGGAAACTCTTCCCTGATTATCACTCTTAGTCAGAAATCTTTCATCAATAAGATATTTGTTATAGATTTTTAGTAGGTATTTTTTATCAGATTGAGGAAGTTTCCTTGTATTTTTTTTGTTGAGAATTTCTATCATTAATGAATGCTGAATTTTATCAAATACATTTCTACATCAGTTAATATGATCATGTGGATTTTTTTCTTCTTTAGACATTAATATGGTAGGTTACGTTGGATGATATTTGAATATTGAACCAGGGATTTCATTGCAGGGAATCATTGCATTCCAGGGTTTAATTCCACTTTCTCTTGGTGTGTTAAAAGTTTTTCTTTTGTTATTTCAATTTGGCATATTATGTTGAGAATTTTTGTATCTATTGCCATGGAGGTTATTGAACATAGTTTTCTGTTTATGCACTACTGTCTTTGTCTACTTTTGGTGCCAGTGTAATGCTTGTCTCATAAACAAGTTGGAGACAATTCTCTCTCCTTCTGGGCTTCCCAGTGGCTCTAGTGGTAAAGGAATCCACCTGCCAATGGAGGAGACCTAAGAGATGCAGGTTCAGTCCCTGGGTTGGAGAGATCCCCAGGAGAAAGGAATGGCACCCCATTCCAGTATTCTTGTCGGGAAAGTTCTATGGGCAGAGGAGCCTGGTGGGCTGTAGTCCATGGGATTGCAAGGAGTCGGACATGACTGAGCATGCATGTGTTGCACACACACACGCACACCCCTCTATTTTTCCCAGTAAATTGTCTATAATTGGTGATGTTTTTTCTTTAAATGTTTGGTAGATTCACAAAATCTTTGAATTCATCTGCAATCAGATATTGCCTTTTCAGAAGTGTATTAACTATAAATTCAGCTTCTTTAACAGTTATAGAAAATAGAAATAAGTAGTTTTGGGTAGCTTGAGAAATTGTTCCATTTCATCAAAGTTGTTGAATTTATGTGCATAGTATTGTTTATGATTTTCTCTTGTAACTTAATACCTCAGGGGGACTTCGGTGATATGCCCTTTCTTTTCAGATTCAGCAGTTAGTGTCTTTTCTTCTTTCTCTCTCTCTCTCTTTTTTATTTTTTTGATCTGCATTGTTAAAGTTCTGACAATTTTATTGATCATTTAAAAGAACCAATTTTGGCTTAATTGGTTGTCCCTGTTGGTTTTTAGATTTAAATTTTATTGATTTCTGTTCTTACCTTTAGAGTTTCTGCTCATTCTGTTTGCTTTAGGTATATTTTGCACTGATTTTTCTACTTTATTCAGGTGAAAGCTTAGATTATTGATCTGAGATTTTTTTTTTGTAATATATGTATTTGGGGACTATAAATTTCCCTCTTAAGAGCTGCTTAGCTGCGTATAACAAATTGTGATATGTTGCATTTTTATTTTCATTGTTTAAAATATTTTCTAACTCCCCTTGAGATTTTCTCTTTGACTACTGAATTATTTAAAAGTCTATTGTGTAAGATGGTTTTGTTGTCTTTCTTTACTAATTCTGGTTTAATTGCCTTATGATCTAAGAACATAATTGGTATGATTTAATCATTTAAAATGCCTTCAGTTTTGTGAAGGAGTGAGTGTATTGTCTGTCTTTGTGAATATTCCCTGTGCATTTTAAAAAGATGTGTATTCTGTACTTGTTGTAAAGTGCTCTGTTGATGTCAGTTAGATCCAGTTGATTGATGGT
Source organism: Bos javanicus (assembly GCF_032452875.1). Lineage (NCBI taxonomy): Eukaryota > Metazoa > Chordata > Mammalia > Artiodactyla > Bovidae > Bos > Bos javanicus. Next base: position 29,771,604 of record NC_083888.1, read on the forward strand.
TTTGTTCAGATTTTCTATACCCTTGCTGATTTTCTGTCTACTTGTTCTTTCAGCTACTGAGAGAGAAGTTTAGAGCCCTGCAATTATACTTATGGCTGTTTCTATTTCTCTTTCAGTTTTGTCAGTTTTTTCTTCTAAGTATTTTGAAGTCTTATTGTTAAATCCACATTCATTTAGGACTATTCCACCTTCTTTCTGAATTTATCCTTTGATCATTGTATAATATCTCTTTTTATCTGGGGCAGTTTTCTTTGGTCTGAAGTCTACTTTGCCTGATATTGATAAAGCTTCTTGAAATTGATCTCGATTAAAATTTTTATGATCTGTAATTTTCCATCCTTTTATCTTTAACCTACCTATATCATTATATTTGCAGTGAGTTTCTTTAACACAGCAAATAGGTATTATTGATTCTAACAATTTCTATTAACTGCTACATTTATATAATCTGTATTTAATGTAATTATTGATCTGTTTGAGTTTTGGTCTCCTGTTTTATTATTTGTTTGCTTTTTCCCATTGTGTTTTTTGTTCCTCTGTTCCCCTTTCCTTGTTTCAGTTATTTGAATTTTTAAGATTCTATTTTAATTTAATTTTTATGATTTTAACATCTTTTCATAGAGTTTTTAAGTGGTGGCTCAAGTAATTACAATATACATATTTTAAGCAATTCCTTTTGGAATTCAAGTGCAATTCAAAATCCTTGCTACCAAATAGCTCCCTTATTCTCTCCTTTATGGTATAGTTTTCTTATGTATTTCACCTACATACTTTAAATACCCCATCAGCCAATATAATATTTTTAATGTGGATCTTCAAATATATATTAAAGAACTCAAGAGGAAAAGGATACTCTATTATATGTATGCAAATCATGACTATTTCTGTTGTGCTTCCTTCATTTCTGATGTTCCAGCATTTTTCTGGTATCATTTTCTTTCAATCCAAACATTTTCTTTTAATTTTGAGGGAGATTTTCTGGTTGTGAGTTCCATTACTAATTCTTCTGAGAATATGTTTATTTCACCTTTTACACCTAAAGGATATTTTTAACGGATATAGAATTCTATCAGTAGTTTACCATCCTTTTCTTGCAGCACTTTAAAAATCTCGTTTCCCCTTCTTCTCCGGTAATTCCTGATGAGAAATCTACAAGTCACTTGAATTACTGTTCGCCTGTTCAGTGTATCACTTTTCATCTGGCTGCTTTCAGCAGTTTTCCTCCATCCTTAGGTTTCAACAATTTGATTTTGTTGTGTCTGGCAGGGCTTTCTTTAGGTGTATCCTCCTTAGTTCTCTGAGCTTCTTAAATCGATAGGTCTGAAGTGTTACCCAGTTTAGGAAGCTTGCAGTCATTATCTCTTTAAGGTTGTGTTTTGTTTTTTTTTTTTCCTTTTTAGGGGCTGTGTACTCTTTCTCCTCTTGGAACTCTGATGACATGAGTATTACACTTTTGGTACTGTCTGAAGTCACTGAAATTCTCCTTTTGTCAATCTTTTCTTCTCCCTCTTCTTCAGATTGGGTCATCTGTTGATCTGTCTTCAAATTTACTGACTCATTCTCTCTCATCCCCAATCCGCTATTGAGTCCACTCAGTGAATTTTTTCTTCCAGTTACTGTATATTTAATTTCTAACATTTCCATCACTGATTGGAGCATTTTCACAATAACTTCTTTAAAATGTTTGTCAGATAATTCTGACATCCACCAACTCAGCGTTGGTAGTCTTTTGACCATTCTCTTCCTTGGGAAAATTGAGATTTTTTGTGGTTCTTCAGGTGTCAAGTACATTTGGATTGCATCCTGGACATTTTGGATATTACAAGACTCTGAGTCTTGTTAATAATCTATGAAAAATCTTGACTTTTCATGTTAAGCATGTAGGTTCACGCTGTAAATTTCAACCTGCCTTCTCTGGGCTGTGGTTTTCAAAGCCTTTGCTGTCCTATTTGCCTAAGCCACACATTACACAGTCTGTAACCTGGGCAGGCTTTTGAACTGTGGTGTTGAAGAAGACTCCTGAGAGTCCCTTGGACTGCAAGGAGATCCAACCAGTCCATTTTAAAGGAGATCAGCCCTGGGTATTCTTTGGAAGGAATGATGCTAAAGCTGAAACTCCAGTACTTTGGCCACCTCATGCGAAGAGTTGACTCAGGAAAAGACTCTGATGCTGGGAGGGATTGGGGGCAGGAGGAGAAGGGGACGACAGAGGATGAGATGGCTGGATGGCATCACTGACTCAATGGACGTGGGTCTGAGTGAACTCTGGGAGTTGGTGATGGACAGGGAGGCCTGGTGTGCTGCGATTCATGGGGTTGCAAAGAGTCGGACACAACTGAGCGACTGAAGTGGACTGAACTGAACTCAACTGAACTGAACCTGGGCAGGGGACATTCAGTAAGTCCTCAGAGCCTTTGGTGTACTGATTAGGGCAGATCAGATCAATAATCACCCAGCCCAGAGTTGAAGAAAGGGGAGTCCAGGAGTTCATAAACAACCTTATGGGATTGTTTTCTGAAGTCCTTCCTGCTTTATAATCTTCCAGGTACTTTCTTGTTCCCTGGGACTCCCTTTTCTGTCCTCCAGCCATAATGTGCTGCTGTACACCTAGCCCTGTCCAGCGCCCCTGCTCACGAAGGGCTCATGTATGTTTTATATTGTCTCTCCTTCCCAGTGCAACATCCTATTGGTGCAGCCAACCCAATCCTTCTTTTTGATTCTCTTCCAAACCCTAGCTCAGTGCTGGCCAAATGGGGCTGCGTGTACCAACAGAACCAGATCCTGGACCAGCAGGTGTGGTGCTGAGCGCTTGTGCCTCCACACACACCCCTGCCTGGGGCCCATGACACCAGTGCCCAGACTTGACCTGTTAGGAGCCAGGGAGCAAAGGCCAGCCCTCTTGGGATGAGTGCTCACACCATTCTCCCACACAGCCTTTGACTGGGATCTGGAGCAGGGAAGGCTGGCTTTCCTAGGGGATCAAGATTCACTGGAGATGGGGAAGGACAGCAGCGTCTGACAGGAATTAGAGCCATGTCATCCACTGAGCACACACGTGTTACAATATGATCTGTATCGAGCAGGGCTGTGAAGCTATCATTATCATCTCCAATGGCAGAAAACAAATTCAGGAAATTAGTTCTCAGCATCCCTCAGCCCAGAAGGGACAGAGCCAGGATTTGAACTTGAACCTGATTGCCAACATAAACCCACCCTCTTATCAAATCAGAACATCCTGATGCACAATCATGCAAATGATCCTAATCAGGCATGAAGAGCAAGAATCAACAACTTATCCTGGAATTTGTGATGAAAATAATCAATTTTGTTCTTTAACCTTTTATAAAGCAATAGCTTACTTTTTCTCCATTGGATGAGACAGGTTATGGAGCCTGAGAGGCTGTTAGAACAAAGAGAAAATGAGACAGAGAGGGGGACCTTTTCAAGGACTCTTGGGCAGCCCCCACTGAGTGACTGACGTCCCAGGCCTGCATCGCCCCAGTGTGCTGCTCATTGTGCAACTGACTTCCCACAATTTCATTGCTGTGCTACATAATTTCATAGTAGGTTTGCTACTTTTATTTTTTATTGGGCTTTTTCAGAAACAGCTAGATTCTTAAATGGTTTCCTAATGTACAGTCTCAGAGATATGAACTTGTCAGTCTTTTTTACATTTATTTTTATTTGGCTGCACCAGGTCTTAGATGTGGCACGCAGGATCTTTAGTTGTGGCTTATGGGATCTAGTTCCCTGATCAGGGATCAAACCCAGGCTTCCTGCATTGCGAGCACGGAGTCCTAGCCACTGGACCACCAGGGAAGTCCCTTAATTCAGTCTTTTAAGGAAACCTGAGTGGCATGCTGCTGCTGGGAGGTACTCACCCCTCAGACTGGCACTCTGGGGTCAGGGCTTGGCCTGTTGTGGGAAAGGAGGCACTCTTACAAATATTCCTCAAGATTCTGTGACTTCTGTCAGTGAACCAAGCAGGAAGACTGTTCACCTAATGAGTTCTCACATTTGCAAATGCGGAATCCATTCAAAATTTTTAAAGACATTGCTTATTGAAAATATGATTGAAGCTGTCGCTTCATCTGTCAGGAGCCTTCTCTGACCTTCCTATTTAAAGAAGCCCCCATTTACCACCATGCTTATTAACATCTGATACTTTTTCTTGTTTCATCATCTGTTAATTGTCTGTCTCTGCCACCTAGCCCATACATGTGCACACATGAACACCCACATACACACACCTAGCAACGGTGCTATACCTATAGCAGGCACTCAGGAAGTATTTGTCACGCAGATGACCCCAGCTTCTTCATTTTAGGCAGTGAGATGAGTCCTCACCCCTAGGCCTTGGCCACTGTTGAGAAGCTCTTTGTCAGATCCCGAGACCCTCTTGGTCCCTTCAGAGTGCCACCATCCTTCCGTCCTAGATCCCCAGACCATAACTCTTAGCAAGGTCCTGGCTGCCTGCACTGTTGTGCCTTAAGAAATCTTTTTGAAAAGCTGCCCATCTGGGCAGACACGGTTCCTGACCAGATACAGAGGCCCACCTCAGGGCACTGGCTGGCCTCAGCCCCTGTGAGCCCCTCAGGCTGACTCCCCATCCAGCTTCCTCTCCACCTATGTGTCAGCTCATCAAAAATGTCCTCATGGCTCCAAACCTGCCCAGGAGAAGGGGTCAAGCCCCACCACTGGCAGAAATGTTGCCAGTGACACATATGTGTCAAGTGAAAAAAATGCACAGCGCAAACATTGAGAATTATGTTTTATTTGGCAGACAAAACTGAGGACTTAAGCCCAGGAGGTAGCCTCTCAGATAGCTCAAAGGACTGCTCCAAAAAGGTAAAGGAAGAGCCATGTGGGAGTTTTTACAACACAGACCAAGTAGTCAGAGCATCAGAAGATTACAGTTAATTAAGGAAAATCAGACATCTGAAGTTAAGAAGTACAGTGCTTTTCCATGCATTGGGAAAGTGCAAGAGTCTGGGCTCCCTGAAATTATTCCTTTGATATGCACCTCAGCTACCCGGGGCCAGTATCCTGGGCTTTCTCATCCTTCGCGTCCTCCAGGTGCACCATCGTGGGTGGCTGCAGCGTCTGTTGGTTTGATGGTGGGCATCCTGAGTTCCCTCCGAGTTCGCCATCCAGGCAGCTGTAAGGTGATGGTTTGGTGGCTGCGATATCCTCTGCTTACGGACGTGGCAGGCAACAGTGTTTTCACTGACACATGCATAACGAGTGCTGTGCAGCTATGGGAGGGGAGGAGACCGCATACTACGGCAGAGGCCTCTCTGGATGACCCTTAGGAAAAGCAAGGGTCGGCAAAGTCCATGGGGTACCCTGCCTTTCACCTAGAGGTGGTGGGGAGGGTTTTATGTAGAAGCTAAATATGCACATATATTCATAGTCCTGTATATGTGTGTATGCACACACAAACACATATGTGCTTGTATTTTTTAAGTTTTTATTGAAATATAGTTGATGTACAATATTGTATTGGTTTCAGGTGTACAGCAAAGTGATTCGATTGCACGTATACACATATTCTTTTTCAGATTCTTTTCCATTACAGGATTATAAGATACTAAGTATAGTTTCCTGTGCTATATCGTAGGACTTTGTTGTTTATATTTTTATATATAGTAGTGTGTATCTGCTCGTCCCAAACTCCAAATTTATCCCTTCCAATACCTTTCCCCTTTGGCAACCATAAGTTTGTTTCCTATGTCTGTGGGTCTGTTTCTGTTTTGTAACAAGTTCATTTGTATCAATTTTTTAGATTCCACAGATAAGTGATATCATGTGGTATTTGTCTTTCTCTGTCTGACTTGACTTGACTTAGTATTATCATCTCTAGGTCCATCCATGGATGCTTTTATTTTCAGATGAGAGGGTACACAGGGTACTGATAACTATGTCACAAAGAGAATCACCATGGCTGGGGTGACCATACAACTTATCTAAATTGGTACATTGTGGAGAGTGAGAGTGGCCACCGGCCATTGGTGACCCATAAAGCAGGACTTCCCTGAGCAAAATAGGAGGTGTGGACACCACACCTTGGGGAGGGTGATAGGGAACATGTCCTGGGGGGGCCTGCACCCAAGCTGCCCCTCTGTGTAGCCGGGTGACTGCCCTTGGGCGAGACCCCACTGGCTGCCCAGACTGGATTCCTTGTCCATGACATGGGCTCTTGCTGGGATGTCCTCTAAGGCTGTTACTGCCATTTAAGCCAGGACACCCCCGAATCTGCACTGTACCTTTTCATTCCTGCCACCAGCTTCAGTGCCATCTGGACTCACTCCGCCATCCTTGCGTCTTGGTCCCACCGCCTCTGCTGAGGGAACCCATCTTTCTCAGGGGGTTTTCACTGGTGGGTGGGTGTCCCTGTGCTCCTGATCCCCCCTCCCCAGGTACACACTGAAGTAAAGGGAACACGTTTGTTGTGGCCTAGGGCCTGTGAGGAAGCTCTCAGACACACCCAGGTGTGAGGATGAAGCAGTTACATTGCACGTTAGTCTTCTTAACCAATAACTAAGTGTTTTAGGGATGTTAGGTGTCTTTTCCCAAGGGCAAGATTCTGTTTACAACCCCACATCTAGCATTGCTCAGTAAACTCACAGGAAGTTGATGTGAAGTCTTGGGATGAGAAGTGGACGTGAATATTCAGGACTGGCTTTGCTGGAGCTGATTTCTACCAGCAGGCTCAGTCACAGTAACTCACACGCACAGGTCACTGTTCCAAAGTCTTCTCCTGTTTGCCCATTTGCACCTCAGAGGAGCCTGAGGAGTCATTAAGCCAAATTCCCAGCCTGCATCCAATGAGCAGGAATATTTGCTGAGGCTCCAGAAGCACAAGGGCATGCAAGGGTGTTGAGGGGAGAACACAGAATGAGGACCCACCCCCAGTTCAAACCTGCTCCCTGTGCCCTGGGAGCAAGGAGCCGGAGCAAGTAGGGAAGGACTTAGAGATTCTCCGGCTGCCCCCAGGGTGGAGCTGGGACCCTTTCTTCCACCCTCTGGGCCACTGAGCAGAGTCACAGTTGACCTTTGGCTCTCATGTTCAACACCAAAACAGGATTTGCTTTGCTCTAGGCTCATCTCCATAACTCTTCTCCAGTTGGGCTTGCACCCCCATCACTGCTGTCTGTGTCCAGCTATGAGACTTGCAGATGTATGTGGATCAACCACATGCCCCAACCCTAGCACAGATCTGGGATGGATGGGCAGACAGGTGGGTGGGTGGATGGACAGGTGAATGAACAGAAGGATGAATGCATGTGTTCATGGATGGATGGAAGCATGCATGCATGCATGGATATGCGTGTGGCATTGTGTTAGACTCGGCATGTGTATGTTTTAACGTGCTCCTCTTTTGCGTCCCTTCCTTCCCTGAAAAATTCAGTCCTAAATCCATAAGGTTCATCAAAGCAAGATGGGCATCTGCAGTGGGCAGGGTGCAGGGTGGCAGGACACAGAGGACCAAGGCCAGGGTGTCAGAGCCAGATGGAGTGAAGAGGGCAACTCAGGGGAAGGGCAACATCACTGGTGGAGATTTGGAGAAAGGAGTTAGAAGTAGAATGAACTCTGGAGTGTTAGATTGGAATGGGCGGTATCAGGGGACTCAGAGTTTCAGCTAGATAGGTAATGGATGGATGGATAGGTAGATGATAGATAGGTAAATAGATAGATAATGGATAGATAGATGTATAATACATGGATAGATAGATGACAGATGAAAATGTTTGTGTGCTCATGTGAGGGTACAAACACACACATGTCTCCCAGCTCTATCTACCAAGTCTAGGGGAAGTGACATTAGCAATAATCATATTTTGGCTTCTAAAGACCATTATCCACCATTTGGGGAAAAAAAAAATAGAAATGGCTAAATCCAGGGCTGAGGCAGAAGAGATATAAGATGAATCTTCTTGCCTGAAAAATATACACAACCTAAAAGTTGAGAGTGATGTTTTTATTCGGTGGACAAAGCTGAGGACTTAAACCTGGGACACAGCCCCTCAGATAGCTCGAAGAGATTGCTCTAAGAGGGAAATAGGTGAACCAGGATAGGCGTTTTTTGTAACAAAGACCAAGTAGTCAGAACATCAAAAGATTACCAAACATTCCACGTTAAGGAATTTAGTGCTTTTGTGTATGGGGAGAGGGGGGGAGATGCAAGAGTCTGGGCTCACTGATCGCTCTGATGTGCACCTCAGCTCTCCAGGGCCAGGATCCTGTGTTTTCTCGCCCTGAGTCCACTCGGGGTGTACCGTCGGGAAGAGGCGGGTGGCTGCAGCAGCTGGCTGCTAGATGGTGTTGGGGGGCATCCTGCTCTCATCCTGAGTTTCCTCAGGGCTCACTGTTGGGGCAGCTATAATGACTGATGGCTGCAACACCCTTTGTGTACTGATACGGCAGGCAGCATTTTTAGTTTGCAACCTGGACTACCTCCTTCTGCTGAAAAGCAAGGATGTGCTCTAAATAGTGACGGGGCTGTCACACAGCCATAGATCCCACTTGAAAGAGCTCCAATGACCAGGTGGGTATCTGAGCATCAGAATAACCACACTGATGGGTTATAACTCACTGAATCAAATAAAAGCTGAGAATCCAGACTGATATCAATAAATGGTATCAAGACTTGGTGAGGAGTGGAATGTGTCTATAGGTTCCAAGTTCCTTCCCATAAAATGCTTATTAATTATGGATGGGAAGTCAGCAGCTCTAAAACCACTAAAAGGATGCATCATAAGCCAGTCTGCTCTGATTGTGAGAAAATACAAACCCAGACCACAGACATCAAGATTGCTGGGAGAAATATCAACAACCTCGGATGTGCAGATGATACCACCCTTATGGCAGAAAGTGAAGGAGAATTAAAGAGCCTCTTGATGAAAGTGAAAGAGGAGAGTGAGAAAACTGGCTTAAAACTCAACATTCAGAAAACTAAGATCACGGCATCTGGTCCCATCACTTCATGGCAAATAGAGGGAGAAAAAAGTGGAGACAGAGGCAGATTTTATTTTCTTGGGCTCCAAGATCACTGCAGATGGTGACTACAGTTATGAATAAAAGACACTTGCTCCTTGGAAGAAAAGTTATGACCAACCTAGACAGCATATTAAAAAGCAGAGACATTACTTTGCCAACAAAGGTCCGTCTAGTCAAAGCTGTGGTTTTTCCAGTAGTCACATACGGATATGAGAGTTGGACCATAAAAAAGGCTGAGCACAAAAGAATTGGTGCTTTTGAACTGTGGTGCTGGAGAAGACTCTTGAGAGTCCCTTGGACAGCAGGGAGATCAAAGAAGTCAATCCTAAAGGAAATCAACTCTGAATATTCATTGGAAGGACTGATGCTGAAGCTGAAGCTCCAATACATTGGCCACCTGATGCGAAGAGCCAACTCACTGGAAAAGACTCGGATGCTGGGAAAGATTGAGGGCAGGAGCAGAAGTGGGTGACAGAGGATGAGATGGTTGAATGCATCACTGACTCAAAGGACATGAGTTTGAGCAAACTCCAGGAGATAGCAAACGACAGGGAAGCCTTGCATGCTGCAGTCCATGGGGTCACAAAGAGTCAGACATGACTTAGTGACTAAACAACAATAAATGAACATTCTACACAATACCAGGCCTGTGGTCTTCAAAACAGCCCAGGTCCTAGAAGTCAAGTACCCTGAGGAATGTTCCAAACTGAAGACAGAGCTTCAGAGGCAAGCTAAAGAGACACTACAGATGAATACAGCACACCGTCCAGAGCTGGAACTTTTCTTTCAAAGGCATTGCTGGGGCAGCTGGCACATGGTGACTAGGGTCTTTAACTGTGACCACGTGCATCAGTGCATTAGTGATTAGATGAATTCCAGAGTCTGGTGGTGACACAGGAGAATGTATCATAGAAACGTAACCTTGTTCACAGGAAATGCACACAAAGTTCTACCAGGGTGATGGGATTTCAGGCTGATAATTTACTTTCAAATGGTCCAAAAGGGGAAAAAAATTATTTATATTATACAACTTTTTTGTGAGCTTTTGGGTATTGCCATTTTTTTAAGTATTAAAGTATATTGAATCACCAAAAAAAAAAAGAACAGAAAAAGCCATAGGTGCAATAACAACAAAACTCCAAGGTGATTGTGAGGCATCTCCGGGGATGCAGAGCCTTTGTTCTAGAAGCCACTCAAGCAGTTGACCACAGGCTATGCACAGCCCGGACAGCCCCACCCTGGAATCCTCAAGTGGATCACACTTGCTAACTCTGACCCCCACCTACTCCAGTCATCAGAGATCATCCTCAGTTAATTCAGAGCACCCTCTACCTTCAAGTGCCCCAGAGGCCCCATCAAGCTGGGGGCACTGGCTCTCCCCTCTCCATGCTTCTTCCCTTTGGGGCAGCCTGGTTGTTGAGGATATTAAGGCTACAGTCCTCTGCCCATGTCCTAGAGTCCTAAGTGATGCAGATTTTGGAGGCTGCCGTCTCCCTGAGCCTCAGACAAGAGCCAGGGGACAGGCTGAGGAAAGTCTAAGTGGCTTGGTTGGGCAATCTGTCACTCCCTCCACTTCACTCAAGGAAGACTTCTCACCGCCCTCTTCAGTCGGGGTATTCCCTAGAAAGGCCCACAGATCTTGGTAGCAGTGCTCGCAGCAGCCCATCAAATGTACCCAAGCATACCTGCTGCCCTGAGGGTAAAGCTTCAGCCTAAGCTGCTGGATGTGGGCATGAGCCCAAGGGAGAGCCTCCATTCCTCCTCAGCCCCTCAGAGAACCAGCCCCCATGTGGCCATCCACTCTGAGCAGGACGCCTCTGCACCAGGGAGACTGCGTCTTAAAGGGGGCTCAGCTTCCACGTTGCCAGGTTCTCTGCCTCAGCTTCTGTCCTGAGACCACCCAGCCAGGGTAGGGGTGGAGGGCTGGGTCCAGTGTGCTTGCTGCCATCAAGTGGTGTGGAGGGAGGTGGCCACAGATGACTTCAGATGGCCGAGATGGCCAGGGTCTGTGCAAGGAAGGGTGTTCCATCCGCCGCTCTCCCTCCTGACTTGGTCCAGTGACAGGCTTGCTTCACTGTGTCCCCAGCATGGACAACGCCGAAGACCCTGTGTACGAGAGTCTGGAGGAGTTCCACGTTTTCGTCCTTGCCCACATATTAAGGAGGCCCATCGTCGTCGTAGCAGATACGATGCTGAGGGACTCAGGTGGGGAAGGTAAGTTTACCCATAATGAAATAGATGTGTTTTATTCATCACCCAGAAAGTGTAGCATCCCAAGTAAGGAAGGGACCGTTGAACATAACGGCTGAGCCTCCAGAAAGACACACAACCTTACTTTGCCTGAACAAAGCCTTTATTATTTCTCCTCAACTCCATGTTTCTTTTTCCTCCCCATGCAGGGAGGGGGGAGGGGGGAGGGGTTTACTCTTCTTTTATCTTTTTTTGGCCACACCACTCAACTTGTGGCATCTTAGTTCCCTGACCAGGGATTGAAACTGGGGCCTTGCCAGTAAAAGCCCAGAGTCCTAACCATTGAACTTTCAGGGAGTTCCCAGGAGGGATTACTCTTGGCTGTCCATCCACCCTGTGTTTTGATGGCAAGAGAAATCTGGCTGAGTAGGGGGTCAGGATGAACCCCAAGGGGCTCCTGGCCCCGCCAGTTGCCCATGCCCTCCAGTAGTGCCAGACTTGTCCCAGGGCCACTCTGCCACCCCAGTCCCCTCCTGCCCCCATTACATGTTTTAAAGAAGAAACAAGAAAGGCGTAAAGTGCAAAGTCACCCAAAAGGTTGTGATGGGACCAGAGCTGGGAAGAAGGAGGAAGGGATGGAGGGCTTTCTAGGGTTGGTACCTACTTCACACTCCCTCTCCCTTGGCCAGGCCAGTACTTCCCAGGGTGGACACTGCCTCCCACTTTTTAGACAAGAAGCCCGAAGCCCAGAGAGGCCACACAACGTGCCCCTACCCCTGGCTGAAGCCTTGGAGGAAGCAGGATCGACCCAGGGAGGGAGGGCTCCAGGCGTGTTCTCCCTCCAGCCTTTCTCCTAGAGCCCACAGGATACCACCTATGGGCTCTCTGAAGAGAAGGGACCAGAAGGGTCATTCCAGTGCAAGTGCCCTGCCTCTCGTGGCTGGTATAACCACAGAGGGCAGGGACCTGGGGTGCTTTGGTCACTTCCAGTGACACAGGCCTGCCGAGGTCCGCAGCCTTTGGGTGCAGAGCCAGGCCTCGCATCAGGGTCCCTATACTCGTCAGATCCCAAGGGCTGGGTCCATACTTCCTTCCCTTGTCCTGTAGCCCTCTCAAAGGTTGGACCCACCTTGCCTCTCAACAGAGAGAGGCCAGAAGCACAGTCACTGATATAGACAGAGGAAGGGTGGGGGAGGAATCCTGAGCTCATCAAAGTCATCCCTGAGGTCGACTGTCCTTTCCTTCCACTGAAAGGAGGGCAGTGAGTCACTGACTCCAAGGCCAAGAGACAAGGTCTTTTGTGATTAAAAAGTAGAGGCCATATCAGGGCATGTATTTCTAGTATTTACTGTATCTCAGTAAGAATTTAGGCCTTTCCCCCCTTTTGGTAAGGAAATGAACAAGATTACGTCCCAGTTGCTAAAGGAGCCAATCCCCATCTCTCATTTCCCATCTTACTTAGGACTTGGGCCTGGACTGCTCTCACTGAGTTTCTCAAAACCCAGAACAGACAGGCTCTGGCGCAGCACAGATGTTGTTCTGTGTGCAGGTGCTTTTGTGAACACAGGAAAACACAGGTTTCCAGGTAGCTGTTAGTGCACGTCCTGGCTGACCACCTGGGGCAGGTGTTTTGGTCACCTGAGCAGGCCTCAGGGCTGCAGGCAGGCCCAGCAGGTCACAGCAGAGTCCCCTCAGCCCTGGTCCTCTTGTTCCCAGGGCACAGCCTGACAAGGCACCAGGACAAACAAGCCAGGAGGACGCTGCCCAGGGAGGCAGGTTGGGGAGGGTGCCCTGTCAGGCACAGGACTCGGGGTCTAATGATCCTGGCCCCTGTGAGCTGGGCTTCCTAATCCATTGTGGGCTGAGCAACACCCGGCTCCCAGGGAGCTCCTGCTGGGTGGGAGGAGGCCCCTCTACTGCGGAGTGGATGATGGGTGATGCCAGCACCCAGGGCTGCAGCCTGAGCCCACCCTCCGTTCCCTCTGCCCTGTCACCTCCCCCGGGTTGGTGAGGGCTGCTGTCCGTGCCCCCTCCAGCTCCAAGTGCCCTCCTCACCTTTGTTTGTGTCTGCAGCGTTCGCTCCAATCCCCTTCGGAGGGATTTACCTGCCTTTGGAGGTACCTCCCAACAGATGCCACTGCTCACCTCTGGTTCTTGCCTACGACCAAGCGCATTTCTCTGCCCTTGTGTCCATGGAGCAGAGAGACCAGCAGAGAGAACAAGGTAAGCCTGCTGCCACTTGACAGTGGCGGGGACAGAGGGGCCAGGAGGGCAGGAGGCAGGATGTGGAGCCCTCCCTTGAGAAGGGCACTCAGCAGTGATGGGTTTTGCCTAAAACTACCGTATGCATGCAAAAAATATTGAAAATAATGCCATTTGCAGCAACATGGATGGAATGGATTTAGATGATCATTATCATAGATGATCATACTAAAAAGCTTAGATTATCATACTAAGTGAAGTAAGTCAGAGAAAGACATATCATGTGATATCACACGAGGAATCTAAAGAAAGACACAAATGAACTTATTTACAAGAGAGAAACAGACTTACAGACAGAGAAAACAAACTTATGGTCAAGTGGGGAAGGATAAATTAGGATATACGCACTACTATATATAAGATAAACAACAAGGACCTACTGTATAGCACTGTACTCAATATTTTCTAATAACCTCTAAGGGCAAAGAATCGGAAAAAGAATATATATAACTGAATCACTTTAAAATACGATGAAGTTAATAATTCTGTCACCCTTATCTAGCCTTTACTATGGTTCCCTTCACTTCTACGCATATTTTATATGGATGTAGTTAATCTCAGATGTAATTTTTAAAAGCTGTTCTAGTGCAGTCACCTAACTATAGCTCACTTTCTTTGTAAATAAAGTTTTATTGGAACATAGGCACACTCATTCAAAGGCGAATTATCTGTGGCTACTGCTTGTGTAGCAGTAGCCACCAGGACTTCCCTGGTGGCTCAGACGGTAAAGCATCTGTCTACGATGCGAGAGACCCAGCTTCGATCCCTGGGTTGGGAAGATCCCTTGGAGAAGGAAATGGCAATCCACTCCAGTACTATTGCCTGGAAAATCCCATGGACAGAGGAGCCTGGTAGGCTACAGTCCATGGGGTCGCAAAGAGTCGGACACGACTGAGCGACTTCACGTTCACTGCTTTTGTACCCTAAGAGCAGTTGAGAAGCAGTGTCAGAAACTGTGTGGCATGCAGGGACTAAACCACTTACTAATGAGTGCTTTATGAACAATGTTCGCCAGCCTCTGCTCTGCAAGAAGCTTAGAATCAAAAGATGGGTATTTCCATTCAAATCATTACATGGGAGCTTCCTGTCATTTCAGTGCTGCAGAAAGTCCTACCAAGCTGGGCCCACAGGCCGTGCACTGCACAGTCCCAGCCGCAGTCACATAGACTTGTGTGGGGCCTGTCTTTAGTCAGCGCATTATGTGTCTGTTGTGGAGATGGTGGGATTTTGTTTGAAATGTTAACTGCTGATGGATGTGTGATTAACTGAGCAACAAAGGGGGAACTCTTCCTTTTTCACTTCTGTGTCTGGTTAGACAGAGGCCTCAGGCGACCAAGGGAAGGAAAGGCTGAGTGATTTCAGGGTCCCTGCCATCGGACATGGTCCCAGGAAATCTGCTGGCTCATCCCATGGTGATGTGAGTCCAGAAGGAAGGCAAGCAGGGCTTCAGGCAGCTGAGGGATGTCACGTCCTTTTGCTGAGCTGTTACAGACGTCTCACTGTAGCCACATTTAGGCCTTTCCTGTTGTCTCTCTGCATTTTGGCCCAGTGAGAGCTGGCAGCTCCCTCATGGCTTTCGGCTCTTGTGGCTCACTGTGGCTCTTGGGAGACAAGAGGGCCCTTTCCCAGCCTCACCCTATCGGCAAGTGATTGAAAAGACCTTAGAAGTCAGATGTTAGCCATGAGTGGTAGGTCAGCGGCTCCTAACCTGGCAGCTCTGAACTCTAGTCTTCTATTGAACTGTACAGAAAAAAATGAAAAAACTATAAAAGAAAGATGAAATAATAAAACTATCACATCAAGGTGAAACATTGTAGAAACGGCATGTTGCGTATAAATTTTGGAGAATTTTAATAAAATTGGCTGTGTTTTATTTCAAAATTTTAAAAATGAGGGCCCTTTCTCAGGACTGGGGTCCAGGCCGCTCATCTGGTCTCGCAGAGACTCTCTGGTAAAGGGAAGATCGTGGTCACAGGGCCTTCCAAGCTGAGTCCCCGCCTCACAGAAGGCACTGAGCTTTCTCTCAGGCCTTCTAGTGCTGCTTTTGGATGCTTTCCAGGCCAGTGTGAAGGTGCTCATCAACAAAAGGACAAATGTGGGGGAGTTCCACAGCTTAGCAGGCAGCATCACAGAGGTATGGGTGGTTTCACCTCTGAAAACTTGCTTTGCCATAAAGTGGGCCGTGGTCCCAGCATGGTGTCTGGGGCTGTGCCATGGGCTCCTACAGCTCCCCCTGCTGGCTCCCTGCTCGTAGCAGTGCGGTCCCTGCCCCCACCGTCTTCATGTGACCAGAGCTGCACATTGACCCATTCAGTTCTCACGACCACTGCACAAGCAGAAGCACAGCACATGTGAGTGGCTCCCACTGGCTGGGTAACCTCAGTGCTGCATACCAGGCCCTCACACATTGGGAGAGAACACGAATGCTCTACAGACTCTGAGGCTTTAAGTGTTGCTGCCAACACGTCCCCTGTGCCACCCTCGCTAGTGCGTGCTGGTAGGCGAAACCGTGCTTCCTGCTTCTCCCATTGGCCTGAAGTCCAGTGGTCCTACAGGCCTGGGGCTGAGGGTCCATTCAGTGATACTACCTGTTGCTTGCAGGTTTGAAGGACCCAAAGATGAGGTGTCCTTGCCTTGGGCCCTCACCACCTTGTAGGGGAGACAGGCAACCCCACCAAGCCACACTCTGTCCAAGGCAGTATATGCCCCAGACAGGCACCAGCTCCATTCAGCAGGAGAGTGATTATTCTAACTAGAAATAATGGACAGATAGAGCTGAGCAAAGGTGCCATGCCAGTGCAGGATGTGGCTGGCATGCTGCTGGTACAGCCCCGCAGGCACCTGTCATGGAGGCATGACGGCGCTGGGCCTGGGCGCTGCCACGCCCTCACCGTGTGGCCCGAGGGGCGCCATGTGCCTCCCAGCCTGTCCCCTTCTCTGTTGTGCAGTAACACCCACCTCCCTGGGAGTGAATGCCTTTGCCTCCCCTTGTTCACCCTCCTCACCCCCACCCCATCCTCTGCCCTTTCTCTTCCACCCATTTTCCCATTGGTCTCTTTCTAACTGGACATGTGTAAGGACCTCACCATTTAGTTGTGAAGTGACCACCAAGGGATAGTCCCTCCACACACGGAAGTTCTCAGTCACCCCTGGGAATGGTACCACCTGTCCCAGAATCAGGCCTGTCCCCTGATCCATACATGTTCCTTCAAAGATAAACCTAAAGGCCTCAATTGGCCCCCTTCCTGGCCACCCAGTGTCTCCCTGAAAGGATCTGCTGTGGGCAGGAGCAACAGAGCAGACAGTGTCCAAGGAGCCATCACCAGAGGAAGTCTACCCCATAGTTCTGTGGGGTACTGTCCTACCTCTGGCCTGACATCAGAGACTGCTGGCGGCTTGCCACAAATACCAGATCATAGCAGTTCCACTAGGATGGAATGGTGGTTGGGCATGGTGGTGAGAAACTGAAAAAACATTAGGAATCTGCTTGGGGAACAGGCTTATCTTCTCTTCTTAGCCTTTATGAGGCCAAGAAAGTGGAAGCAACCACAGAAAGCCATGTGTTAGCACCCAAAAAAAGATGACTCCAAATAGCATTGAGCTGCAAGGGTGGTTGCTGCTCTGCTTCTGTAACAGGGAGTCCTGAGGTAGGTGGTCCAGGGCTGGTGCATTAGCCCTAGACATCCTCAAGGACTCAGGCTCCAGCCTCTCCCTGTTCCACCATCCTTATGTGATTTCAGCCTCATGGTTATAGAATAGATGCTGTAGCACCAAGCATCACATCCACATTCCAGGCTGGGCCAAATGGCTCTTTTCTTGAAACTTAGTCATTTTATTTGGGAAGAACACCTTCCTCCAGTACCTGTGTTGGCATCTTACTAACAAAGGCTGAGCTCCACACTTGCATTTGTCCAGCTGTGGAGCAACCTCAGAAATGAGTGCATCAGAGGAAGGAGGGGGTGAGGTGGTAGGTGGGGGTTCACTGAGCCAGCTATGAATTAGGGAGAGAATGTGATGTTTCCAGGCAGTTGCATCTGGACTCTCCTCTTTATTTCACCAGCAATGACCACCTATCTAGGGAAGGGCAAAGGTGCAAAAAAAAAAAAAAAATGGGTTCTTCACCAACTCGGGTCCTCATCTGGAAATAAACCACATATGCTGTTAGGCTCTCAATCCCCTAAAAAGCAGGGGTGCGTGAGGCTGTCAATGGTGTGCTCCTTAGGAGAAAATCCAGTTTATTTAAGTGCAGAAAGAAGAGCAGCCCTCCTCCCAGGCCATGCACTGCCCGTGGGCGTCAGGTTTGGGGCTGACCAGGTGAGGGTGGCACAAGCGCCATGCATCCCACCCATGGCTGTGCCCCCGTAGGAGGGGGGGCAGGGACTGGGTAGGTGGTCCTGCTGAGAGCCAGAGCCAGGCTTGGGCTCCTGGCGACTGACTTGATGGCACATTCCTATGCCTCTGACATCTAAATGCCACCAGGGAGTTTATGCTCAGAGGTTTTCTCTCCTAGAGCCCTGGGCTTATGCCAGGACAACCTCCCCAAAGCAGTCAGGAGCCTTCTGATCCTGCTGAAGTGAGACCTCGGCCTGGTGAGGGGCTTCTCACTCCCTCCTTCCAGAAGGTCTCCAGCTCTGTACCTTCAGGCTGGGTTACACTCTGCCCCCCAGGAGCTGCCCAGGAAACTCTTTACAGACTCTGACGTCACCACTCCTGTAGCATCCTTGCCTACGAGGACCAAGGATGCTCAGTGAGAGGAAAGGTGGTGAGGAAACCATCCTCCTCCTCCCTGCCCTTCCCTGCTACGCCTCCCTCCATTCACTCCCTGGTGATGGTTAGAACCGCTTCGGATTCGGCTGCAGGTCATCAAAACCCAGCTCGAGGTGGCTCAGGCAGTTAGGGGGCTGGTTCTCACACACACTCAGCAGTGCGGGGCAGGCAGGCTCCCTGGGGCAGGTGGGACATTCAGGAATGTCAGAGATGACCAGGTGACTCCGCCTCACCTGCAGCCTCCTCACCTTTTGTTCCAGACAAGCACCTGCCCCCACCCCCCAGCAGCAAGCGGGTCCTGTTTGACCCCAAACTCCCATGTCTAAAAGGATTACCAGATCTGGGACAGAAAGTACACACAAAGATCCTAGTGCATCTTGTCCTGGAAGAAACAAGGGGTGGTGTCGGGAGGGCTCCTGGGCCGATGGATGAGGCTCCCACAGGCGAGGTGGACAGTGAGGACCATCATTGGGAGGAGTGGTACCATACTGAAGTTGCTTCAGTCCATGGCCTCTTAATGATGCTCACGGGAAGTTTTCCTCATCAGTTCTGCAGGAAGCTCGGAGCCACGCGTGACCTTGGAGACGTAAATAGCAGGAAAGCATCAGACCAGATCCTGCATTCCCTCGGTGAACTGATGACAGGTCCTTTGTCTGAGTTAAGGTACCCTGGCTTGTCATGAAGGGAGAGGCAGTCTCGGTAAGGTCTGCATTCATGTGTTGAAGTCCTATCCCCCAGACCTCAGATTGTGACTGTATTTGGAGATGGGGTCTTCAGAGGGGTAATTAAAGAAAAATGAGGTGATTAACGTAGACCCTCATCCACTGTGACTGTTGGTCTTATAAGAAGAGTAGATTAGGACAGAGACACAGCAGAGGAAATCGCGAGAGGACACAGAGAAGAGAGTCACCTGCAAGCCAAGGACAGAGGCCTCAGAAAGAAATGACTCTGCTGACACCTTGTGCTTAGACTTCTGGGCTCCAGACTGTTATTAATAAATGGCTGCTGTTTAAGCCCCTCCCTCTGTCTTTCGTCATCATGGCCACCCAAGCAAACCAATACAGACAGAATGAGAATACCTGGTTACTCAAGCCCTTGGGAATGAATGAGAACCTGCCACGTTTCTCGTTACGTCTGGCTCAGCTCATCATCATCACCTTCTTGATCAGCGGATGCTGCGTTCAGATCCATCAGTGGCCTGATCGGTGTCTGTGAGCTCTCTGCCCTCAGCAGCCCGTGTGTGGGGATCCTGGGACCCACTGTAGCTGGTGGTGAATTTTTTTTTTACAAAATAATATTCTGCAAGCTCTATAAATCCACACCCCAGCAGATGTTTCGAATATGGCTAGTCTTATAGCTCTGCTCCAGGGGAAGGGGTGATCCCACTGGGGAGGTTCAGCAGAACAAAGAGCAGGACCATTGGATGTATGGTCGAGGGCCTGGAGAGCCTGCCGTGGGTACAAGGTGCTCCGAGAGCTGGGGCTGGAAGTGGGGACAGACAGCTGGCCCTAGGTCAGGGGGACAGGCTGAGGGCGAGCCCCAGCTCTCTTGTGTATCGCTGCACAGCTTGAGCCACGGGGAGGTTCATTCAGCAAGTGTTCACTGTGACAGCACACTCGTGGCGGTGACAGTACTGGATGGCCCACACCTCACACGGTGAGAGCCTGGGGTTGGGCTCCTTCCTTCAGGGGTCAGCAAGGCTGCAGGCATGGGTCCGAGCAAGGCAGAGCCTCTCCAGGTGACCTGGGCTCCAGAGACAGGGTAACCCCAAATCTCTGTGTCCTCTCGCGATTTCCTCTGCTGTGTGTCTCTGTCCTAATCTACTCTTCTTATAAGACCAACAGTCACAGTGGATGAGGGTCTGCCTTAATCATCTCATTTTTCTTTAATTACCCCTCTGAAGACCCCATCTCCAAATACAGTCACAATCGAGGCCTGGGGGATAGGACTTCAACACATGAATGCAGACCTTACCGAGACTGCCTCTCCCTTCATGACAAAACAGAGGTCATGAACTCTGTTTTCAATCTGTATTTTATGCACAGCTCACAGTTAAATGCCAGTCTATGTTTTATGATTTCCCAAACCAGATATAATGCGACATTTCGTTTCCAATCTATTTGACAACGAACTCTGCTTTTTCTTATAGGATTGATTTATAATAAATAGCATTCATTTCCTATTAAGTAGAAATTGGTCTTAACAGGGCTATAAATATTATTAAATGTTCCATTTAAATGGATTTTATAATATAACTTTGTTAATATAGCAACCTAAAATGATAAATTAACCTTTTTCTAATCAAACTGGCCCATCTGTGAACCTGTTTAAATACAATAATAGAGGAACCACATACCACCCCACCTGTTACTGGACATTATAAGAATCAGATAAGTTCACAGTAGCAAGAAGTCTTTAGAAATTCCTAGCATTCCCTTTGCAGTCAGGCTTCTTCCTGTTCAGCCACTTTCTAGGTTTGTGGTTTGCCACTGAAAGACACACTCAGGAAGGGTGTGGAAGGCCAGCTGCCTCTCCACGTGGTCTGCAGGCAGCCTCGCTGGGCCACTGGCCACATACCGCTGCTGCTCCTGCCATAGCCTCGAGTGTGGCTCCCAGAGGTGTGGGCCACCACAAGGCCTGGGGACCAGACGAGGGTGTCATCTTTAACATTATTGGGTTTTGACCCACAAACATCTCAAACAGCCCCCGCGTGGCCAGGAGCAGTGGGTGGAACTTCGAGGCTATGAGTTCTGTTCTGGGCTTACAGGGGGACATGAGTTCAGAGAGCTGGGTTTTGCTGATCAAACGCCCAAGAGTCCGGTTGTCCACCGACACCTGCACCACCCCAAGGAACATCAGCTCTGAAGGCCGAGGCTTAGTTCCAAAGGGATGCCAGCTGTGCTCAACTACACAGCAAGAACTGGCCACGGGTCTTTCACTAGGAAACTGGGGCCTGGAGAGCTGAGGGGGCAGGAGACATGGACACAGGCTCCTTCAGGCCTCCCCAAGGTGTCTGGTCCCCCAGCCACCATCTCCCTGACTGCTGAGTCAGCCCAGCCCGCATCTCCATATGAAGTGCTGTCTCTCCCCTCAGGCTGCCCCAGGCTACCTGTGGACCTGCAGGCTTCTGATGGGTGGTGTTGGAGCAGGACATGGCCTTCATCAGTCCTCCTGCAGAGGAGGAGGGAGACAAAGCCCCAGGTGCCTGTCCTGCCCCCTGGACATGGGGAAGGAACCTCGTAGTCAAGCAGCGTGACAGCCTGTTTCTGCTCTCCAAGAAGCCCCCATCACTGTTCCCCAGGGTTGCATCTAATGCATGAGAGAACCTGTGTCCAGAAAAGAAATGGACAGCTTCCTGACAACCCAAGTCCACTTAGAGAATTGTCTCTGGGGACGTTTTTCTGGGGAAAGGGTCTATGGGGAAGAACGCATCCTGACCAAAGCCCAGTGGGCCGCCTGGAGCGTGAGGCCACAGGCAGCTCATCAGGCAGGAACTCGCCACATCCCTGGCATTCAGGGAGGGGAAAGAGCTGCCATTGCTGTGCACCTTGAGGAGTCGTGAAGCAAATCCTCATAAAGCAAGTCTGATTTTTCCCAGAGGCACAAGGATGCAAGGTTCTTACCCAGCCAGGGAACTCTGCGTCAGGCCCACCAGAGGTTGTTCTTGGGCACTGATGGGCCAGAGCCAAGGCCACGGTGGGATCAGGTGCAGGGAGAGGAGGAGGATGACAAGGACCACCTTTCAAAGGCTCCTGTTCTTCATTTCCAGGCTTCCCAGGGGGCACGGTGGTAAAGAATCCACTTGCCAACGCAAGGGACTCAAGAGACGCAGGTTCGGTTCTTCATCGACCAGATTTCTAGATGTCTTAAAGCCACATGTCCTGTCTTTCTCATCTTTGCGTCTCCAGCACCAAGACACTGGGGGAGCAGTTAATAAATGTTGAATGAGTGAATAAACAAGATTAGATGCTCATAGTCTACTGATGTCAGATAATTTTTTAAAAGGAGGGGGAGGCAAGGTGCCAACAGTAGTGAAAGGAAAAGTACACACTGTGGAGTAAGGCCGGCCTGTGGCCGGGGCAAGTCACGTAGCGCCGGAGTTCACGTCCTCCTCTATAGAATCGCAGCAAGAACCCTGGAGCTGATGCAAGACCTGTAAGTAACGAACGTGGAGCTCCTGACACAGTGCCTGTATTGTCGGAGAGTTAGACACAGAGATCCGTAGAACAGAATAGGAAACTCAGAAATAACCCCACACAAATATACTGAGAGGATTTTTGACAGAGAAGCAAATGAATTCAATGGAGGATGGATAGTCTTTTCAGACAAATGGTGAGGAAGCAATTGGAAATCCATAAGAAAGAAAAGGAGTATAAACTCAAACCTCATTTATACAAAAATTAAAGTTGACCATATAATAAAAGTAAAATGTCCAACTGTGGACCTAGAGGTAGGTAAAGAGTTTTACATATTGTCCTATTTGTTCTGTGTCTCTGGAGATCCGTGACTAATAGAACCACTAATCTGTTCTGTGTCTCTAGAACTTTGTCATTTCAAGCATGCTGCAAAATGGGAATCACACAGCATGCAGTCATTTGGGATTGGCATAATCCAAAAAAGAAAAAAATAGGTTGGATCTCTACTGTGCAAAGATGGTGGGGAGAGGTGCAGGGGGACAGGAAGGAAGGAGGAAAAGAGGAAGGCAGGGAAGGAGGAAAGAAGGAAAAACAAGTTACAGACTGAGAGAAAATATTTGAAAACCACATATCAACAAAGGATTTGTATCTAAAATATACAAAGAACTCTCAAAACTCAATAGCAAAAAGAAAACCCTCCAAACCATCCAAACAAAAAATGGGAAAAGATACAGACAGACATTTTACCAAAGAGGAGATAGAGAAGACAAATAAGCCCATGAAAAGTTGGTCAACGTTAGAACCACAAGATATCACTGAACACCTATCAGAATGACTAAAATCTTAAAAACTGACACCACCAAGTACTGGGAAGGATGTGGAATAATTGGACTGCTCCTACACTGCTGGTGGGAAGGTTAAAGTGGTTCAGTCACTCTGGAAAACAGTTTGGTGGCTTCTTGTAAAACTAAACATCACTTCTCATGCTGCTGCTGCTGCTGAGTCACCTTAAGCTGTGTCTGACTGTGTGACTCTATGGACGGCAGCCCACCAGGCTCCTCTGTCCATGGGTTTCTCCAGGCAATAGTACTAGAATGGGTTGCCATGCCCTCCTCCAGGGGATCTTCCTGACCCAGGGGTGGAACCCGGGTCTCCTGCACTGCAGGCCCCTTCTTTACCACTGAGCCATCAGGGAAGCCCTCACTTACCATATGACCCAGATTTGCAGTCCTGGGCATTTATCCTAAAAAAATGAAGTTATGTTCACCCAAAAGCCTGTACACAAAACTGCTTTATTTGTCATAGCCAAAAACTGGAAACAACCCAAATGTCTTTCCTGGGTACATGATTCCTGGGTGCATACTGTCTCACAGAATCATACTCAACAATAAAAATGAATGCCTGTGATTCATACAATTACTTGAGTGGACCTCAAGGGAATTATGCTGAAGGAAAAAAAAAAAAAAACAATCCCCGAAGACTGCATTCTGTATGATTCTAGTTCTATAGCAGTCTTGAAATGACAAAATTATAGAGATGGAAAACATATTAGTGGTTCTGTTAGTCAGGGATTTCCAGAGAAACAGAACCTATGGGATACATATAGATACATATATAAGAGGAGATTTATTATAGGAATTGGTTCACATAATTATGGTGCCCAAGAAGTTCTGCTGTCTGCCAACTGCGAGCTGTAGAACCAGGAAAGCCTGTGGTGTAATTCAGTCTGGGTCAGAACACCCAAGAACCAGGAGCACTGATGTCTGAGGGCAGGAGAATATCAATGTCCTGCTCAAACAAAGAGAGCCAGTTCCTCTTTCCTTGGCTATTCTGTGCTATTTGAGCCCTCCGTGGAATGTATGATGCCAGCCCATGTAGGTGAGGGCAGTGTTCTGTATCCAGTCTACCAATTTAAATGCTAATCTTTTCCAGGACTGCCCCCCAGACACACCCAGGTGTTATGTTTACCAGCTCTCTGGCCATCCCTTGGTCCAGGCAAGTTGATACATAAAATTAACCATCATGGTGGTAGACAGGGATTAAGGACCAACAGGGTTATTTAGAAGCATGTTGTTTAAATTCCAAAAGATGCATGTTCAAGATTCTCCAAACGTCTTTCTTGGCTATGGGTTTTTATTTAGTTTTGGTCTGAGAACAAACTTTTTATGATTTCTCTTCTTTTAAACCTGTGAAGGTTGGCTGAGAATATGTTCTGTTTTGGTGAATATTCCATGGGATCTTGAAAAGAATGCGTGTTCTGCTGTTGCTGAGTTCCATAAACGTCCATTAATTCAAGGGCTCTGGTGACGTAATTCAGTCTTCTATATCTTCGCTGATTTTGTCTGCTTGTTCTGTTGGTTCCTAAAAGTGGCAGTCTCCAACCATAATTAGTGTGTCTTTCTCCTTTCAGTTTTGTTAGTATTTGCTTCATGTCCTCTGAAGCCTGTGCACACAGGTAGGATTGTGATAGCTTCATGGAGAATTGACCACTGAATCACTACGTAATGTTCCTCTGTATATAACAGGACTTGCACTGGAGTCACTCCAGTTTTCTTCTTAGTATCTTTTAACCTATGTATGTCTTTATATTTAAAATGGATTTCTTGCAGTCAATATATACATGAGTTTTGCTTTTTATCGACCTGACAGTGTCATCTATTAATCAGTATGTTTTGACCTTTGACCACTCACATTTAATGCCAGCTCTCTTCTGTTTGTTCCATCTATCTTTATTCCTTTTTGTCTTTTACTGTCTTCTTTATTTTTTATTTAATTTTATTGGAGTATAATCAATTTACAATCTTGTGTTAGTTTCAGGTTTACAGCGAAGTGAATGAGAAAAAATATATATATATATACTCTTTTTTAGACATTTTTTCCATATAGGCCATTCCAGATTATTGAGTAGAGTTCCCTGTGCTATACAGTAGGTCCTAATTAGTTATCTGTTCTGTATATAGTAATGTTTATGTCAATCGCAATCTCCCAATTTATCGCCCCCAATCCACTGGTAACCATATATTTGTTTTCTACAACTGTAACTCTGTTTTGTAGATAAGTTCATTTGTACCCTTTTTAATATTCCATATGTAATTGATATCATATGATATTTGTCTTTCTCTGACTTCACTCAGTATGACAACCTCTGGGTCCATCCATATGCTATATACATTCTTTTTATGGCTGAGTAATATTCCATTATATATATGTACCATACCTTTATCCATTCATCTGTCAGGGGACATTTAGATTGCTTCTATGTCTTAGCTGTTCTAAATAATGATGCTATGAGCATTGAGATACATGTATCTTTTCAGGTTATGGTTTTCTCCAGATATATGCCTAGGAGTGGGATTGCTGGATCATATGGCAGTTCTGTTTTTCGTTTTAAGGATCTTTTGCTATTCTGGATTAGCAAGGTGTTTTCATCCAGCACATTAAAGATGTCACTCCACTATCTTCTTACTTATTTAATCATGAGAAGTCTGCTGTGATCCTTAGATTATTTCTGTATATGTAATGTGTCTTTTTCCTTTGGCTGCCTTCAATATTTTCTCTTTGTCTTCCGTTTTTAGCAGTTTGGATGTATTATGTATATCCAGATTTGTTGCTGTTGTTTCGCCTGCTTGCTTTTTTCTTAGCCTCTTGGATCTGGTAGGGTTTGTCATTTGTTTGGGAAATATTTAGATAAGTAATGTCAGCCATTATTTATTTAAATATCTCCTCTGTTTTGTTCTGTCTCTCCTTTCCTTCTGGGATTACACTTGCACAGATTTGGGGCTATCTGATATTGCCCCACCAATCTTGGATGTGCTGTTCTGCAAACCCCCAACTCGTTTTTTCTGTTGCCATCTAGTTAACATCTGTTGACCTGTCTTATTGTTCACAGACTCTTTCCTCAGGTGTGCAAAGTCTACTAATGAGCCTCTCAAAGTCATTCTTTATAATTGTGTGTTTTTTTTTTTTATTTCTAGCATCTCAATTTGACTCTTACAGATTTTTTTCTCTCTGATGAAATTAACCATCAAATTCTGCAAGATATCTCCTTTTTCTATTTAGAGTCTTCAACTTATTAATCAGTTATTTTAAATCGTTGTCTTATAGTTTAAACATCTGTGTCCTGTCTATCTTGCCCTTCACCTGGCTTCACCTGTCAATGGACTGGTTTTCGCCCATCTTTCCTCTTGCCAAAAATATTTTGTTGAAAACCAGCCATCTTGAATAGAGCAATAAAGACTAAGGTACATCACTTTGATTCCTTTTGTTTTGCTGCATGGAATTTGGATCAGACTAGATCCAAACCCTGGTTACCCAGCTTCAGATTCTTCTAGTAAGATCTTGTGTCTGTAGTGGGTCTGGTATTTCTCACTGTCTGCTGCATGCTTTATGCTGAGCCTCACTTTGGCATGGGTCTCTCTCCATATCCTGGCCCCTTTTCTAGCAGTAGATCGCTACTCCTCACAGCTTCTTAGCCTGGGTATGGGAGGGAGAGCCAAGAGGGTACTGTTTCTTTGTTCTGAGTAAGCCTCTATCTCAGGCAGGCACTGTGTCCCTGGATCTGGGGGGAGGGAGTGACCTCCCCCAGCTGTAGTTCTGGGCTCAACACATATTCCTGCCCCTCCCCCAGAGAAAAAGAGACTTATTCCCTATTTTCTGCTCCCTCCCCATGCTTTACTGGAGAAAGGCCCTAAGATCAGTGGTGTGTGCTGCCCTACTCTCTGCAGTTTCTTCCTTAGTATAGAACTCTTTGAAGGACACTTTGTGAGAATACTGGCCAGTCTTTTTCTGAGTACCAGCTCAGGTCCCACAGAGAGAGGGCTGTGTGTGCTTGAGGATTTCCCTTATGTCTGTGGCCCCTAGGGTCCTGTATTCTTTCCACCAGTCTACATCCTTCCTTTACCAACTTGTTAACAATTTTAGCTGAAATCCTAGTGGGGTCCAGCTGAAAGAAAAAAAAGTGAAAGTGAGGTTGCTCAGTCGTGTCCAACTCTTTCCCACCCCATGGACTGTAGCCTATCAGGCTGCTCTGTCCACGGCATTTTCCAGGCAACAGTACTAGAGTAGGTTGCCACTTCCTTCTCCAGGGGATCTACCAGACACAGGGATCGAACCTGGCTCTCCCACATTGCAGGCAGACGCTTTACTGTCTGAGCCACCAGGGAAGCTGGGGTCTAGCTTAGTCTGCCCCAATTAAGCTCATGTCCATACCTCCTCAAAGACACCTGTCTTTCCTTCTATCTGGGGCTAGCCAGTTGTCTGTGACTTCAGCTCTTGGACAGGTTAAAGGAAAGTTGTGAATCTGCACTTTGTCTAGCTTGTCGTTGTTATACGAGTGGTATATCCCTTCTTATATCCCTCAAAGAAACCAGAAGTCTCCATTCTTTTTTGCGAAAATAAGTACTGAAAATTGGTTGCTGCTTTGGTTACCAACTTTGTCCAGGCTATTTTGAGATGATGCCTCTATGTTTCCAGGTTACCAGGGAATTCTCCATGTAAGAACACTGGAGTATGTAGCTGTTCCTTTCTCCAGGAGATCTTCCTGACCCAGGGACCCAACCCAGGTCTCCTGCATTGCAGGCAGATTCTTTACCCTCTGAGCCACCAGGCAAGCCCCCAAAGTATTAGTTACTCAATCGTGTCTGACTCTTTGTGACCCTGTGAACTGTAGTTCACCTGGTTCCTCTGTCCATGGAATTCTCCAGGCAAGAATACTGGAATAGGTAGCCATTCCCTTCTGCAGGAGTTAAAAGATAGGAGCATGCCTTTTCAAAGGGCCTTGGGGAGGGAGGGAATTCACAGGCTTATTTTGAAAAGTATTTGCTGTTCCTGACATTTGCCACCAGAGGGCAAGTCACCACGTCAGTCTCCTTCTCACAGGGTGAGGTCAGGCTTCCCAGGCTTCCAACGGGGAAAAGTTAGGTGTGTAAAGTGAGAAGCAGAGGCATCTTAAGTACCTGAGTCTCACAGAGGGCCTGTTTTCAAGGCCTCCCTCTAGGCTGTACAGGTGGGGCTCCTAAGCCCTGCCACCCTGACCCGAGGGCCACAGCTATGCTCTCTGCACAGAAGATGCCTTCTGACGTCCAGGCTGAGAAGCTGCTAGGAGCCTGTTGGGTGGTCAGGCTCTAGCACCTACAGGTGATTCCAACCTTCTGCTTTTTGTGTTTGGGGGGAGGCAGACGGTCAGGGTGGGGAGCCCAGGACGTCCATCCCAGCCCAGCTACTGAGTAGAGGAATTCCCAGGGGCCCTTTGGTAGGGAAGCTGAGGAGGCTGCAGAGCTATACTACTTTAGTTGGTTTATCTGACAAATAAGCCAAAGTCATAGTGGTTTCAAGTGACAAGTTTGCTTCTCCTGCAAATAAAGCCTAAAACAGATGTTCCTGATGAGCAGGCAGGTCCCCTCCAAGTGGGGAATCAGGAACCCACTCCTGATGTAGGGCCTCCATCATCAGAAGGCTAGAAGGTGGGAAGGGCCTCCATCATCAGAAGGCTAGAAGGTGGGAAGGGTGTTGGGAGAAGGCCCGCCC
This sequence comes from Bos javanicus, assembly GCF_032452875.1. NCBI lineage: Eukaryota > Metazoa > Chordata > Mammalia > Artiodactyla > Bovidae > Bos > Bos javanicus. Next base: position 29,800,484 of record NC_083888.1, read on the forward strand.
ACCCCTCACCACACTGCCCAGGGCTTCACACAGTGCTTCTGCTCACGCCCCACAGATGCAAGCAAGCCTGTGTTCTTTCCTAATGCTAGGGTTGGGGCTGGGAGATATAGCCAAGCCTGGGAAGGTGCCCCCAAGGCACCTCTTCCCTAGGAAGGTGGACAGCCAGACCCCAAATTGTCCATATTGTACCTACAGAAATTACTTCTAACAGATTATTATTCTAGAACAATGTTTGCCAGATTTGCTTGATCTTAGACCCATGGAGGGAGAAGGCAGTGGCAGCCCACTCCATTACTCTTGCCTGGAGAATCCCAGGGACGGGGGAGCCTTGTGGGCTGCCATCTATGGGGTCACACAGAGTTGGACACTACTGAAGCGACTTAGCAGCAGCAGCAGCAGCAGCAGCAGACCCATGGAGAATGCTTATTTAAAATAGAATCCTTGGGTCTGTTTCTTGGACACTCTGGTTTGGCCATCTGCATGGGGGTGTGGAGTGGGTGGGTACCTTTACCAAGCTCTCCCTCCAGGAAGCCATCCTGCCCTGTCTACAGAGGGAGCCTCTACCCCCTGCCCCAACCCAGGGGTGGGAAGCCATGCCAACCTTCTCTCTGTTGTCGTGGTGACTCTTGGGACTATGGCACCAGCTCCTGGGTATGACCCAAGGGAGGCTGGTCCTGAACCAGCCCTGCAGCCTCTGCCCCCACCATTGTGACTACTCCACAGCTCAGCCCTGGGAGGGACGGCTATGAGTCACAGCCACACCAGACAAGACCAAACAGTCTGTGGCCAAGGTAGACCAAGCTGCCCCTGACCTCCCAAACTAGAGCACAGTGCCGCCCAGCCCCATCCAGGTGAAAAGGAAAATCTGGAGCAAACCTGTTTCCCTTAAACGGGGGCTAGGAAATGGCAACCCACTCCAGTGTTCTTGCCTGGAGAATCCCAGGGATGGGGAAGCCTGGTGGGCTGCCGTCTCTGGGGTTGCACAGAGTCGGACACGACTGAAGCGACTTAGAAGCAGCAGCAGCAGCAGCAGCAGCAGCAGAGGGTGGGGTGGAAGAAGACTATGTGTGTGTCTTTATTAACACTAGAGGGCAGCACCGAGTCAGTATTGCCTGTTTCTTACTAGAAAATCAACTATTAAACGGGTATTCAGTCTTAGATTTTATGTATTTGTTACTTATTGATTTGCCTTTCTGTTTTTGCCATGACACCTTTGTCATGAATCTTGGGGAAATGACACCAGATTTGTGGCCCGCATCTGGGGAGTAGGGGTAAGGAATGTGCAGAGGAGTAAGAAGGCAGAGTAAACCCCAGACAGGATCAGGGCCCCTGCACCCTAGAGTGGCGACTGGGGACTCAGTGTCCTCAAAGATGGGGCTTTCTGTGCCAAAGGAAAGCAGCATTTGGGAGGCCTCGTGTGCTCAATCAGGGTCAGGCAACATCTGGCCACCAGCACAGGAGTGGGGCAGAGGCGTTCCAAGGCCAGAGCAGGCAAGGATAACCCTGAATCAGGGAGGGCCCTGCCCACCTGTCAGCTTCTAACCCACTTCCCCATCTAGATGGTAGTCCAGCCTCACCTGCCTCCTAAGCCGGTGGGACAGCGGGGGTGAGACCTCCCTGTGGAGGCCCCAAGGCCCCAGCAGGTCTGAGTGTCACACCTGAAGGGGCAATGGTCCCTGCACCCACATATACCACCCCCAGCATTTGGGCAGGCCGGCTCCCCAGGTCCTGCGTCCACCCCAACCCTTCTGAAGTGGGCTCAGGTCCCTGGGGACTGAGGCATGTTTTGATGAATCAGTCCCTCTGTGCAGTAAGGGGCCTGTCTCTCCTCACTGCTTTGTTCAGTCGCTCAGTTGTGTCCGACTCTGTGACCCCATGAACTACAGCACGCCAGGCTTCCCTGTCCTTCACTATCTCCCAGAGTTTGCTCAAACTCATGAGTCGATCATGCCATGCAACCATCACATCCTCTGTCGCCCCCTTCTCCTCCTGCCTTCGATCTTTCCCAGCATCAGGGTCTTTTCCAATGAAGTGGCTCTTCGCATCAGGTGGCCAAAGTATTGAAGCTTCAGCTTCGGCGTCAGTTCTTCCAATGAATATTCGGGGTTGATTTTCTTTAGGATTGACTGGTTTAATTTCCTTGCTGTCCAAGAGACTCTCAAGAGTCTTCTCCAGGACCACAGTTCAAAAGCATCAATTCTTCAGCATTCATCCTTCCTTATGGCCCAACTCTCACATCCGTACATGACTACTGGAAAAACCGTAGCTTTGACTATACAGACCTTTGTCAGCAAAGTGATGTATCTGCTTTTTAATACTCTGTCTAGGTTTGTCATAGCTTTCCTTCCAAGGAGCAAGGGCCTTTTAATTTCATGGCTGCAGTCACCATCTGCAGTGAAGATTTTTGGAGCCCAAGAAAATAAAGTCTGTCACTGTTTCCACATCGCCGCCTTGCCCACCTACACGTTCCGTCCTCAGAAGGTTCGGTGGTCTGCTCCAGAACAGCTCACCAAGCTCCCTCAGGCTGCTGTGCACCCTCAGGGCGCTATTACCACCTGACAGCAGAAGCTGTATGTCAGCTGTTCATCCCGCCCTCAGTATAGGCTGTGAGCTCCCTGTGGCCAAGGCCATTGTTTCCGTGGGTCCCACACAGATAGACCTGCCCAATGAGCTCATGCATGAGCAGACGGCAGGCAGCCCTCACTCCCCTTCTCTGGGCGGAGCTGGGTGGGCCTGTCCTCAAGCCCTCTCCCCATTGACCTTGCTCAGTGCACTGTGTGGCCTGGGTCCGGTCCGTAGAAAGGGCAAAAGCAGTAATAGCTTCTTTTTGTCTGCTGCCCCAGGAGGGCACCTGCCTTTTGATCCATGTCGAGGCCAAATCATGTCTCCAGACTGCTCTTTGGCATCCACAATAAAGACATTTTCTAAACTGTTAGTGGTGGTTTTGAAACCTCGGGCCTTAAGGCTCCTGCCCTCGTAGAGGTCCTGTGTACACCTCCATCCGGTTTCCTTAATCACAGCAACACCTGGACTCCGTGGACTTTGCCTGTCCTCCCTAGGGGACGCCGGGGCTTCGAGCCTGCGCCCCCACCCTGGGCCACCTGGCACAGGTCTCTCTCTTTTGTGTTCCAGCCGTGATCCCCCTGACGGATTCGGAGCACAAGTTGCTGCCTCTGCACTTTGCGGTGGACCCCGGGAAGGACTGGGAGTGGGGGAAAGATGACAATGATAACGCCCGGCTGGCCCAGTAAGACCCTACCCTGTGCCCCTCTCTCCCTACCAGTGCCATTCGAGGCGGGCTGTTGCTGGGTTTCCCGGGGAGGACCTGGGCAAGGCGCCCCTGCTCCTAGTAGCTGGCTGGCCGGCTGGCCTGCCAGCAGGAGGGGTACATGCGGGCGGGCTGGGGCGCATCTCACTTGCTGTTCCTCTCTCCCTAGCCTGATCCTGTCACTAGAAGCCAAGTTGAACCTTCTGCACAGCTACATGAATGTGACGTGGATCCGGATCCCCTCTGAGACCAGGGTGAGCTTGGCACGTGCCAGACAGACCAGCAGGCACTCTCAGCTTGGGGTGGGCAGGCAGGGCGCACCTTCCCCCATGCGGGGCCCCCAGATGCTGGCCTCCATCCTGCCTATGGCCTGCAAAGCCCCGGCTCCAGCTGAAACACGTGTCTGTGCTCCCGTGTGCTTGCGGGTCTGGGCATAGGCATGCGCTCCAACTAGGGGAGTTTTTCTCCCCTTATTTCTCCAGAAGGAGAGGCATAAACACACCCTCAAAATAATCTATAGACAAGTCACAACACAAAACTCTCTCTGCCGAGATGGGAACATGCTGAGCTGCCATGGAGCAGAATTAATTATAAGTCTGTGTGTTGGTCCTTGAAAAGGCAGGGAACCCGGGCGCGATTCCTCGGCACTTCCTCTTGTTCTCTCCCCCCTGGGAGGGTAGAGCTGTGAGAAAGGGGGCTGGTGCCCCACTTGCCCCCCTCCCTCTGGTAAGACCATGCTGGCCCTGCCTCCAGATGTTAAGAATGATTCGCTTTAAGTATCTGGCTGATGTTTTTGTGCCCTCACTTTCCTGGTAGTGAAATCTCAGGAAAGGGGATTTTTTTTAAAAAGCTTACAAATAATTGCCCCCCCCCCAGACATCAGTTTAATTAACCATAAAGTGGGGCCCATAACTAATAGTTTCTAAGTTTCCATGAAGAAGGCAAGGAGGGCAGTGCCCGGCGCACAGCTAGTAAGTACCCAGGACCAGTTGGCACTGATCAGAGTGCTTTTTTACTTCAGCCTTTACTCCTATCAAGTTTTCACAGGGCTCCCTGATGCAGGCCCTGATACCCTGTATGGCATAAGTGACAGTCAGCGGCAGTCTGGTTCCAGAGTCCAGCTGCCTGGACTACATCATGACATGGCTGTGGGCCCCTTTTTAGGGCCCACGAGGGCTGTGAAGGCAGCAACTCCAGATCGAGGATCGAGAGACTCGGGCTGGGACACAGCTCAGGCTTGGGACAGTCAGGCTGGACGCAACACCAAGGGGCCGGGGTCTGCCTCCTGCGGCAGCAAGGGGAAGGCTGATCTCTAACCTCCTCCCTTTCCTGCCCTCCCTCTCCCCTGCAGGCTCCTCTGGCGCAGCCGGAGTCCCCGACAGCCTCCGCGGGGGAAGATGTGCAGTCCCTGGCCGACTCGCTGGACTCGGACCGAGACTCGGTGTGCAGCAACTCCAACAGCAATAACGGCAAGAACGGCAAGGACAAGGAGAAGGAGAAGCAGCGCAAGGACAAGGACAAGACCCGCGCGGACTCCGTGGCCAACAAGCTGGGCAGTTTCAGCAAGACACTGGGCATCAAGCTGAAGAAGAACATGGGCGGCCTGGGCGGCCTGGTGCACGGCAAGATGAGCCGCGCCAACTCCGCTAACGGCAAGCACGGCGACGCGCCCGAGCGCGGCAAGGAGAAGAAGGCCAAGGCGCGCAAGGGCAGCAAGGAGGAGTCGGGCGCTTCAGCCAGTACGTCGCCCTCGGAGAAGACCACGCCGTCGCCCACGGACAAGGCAGCGGGCGCGTCGCCGGCCGACAAGGGCGGCGGGCCCCGCGGCGACGCCTGGAAGTACAGCACAGACGTGAAGCTGAGCCTCAACATCCTGCGCGCTGCCATGCAGGGCGAGCGCAAGTTCATCTTCGCCGGCCTGCTGCTCACCAGCCACCGGCACCAGTTCCACGAGGAGATGATCGGTTACTACCTGACCAGCGCACAGGAGCGCTTCAGCGCCGAGCAGGAGCAGCGGCGCCGCGACGCCGCCGCCGCTGCAGCCGCCGCCGCCGCCGCTGCCTCCACGGCCAAGCGGCCGCAGCGCAGGCCGGAGGCCGAGGGCGCGCCCGGCCCCGAGCGCGCCTCACCAGGCCCGCCGGCCGGGCAGCCCACGCAGCTGGTGCTTAAGCTCAAGGAGCGCCCAAGCCCGGGGCCCGGAACCAGCTCCCGGGCGGCACGGGCGGCGGCAGGCGGTTCGGCTTCCCCAGGCCCCAGTGGCAGCACGCGGCGCGTGGCCGCCAGCGGACCGGTACCCGGCCGTAGCCCCCCGGCGCCGGGACGCCAGAGCGTCATTCACGTGCAGGCGGCGGGCGCGCGGGAAGAGCCGTGCGTCCCAGCTGTAGGAGCGCTGCGGCCGTGCGCCACGTACCCGCAGCAGAACCGCTCGCTGTCATCACAGAGCTACAGTCCGGCGCGCGCCGCCGCCTTGCGCACAGTCAACACGGTAGAGTCGCTGGCGCGTGCCGTCCCAGGAGCCCTGCCCGGGGCGGCGGGCGCGGCCGAGCCCAAGTCGCAGACCTACACCAACGGCTTCGGCGCGGCGCGCGACGGCCTGGAGTTTGCCGACGCCGACGCGCCGGCCGCGCGCTCGAACGGTGAGGGCTGCCGGGGAGGCCCGGGTGCGGGCCCAGCGCAGAGGCGCTGCCAGCGCGAGAACTGCGCGTTCTACGGGCGCGCCGAGACCGAGCACTACTGCTCGTACTGCTACCGCGAGGAGCTGCGGCGGCGGCGCGAGGCGCGCGCGGCCCGGCCCTGAGCGCACGGCTCGGCCCTACCGCCGGGCTGTCCTCTCCAAGTTGTCGGTGTCTCCTCTGCGCCCTGGTCCACCGGGAGGCCGGCGATCCTCTGTCCGTGCTGTGTACGTGTTTGGTCAAACGTTCCTAATGGTGCCTGAACCTACACTGATGCCACTCAGGTAGTAGACGGATAGGAAACAAGTCATACTGTTGGAAGTGGGTGTGCTAGCTAGCATCTGCCTCGTACCTGTGGAAACTCAATAGCCATTGCAAGGGTATTTTTGTTCCTCGATAAGAGAAATAAAGAAATTTGCAGCCCTTTGTTTTTAGAAGGGAGTGTTTTACATGCTTTTTTTTTTTTTTTGGCTTTTTTTTTTTTCCCCCTAACCCGGCGACTGACCTCTTCCATGTAGCGGTCACCTGCGTGCAATCATTGCCACCCAGGGTTTCGAGGCAAACGCGCGGCCCTGGGACCGCGGTGGCGGCTCTGCCTCGGGCTTCCACCTGTGCCCTTCCGGGGCCCCTGGAGGACAGGGTGCTCGGCCGCCCACTGGCGCCCTGGTGGTCTCACTGGCCCCTTAGGAATACGCGGCTCCATCTCATAAGCAAAACCTCCTCCCACAGCCCCCGGCTCGAGCGACACTCACACTGCCATCAAAGCCACGGGCGTCTGTAGGCTGGGCACGGGACAAGCTACCTCGCGGGGCGCGGTGATGTGTAGCGGTCACTCCCGGTGCGGGGCAGCTCAGGTGACAGGAGCTTTCCAAAGACACCGTGGGGCCCGAGGGCAAGGTTCCGAACTCACGATTTGGAGTTGCCCGTATATGAGCAAAGATGACAGCCTGTTCACATTTCTCCTTCGAAGACCCTTCCCCAGTGAACTGTCGCCGGAGGGGCCCCTCGGAAGCGACCATCAGTGCCCCAGGAGAGAGGCGAGGACTTGACTTTGCGGTCACTGTTTAACCCCCCTCTAGGCCGCCCTGAAACGCGGCCCGCCCCTCTTTCCAGAGGGCAGGGACTGAGGGCCGCCGGGAAGGAAGCCCACCCCGACCTCCACCCGCATCTGTCTGGGATCAGCCAGGTGGAGGCGCGCCGCTCCCGTCCGGGTCCCCTCCGCACGGTGGCTCCAGAACACGTTAAGGGCAGCCCCATCCCTGAGCGGTCCCTATATTGGTGCCTCCTTACATTTCTTGAGGAAAAAAAAAAAATGTGTCCTTAGCTACCCTGTTCTGAGCAGCAATATGCAGCGTCTTCCTTCCAAGATTACCTCTGGAGAATACCGTTCTTGGTCAAGGACACTGAGGCGTTAAACCTGCCTCTCTAAGGAAATACCTTGTTTCCAAGAAATACAGAAATGATGGGTGAAATCCTCACTAGCAAAAGAATCCTTTAAAACCTGTGAGAGCCTTAGAATAGCCTCTAATAATCCCAAGAAAGAGAGAAAGTGCCCCGCTTCGCTGGGGGTGTATCTAAAGAAAACACGGGAGGCAGATCATCTCTTCATTGGAGCCAGCTTCTCCTTCTCCAGAAAGGATGCTTTTCCCCGACATAAAGAGCAGCAAAAAAAAAAAAAAAAAGATTTTTTTTTACTTGTTTGAATTATTATAATAAACTAATTTGAATATCTCCTGTGAGTAATTCATTTTTGTTTTTAATTATCCACAGCAGGTGGAGTTTTCAGTCATTTATTCAAGTTTTACATAAGTGGTTCTTTAAAATTATTTATTAAATAGGACGTTAAATTTTTTGGAAGTTTTACTTTTCATGCTAAACAATACTTTCAATGTGTGGTAATCACTAACATTCATGACCCTCATATTACTGGGGTTTCTTTTGTTGAAAGAAAAAAAGAGCAGTTTTTAAAAAAACTCTCATCAAGAGGGTTTGTGGCAGCTTTTTGAACTGATTCTTCACATCATGCTGACCAACTGCTTTGCCATCCAAAGCTGTGAGGTCACAGGAAATAAATACTGCTTCGCGTGTAGATGCCGGCTCCTGCCCTGCATCTCACAGAAGGTGGAACAGCCAGCTTGGAAAGAGCTTCCCTGTGCATTCATAAACCAAACACATAGGCACAGCAAGTCAAGGCAGAAAGTAACTTCGTGTTTGTTTTTTAATTTTTTAACATGAAAACAGCCAAACAGAAATTTCCAAAACTGGCTATGCAAATATTTTATCTTTCTCATGCTCTCCGCCAAGTTAAAAAAAAAAACTAAAACAAAACAGAAAAAAAAAGGCAGTCTATTACAAAACAGTCTATTTGTAATACGAGAGGAAGAGCTAGGCAGTGTAATTTGTACGTATTATAAAAAACCAGTGATCTGTTCTAGCTCCTCGAATTTCAGTCACCTCTACCCCACCCCCATCTGACATATGTGCCATAAATAAGAGCCTGAGATCCAACCCCAACCCCAGCCCCCAGGCTCCTCCTCTCTCCCTAGAGTAGACAGCCCTCTGTCTCTCCACGTGGTCACTAGCCACTCCATGTGCAGAGCACCTGTGGGTGTCGCTCCCTGGTGGGGGACACGATGCCCTTGGTCAGCATTGTTTACAAACAGCCATTTCCTCTTGTGAGAGATCTGGATCTATCCTTCCTCTAAACAGTGTTAAAAACAGAGGCCCCACTGTTGCGCTAAATGTGACGGTCCAGCCCCTCCGTGTTCACAAGAGCTTTACCCCTCATTCCTGGCCAGACATCTCTTAGACCAAATGAATTCATCAGGCTGCACGAGAACCATTAGAAACAGCTGTGTTTTTCACATGTGGGTCAAGAGATCCCTTAATGTCCTTCTGTGACCTGGGTGCCCTTGGTGGAGCGGGGGGAAAGGAAGTGGGGTGGGGCACTAGAGAAAAGGAAAACAGCCAGTCTATGTTCTAGAAAGGCCATGAGCCCCACCAGGGCACGGGTCCCCGACGCAGACAGTCCCACCTGTGAGCTGTCTTCCCCTCCAACCTGGTGTGGCCAAACTTCCCTTTCTGGGAATGTTGGATGTCTCTACGTGACAGCAAAATTCCAGAAGGAACCCCAGATACTTCTAAACCCCAGTGGAGGTTATCTCAGTCATTTGCTTCACACTTTCTGCATCTGCGTGACCTGGGTATATGATTTTTTAAAACTAATATATTGTGAAAGGAAGGCGTTTTTAAGTGTATTCTGTTTGTAGATTTTATGCTATGTTGATATTTTACAAGCCAAGTTTAAACTGTACTATAGAAATTATTTTTATATTATTTTCAGAATATGCCACAGAGCAATATTTTGCACCCTTATATTGTCACGGGGTTGTCCCCTTGGAGGGCTAAATTTAGGTTGGGTAGGGCTCCGGTGTGGACTCTGGGGGATGAAACACTTTCTGCTATGTGTTCACATCTGATCTGAAAGTGGAACTCTGTGAATGTCTCTTCCTTTTTCCATGGAAAGCTCGATTCATTTCCTGTTCCTGGATTTCGGTACTGCACCTTTCCTCTTAAATGAATACTTTCTATTCACTAAGTTACCGTGGACTTTTTCTTACCTATCACCACCCAGTAGCTCCAGTGGTGTTCCGAAAAGTTGGGATGTATTACTTTACAAACTTCATGTTTTCCAAAGTCATTTGATGTGTTAATTCTGGTAGCGTACCATCAGGAATTTAGTGACTCAAGATAGAGGGGCACACCTCGGGGTGTGAAATGTTCCTGGTAGTACCCACTGTCTTTGAGGCGGGGTCATGGCTACATGATTCTCACCCACTTGCTTAGCAACCATGAGCTTATTTTGCAGACTATTTTGCAGAAATAAACTTAACTGATCAAAACATATTTCACGTTAGTTAAGGAAAAAAGGGCTGTACCCATCAATGGTGGGAAATTTGTGCGAGGTTAAAAAAAAAAAAAAAAGGCTTTGCCAAACCATGTGTTGTATTCTCTGTCTTTCATGTTTACAAGAGATGTGGAGTGACATGCATTTGGGACGGTTTCCTGCTTTAGGATATGAGTCAGTTTTCCGCATTGTGGTGTGGACTTTACAAATTAAGTTCCTCGAGTGCTTTTTTCTTTTTCTTTCTTCCAATGCTTCTAATAAATAAGAAGAGAACATGTGTCATGGCTCATCAGGCCCTGCCTCATCAGACCTTGGCTGCTGTGACATTGCCTCCATCCACAGTCTGATTCTGCTGTCACCTGAGCGCAGGCATGTTCAGGAAAGGGCCCTGCAGAGATTGGCACCCCTGACACCAGGGAACAGGTGCCCCCTTCGAAAAAGCCTTAAAGTGGTGGCCCTCTGGAGACCTCGGGGCCACACCTTGCACTTCAGTCCTAACTGTAAACTCTCTTTGCTGCTGGCTGCTTTGATGGGGGGCTCCAGGGTAATGAGGGGCACCCAGCTTCATTCTTGTTTCAGTCACACTCTCCAGTGGGGGTCCTGGTTCCCTAGAGCATGGTTCTAATGATGGGTCTGCTGACACGGGGGTGAGTCTAGGACTCTTCATCCCAAGCACCCCTCAGTTGAGAAAAGTTTCATGATTGTTCTGAGCAATGTGCCACACTGTCTGTTCACAGTTATGCTGGTGGCTTTGTTCCCCCAAACCAGTGCTTTCTCCCAGCAGAGAAGAGAGAGGGGGCTGCCCTCCATGGACCCCTCGGGAATAAACGTGTGTGTAGTTTGTGCAGCGTCAAGATGCCAAGGCCCCCCTGCCCCGGCTGACTTGGTACATACATCACCCAAGGAATAGCATAGAAACTAGAATCTCTAAACAAGGTTAGCAATATTACTATTTCTGTGTATTTTGCAAAATAATTTGCTGAAATTTTCAGTTTTGCTACTTGATTGCAAAAACAAAATTCTACCAACCCTAATTAGTGTACACAAAGTGCCCGATGCTTATCCTTTTTCATTCTTTCAAGAAAACATCTCAAGGGTACGCATAGACATACACACACTCAGTTCTTTAACATAGGATAAGGGTTACCATATCTTGAATATGCTCAAGACTAAAATAGCCCATTTATTTTAAAGAGGATAAATTAGTGGAGCCAGTTCCTTGAGAACGTCTATGATAGCACAGACACTGAAAGGTGACTGTAAATGAAGGGACAACCAGGTCCCTACAAAGACCACTCCCACCCCCGTACTTCCCCAGCCTCTGCACCAATGACCCAAGCCTGCCTCAGGGCCTTAGAACGTGCCCTTCTGCCTGGCATGTCCTCCGCTGACACCCATTCTCAGGCACATGTCTCACCCTTCACTACCTGCCAGTCTGCACCAGTGTCACCTCTCAAGGAGACCTTCCCTGACTTCTTTAATAAGCCAACACATCCCACCCTCCTGCTGCCCATTTATCGCCATTTGAAGGCTGCATGTGAAGTATCCATTCATTCATTCATTGTATGCCTCCCTCCAGCTCCACAGCATGTGAGCTCCGTGTGGGCAGGAATGTTTGGTATGTTTTGCTCATTGCTGTACCCCTGGTGCCTACAACAGCACCTGATACATATTGGATGCTGGAGAAATACTTGTTGAAAAAAGGAAATGAAATCAGTCATTTGACAGCTGTTAAGAACCTTACAAGTATCAGTTTCAGCCTTTATCAAATAGCGTCTATTCTTGCCCCTAAATGGGGAGAATTTTAGCTGATAAGGCAGCCTGTGGTTCATGAAGACCAGATGCGGCAGTGAGCACCAGGCCTGATAGTGGCAAGTATGCCACGTAAAAACGCCTGCCCTGGTGGCCCTCCCTCACAGAGAAGGGACTCTGCTGTTTACAGAGGACCCTTTGGGATAGGCCGAGGTGGGGACAGTTTCCTCTAGGGCAGCTCTCATGATCATGCCCCCTCCATGAGGTCATCGTGGGCCTGGACCATTCTGGAGAGGCCCTTATAATGGGTCCTTAGGACGCCATGCCTTCCGTATCTCCAGGGAGACAGGCCTTCCTTCCTTCCTTAGAGCAAACTCAGTGGCAGCAGATGATTCAGCCAGGAAAGGGAGACAGCCCGAGCACTAGCAGGATGCATTGTCATGTCACCAGAAGCAGACCTGCAGAAGAAGGAGACGAAGGGGACTGTACTGACAAAGTTGGGGGCCCCCAGTTGCCCCCTCAGTCATGGGTATGTCTGTGATGCAGGGGGCACAGCCCAGCCATTGCAGAGCCAAGCAACACAAAATCCTTGGGCCCAGCTCCCAGGTGGCCCCACCCGCAGGTGGGGGAGGGAGGCCTCCCCTTCCACACTATCTGTCCTCTCCCGGCTGATCTTCCCACATACCTGACCTTGGCGTTTACTTCTAGGTCCTTTGACCAAATGTGTTTTCCTCTAAGAGTTGTTGGCAAAATACTGTTACAAGCTTCTTATAGGACCCTTGTCCTACTGTGGCCTAGTTAAAAAGCCTTTGTCCTTCTCTTCTTCCCCTTCTGTGGTTTTGATGCCATTTCTCTGGGTGCCATACTTTAGGGTCCCTCATTTTGGGGGGGAAGAGCTCCCTCATAGCACTCTCTCGGCAGCTGCCCAGCAGATGGTGAGTGGGCCCACACAGGTGTGTCCCTCTGCTTGAATTGCCAAATAAACAGGCTTCCTCTCACTGCTGCCCTGACAGATGGGGCAGGATGAGGGGGTGGTCCTGCCAATCCTCAGAGATGGCAAGCTTGCCAGGACTGCCCCCTCAGACCTCGCAAATTTGTCTCCAAGGCAGGAGAGCCCTGCAGCCCATCCAGTTTTTCCCACCTACCTGGAATGGAATCCAAACACCTGCCTTGGAGTGATGATTTGGCAGGTGGGGGTGGGGCAGCTTGTCCCATTAACTTGTGACCAAAACTAGAGCACGGCTGGAGACGGGCCGTGGCCCAGAGTCCAGGAGGCAAACACCACCTCCCAGAGCCAGTCATCATTCAACATCCTGAGCAAGCCCCGGGCCCTCCACCAGCCACGGAGCCCTTAGAACCACAAGGGTCTTCCCTGGGTCTCCACTCGGAGCCTGAACCCCGCTCACCCTCAGCTCTGACCGTGGTCTCATTTACCGATGGGTGTGGATGTGCAATTGCTTGGTTTCCGCCCATGTGCCCTGGCAAGTGAATGTAGTTTCTCCGTCTCTTTCCCTGCCTTTTTTCTTTCACAGGTTCATTTGACTGATTTGGGGATGAGATACATTACTTTGTTTCCCCGGTTTACTTATTACCAAGGATGAAAGAAAACACTGAGGCAGAAAGGGGTCAGAAACCTTGTTACCTTGACCAAGTCGTCCTGGGCCCCTTTCTACCTGCAAGTCTTGCTTCCAATTCAATGCAAATATTCTTTTCCATCTTGGTCCATCCTTGGAGAAGCAACCCATTGTAAGAGCTTGTCTTTGGTGGTTGGGTTGTTACTTTGTAAAGTATTAAAGCACTAAACCAATTTTTGCAATATGTAGTAAATCTTGCTTTCATTTTGGAAAACTTCCAGTAATGACTACTACTGCACTTTTTATAGAAGAACTGTATTTCATTTCTTTCTTTTATGAAAGATTATTTCAAGTAACAATAGCTCTGTAATCTGTGTGATACGGCTTCTCCATTACTTGACACGGAGAGAAGCTTTGATGCCTACTCAATAAAATTAACATGTTTGTAAAGCACTGGCTGGTCCAATTATTTACCCAATCCTGTGTCCCTGGCAATACATCATCTAAGAAAAGCTTTTGGCTCAGATGAAGAGGATTCTAACAGGCATCCTTCCTCACCCAAATTTAAGAGTTCTTCCAATCAGAAGAGTTGTAAAACAAGCAGTTTTATTTTGTGAGACAAAGGTTTCTGTCAATGGTCAGGACACCATCTGTCAGAAAACAATAGAACTTCTGTAAATGTGTGTTTGCCAGACATCAGCAAGAGGGCAACTGGGAGGGCAAGAGAATGAGAGGATTTTATGGTGGGGTTTTATTTGTGCATGCTTTTCTGTTCAGGAGAGGCACGTGTCTGTAAAAGAAAGTAAGTGGGCTTTCCAGAGGCTCAGATGAGGTCCAGGGCTGCAGGCCTGTCCCAGGCAGGTGATGGGCCCCTGGAACAATCAAAGCTATGTGCCTCTGGGTGCTGGAATGGGGGCAGCGGTGGCGGTGGTGGCCACTGTGCTCTGCATCAGGCATGTTCTAGGCTTCATCAGACTCTATCCCTGTGAATTAGATGTCAAAATCCCCATCGTGTAGACAAGAAGTGAAATTTGGCGAGGTAAGTGGTGAAACCAAGATTCCAGCTCCAATTTGCCTGATGGAAGAACCCGAGCTCCAAGCTGCAGGGCCTCCCAGGAGCATCTCCCAGCCTGTCCAGTGGGTCGACTTAACCTACAAGTCTTCTCACTTGGAGAGTGTGGGTGACATGGTTGGGGAAGGAGAGGAAAGATGCTTGGCTGGGGTAAGATGTGCCAAGATGTAAGATGTGCTGTGGTCCTGGGGTCAGTGTCCTGCCAGGTCTCCACCTTCCGTTTCTGGCTCAGACATTCTTCTCAGCTAGAAAATGGTAGACTGTGCTCAGTTATTGCAGGACAGGTGGCAAATCCCAGACAAAAGGCACACTCCTCCACCAGCAGATTCGAGAGGTACTTAAAAGGCTGTACAGGATGGTGGGAGCCCTGCACAGTAAGAAAGAAAGCCTGGCCCCTAAGTTTCAATGACCTTGAGAAAGGCATCTCACCTTCCCAGGTCCCTGTTTTCTATAAAATTTCAGTATATTCTGAAAATTTTTTAAATTTAAATTTATTTATTTTAATTAGAGGCTAATTACTTTACAGTATTGTATTGATTTTGCCATACATCAACATGAATCTGCTGTACCACCATACAACACAGGTGTACACGTGTTCCCCTTTCCGAACCCCCCTCCCTCCTCCCTCCCATCGCTCTGGGTCATCCCAGTGCACCAGCCCCAAGCATCCTGTATCCTGCATCGAACCTGGACTGGCGATTCATTTCTTACATGATATTATACATGTTTCAATGCCATTCTCCCAAATCATCCCCCACCTCCCTCTCCCACAGAGTCCAAAAGACTGTTCTATACATCTGTGTCTCTTTTACTGTCTCACATACAGGGACATTAGGGACCTGAGGGAAGGTTCTATGTCCCCAGCAAGTCCTGGAATACGTGTTTCATTTAGGAAAATAGAAGCCATATCAGTTATCTTTACAGAGAGAATATGAGGACTTGATTGAAGAGGGATCAGAACACCAAAAAAACATGAAAAGGGCCCATAGAGGTCACACGGAGAGAGTGCAGCTCATCACAGGGCTGGAGGCAAAGCCCAGGGGCCAGGTGGTTACAAGCTACAACCTGAGAGGTGGGGGGTGCCCAGGGCAGAACACAGGCCTCTGAGAAGGGGGAGCTGTTGTCTTGAGGGGGACACAGTATGGCAGGACCTTCCATGTGGGGGATATGTAACTGGAACAAACTGCAGCTGGCAAGTGGTGAACTATTGCCAGGACAACGCTAAGAGGTACTGGAAGCAAAAGAAAAGAGGAAGTCCTGTGTGTGTGTGCACATGTGTGCGTGCACACTCAGAGGCACATGTGCATGTATGCATATGTGTGTGCGCATATACACGTATTTTCTGTATACACACATGTGCACAGACACCAAGAAAGGGGGAAAACAAGAAGAGACACGTCCACCAAGCCTGTGTCTGTCAGTCGTCAGGGCCCGTGGTTGGCATTCCTGACTTCCTTCTTCCAGGATCAGTCGTTTCCTTTGCCCTCAGCCAAAACCTCAGCTTGTTGGGATCTTTCATTTCTAATGAAATAACCCAAACTTTCATCCCCGAAAGGTCTGAATCATCACAGCCCTCTTTCGGGTGCTGTAGTTGACCATTAACTTCTATTGGGGGACATGGATATAATAAAACACACCCCCAAGAGTCCCGTAAATGTCACAGATCAACCTTCTGTGTAGCAGCAGCTCTGCTTTTCCTTGATAATTAGAGTTCATCACCAGCGAAACAGCAGCTCCCTTCTCTGAGTTGAGGCAGTGGCCTGAGAAGCCACTGGCCAGGTCTCAGTCCCCAGTCCAGTGACACCACACAGCCTCTGGGGGAGCCCCTTCCTCCCTGGGAATGGGGACCTACAACCCCTAGAGCTCAGGATGGGGGGCAGGAAGCACAGTTCTTGGTTACAAGACAAAATGGTGACAAGAGCCACTCCCACTCCCAGATCGTATGTGCTGGCCAAGGAACAGACCCCACCGTATGGCCATCACCGATTCAAATCATCTGGTCCATTCTGGTCTGAGCTCCTGCCTTTCCGGGAGCTGACTCCCTGCTGACACCATTGCTCAACTTCCCGTGGGCCATTCCAGGCTCCATCAGGCCTGCTGCTGCTGGATCAGCTAGACACACAGTGAGTGAAGCCCCTGTGCGTGATCCCATCACCATGAAGCTGAACTTCGTCTCCAAAAGCAACACTGTGTGGAGCTCCATCATGGTAAGTGAGGCATCTTTTGAATCCATGAATGGTAGTTTCTGGCAGAAGCACTGCAGGCAGGGAAGGCACATCTGAATCCACACATGTCTATTCTAGTGAGAGAAATGGCCTTCCTTCCACAATGAGAAAGGTCCAGCGCCCTCGGCCAGCTGCGTCTGACTGGCCGCCCCAGGGAGGAATCCACACAGAGTCTCTGTGCTGGTCCCTGCCATCAAAGGTCTCTCAAGCTTGGCAGGTGGCCTCCAGGCTGGCCTTGAGAAGGGGGAATCATGTAGTTTCATTCACCCCCAGCTTCCTTCCCTACAGACAGGTTCCTCTGTACTGGGGCCCATTAAACAAACATCAGGATGCCTAGAGAGAGGGTTGAATGCTATTACAGGGCCTGCTGTCTCATTCACTCGATTCCCGAGAGCCTCCTCTGCCCCCGGTTCTTGTAATGAGCGTAAGCATGGGACACAGTAGCCCCGTGGTCTAGGAGAGCTGTCCACAGACGGCTTCCTTTGCACCACATTCTCCACACCTCCTTGTCACCGACCTCTGACTCCTCCTTTCCAAGTTCCTGACTGTCCGGTCAACTCTTCATCCCTGTCCATAAATCAGGGTGGATCAGAATTCTTGGTGAAGTGAGGTGAAGGGTTAGTCGCTCAGTCGTGTGTCTCTTTGTGACCCCATGGGTTGTAGTCCACCAGGTTCCTCTGATCATGGAATTCTCCAGGCAAGAATACTGGAGTGGGTTGCCATTCCCTTCTCCAGGGGATCTTCCTGACCCAGGGATCCAACCCGGGTCTCCTGTGTGGCAGGCAGATTCTTTACCATCTGACCCACCAGGGAAACCCTGATTACTTGAGAGTGGCGTTAATGATGTTTGATGCCAGATTGTTCTTTCTTTGTAGAGACTGGTCCTGTGTGCATTAAAAGATGTGCAGCAAGCTCCTGGCTGACCTGTATTCACTAGATGCCAACAGCTCCCTCTACCCAGGCGTAACAACCAAAAATGTCTCTGCTGCTGCTAAGTCACTTCAGTCGTGTCCGACTCTGTGTGATCCCACAGACGGCAGCCACCAGGCTCCCCCATCCCTTGGATTCTCCAGGCAAGAACACTAGAGTGGGTTACCATTTCCTTCTCCAATGCATGAAAGTGAAAAGTGAAAGGGAAGTTGCTCAGTCATGCCTGACTCTTAGCGACCCCATGGACTGCAGCCTACTAGGCTCCTCCATCCATGGGATTTTCCAGGCAAAGTACTGGAGTGGGGTGCCATTGCCTTCTCCAAAAATGTCTCTAGACATTGCCAAATAGCCCCAAGGTGGTAGGAGGAGGGAAAGAATCACTGGTGTAGGTGAATTCTTCTGGCTGTCTTTCAGATCAGAAAAGCGACAACCATTTATTCGCTCCAGCTCTGTCTACTGGCATGATTTCCCTTCCCCAACAGCTTTCAGGGACACTTGAGATTGGGGGCGGTGGGTAATGCCCTCACCACCCACCCTCAAGCTGGAGCCCCCACATCACAGAGAACCATCTGAAAGCAGGTGTCCGCGGCCATCTATCTGGTCAGTGGGAACTCCCCGAGACATGTGAGTTGAGGGAGAGGAGGCCACAAGCAAGAGGACACGTTGCAGGGTCTGAGCCACTTCTCCACGCACCTTCTGGGTTTTCTCGACATACCGTCTCCACGAGAAGACAGATTGCAGCTGCGCAGACCCAATCTCGTGGGAGGGCAGGGCAGATCACACCCGGTCATAATGATCAGAGGTCAGGACTGTAGTCAGCTGATGTTTCTGTCAGCCGTTCAGTCCCCACCAGAAGCCAGTAGTAGCCAGGAGCCAGAGAAAGGAGAATAGTCACATGCAGAAGAGGGGAGAGCTTTGCCCAGAGCCCTGGCACTCTGCACAGTGGTCTGCTTGCTGGCAGCATTGCTGTTGGCCACACTAAGTGCCACTGAGTCTATTAGGAGATGACGTCTGTGGGCCCCTCTCATACGTGATGGCCTTACGCGTTCTTTGGTAAAGGCTTTGGGAATAGCTGATGGGTTGCCTTCAAAATCCAAGAAGTCTCCACAAACATCATGCCTCCTTTTTCAGGTATAGCGACATTTCTCTCACTCTGTTGGGCTGCCCTGAAACACTCCATGATCTCCCCACAGCATTCTTAAGTAGATGGGTCCCTGAATATTTATGGTGGCAGGGGTGGGGGGCAGGGTTCTCCCTCTTTTGTGTCTCAGGGAGGCTGGTGCCATCTGCATGAGGATATCAATAGTGGGATCGAGCGTGGCATTTTGTGGGCCCTCTGCCAGCTGTGCAATGGCAGAGAGCAGGAAGACGGGACAAGTCCTGGGCACCTCCAGGCACCAGCAAACAGTTTCTGGTGGTCCTTGCAGATAGACAGAGAGAACCAAAGCTACCCTCCAGCCTCTGCTGTGAAACAATAAGGGGATGCATTGGGAAGCCTCTCAAGTCATTGATAGCCCCAGAGATCTCTGCAGGTCCCCCAGGATGCAAGTTAATCACCTTTGATTTATTCTCATGGTAAGGATGGGAAAGGCCAGGACTTTCACTTTAGTTCCATTTCTACTGAAGTAGCATCCATTCCAAGGGAGGGGAACTGACATGGGGGCTCAGCCGGCTGCCAAGTGTAACCCCTCCAGCCACACATTGGAAGCTGGGGAAGTGACCACAGACCCACCAGTGCTGCAGACTCCCACCTTTAGGATGAAACTCTTCATCTCACGACCACCACAAGCCGCCCACTTTGACTGTGGAATCACAGTGGCATCTTTAAGTCACCAGAAATGAGTGACAACTCAGAGCCAGTGCTGAGTCCCTGAATTATCACAGTACACGCCCCACCCTGGGGTGATCAGGGAAGAGACGTTTGTCAGAACACGTCTGCCTGTCACAGGCCACAGTCGCCCTAAGGCAAGGTCTCAGGCCCCTGGAGGAGGTCAGGAAGGGGTGTGCAGTATCAGCGGGTGATATAGCAAGGCCTTCTCAGAGGAGCCAAGGGGTTCCAGGCCTGGGAAGTGGCTTAGACCTGCCAAGTCCACAAACCTCTGCGACTCTACAGTGTGGCTACCTAAGCAAGGAATTTTGCTTTCAAATCGGAAGTAATTTTTAACAACAATAATTTTATTGAGGAGTATTTTATGTACAGCCAAAAGCACAAATATCAAACACAGTTGGGTGTGTTTTCACCACTAGCAGGGTTGAGATCAGAATACCCGCCACAGTGCACCCCGCCCCCAAAAGCAGCTCTTATCCAGACCACTCTAGAGTTACAGACTCTATATATGTATATATGGAATCAATATATGTGCTGTTTGCTGCCAGTTCTCATTTGTTCCACAGGTTTTGAGGATTCACCCATGTTGTTCAGTCGCTAAGTCACATCCAATTCTGTGGCCCCACGGACTATAGCATACCGGGCTTCCCTGTCTTTCTCCATCTCCTGGAGTTGGCTCAAATTCATGTCCACTGAAGCAGTGATGCCATCCAACCATCTCATCCTCTGTTGCCCTCTTCTCCTGTCTTCAGTCTTTCCCAGCAATAGGAAATTTCCAAAGAGTTGGCTCTTCACATCAGGTGGCCAAAGTTTTGGAGCTTCAGCTTCAGCATCAGTCCTTCCAATGAAGATTCAGGGTTGATTTCCTATAGGATGGACTGGTTTAATCTCCTTGCTGTCCAAAGGACTCTCAAGCATGTTCTCCAGCACCACAGCTTAAAAGCATCAATTCTTCAGTGCTCAGCCCTCTTTATGGCCCAGCTCTCACATCCATACCTGACCACAGGCATTGTTTCTTTGTAACTCTATCGCTGGGCACTGTGACTGTATCACAGTTTATATATCCATTTTCATGTTAATGGACAGGTTGCTTCCAGTTTGGAGCTATTATGAATAAAGCCACCAGAAGCCTTCATGAATCTTTGGTGTACATAAGGTTTCATTTCTTCTGGCTGAATACAAAAGAAGCAAAATTAGTAGCTCATAGAATGAGTGTGTATGTCACGTTATTAGAAATTTCCAAACAATGTTTCAAATAGATCGTATGGCTTTCCAATTCCACCAACAATGGTTCTGGTTACCTGAGACTCCAACATATACAGTCCATCATTTCTGATGCCCATGCAGTAGCGCCCACAGACGTCCAGAAACTCCACTCTCTGGAGCAGGCTCTCAGCACACACAGGCTTGTGCGCACCTAAGTTGGGCACATGTATAGAAGTGCGAGACTGGGCAGGCCCGTGGTGTGTCTGTACAGACCTGCGCCATCTGTGTCTCCTGCCTTCTGCCCTCCTCCTGCCCTCTTTCTCTTGGAAGCTGAACTCCATCTGCCTTCTGCCCTCATCAAATTCAGGTGTGTGCATATCCTTGCTTGGGTGTTTAGCTCCTGGACATCAAAACTTTTGTCTGATTTGCCCCTACCCTCAGAGGCCCAGCCCATGGGTGTGACTGGCACCTTTTCTCTCCGTGCAGAAGAGGAACCTTCCCTTGTGTGCCCAGGTGAGCCCAGCAAGCAGCCGTCCAGGGAATGGGGGTGACTACCTGCTCTGCATCTCCCGGAGAGCGGCTGGGAGTGAGGCCCTGGGGCTCAGTTCAGCTCCAAGCAGGAATCACCAGGTAAGGAGGACTTCTCAGGGAGCAAAGAGTTGCATCAGACAGAGAAGGGGATAAAGGTCTGTCCAGCAGGTGGAGTGGGCACTCCTTACACAAACTCTGATCAGAAGCCTGCTCTGTGCTGGGCTCACCAAGGCTGGGAACCCAGGAATACGACAGACCAGGTTCCTCCCAGCCGAGGGCGGGGGAAAGCAGAAAGGGGTCAGCAACTGGTTAGTGTAGAGGCTACTGGGAAAAGGATGGACAAGGACAGTGGGCCCACAGCAGTGGCGACCTCCACTCTGGGTCCAGGACCAGGAAAGGCTTTGGGGAGCCCCCGCAGGGGACTTGGGGACATCCTGGCACAGTCTGGCCACTCTGACACCAACAGGGAGGATCATCACTGCAGCTTGTGGACCAAGAAATCACGGCCCAGAGAAAGTAATGGTATCCACCCTGGGTCCCACAGCCAGGAAGCAGCAGGTGGTCTACAGAAGGCTCCATTGGCCCCTAGGTCCATGTTTGTCCCACACGTGCCCACAGAGGGAGGGGAAACCAGGGGTTTCAGGAAGATCTTGTGTCCAGCAGTTGGTGGCACTGGTCTGCCCTAGAGGTAGGGGACCAGGAAGAATATTCTCTCTGGCCACTTAACCTCTACCTGTCAATCTGAAGGCTTGAACTGCTGGATCTCAGTAAAAGCATCACAGTTGGGGAGATCAGCACTCACCATGGGAACTAGGTCAGAGCATCCGTGCCTCATGCCTTGTGCCTCTGGAAAGCCAGACAGCCCAAGAAGGGAGACTGGGAGGAGAGGATGGTGAGCCCCAAGGACGGGCTCCAAGGGTCTCCAGGGATGTCAAGGGTGTGAACATAGGTCAAACTGCTTCTTGCCTGTCAGTCGAAGGGTAAGCTTCCATCGGAGCTCCTGTTCTTTTGGAAAACTGCTAGCCACAATCAGTGACACAAGAGGGAAAGCCACCTTATGACCATCATGGAAGGAAAAGTCCCCAGATGAGATGGCGTGGGCTCAACCCCAACCTGGGGAGATGAATGAGGAGCTGACAGTTAAGCCCATTGATGGACCACAACACAGAGCAGAGGGAAGAGCAGAGGGGCTGCTGCTCACTCCAGCATCTCAGAGTGAGCTCTGGACCATCCCATCCTGATGGACACATAGCAGGAACTAGCTGATTGGCGACTTCGTCTACACCACACGTTTTGGAGGTTTTTGGATTTGTGAGGAAGGAGAAATCTTGGTGCTGAACCCAAGAGGATGTGCTGTGGACAAGAGAATGTGGGTGAGGAGGCTCGACCTCTGAGGAGCAGCACTCAGCTGTCACCCATGGCTGGCCCTTGAGTCCCCTCACTATTTCTTGCTTCTCCACCTGGAACCTCCTTTCTAAGGCAGACCTCAGATATACTGTGGGATCAATTCCTGATCAATACTGCTATAAAATGAATATTGCAATAAAGAAAGTAGCACTATTTTTTTGGTTTCCTGGTGCATATAAAAATTAAATTTCCATGTTGGAGAAGGTGTAGAGAAGAGGCAACCTTCCTACACTGTTGGTGGGAATGTAAGCTCGTACAGTCACTATGGAGAACAGTGTGGAAGTTCACCTAAAAACTAAATATAGAGCTACCATCCGATCCAGCAATTCCACTCCTGGGCATATATCCAGAGAAAACTATCATTTGAAAATATATATGCACCCCAATGTTCACTGTAGCACTATTTACAATTGTCATTAGGGAGCAACCTAAATGTCCATCAACAGATGAATAATGAAGTTGTGGTACATATAATACAATGGTATATTACTCAACTATAAAAATGAAAAAAGTAATACCATTTGCAGCAATATGGGTGGGCCTGGATTTTATCATAATAAGTGAAGTAAGTCAGAGAAAGACAAATGTCATATGATATCACTTATGTGTGGAAACTAAAATATGATACAAACGAACTTATTTACAAAACAGAGATAGACTCAAAAACATAGAAAACAAACTTACGGTTACCAAAGGGGAAAGGGGTGAAAAGGGATACATTTGGAGTTTGGGATTAGCAGATTGTTGTTGTTGTTCGGTTGCTAAGTCATGTCCAGCTCTTTGTGACCCCATGGACTGCAGCACAGCAGGCCTCCCTGTCCTTCACCGTCTACCAGAGTTCACCCAAGTTCAGTGAATCAGTGATGCCATCCAACCATCACATCCTCTGTCACCCTCTTCTCCTCCTACCCTCAATCTTTCCCAGAGTCAGGATCTTTTCCAATGAGTCAGCTCTTCTCACCAGGTGGCCACGTATTGGAGCTTCAGCATCAGTCCTTCCAATGAGTATTCAGGATTGATTTCCCTTAGGATTGAGTGGTTTGATCTCCTTGCAGTCACAGGGACTCTCAAGAGTCTTCTACAGCACCACAATTCAAAAGCATCAGTTCTTCAGCATTCAGCCTTCTTTATGGTCCAACTCTCACATCTGACTACTGGAAAAACCATAGCTTTGACTATATGGACCTTTATTGGAAAAGTGACGTCACTGCTTTTTAAAACGCTGTCTAGGTTTGTCATAGCCTTCCTTCCCGGAAGCAAGCATCTTCTAATTTCATGACTGCAGTCACCATCTGCAGTGATTTTGGAACACAAGAAGAGAAAATCTATCATTGCTTCCACTTATTCTCCTCCTATTTAACAGAAAGTGATGGAACCAAATGCCATGAAGTTAGTTTTATGAATGTTGAGTTTTAAGCCAGCTCTTTCACTCTCTTTCACCCGCATCAAGAGGCTTTTCAGTTCCTCTTTGCTTTCTACTATTAGAGTGGTATCAACTGCATATCTGAGGCTGTTGATATTTCTCCTGGCAATCTTGATTCCAATTTGTGCTTCATCCAGCCTGGCATTTCACATGATGTACTCTGCATATAAGTTAAATAAACAGGATGACAATACACAGCCTTGTCATATTCCTTTCCCAATTTTGAACCACTCACTTGTTCCATGTCTGGTTCTAACTGTTGCTTCTTGACCCAAATACAGGTTTCTCAGGAGGCAGGTAAGGTATTTGATATTCCCATCTCTTTAAGAATTTTCCACAGTTGTGATCCACACAGTCAAAGGCTTCACATAGTCAATGAAACAGAAGTAGGTATTTTTCTGGAATTCCTTTGCTTTTTCTACGATCCAAGGAATGTTGGCAATTTGATCTCTGGTCCCTCTCCCTTTTCTAAATCCAGCTTGTACATTACATCTGGAGGTTCTTGATGCAAATACTGCTGAAGCCTAACTTGAAGGATTTTGAGCATAACCTTACTAACATGGGAAGTGAAGGCAATTTCCAGTAGTTTGAACATTTTTTAGCACTGCCCTTCTTTGGGATTGGGATGAAAACTGACCTTTTCCAGTCCTGTGGCCACTGTTGAGTTTTCCAAATTTGCTGACATATTGAGTGCAGCACTTTAACATCATCATCTTTTAGGATTTGAAATAGCTCAACTGGAATTCCATCACTTCCACTAGCTTTATTGGTAGAAATGTTACCTAAGGCCCACTTGACTTCACACTCCAAGATGTCTGGCTCTAGGTGACTGACCACACCATCTGGTTATCTGGATCATCAAGACCTTTTTTGTACAGTTCTTCTGTGTGTTCCTGCTACCTCTTCTTAATCTCTTCTGCTTCTGTTAGGTCCATACTGTTTCTGTCCTTTATTATGCCCATCCTTGCATGAAATGTTCCTTTGATATCTCCAGTTATCTTGAAGAGGTCTCTAGTTTTTTTCCATTCTATTGTTTTCCTCTATCATTGTTCATTGAAGAAGGCCTTTTTATCTCTCCTTGCTATTCTATGGAACTCTGCTTTCAGTTGAGTTTCTTTCTCTTTCTCCTTTGCTTTTTGCTTTTCTTCTTTCCTCAGCTATTTGTAAAGCATCCTCAGACAAGCACTTTGCCTTCTTGCATTTCTTTTTCTTTGAGATGGCTTGTTCACTGCCTCTTATACAATGTCATGAATCTCTGTCCATAGCTCTTCAGATACTCTGTCTACCAGATCTAATCCCTTGGATCTACTTGTCCACTACTCTACTGTATAATCATAAGGGATTTAATTTAGGTCATATCTGAATGGTCTAGTGGTTTTCCCCACTTGTTTTTAGCTTAAGCCTGAATTTTGCTATAAGGAGCTGATGCTCTGAGCCACAGTTAGCTCCAGGTCTTGTTTTTGCTGATGGTATAGAGCTTCTCCATCTTTGGCTGCAAAGAATATAATCAGTCTGATTTCAGTATTGACTATCTGGTGATGTCCATGTGTAGAGTCATCTCTTGTGTTGTTGGAAGTGGGTGTTTGCTATAACCAGTGTGTTCTCTTGGCTAAACTCTCTTAGTCTTTGCCCTGCTTCATTTCCTACTCCAAGGCCAAACTTGCCTGTTACTCCAGGTATCTCTTGACAACCTACTTTTGCATTCCAATCCTCTATGATGAAAAGAACTTTTTTTTTTTTTTTTTTGGTGTTAGTTCTAGAAGATCTTCTAGGTCTTCATAGAACTGGTCAACTTCAGCTTCTTTGGCCTCAGCGGTTGGGGCATAGACTTGGATTACTGTGGTGTTGAATGGTTTGTCTTGGAAATGAACCAAGATCATTCTGTCATTTTTGAGATTGCACCCAAGTACTGTATTTCAGGTTCTTTTGTTGATTGTGAGGGCTACTCCACTTGGTCTATGGGATTCTTGGCCACAGTATTAGATATGATGGTCATCTGAATGAAATTCACCATTCCTGTCCATTTTAGTTCGCTGATGCCTAAGATGTCGATTGTTCACCCTTGCCATTTCCTGCTTGACCACATCCAATTTATCTTGATTCATGGACCTAACATTCCAGGTTCCTTTGCAGTATTGTTCTTTAAAGCATCAGATTTTACTTTCACTACCAGACACATCCACAACTGAGTGTCGTTTCTGCTTTGGCCCTGCAGCTTAATTCTTTCTGGGGCTATTAGTAATTGCCCTCTGCTCTTCCCCAGTAGCATACTGGACACCTACCAACCTGGGGGGCTCAGCTTCCGGTGTCATATCTTTTGCCTTTTTATACTGTTCATGGGGTCCTTGTGGCAAGAATACTGGAGTGGTTTGCCAATCCATTCTCCAGTTTTCAGAACTCTCCACTATGACCCATCCATCTTGGGTGGCCCTGCACGGTATGACTCATAGCTTCACTGAGTTATGCAAGCCCCTTCGCCATGACAAGACAATGATCCATGAAGAGGGGATTAGCAGATATTTACAATATATATAAAATAAATAAATTCCCACTGTATAGCACAGGGAACTATACTCAATATCTTATGCTGTGCTCAGTCACTCAGTCATGTCTGACTCTTTGCAACTCCATGGATTATAGCCTGCCAGGTTCCTCTGTCCGTGATTGTCCAGACAAGAATACTGGAGTGGGTTGCCATGCCCTCCTCCAAGAGATCTTTCTTCCCAACCAAGGGATCAAAACCAGGTCTCCCACACTGTAGGTGGATTCTCTACCATCTGAGCCACCAGGGAAGCCCTTACAAAGAAGTCCATTGGCTTCTCCAGGTGATCTTCCCAACCCAGTGATCAAACCCAGGTGTCCTGCATTACGGGCAGATTCTTTACCAGCCGAGCCACCAAGGAAGCCCCAGTATCTTATAATAAACTATAATATAAAAGAATCAGAGCATGCATATATATATAAAACTGAATAACTTTGCTGTACACCCGAACCTAACACAAAGTTGTAAATTAACAATACTTCAATTTTAAAAAGCATTAAAAAATAAAAGTTACATTCCCAATATACTATAATCTATTAAGTGTGCAATAGCATATGTCTTTTGAAAAACAATATACATACCTTAATTAAAAAGTACTTTATTCTAAAAACTGCTAATCATCATCTGAGCCCTCAGAAATAGCAACAGCAAGAACCCCTGATCACAAATCATTGTAACAATATGATCATAATGAAAAAGTCTGAAATGTTGCCAGAATCACCAAACTGTGACAGAGACATGAAGTAAGAAAATGCTGATGGAAAAATGGTTCATATGGTCTTGCTCAACACAGGCTGATTCAAAATTGGGAAAGGAGCACATCAAGGATGTATATTGTCACCCTGCTTATTTAACTTATATGCTGAGTGAAAGTGAAAATGAAGTCGTTCAGTCATGTCCGACTTTTGCGACCCCATGGGCTGTAGACTGCCAGGCTCCTCCGTCCATGGGATTTTCCAGGCAAGAATACTGAAGTGGTTTGCATTTTCCTTCTTCAGGGGATCTTCCCAACCCAAGGATCAAACCCGGTCTCCTGAACTGCAGGCAGACTCTTTACCGTCTGAGCCACCAGGGAAGTTTAGATACAGAGTCCATCATACAAAATGCCAGGCTGGATAAAGCACAAGCTGGTGTCAAGAATGCTGGGAAAAATATAAAAAACCTCAGATATGCAGATGATACCACCTTTATGGCAGAAAGCGAAGAGGAACTAAAGAGCCTCTTCATGAAAGTGAAAGAGGAGAGTAAAAAGCTGGCTTAAAACTCAACATTAAAAGAACTAAGATTATGACATCCAGTTCCATCACTTCATGGCAAATATACGGGGAAACAATGGAAACAGTGACAGACTTTATTTTCTTGGGCTCCAAAATCACTGCAGATGGTGATTGCAGCCATGAAATTAAAAGGCCCTTGCTCCTTGGAAGGAAAGCTATGACAAACCTAGACAGCATATTAAAAGGCAGAGACCTTTGTTGACTTTGCCAACAAAGATCTGTATAGTCAAAGCTATGGTTTTTCCAGTAGTCATGTATGGATGTGAGAGTTGGACTATAAAGAAAGCTGAGCGCCAAAAAATTGATGCTTTTGGACTGGTGTTGGAGAAGACTCTTGAGAGTCCTTGGACTGCATGGAGATCCAACAAGTCCATCCTGAAGGAAAGCAGTCCTGAATATTCATTGGAAGGAGTGATGCTGAAGCTGAAGCTCCAATACTTTGGCCACCTGATAAGAACTGACCCACTGGAAAAGACCCTGATGCTGGGAAAGATTGAAGTCAGGAGAAGGGGACGACAGAGGATGCGATGGTTGGATGGCATCACCAATTCGATGGACATGAGTTCGAGAAAGCTCTGGGAGTTGGTGATGGACAGGGAAGCCTTGCGCGCTGCAGTCCACAGGGTTGCAAAAGAGTCAGACCTGACTGAGCAACTGAACTGACTGGCTGATATACACAGACCACATTTTCTTTATCTGTTCATTTGTTTATGGACTCTTCTGTTGCTTCCAATCCTTGGATATTGTGAATAATGTTGCAGTGAACATAGATGCATAAGTATGTCTTTGAGATCCTATTTTCCATTTTTTTTTTCATGCATATACAGAGGTGAGATTGTTGGATTATATATATGGTAATTCTATCTTAATTTTTTAAGGAATTGTCACACTGTTTTCCATAGGGACTTCAGTCCAACAAATTAGATTTAATTATTAGAGAAAGTCATTAATTATGAAAAAGCGATGACTATCTGGTTTTGGATTTCTATCAAAGGCAAACCAAGAGAACCACAATAGTTTAAGCTAGTCCAACTGCCATTTAAAATTGTTCACAAATGTGTATCTGTTGCCAGAAGAAAAATCTGCCAAATTCTGTATCAGAATTTACCATAAGCTGATACAACAAAAATAACATTGAAGGATATAAATGATCAATAGGACTTAAAACATACTTATAAACTGCACTGGTATTATACCATCAAGATACATGCACACACAAAGTTCTTAACAATCTCCATGAGTCCAATTTCAGACATTTTAGAACTCTAAGAACATACATCTACTATGTATTCAAAACAAGTAAAAAGTAGTGGAAATGGTTATTTAGTCACACTGATACTTTACAATCGTAAGACTATTTTCACAGACAAACTATTCACCGAGAACATACATAGAAATTGCCTTTAAATATTATACTGTTTAATATACTGCTCATTTTTTAAAACTATAACTGTTAAAAAAATTGATATGTCTTAAATATTTGTGCTAAAAAAGTTACCAGAAACAAAATACTAAAAACATTTTTAATTTCAAAATGCATTATCCCATTTATCTTTGGCTAAATGTAAAGTCATTTTTTATTACCTGAACACAACATTGATATAGACAAAAGGGAAATGGAACTCTCTGGGATTCACTTTGCCAGGAAATCCAACAAGTACAGGAAAAAAATAAATTTACTCATATTAAACGTTACTTTTAACATAACTACTCAATGCTTATTCGGTGCTACTCAACATATTATAATTGCAAATAAAATTGACTTGGCAGTATTTTCTCACAAGTCATTAACTACATAATGCTATTTTACTCTCATAAATAGCCAATCTTCTATCTTCCCCTTCAAATGCTCTTTCCAACTACTGCTCCTTTCCAAGGTCAATAATGAATGGCAAGATAGCAATGCTTTATGTAACCCATGGATTCATATGAAATACAAATCTATGAAAATCTATGAAAAAAGTAACTCACTAAAGCTATGAACCACTGAAATCTGGTATTATCCAGCCAGCAGTTTCAATTAACTTCTAAAAAGAAAACAGATTTTATACCTTTTTTTCATAAAGAAGAGGCCCTTGAAAGCATAGCACTCTCTCACCTGTAAAAGTAAAAAAGAAAAAAAAGTTCTGGGTTAGTTGTGACTTCTCTTCATACATAAGAATATTCACATCTGGGAGAGTCATCACACTTGTACTGTGGTATTCCTCAAAATTTAGGCAAGTGGGTAAGGCAATGTATTCATTAACACTTCAGATCAAACTTCAACACAACAAAAACACCTTAGCATCTAATGTAAACAATAAAAAAACAATTAGGATATCAATCTATTTAAATCATCTGTCACCTGCTAAGCAAAGAAAATCTACAGATCCCTGGGCTGGGGAGATCCCCTGGAGGAGACATGGCAACCCATTCCAGTATTCTTGCCTGGAGAATTCCATGGGCAGAGGAGCCTGGCAAGCTACAGTCCATGGGGTTGCAGAGTCAGACACAACTGAGCGACTAAGCACACAGCACAGTAGCGATCTACTGGCAGGGCTGGTTTATTTTTCATTGTACATCTGGATTTAAAGAAATGTTAAGTTTAGGAGCTTATGCTTTATCTATTCTTCCAACCCTTTTAAATGATTAAACTATGAAAAACATTCTATCCCTAAAAATGTCAATGTGCATCAAATACGGCTGTTTTTGTTTTGTTTTTTTGTTTGTTTGTTTTTTAAGAAGTTCCACTGTGTTCATGCCTTCAATGTGTTCAATGATGTACTGGGTGTTGGGCTGCTTCAATGAACAACAGCAACAAAACACACACAGACAAGAATTCTAGCCTTTGGAACTTATACTCTATGTTGAACCTACCATTAAAACTTGCAAGACTAAGTATAACGTTAGGGACTGGAATAATATCTGGAAGTTATCCCTATTCATCAGACAAATCAGAGCAGCAATTCCTGGCAGTACCTAAAAATATAATTTGATTGTAGAAGAATAGATTTTTCACATAATTTTCAGTCCACTTGGTTTCAAAAGTGCCAACACCGTCAGCTCTTTTAGCTCTATTTAAGCCATTGGACCTTTTCCTAGAATTTTTCTATAAACAAGTAGAAGAGTATTACAAAGGAAACCAACTGTATTGAAATCATTATCAAAACATTTAAAATATCATGTTCTATGGTATTATATGAGGGCTTCCCTGGTAGCTCAGCTGGTAAAGTGTCTTCCTGCAATGCAGGAGACCCTGGCTCGATTTCTGGGTTGGGGAGATCAGCTAGAGAAAGGATAGGCTGCCCACTCCAGTGTTCTTGGTCTTCCCTGGTGGTTCAGACAGCACAGAATCTGCCTGCAATATGGGAGACCTGGGTTCAATCCCTGGGTTGAGAAGATCCCTGGGAGAAGGAACCAGCTACCAACTCCAGTATTCTGGCCTGGAGAATTCCATGGACAGAGGAGCCTGGCAGGCTACAGTCATGGAGTCGTAAAGAGTCATATGGGACTGAGCAACTTTCACTTTCACACCTTCGTGGTATTTTATGAGCTCCTCAAGTGATGTAAATATTTAGCTGCTGATTCAATAACTACCACAATTCTGAAGTAACGAAGAGTCTGCATTACATCTATATGTATCTCCCAACTATAAAGCTGAGATGTGAACACTTGCATACAGCTAACACTGTTGTGGGTTTTTTGTTTATTTATTTAGCTTTGCTTTTTGTGGGAAAGGGGATCTACATTCATAACTGAAATACTAAATTTTAGACAATAGCAAAAAAAAACTTTTTCCTCTCTGAGTTTACAGATCTTTTGGAGTATGAACACTGACCCTGAATTAAGAATCCCTACTCTAAAACATCTGGTTTTTAAGAAAAATAATCCATAGAAGGTAGTCACACACCTTCACAGGGTGAGAGAAAGCAGATATTAAGATTCAGAGCGGGGGCTTCTGTGGTGGCTCAGGGGTAAAGAATATGCCTGCCAATACAGGACACAGGGGTTCAATCCCTAATCCGGGAAGATCCAACATGCTGCAGAGCACCTAAGCCCCTGTGCCACAACCATCAAGCCTGTGCTCTGGACTCTGGGAGCCACAACTGTATTGAGCCTGTGTGCTGCAACTGCAGAAGCCTGCATGCTCTAGAGCCACTGCTCCACCGCCAGAGAAGCCACCACGATGAGAAGCCCACACACCGAAACCAGAAAGTTGCCCCAGCTTGCCACAGCTAGAGAAAAGTCCGCATTGCAATAAAGACCCAGCAGAGCCAAAAACAAATTAATTTAAAAGAGAGCAGAAACACCCTTGGTAACCTCTTAAATATTCCATAAAGTTACAAATACATGGGTTTTGTATGACTCAAAGTAATTCTGATGTACATTAAAGTTTGAAAACTCCTTACAACAACAGTTTTTGCAGGTTTCTTGACATCTATGATAACACCATCTATGATAATTCCATACTTCCATAATAATGAAAGGGAATTCTAAAGTTTTCTTGCTAGCCTTAAAGAATTTCACTCCACTTTAGTTTCTGTTGTCTCCACTTTAATATAAATTAATAGATGTGTTAACTGTGGAAATTAAAGGGCTGTTGGGACTTCCCTGGCGGTCCAGTGATTAAGACTCTGAACATTCACGGCAGGGGGCAGGGGTTTGATCCCTGGTCAGGGAACTGGGATCTCCCACATGCCCCAGGCATGGCCAAAAAAATAAAGAGCTGTCTTCCACTGGAAATCGGATTTTACCGTTAGCCAAGATATGTTGATCAAAGACAATAAAAACTCAGCTTTCAAACCGTCATGGAATGAGGACCAGGCGCAGCCATGAGCACATTGTTGTTGCTGTGGGCCATTTCCCCCCGCCCCCCAACCCCGTTACCAAGCAACGGTTGGGGGGCAACCATTAGTGGTCCTGCTCAGCCATTGGTGGGCTCCGTAGCGGGCCCCTCCCCCAAGCGACCCAATGTCAATGAGCAACCCTTAGTGGGCCCCTTCAGCTAAAGGTTGGCGGAGGAATGGATCTCAGGCGTGTAAGAGACTGATTCTGGCCTTCTCCCCGCCTCCCCCGCCCTCCAGCGTTCCTTCCAGTGCACCGGGCCTCAGGCCAGTGGGTAGGCTGGGGGCCCTAGGGAACACGTGGGGGCAGTATCCTGCAGAGCGCCAGCGCCCTCACCAAGGTCACCCACTGGCCAGCTGAGGCCTTGAGGCAACGGTGAACCTCTCCTCCATCCCTGCCTCTGTGACCTAATGGCAGCGGCAGTCGCCCTGGGTCACCGTCTGTGGGACCTGGCCCCTGCTCTTTGGGTATGGTATTGTTTGGCCTCACTGTGCCAGGCTTCCCAGGTGGCGCTAGTGGTAAAGAACCCGCCTGCCAGTGGAAGAGAGGGGTTCAACCCCCGGGTTAGGAAGAGCCCCTTGGGAAGGAAGTGGCAACCCACTCCAGTATTCTTGCCTGGAGAATCCCATGGACAGAGGAGCCTGGCGGGCTACAGTTCGCAGAGTCCGACGCGACTGAAGCTACTTAGCACAGCGCCGTGCGTGGGGCACACGGACTTGTGTTTTGTTTTTCACAAAATCACTGTTAATCAAATATTATTGCAGTTAGTCAAACAACTGCTGTTCTGAAAAAGATGACATCAAGACAATGGAACTTATAAATGGAAACATAATACAACATTAAAGGTAGCTTATTTATTGCTTTACAAGGAACGGCACAGCAAGAGCGCACTCACATTTCCAAAAGATCTACGCACTAGGCTCTTCGGGAAACAAACGGATGCCTTCAAGCAACACAAAGGGGATCCAAAAGCTCACCCTGGTTTTCTCCTGTCCCTACCCACCTCTCTGAGATAAAGAGCCGGGAAACCGGTTCCCAAACGGTGGCGGTAGAAGAAGGGGACGCTGCAACTGCCCTAAAGCAGCGACTCCCTCGGGGAGCCGAGCACCGGGGCGCAGGCGATCCCGACAGGGCCGCCATCTCATAATGCAGTTCTCCAACCCCCAAGCGCGAAGCCCACCCCACAGCCACAGCGCTGCGGCTCCACCAAGCCGGACCACCGAGGAGCTCGAGGCCGCCCCCTAACTGTTGTCAGCCCACGCAGGGGACCCGCACCGGCTTCGCTCCCTCCCTTCTGCACATCACATCACTTACCCTACGGCTACCACGGCGCACCCGGGGCCTCCCTACAGCAGGGTACTTTCTCCGAGCCCTCTTCCTCAGAAAAGCAACAAACACCGAACCAAGACTATGCCGTGCGGCAACGGCACCCTCTCCCGTTTTAGCGCTTGCCTAAGGCTTCCTGGTGACTCAGAGGGTAAAGCGTCTGTCCGCAATGTGGGAGACCCGGGTTCGATCCCTGGGTCGGCTCGATCCCCTGGAGAAGGAAATGGCAACCCACTCCAGTATTCTTTCCTGGAGAATCCCATGGACTGAGGGGCCTGGTAGGCTACAGTAGACCGGGTCGCAAAGAGTCGGACACGACTGCGCGACTTTTTTTTTTAAACGCTTTCCCTTCAAGGGATTTTTCTTCCAATAACCCACTGAAATAACCCGCAGGAATGCACTCCCCCTCCCCCACCCCCACCCCCACCCCGCGCAAAGTCCTGCCTGCCACCTCCTGGAGCACAGCCCTTGCTAACCCCAGCCCCCCAAATCTGAAACACCTGGAGCCGGCCTCCCACTCCTTTGTTACCTAGCCCAAGCTCTTTAAGGACGGGCCAATAAATCAGGAGCCAAGTTGTTGGAAGGAAGAATAACGATTTTAATCCGAAAGCCAGTAAAAGAGAAAGGAGAACAGACTCAGACTCAAAAAGCAAAATCTCCAATTCAACAACTCCTATTATAAGGAAGAAGGGGAGAGAAGGCCGGGGCTGCAGCCCTGACCAGTGGCTGAGCAGGACCGCTGCTGGTGGCTTAATAACAGTTACTCCCTTTCGGGAGGCCCCACCATGGTGCCCACCAGTGGCTGATTTGTTGTTATTTAGTCACTAATAGTGTCAGACTCTGCCACCCCTAGACTGCAGCAGTCAGACTTTCCTGTCCTTCATTATCTCCCAGAGTTTGCTCAAACTGATGTCCATTGAGTTGGTGATGCCATCCAAACATCTCATCCTGTCACCCCCTTCTCCTCCTGCCCTCAATCTTCCCTAGTATCAGAGTCTTTTCCAACAAGTCTGCTCTTCTCATCAGGTGGCCAAAGTATTGGAGCTTCAACTTTAGTATCAGTCCTTCCAATGAATATTCAGGGTTGATTTCCTTTAGGATTCACTGGTGTGATCTCCTTGCTGTCCAAAGGACTCTCAAGAGTCTTCTCTAGCACAACAGTTTGAAAGCATAAATTCTTTGGTGCTCAGCCTTTATGGTCCAACTCTCACATCCATACATGACTACCAGAAAAATCATAGTTTTGACTAGATGGACCTTTGTTGGCAAAGTGATGTCTCTGCTTTTTAATACACTGTCTACATTTGTCATAGCTTTTCTTCCAAGGACCAAGCATCTTTTAATTTCACGGCTGATTTTGGAGCCCAAGAAAATACAGTCTGTTACTGTTTCCATTTTTTCCCCATTTTTTGCCACGAAGGGATGGGATCAGATGCCCTGATCTTAGTTTTTTGAATATTGAATTTTAAGCCAGCTTTTTCACGCCCCTCTCTCATCTTCATCAAGAGGCTCCTTAGTTCCTCTTTGCTTTCTGCCATTAGGGTGGTGTCAACTGCATATCTGAGGTTATTGGTATTTCTCTGGGCAATCTTGATTTCAGCTTGTACTTCATCCAGCCTGGCATTTCACATGATGTATACTCTGCATATAAGTTAAATAAGCAGGGTGACAATATACAGCCTTGACGTGCCCCTTTCCCAATTTTGAATCAGTCCATTGTTCCACCTCCAGTTCTAACTGTTGTTTCTTGACCAGAATACAGGTTTCTCAGGAGGCAGCTAAGATGGTCTAGTATTCCCATCTCTTTAAGAATTTTGTACCGTTTGTTGTGACCCACACAGTCAAAGACTTTAGCATAATCAGTGATGCAGAAGTAGATGCTGTTTTGGAATTCCCTCACTTTTTCTATGCTTCAGCGGATGTTGGCAATATGATCTCTGGTTCCTCTTGCTTTTCTAAATCCAGCTTGTACATCTGGAAGTTCTCAGTTCACATAACTGTTGAAGCCTAGCTTGAAGGATTTTGAGCATAATCTCGCTGGCATGTGAAATGTGTACAGTTGTGTGGTAGTTTGAAGATTCCTTGGCATTACCCTTCTTTGGGATTGGAATGACAACTGACATTTTCCTGTCCTGTGGCCACTGCTGAGTTTTCCAAATTTGCTGGCATATTGAGTGCAGCACTTTCACAGCACCGTCTTTTTGGATTTGAAATAGCTCAGCTGGAATTC
The DNA here is from genome assembly GCF_032452875.1 of Bos javanicus. Classification (NCBI taxonomy): domain Eukaryota; kingdom Metazoa; phylum Chordata; class Mammalia; order Artiodactyla; family Bovidae; genus Bos; species Bos javanicus. Next base: position 29,836,478 of record NC_083888.1, read on the forward strand.
CATCACCTCTACTAGCTTTGTTTGTGGTGATGCTTCCCAAGGCCCACTTGACTTCACAAAGGATTAGAAGTCCATTAGGTGCCTTTTTCCTGGGGCTCAGAGTCATGCTCCTGGAATTTAGACTTCTGGTCCTGCTTCAGCACCATTTATAAGTGATTGGCCAGTGCCTCCTCCTCCCACCACTGCTGACTACCTGTCCTATGCTTTGCCCTACTTAACTCCCGCTTTGGACACTCCTCTGAGCTCGATTTGCCTAGGCCCCTTGAGCAGACAGGCCTTTCAGGGCTCCTGCCCCAGCACCACCCCCAGGGCATGCCAGGATTGGTAGCTCCAAGGAGCTTGAGCAGGGCAGGGCGGGGAAGGGGCGGTGGTCTCTTGCCATCCTCCACCCGCTAATTCTCTCCCCCCACCCCCACCCCAGGGCCACCTGAGGTTATTAAAGACTAAGTTTGATTTTGTGTGTTGGGGCTAGGGGAAGGGAAACAATGCCTTACCCGCAGTAAAAGGATGGAAGAGGTCCAACTGCAGAAGCACACGTGCAGTATGGGACCACAATGATGTGGAATTCCAATGGCCAAAAAGAGAAAGCTGCATCTGAAGCCTACTTGCGACAGCACCATGAGTAGTTCCTACATTGTTGTTGTTTAGTCACTAAGCCGTGTCCGACTCTTTGTGACCCCATGGACTGCTGCACGCCAGGGCTTCCCTCTCCTTCACTGTCTCCCAGAGTTTGCTCAAACTCATGTCCATTGAGTCAGTGATGCTATCCAATCATCTTGTTCTGTCACCCTCTTCTCCTCTGGCCCTCAATCTTTCCCAGCATCAGGGTCTTTTCTAATGAGTCAGCTCTTCACATCAGGTGGCCAAAGTATTGGAGCTTCAGCTTCAGCATCAGTTCTTCCAATGAATATTCAGGATTGATTTCCTTTAGGATTGACCGGTTTGTTCTCTTTGCAGTCCAAGAGACTCTCAATTCCTGCATCAGTTTAGTTCAGTTCACTCCCTCAGTCCTGTCTGACTCTTTGCGACCCCATGAACTGCAGCACGCCAGGCCTCCCTGTCCATCACCAACTCCCGGGGTTCACCCAAACTCATGTGCATCAAGTTGGTGATGCAATCCAGCCATCTCATCCTCTGTCGGCCCCTTCTCCTCCTGCCCCCAATCCCTCCCAGCATCAGAGTCGTTTCCAATGAGTCGACTCTTCGCACGAGGTGGCCAAGTATTGGAGTTTCAGCCTCAGCATCAGTCCTTCCAATTAACACCCAGGAGGGGTCTCCTTTAGAATGGACTGGTTGGATCTCCTTGCAGTCCAAGGGACTCTCAAGAGTCTTCTCCAACACCACAGTTCAAAAGCAGCAATTCTTCAGTGCTCAGCTTTCTTCACAGTCCAACTCTCACATCCATACATGACCACTGGAAAAACCATAGCCTTGACTAGATGGACCTTTGTTGGCAAAGTAATATCTCTGCTTTTGAATATGCTGTCTAGGTTAGTCATAACTTTCCTTCCAAGGAGTGAGCGTCTTTTAATTTCATGGCTGCAATCACCATCTGTAGTGATTTTGGAGCCCCCAAAATATTAAGTCTGACACGGTTTCCACTGTTTCCACATCTATTTCCCATGAAGTGATGGGACCAGATGCCATGATCTTCGTTTTCTGAATGTTGAGATTTAAGCCAACTTCTTCACTCTCCTCTTTCACTTTCATCAAGAGGCTTTTTAGTTCCTCTTCACTTTCTGCCATAAGGGTGGTTTCATCTGCATATCTGAAGTTATTGATATTTTTCCCGGCAATCTTGATTGCAGCTTGTGCTTCTTCCAGCCCGGTGTTTCTCATGATGTACTCTGCATATAAGTTAAATAAGCAGGGTGACAATATACAGCCTTGACATACTCCCTTTCTGTCGTTCCATGTCCAGTTCTAACTGTTGCTTCCTGATCTGCATATAGGTTTCTCAAGAGGCAGGTCAGGTGGTCTGGTATTCCCATCTTTTGAAGAATTTTACACAGTTTATTGTGATCCACACAGTCAAAGGCTTTGGCATAATCAATGAAGCAGAAATAGATATTTTTCTAGACTTTCTTGCTTTTTCCATGATCCAGCAGATGTTGACAATTTGATCTCTGGTTCCTCTGCCTTTTCTAAAACCAGCTTGAACATCTGGAAGTTCACAGTTCACATATCACTGAAGCCTGGCTTGGAGAATTTTGAGCATTACTTTACTAGCGTGTGAGATGAGTGCAATTGTGCAGTAGTTTGAGCATTCTTTGGCATTGCCTTTCTTTGGGATTGGAATGAAAACTGACCTTTTCCAGTCCTGTGGCCACTGCTGAGTTTTCCAAATTTGCTGGCATATTGAGTGCAGCACTTTCACAGCATCATCTTTCAGGATTTGAAATAGCTCCACTGGAATTCTATCAACTCCACTAGCTTTGTTCGTAGTGATACTTTCTAAGGCCCACTTGACTTCACATTCCAGGATGTCTGGCTCTAGGTGAGTGATCACACCATCATGATTATCTGGGTGGTGAAGATCTTTTTGTACAGTTCTTCTGTGTATTCTTGCCACCTCTTCTTAATATCTTCTGCTTCTGTTAGGTCCATACCATTTCTGTCCTTTATCGAGCCCATCTTTGCATGAAATGTTCCCTTAGTATCTCTAATTTTCTTGAAGAGATCTCTAGTCTTTCCCATTCTATTGTTTTCCTCTCTTTCTTTGCATTGATCGCTGAGGAAGACCTTCTTATCTCTTCTTGCTATTCTTTGGAACTCTGCATTCAGATGCTTATATCTTTCCTTTTCTCCTTTGCTTTTCACTTCCCTTCTTTTCACAGCTATTTGTAAGGCCTCCTCAGACAGCCATTTTGCTTTTTTGCATTTCTTTTCCATGGAGATGGTATTGATCCCTGTCTCCTGCACAGTATCATGAACCTCATTCCATAGTTCATCAGGCACTCTATCTATCAGATCTAGGCCCTTAAATCTATTTCTCACTTCCACTGTATAATCATAAGGGATTTGATTTAGGTCATACCTGAATGATCTGGTGGTTTTCCCTACTTTCTTCAATTTAAGTCTGAATTTGACTATAAGGAGTTCATGATTTGAGCCACAGGTCAGCTCCCAGTCTTGTTTTTGCTGACTGTATAGAGCTTCTCCATCTTTGGCTGTGAAGAATATAATTAATCTGGTTTCAGTGTTGACCATCTGGTGATGTCCATGTGTAGAGTCTTCTCTTGTGTTGTGGGAAGAGGGTGTTTGCTATGACCCAGTGTGTTCTCTTGGCAAAACTCTATTAGCCTTTGCCCTGCTTCATTCCGTATTCCAAGGCCAAATTTGCCTGTTACTACAGGTGTTTCTTGACTTCCTACTTTTGCATTCCAGTCCCCTATAATCAAAAGGACATCTTTTTTGGGTGTTAGTTCTAAAAGGTCTTGTAGGTCTTCATAGAACCGTTCAACTTCAACTTCTTCAGTGTTACTGGTTGGGGCATAGGCTTGGATCACTGTGATATTGAATGGTTTGCCTTGGAAATGAACAGAGATCATTCTGTCATTTTTGAGATTGCATCCAAGTACTGCATTTCAGACTCTTTTGTTGACCATTATGTCCACTCCATTTCTTCTAAGGGATTCCTCCCACAGTAGTAAATATAATGGTCATCTGAGTTAAATTCAACCTATCCAGTCCACCATAGTTCACTGATTGCTAAAATGTCAACATTCACTCTTGCCATCTCTTGCTTGACCACTTCCAATTTGCCTTGATTCATGGACCTGACATTCCAGGTTCCTATGCAATATTGCTCTTTACAGCATCAGACCTTGCTTCTATCACTAGTCACATCCACCACTGGGTATTGTTTTTGCTTTGGCTCCATCTCTTCATTCTTTCTGGAGTTATTTCTCCACTGATCTCCAGTAGCGTATTGGGTACCTACGAACCTGGGGAGTTCCCCTTTCAGTATCCTATCATTTTGCCTTTTCATACTGTTCATGGGGTTCTCAAGGCAAGAGTACTGAGGTAGTTTGCCATTCCCTTCTCCAGTGGACCACATTCTGTCAGACCTCTCCACCATAACCCGCCTGTCTTGGGTGGCCCCACATGGCATGGCTTAGTTTCATTGAGTTAGACAAGGCTGTTGTTCGTGTGATCAGATTGGTTAGTTCTCTGCAATTATGGTTTCAGTGTGTCTGCCCTCTGATGCCCTCTCACACTCCTACCGTCTCACTTGGGTTTCTCTTACCTTGGACATGGGGTATCTGCATAGGAAATTCCTGCATAGAAAAGCGTTAAGGCTAGCAATCTGACTGAAAAAGGATAGGTAATGAAGTCTGCATCTAGAAATGTCATTGTTTACCAAGTTCCCTGCCAGTTTATTTAGTCCTCTGACGGCCATTTGTCAGGTCCTCCTCCTCCCCTTCTCCAGCCTGGATCACACGGAAGTGAAAACAAAGCGGGAGACGCTAGGCAGGCTTGGGGTTTTACAGCTTTTTGAGCTAGTGGACTTTTGGCCACCTCCAAGAGATGCTAATGTGAATACCACATTGAAACACTCGGTGGTGTGGGTGGGGGCTCTCAGGAGCTCTAGTCCTTTAATGTCTCAGCTCAGAGAGAATTCAGGGAGGGGCAAGGTGATAGATAAGGGGTTTATTTTGGTACTGATGAACCTATTTGCAGGGCAGGAATAGAGACACAGATGTACAGAATGGACTTGTGGACACAGTGAGGGAAGGAGATGGTAGGATGAACTGAGAGTAGCACTGAAATATATACATTACCATGAGTGAAATAGCTAGCTGGTGGGAAGCTGCTATATAACAGGGACCTCTGCCCAGTGCTCTGTGATGACCTAGAGGGGTGGGAAGGTGTGTGGAATGGGAGGGAGGTTCAAGAGAGGAGGATACATGTATATTTATGGCTTATTCCCATTGTTGTAGGGTAGAAACCAACAGCATTGTAAAGCAATTATCCTCCAATTAAAAACAAATTTAAGAAATTGAGCTTTTTTCTAAAAAAAAAAAAAAAGTGATTTATTAGAATAGGAATTTGTGAGGCTTACACAAGGGTGGATGAGAGGGTGCTAAGCCCCAAGAACTTACTTGGCTACAGTTTTATAAACAAAGGAAAACGGGGTGGAGGGCGGTGGGCAGGAAAGACCACCTTCTTCCTCATTCTTGAGTAGGCATCATACTTCCATCATCAGTTCTCCAGGTTGGGCAAGGGAGTTTTCTCCCTTGGTCAAGCCAGGACTGTCATCGCACTATGGAAAAATTTTTTCAAGTCAGTACAATGAGGGTCTTTACTTTGAAGTGTCACCTTTCCATAAATTATTGTTTTTTGTATGTGTGTGTGCGCGCAGAGAGTATGTCCTAGGGATCATTAACTTATTGAGCTCACTGGGCAGAATATGGGTCTCATGCCACCATTGTTTTATTGGGTTGGGGCATGTCCCATGCTTCCGATGCATAGTTTTTGTTGCTAAGCCAGCCTGCTTGGTTTTATGGTCAAGAACTGCTTTCTTGAGTAATCATTAACTTACAGGGGTCTCCCATACTTTTTCTTTACTTACAATCCCCTAATGGGATTAACTATTTAATCACCTACTATTTGTTCCTTTACTGTGTCCCTATCATTGTTATACTGATGTCGGGGCTCTGCACACCCCTATTTGTGCAATTTTCTGTCACCTATTTTCTTTCAGCTATTATTGAATATACACGCAATTTAGATGAATTTCATCTTGTCATACCCCTGTTCCAAAAGTCTGTAATTTACTCAGCTGCAAAATGGGGAGACCAATAGCACCTTTCCATTGATTTACTATGAAATTGCATGGAAAGGGCTTCCCAGGTGGCATAGTGGTAAAGAATCTGCCTGCCAATGCAGGAGACACAAGAGAAGCAGATTCAATCCCTGGGTCAGGAAGATCCACTGGAGGAGGAAATGGCAACCTACTCCAGTATTCTTGTCTGGAAAATTCCATGGACAGAGGAGCCTTGTGGGCCACAGTCCATGGGGTCGCTAAGAGCTGGACACCGCTGAGCACGCACACACCTTCCTTTCGTGGAAAGGCTTAGCGAGGCACTGAACAGTGAATTGGTGCTCAACAAATATTACGGAGGATAAATCCCAAAGTACTTAGTTTGGCATTTTAAGTCCCTCCACAAATAGTCCCCACCCTTCCTCCAGGCTTCATTCTTGTCTCCATGCCTTTTCTAAACCCTCCCCTGAACATATTATGCACCCCATGAATTCTCTATTTATCTGACTCCAAGTTCTCCTTCAATCTTCCTTTAACACAACTCCTTCTTTGACCACAGAAACCCACAAAGAATCCTCACTCCGTCTCTCTGTACAGAATCTGGTCTGCACTACTTCTTAGAGTACACAAAAAGGGGGCAAGGGCCTCTCTGTGACCCGTCTTTGTGACCACCAAAACTCTGAAGTACACTTCTTTTTTTAAAATTTTTTGAATACAAAATATTTTAAAGTAATCCAATAATTCAATTTTTAATATAAAAATGAAGACAGTGAAAAGTGTCTTTCATACTTCAGTCCCTTATCTGCCCCTTCCCCATCAAAGGTACTATTCTTATAAGTTGTTTGAGTATCTTAGCATCCACATTGTGTTCTTTCTCCATTTATATTAAAATCAAAGTTTTTGCTTTATGTTTTAATTATTCAAGTACTATTTGAATATTTGAGTCATCCACGATGCAACAATTCAGAGATATAAAATACAGGGCAAAAGTTGAGGTAAGGACTCCTTTTATTTTCCCTCATTTACTCCCCCACCCCCACCCCCATCATTTTGCATGGACACTTTTCTATGCTCCCTAATTGCTTTTTCTTTTTCTATAAATGGACTATATATATTGTTCTGTGTCTTCTTCTTTTTTAACTTCATGATATGGCTTAGAGGTCACTCCAATTGCATATGTGTCCTCACATTTTTAACTGTTCATGACATACTATAGTATAAATAGATCATATTTATCTAAATTTGGGCTTCCTAGGTGGTGCTAGTGGTAAATTAGCAGGCTAGTGCCTGCCAATGCAGAAGACATAAGAGACACAGGTTTGATCCCTGGGTGGGGAAGATGCCCTGGAGGAGGAAATGGCAACCCACTCAGTATTCTTGCCTGGAGAATCCCACGGTCAGAGGAGGCTGGTGGGCTACCGTCCATAGAGTCACAAAGAGTCGGACACGACTGAAGTGACTCGGCTTGCATGCATCTAACCTTAGTTCTGTTGCCGGACATTTAGGTTGCCTTCAGTTTTTCATTGTTAGAAATACATGCCTTTCAACCTTAACCTTTGTGCACATTGTTTTTATATTTTTAGGACCTTATATGCAGAATGACTGAGTCAAAGACTGGACATTTTAAGCTTAGGAAAGCCTTCATCAACTTACATTTCAACCAGCAGTTAAAGAGAGCTTGTTTTCCCACATCTTTACCATACATAGTATTACCAGTCTGTAAACACTTGTTTTAATATAAGAGTAAGTCATTTGTGTAAAGGAAGCCAGACATTAAAGACAATATACTTTAACAATGGTGTTAGAAATCAGGATAAGTGGTTAACTGGTGAAGAAGAGGAATTGACTAGAAAGGGGCTTTAGGGACTTCAGGGTTCTGGGAATGTTCTAAAACCTTAACCTGATGTGATTATATGGGTGTTTACAAATGTAAAAATTCATCAAGTTGTACACTTATGAATCATGCACTTTACCATATCTATATTTTTAAACAGAGAGTCTTTTAAATTAATTAATTTATGTATTCATTTGGCCGCACCGGGTCTTAGTTGCAGCACACAAGATCTTTAGTTGTGGCATGCAAACTCTTGGTTGTAGCATGTGAGTTCTAGTTTCCTGATCAGAGCTAAAACCCCTGCTCCATGCATTGGGAATGTAGTGTCTTAGCCACTGGACCACCAGGGAAGTCCCTATCATGTCTATACCATAAAAAATATTTTTTAAATCACTTTATTTTATATTTTATTATGAAAATTTCAAACATACAGGAAAGTAGAAAAAACAATATATTACATATCATCTCAATTCAACAATTGTGAATGTTTTCCCATATTTGGCGTATATATACATATCTGTGTTTGTATGTGTGTAAGACATCAGGACCTATTACACTTGATTTCTTCAGTATGTACTTCCAAAATAGAAAAGCATTCTCTCCTACATACCACAATACCGTTATTATACCCAACACAATTAACAATAATTCCCTAAATTCATATCATTCCCATTTCACATTTCCTCACTTGTTCCTAGAATATTTTTATCTCTGTTTGTTTATTGCTTGTTAAAATAAGATCCATTAAATGACAAGGTATTGCATTTGGTTGTTAAATTTTAAAGTCTTTTCAGATCTAGGCAGGAAGTTCTTAAAGTAGGTGTCCCTGTATACAATTCAAAGGGTTCATGAACTTGGATGGGGGAAAAAAATACATCTTTATTTTCATCAAATTCAAAGTGAAATTTAGTATTTCCTTTCATGATAAATTGGGAAGATCCCCTGGAGAAGGAAATGGCAATCCACTCCAGTACTCTTGCCTGGAAAATCCCATGGACAGAGGAGCCTGGTGGGCTACAGTCTGTGGGGTCTCAAACAGTCAGAAACGACTGAGCGACTTCACTTTCATGATAAATGAAGATAACAAAACTGATAACATCGCTAGCACCTGTGGCTTTGTCACGATAAAAATGAGATGTTTTGTATCACTTGAGTTCTTGCGTATATTTCAGAAATACTATTTAGTCATCATTACTTTGAAATTACTGTAATTATTAGACCTGTTTCTAGATCATATTTGTTGTTCAGTCACTAAGTTGTGTTGGACTTTCAGCAACACCATGGTCTGTAGCCCACCAGGCTCCTCTGTCCATGTGGGCTTTCCAGGCAAGAATACTGGAGTGTGTTGCCATTTCCTTCTCCAGGGGGTCTTCCTGACCCAGGAACCTAACCTACATGTCCTGCATTGGCAGGCAGATTCTTTAGCACTGAGCCACCAAAATGAAGCATGTACCTTACTATAGCATATTTTAAAATATTTTCATAACTGTACATGAGTGTCAGGACTTCCCTGGTGGCTCAGTGGTAAAGAATCCACCTGCCAATGCAGGAGATGTAGGTTAGATCCCTGGATCAGGAAGATCCCCTAGAGAACGAAATGGCAACCCACTCCAATATTCTTATGTGGAAAATCCTATGGACCGAGGAACCTGGAGGGCTACAGTCCATGGGGTGGCAAAGAGTTGGACACCACTCAGCAACTAAGCAAGAATAACAACAATTTCAATATAATTGTTTTTCTTTATAATCCTATGTTTTTATATTTTATACATTTAAAAGCATTCTGGAAAAACAGTTCATTGGCTTCACTGGACTGCCACGGGAGTGAGAGGGGAGCCCTTGACACAAAAAACAGTCCATCCACACACATATACTTTATTATTTGTGGTTCATGACATTTGCCTTTTGAAGAAACTGATTCTTTTGAATGTCTGACAATCTGCATTTGTCTGTTTATTCATGGGGTTACTGAACTCATTTCACTTTTCCTATATTTCCTATAAACTTAAGTCACATCTAAAGACTCAATTAGATCTAAGTTGAGAGTTTTTGACAAGAACAATTTATAGGTGATGCTCTGCACTTGTCATTGCAACATATCAGGAGGTACATGATGTCTGGTTGTCTCATTAGTGATGCTAAATTTGATCACTGGGCTAAGGAGGTTAAGATACTTTCATTTTTGCATAATGAGACAGTATGTAAATGAATAGAAATTTAAAACTATAAACAAGAGTAAAGGGAACTGTACAATGAACCCTGGCATACTCCTCTCTGAGCCTCCATCAGATCAGATCAGTCGCTCAATCGTGTCCGACTCTTTGCGACCCCATGAATCGCAGCAAGCCAGGCCTCCCTGTCCATCACCAACTCCCGGAGTTCACTGAGACTCACATCCATCGATTCAGTGATGCCATCCAGCCATCTCATAGCTATTAACATATGGCCAATCTTGTGTCTTTGGTACCCAATTATTCCACCCCTAGCAAAATACACACAAATTCCAAATATCATGTCTATTTCATTCCTAAACAAGTAAGTACATATCTCTAAAAAATAAGGGCTTTTCAAAAAACACAATAATACCATTATTGCATTTAAAAATAGCTCCTTAATATCTTCAATTATCCAGTCAGTGTTCAGATTCCCAGCATTGTCTCATGTGATCTTCTGATTCTATTGTGTATGTCAGATTATAATCTTATGACTGGTTGGTTCAAATCAGGATCCAAACACAGTCCATGCATTTCATTTAATTGAATTCATTCTATCTCTCTCTTCTTCTTGCCATTTACTTGTTGAAGAAACTGGACCACTGAGAATTAGCACAGTTTCTTAAAATGATTTATTTATTGAATAATTAAATATAAAGTCTCCAAGTATTCCATGGGAGAATAAAATGTGTTTAATTTAGTATATCTTTGAAAACATTCTTTTGGTACAAACTGTTATAAATCATTAGCCAACATAATGAATCACCAGTCAACAATAAGAAAATGTTGTCTGAGACTGCAGTCATTTCTAAATGCTACTTCTGATGGAGCTGTGATCATAATGTCCTCACTTGAGCTGAATGTAGGTCCACATCCAAACCATTGTTTTCCTACAGCTTTGGAAATTAAGGGAAATGAAGATGATGACAACTACTTAATATAAGGTATACTGAAATAAATTTAAAATCAAAATCACCTCCCAAAAGAACAATGATCATGTTAGTTTCCTGGGGCCATCATAACAAAATACCACAAACTGGATGGTTAAACACAAAATGTGGCCTCACAGTTCTGGAGGCTAGAAATCCAGGATCAAGGTGCTGGTAGGTTTGGTTCTTTCTGAGGGCCCTGAGGGAGAATCTGTCTCAGGATTTTCCCTAGCTTTTAGTTGTCCGCCGGCAAATTTTGGCATCCCTTGGCTTATAAACGAATCACCCTGATCTCTGCCTTTATTTCACATGGCATTCTCCCATGTGTCTACGTGTGCATTTCTGTGTGCATGGGGTGTCCATATTTCCCCCTTTTATAAAGACATCAGTCAAATTGGATTAAAAATGCAATCTACTCTGATATGACCTCATAACTAATTACATCTGTAACAACCCTATTTTCAAATGAGGTCACATTCTGAAGTCCTAGGGGTTAAAACTCCAGCATATGACTATCAGGAGGACTCAAATTCAACCCATAACAATGATCTTTAATTTAAAAAATGGATGTATATTTAAAAGTAAATATATCTTCATTGACTTCTTCATCAATTTACTAGCTTGCTTTTTCTCTGGCCGAGTTGCCTTTTTAAAAATTCTACTTCACCTACCATCACCTAGAGATTAATATTCCTTTGTAACAACAGAAGTATTTAGGGATCTTCATTTTTTATTGTGAAATTTTCCATGTGTTTCTTCCAAAGCCTGAAACTGTATCTTGAATTAATGATTATAACATATGGTCAGTGTGGAGAATGTTTGAGAATTGCAGGGAATACAGAAAATATTTAAGACAAGAAAAGAATTTTCATTTGTGAACATAAAAGCAAAGTTTTGACCTAAGGAATTGAGTTCTTTTAGGGAAACATACTAATGAAAAGATAATTACTTGCTTTGAAGGTTTGGTTTTTTTTTTTTGAGTTATAGTTTATTTACAGTGTTGTGTTAATTTCTGCTATACAACAAATTGATTCAGTTATACATACATATACATGTATATACACACACATGTATGTACACATACTTCCCTTGTGGCTCAGATGGTAAAGAATCTTCCTGCAATGCAGGATCCCTGGGTCAGGAAGATCCCCTGGAGAAGGAAATGGCAACCCACTCCAGTATTCTTTCCTGCCTGGAGAATCCCATGGACAAAGGAGCCTGGTGCCTCAGTTCATGGGGTTGCAAAGAGTCTGACTGAGCGACTATCACTCAGCACTCAAACAGACACATATATTTACCTGCTTTTTTTACTGTTTTCCATTATGGTTTATCACAGGATATTAAATGAAATATGAGACTCCAAAATTGCTGCAGTTTGGATCACTAACTTAGGAAAAAAAGGATTAAGTCCTGTGTCTGTCCACAATAGCTACCTGATTAACTAATCACTAAAACAATCTTACAGTGGTTTAAGTGAAGCCCCTCAGTTGTGTCTGACTGTTTGCAACCCCATGGACTGTAGCCTACCAGTAATGGAGTGGGTTGCCATTTCCTTCTCCAGAGGATCTTCCCAACCCAGGGACCAAACCCAGGTCTCACACATTGCCGGCAGGCGCTTTACCATCTGAGCCACCAGAGGAGCCACAGTGGTTTAAATAGCCCATAAAAACCACAAGCCCTTCCCATACGCCAAAGTAAATTAATTTACTTAGAGGAATTCAAGGATATGAAATGAATATGCATAGGAAACCCTGTGAATCAAAGCTGATATCCAAACTAATTTTCGCGTATGGCAGAGCATAAAGTAAAAACTATGCATTTCAAACATCTTGACAGAGATCACTTCAACCCTACAATTTCATTAATTTTTCATGTCCTCTATCTCTTAACCTTTGGCATTCCACTGCCTTTCAAATAGACCACTCAGTAACAAATACTTCTCTACACATATACTCTTTAACTGTGTATTTATAATCTGAAATTGTTTTCTAGTTTTAATGTTTCCTTTTTAAACTTGTTCAGTTTTAGCAGTTTTTAATGTATTGTTTGAAAACAAGAACTTTTGGTTTGAGGTCACTTTTTAGAGATGGTGAGAACTGATAACTGATATCACGTTGGAAAGACATCATAAAGCAACCGCCCAACGTGGGGCTCGAACCCACGACCCTGGGATTAAGAGTCCCATGCTCTACCGACTGAGCTAGCCGGGCAGTTGATGATCTACCTTTTTCTTAGGTCCTTTCAAAAATATCAAGATTATTTTAACCTGTTTTAAGACTTGCATGTAAATTTTTTCTCATAATTTTTTCGGTAAAGTTTTCTTTTTTTTTCTTTTTTAACTACTCTCAAAACTGTGTTTCATTTCTGATTGTGTGCATGGAAACTTATACTATTTTAAAAAGTATATAAACGGCCCTCTAGCGGTGAGCGATGAAGGGGACTGATGCAAACGACCCCGAAGCGGAAGTGAGCGTAGGGTGCCTGCTGTTTATCCCGGAGATCTCTGCTGGCAGAGCGCTCACCCCTGCAGCTCCGGGGACCCAGAACGTCCTCGACACCTCCGTGGCCAGACACAACATCTGGCTCGGAGGAACGTCCTGCGTACCTTCCAGTGAAAATCAGAATACAAAGCACAGCTGTAGAGCGGGCTGGCCTCTCACGGCCCCCGGTGGCTTTGAGGTATCTGGCACTTTTCTGTGGCGCGAAGGTGGTTCAACAAAATAACAGACGGTATAAAAGCTAACGTAGTCTCAGAAATTAACTGAATTAGTTATGGCGTTTGCTCACACACAGCTAAAAGGTGAAAACATTTGTCTTTCAGTATGATAGCATCTCTGTGTGGGACGTGCCCATTACTGCAAACCTCTCCACACTAAAACGAAAAGAATTAAAGATTTATTCTGCTTTTCTAGCAGTAATAGAGTCCCAGTTGATGAGAGAGTGCTCTTCTTTCTAGGGTAGGGGGAAAATGTAGGATTAGAAAAAGCAGAAATCTGCAAACCCTTGTAAAGGAGGCTTATCCATCAAGGTTAAATGATTGAGGCTACATGGGTTACCTTCTAGAGGCAGGGGGGACAATCTAAGTGTAACATGGAGATATCAGACTGTCACCACTCTGAGAAAGTAATCTTGAGTTTTGCTAGTGGTTTACTAACCTTCAGCAAGATTGTGTCTTCAGTGGTGATATAATCTGAAGTACACAAGATCAATGGTAATTATTTATTCTAGCCAAAAAAATGTTTTACCTGGATCTATCAATCGGGGCTTCCCAGGTGGCTCAGTGGGTAAAGAATCTTCCTGCAAAGCAGAAGAAGCAGGAGGGAAAGAGGGGTGGTTTGATCCCTGTATTTGGAAGATCCCCTGGAGGAGAGCCTGGCAACCCACTCCAGTATTCTTGCATGAAGAATCCCATGGACAGAGGAGCCTGCTGGGCTACAGGCCATAGGGTTACAGTTGAACACAACTGAAGCGGCTGAGCACACAGGCACATCAACCATTAGATATTAATTCCAATTTACCGGAAATAAAGAAAGTTGAGGAACCAGACAAATGACAGCACAAAGAAACAGAAGCACAAAATCAGAAAGTGAGAAATTTTCCATAACAACCCGCCTGGTGTGTTCAACAAGTAAGTATTGTATTTTTAAAAATGACTTTTTGCTAGGTTAAAAGAGATACAGTGGCTATAAATAATCAGAGGCAATGGGTAATTCTGGATTGGATACCATCCTGTACTCTGTATGTGTTTCATTTTTTAAAATTACAGTAAAATAAACAAAATTTACTATTTTAACCATTTTTAAGTGTATAGTTCAGTGGCATTCATATATTCACATTGTTGTGCAACCATCACCACCATCCTACTCCAGAACTATTTCATCTTCCCAGATTGAAACTCTGTCCCCTTTAAACAATTCCCCATTCTCCCCTCAGCCCCTGGTAACCACCATTCTAATTTTTGTCTCTATAATTATTTTTTTTCTTGGCTGCGAGGGGTCTTGGTTGCAACACATGGGATCTTCCAGTTTCAACATGTAGGATCTTTAGTCATGGCATGTGGGAATTTGGTTCTTTGACCAGAGATTGAACCAAGGCCCCCTGCACCAGGAGCCCAGGGGCTGAGCCACTGGATCATTGGGAAGTTCCTTGTCTCTATAAATTTGATTATTCTAAGTGCCACATGTAAGTGGAACCACACAATATTTTATCTTTTTGTGTCTAGCTTATTTCACTTAGCATAATGTTTTCAAAGTTCATCCATGTTGCAGCATATATCAGAATTTCCTTTTTTGTTAAGGCAGAATAAATATCCCATCTCATGAATATACTACATTTTGCTTACCCATTCATCAGTTGGTGGGCATTTGGGCATTACTCACAAAAGGCAAATTTTTGTGAGTAATGCTGCTCTGAATATTGGTGTACAAATATCTGTTCAATTCCCTGCTTTCAGTTCTTTGGGGTGTATATCCAGAAATGAAATTGCAGGATCATATAGTAATTCTGGGCTTCCCTGAGGGCTCAGATGGTAAAGAATTTGCCGGCAATGAGAGAGCCCCTTATTCAATCCCTGGGCTCCTTATTCAATCCCTGGAGAAGGGAATGGCAACCCACTCCAGTATTCTTGTCTGGAGAATTCCATGGACAGAGGAGCCTGGTAGGCTGTAGTTCTACGTGTAATTTCTTTAGGAAGTTCCTATGGAATTTTAATCTTTATGTAAGTCACCTCTTTAATGTGGGCCTCTGTTTCTGCATCTACAAAATACAGGGAAGTGGGATGACAAGGGATGAGAGTGAGAGAGGAAAGGCTAGAAAAGGGAGAACTTAAAGAGGTCTCTAAGGAGCTCATGAATTCATGACCACCTGCTGCTGCTGCTGCTAAGTTGCTTCAGTCATGTCCGACTCTGTGCAGCCCACCAGGCTCCCCGTCCCTGGGATTCTCCAGGCAAGAACACTGGAGTGGGTTGCCATTTCCTTCTCCAATGCATGAAAGAGAAAAGTCAAAGTGAAGTCGCTCAGTCATGTTCGACTCAGCAACCCCATGGACTGCAGCCCACCAGGCTTCTCCATCCACAGGATTTTCCAGGCAAGAATATTGGAGTGGGTTGCCATCCCCTTCTCTGTCATGACCACCTAGACCTCTGGAAAAAAGTACTGATCGCTTCCCTTGAGCCTCTCTGAGTAAGTGGCAGGAGAAAAGCTTTTCTTATTCTGAAGAGACACAACTTGATTTCCATTAGATGTTGGGCCTGGGGACCCTCTAGGTAGAATAGAGGATGGGTGTCCAAGGCTGCGGAGGCTGGTGGCACGGCTGAGGTCTCTGCTGGGGCCCCTCATCTCAACCTACCATTTCCTTCTCTACTCCATCCACTTCTCAGCTTACCTGTTTGTGTTCAGAGAGAAGAGGGATGAAGCCAGGGTCTAGGCCAGCCTGAAAACACTTGAAATTTTAATTAGGAAATTTCCTTGAGAGGAACTGTACCATCTTCCCATGTCACCATGGAGATGGCTGAGATGAGCACTCTGAAGACCCTGGTACTCCCTTCTCCTTCCTGCCTCCTTCTGGGTACCAGCCAGAGCTAAACCACACTCCTCGTGGTCTGGGGAGATCTTTGCAGCCAGCACGATCTTTCTGTTCTTTCTTTTAGATCTCTCCAGTGTTGTCTACTGCCTCAGGATGAAGCTCAAAGTGAAAACTCCTTAATGAAACCTGTCTGGTCTTGCCTGATCTTGCTTCAACCTATCTCTCTGGCCCACCCTGACCTGTACTAAATTTTATAGCAACTCTGGGCTAGAAAGGACTTCCCTGGTGGCTCAGACGGTAATGTGTCTGTCAACAATGCAGGAGACCAGGGTTCAATCCCTGGGTCAGGAAGATTCGCTGGAGAAGGAAGTGGCAATCCACTCCAGTACTCTTGCCTGGAAAATCCCATGGACAGAGAGCCTGGTAGGCTATAGTCCATGGGGTCGAAAAGAGTTGGACACAACTGAGGGACTTCACTTTCCTTTCACTTTCTGGGATAGAAAGACAAAGCCATGGACTTTCAGGCTTCCAGGATGCCAAGTGCACTTCTAAGTATTTAAGTTGCAGTAGAAATGATTGCTTTTGCCATTTTGTCAGCGTGTTTAATGATAGAATATACAACTTCATTTGGAGTAAAGGTCAAAGGTCTGAATGAAGTGAAGTTAAAGTCGCTCAGTTGTGTCTGACTCTTTGAGACCCCATGAACTGTATAGTCCATAGGATTCTCCAGGCCAGAATACTGGAGTGGGTAGCCTTTTCCCTTCTCCAGGGGATCTTCCCAACCCAGGAATCTAACCCAGGTCTCCCGCATTGCAGGCGGATTCTTTACCAACTGAGAAATGTCTCAAATGCCCCCAAAGAATAGAAGACCTGGAACAGTGGGACTACCTGCTGCCCCCTGTGTAAGGCTCTGGTTCTCACCCTTGATTTGCTCTGTATCATGAGGCAAGTCTCTTTCCTACTCTGGGCCCCAAATTCTTCACCTACATAACAAGACACATGAGGACCTTGCAGGGCTGTGTCTCCTCTGGTGTCCTGGGAGTTCTTTGGCCTTCCCTGAGACTAGCTGGTAGACTCTGGACGGATTCCCACGCCCTTCCCACTCAGGTCCCAAATGACATTCCTGCACATTGAAAGGACAGAAAGGAAATTGTGAGCCCACGTGCTCACAATGGTGCTTTTGTTCTTTTCAGCTCAATCTCCCAGTCTTCCAGATCAATATCCATTCCCCAGCCCTGAAAGTGGTGGGCAACAGGGCTTGTGGAGGCTGTGGAAGGAAGCCAAGAGTATTTAGCAAACACTTAATACTAATAACTGCCAATTGTAGAGTCTCTGCACTGTGAAGTATCTCCACATTCTCAAAGGACCTTCAGCTGGGTTAAATGATTCGTCTAAGACCACACAGCCTACAGAGGAGCCGGGCTTGACACATCCCTGTCAAGCTGGTGCTGGGGCACCTTCAAGGCCCCCAATGCCATAAGCGCTTCTTCGTGTACCCCTTCCCCTTTTCCATGACACAGGCACTTTCCAATGTATGGTATATGTGTTAATTCATTTCAGCCTCATAACAGTCCTGGGAGGAAAGTGGTATTGTTATTATCATCATAAGGTTAAGGAAACTGAGATCCAGAGTAGTGAAGTAACTTGCTCAAGGACACACAGTTAATGAATCTGTATGTTCTAGCTGCTCAAGATGGCTGTTCTCTTGCTCTCTGTACACCGCCTGCCTGACCAGTCCCTGCTTACTCTTTTGACTACCCAATCCTCTTAATCATAGGGCTTAATCAGTAGCTGCCTGTGCACTTGCCCCCTGCCCCAGCTGCTGGTTTCCCTGGAAACTGATAAGCCAACCTGATGTCAATCCCCCTTCACCCATACATGGTAGCCTCCTTCTTCCCAGGAGTAACGAAGATGACTGCCATATCCTCCCACCTGCCATACAAGGTGGCAGTGTTGCGACAGGACCTTTATTTATTAATATTTTTGCTTAAGGCATGTAAGATTCCATAGAGTTGATGTCTGTGTTACTGTCTACAGAGTTTCTTCGGTCTTGCAGTTGGGCAGTTGGGCATGTCGGGGGCAGCATAACAAATCATAGAGCTGGAACTCGGATAAAGTAGTCTAGCCACACCCACACTTTGGTTATTATGCACCAGTCAACTAACAAGTTCTTAAATCTGAACTTTCATTTTCTGGGACTTATGAAACATTTCTTGATTGGTTGAAAAAGAATTATAGCTGAAAGAGGTCTGATGCTATAGGGCCCAGCAGATGAGTTGAGGGGCCAAGGCTGCCTGTGAGACCAGAGGTCTGATCTACAGGGGCAGCCATTGCTGGGCATGCAGGACCACCAGCTCTTCTAAGTTTATTTAGAAAGGAAACAGGAATTTGAATTTTAAGCAAAAATTCCTGTTTTTCAGATGTTGACACCTAACTGTTTTTTAAATGCCAAAACATACCAGCTGAAAAAAACCCACCCATGGGTTACTTGTAACCTGCTGGCTGCCAGTTTTCACCTCTGGAATAGACTGAGTCCGTCCCTCCCACCATCTGAGGCATGGTGGGGAGTAACTCCTGCCACCAAGCGTGAAAGCAGATGCCCATGCCTCTCCACCAAAGATATACCCTCCTGGGCCAGAACCCCCCTCACCCTGAGACCCCCAGTCGGCACCTGATCTGGTGGGTCAGACCAGGATGGCAGGCTCAGTTTGAACACTTCTCACCCAGAGACTGTCCTCTGTTTTCCTAGGACTGCAGCTGTGGAGGGAGGGGCTGCTCCAACCATGCCATTGTTCAGTTTTGCCACACACAGTGGGCACAGGAGAAGCCTGTACATTCTTGGGGGTGGGGCGCATGTGTGTACCTTTGACCTTCTTTTGGGAGGCAATTCATTACATGGAGCCTCAGAGCTGGAAGTCGCCCAATTGCTTATTTATGAAGTAGGGAATAGGTCCCCACAGGGCCATTTTAAAACCTCAGACTTGAACAGATATTTGTACATCAGTGTTCACAGCAGGGTTTTTCACAATAGCCATAAGATGGAAACAATTTAATTGCCTAGCAGCAGATCCCTGGATAAACAAAATAGAGTATATGCATACAATGCAACAGTATTCGATCATAAAAAAGAATGTAATTTTGACATATGCTACAACATCAGATCAGATCAGATCAGTTGCTCAGTCGTGTCCGACTCTTTGTGACCCCATGAATCGCAGCATGCCAGGCCTCCCTGTCCAGCACCAACTCCCGGAGTTCACTGAGACTCACGTCCATCGAGTTGGTGATGCTATCCAGCCATCTCATCCTCTGTCGTCCCCTTCATGGATGGACCTTAAAAATTATGCTGAGTGAAGTAAGCCAAACACAGAAGCAGCACTGTAAATATGCTTCCACTTTACATGAGGCACCTAGAGCAGTCAAATGCATAGAGGCAAAGTAGAATAGAGGTGGTCAGGGGCTGGGCAAAGCAAGGAAGGAGAGGTGTTATGAAATGAGTATGGTGTTTTGGTTGGGGACGATGAAGAAGTTTCAGCTACAGACAGTTTGTGACAGTTATACAACACTGTGAAGGTATTTATTGCCACTTAATTGTATACTTACAAGCAGTGATAAATGTTATATTTTACCACAACAAAAAATATCTGAAGCCTCATTACACTTATTATTGGAGTCCCCACCCCCGTACTGTATCAAACATAATAACATTTTTAAAAGCTGTATGAATTGAGGAAGGCAGGTTTTCTGCTTTTTGGCTATGTTGCACTAGCTTGTGGCAGGCCAACTATCTTGCCCAGATCTGCTAGGAAAGCTGGATACAGTAAAAAGCAGTTGAGACAGAAGACAGAATAGTGATTACATTTTGGGAAAGCAGTCATGGAAGAGGGTGTGAGAGGGCCTCCAGGGATGTTGGTCATGATCTTTTTCTTATTTACGTGAGTTACCTGAGTTCTTAATTAACTGAGTGTGTTCACTTTGTGAAAATTTGAGTTAAACATTTACAATGTTTGCTTTTTCAAGTATTAACACTATGCTTCAATACAAAAGTTTATAAAAACCCTACCTGAGTTGAATTGATGTATTTATGCCTTTAGACATTTATGTACTCATGCATTCACTCATAGCTTCTTTTTTTCCTTTTAAGCATTCGTACAAACTCATGCATTCCCTTGTAGTTTCTTTTCTTTTAAGCATTCTTGGACTGTGTCTAAAGTAAAAAAAAAAGTCCCTGGTCTGGAGAAGAGATGGAGAATACCCACATTTCTCCCAGAAAGTTTGACTGAGCAGATACAGGACTAGATTCAGAGGTTCCTCATGCAAACGCACTTTCCTTTTTTAAAAAAAAAATTTATTTTATTGAAGTATAGTTGATGTACAGTGCTGTATTAATTTCTGCTGTACAGCAAAGTGATATAGTATTACATATATAGTATATATAATACTATATATAGTATTATATATGTAATATATTTATAATACTACATATAATATAATATTATATATAATATAATATATATATATAACAAAAATAAATCTGTCTACAAAACAGAAACAGATTCACAGATAGTAAACAAATTTGTGGTTGCCAGGGGGAGAGGTAGTGAGAGAGTATATATATATAATATAATCCATATATATTATATATATTACTATACATTGATTATATTATATAGTTCCAAAGAATAGCAAGGAGAGATAAGAAGGTCTTCCTCAGCGATCAATGCAAAGAAAGAGAGGAAAACAACAGAATGGGCAAGACTAGAGATCTCTTCAAGAAAATTAGAGATACTAAGGGAACATTTCATGCAAAGATGGGCTCGATAAAGAACAGAATGGTATGGACCTAACAGAAGCAGAAGATATTAAGAAGAGGTGGCAAGAACACACAGAAGAACTGTACAAAAAGATCTTCACCACCCAGATAATCATGATGGTGTGATCACTCACCTAGAGCCAGACATCCTGGAATGTGAAGTCAAGTGGGCCTTAGAAAGTATCACTACGAACAAAGCTAGTGGAGTTGATGGATTTCCAGTTGAGCTATTTCAAATCCTGAAAGATGATGCTGTGAAAGTGCTGCACTCAATATGCCAGCAAATTTGGAAAACTCAGCAGTGGCCACAGGACTGGAAAAGGTCAGTTTTCATTCCAATCCCAAAGAAAGGCAATGCCAAAGAATGCTCAAACTACCGCACAATTGCACTCATCTCACACGCTAGTAAAGTAATGCTCAAAATTCTCCAACCCAGGCTTCAGCAATACATGAACCGTGAACTTCCAGATGTTCAAGCTGGTTTTAGAAAAGGCAGAGGAACCAGAGATCAAATTGCCAACATCTGCTGGATCATCATAAAAGCAAAAGGGTTCCAGAAAAACATCCATTTCTGCTTTATTGACTATGCCAAAGCCTTTGACTGTGTGGATCACAATAAACTGTGGAAAATCCTGAAAGAGATGGGAATACCAGACCACCTGACCTGCCTCTTGAGAAACCTATATGCAGGTCAGGAAGCAACAGTTAGAACTGGACATGGAACAACAGACTGGTTCCAAATAGGAAAAGGAGTACATCAAGGCTGTATATTGTCATCCTGCTTATTTAACTTATATGCAGAGTACATCATGAGAAACGCTGGGCTGGAAGAAACACAAGCTGGAATCAAGATTGCCAGGAGAAATATCAATAACCTCAGATATGCAGATGATACCACCCTTATGGCAGAAAGTGAAGAGGAACTAAAAGCCTCTTGATGAAAGTGAAAGAGGAGAGTGAAAAAGTTGGCTTAAAGCTCAACATTCAGAAAACGAAGATCATGGCATCTGGTCCCATCACTTCATGGGAAATAGATGTGGAAACAGTGGAAACAATGTCAGACTTTGTCTTTTTGGGCTCCAAAATCACTACAGATGGTGATTGCAGCCATGAAATTAAAAGACGCTTACGCCTTGGAAGGAAAGTTATGACCAACCTAGATAGCATATTCAAAAGCAGAGACGTTACTTTGCCAACAAAGGTCCGTCTGGTCCAGGCTATGGTTTCTCCAGTGGTCATGTATGGATGTGAGAGTTGGACTGTGAAGAAGGCTGAGTGCTGAAGAATTGATGCTTTTGAACTGTGGTGTTGGAGAAGACTCCTGAGAGTCCCTTGGATCGCAAGGAGATCCAACCAGTCCGTTCTAAAGGAGATCAGTCCTGGGTGTTCATTGGAAGGACTGATGCTAAAGCTTAAACTCCAATACTTTGGCCACCTCATGAGAAGAGTTGACTCACTGGAAAAGACTCTGATGCTGGGAGGGATTGGGGGCAGGAGGAGAAGGGGACAGAGGATGAGATGGCTGGATGGCATCACCAACTCTACGTGGGTTTGGGTGAACTCTGGGAGTTGGTGATGGACAGGGAGGCCTGGTGTACTGCGATTCATGGGGTCGCAAAGAGTTGGACACGACTGAGCAACTGAACTAAACTGAACTGAACTGAATATAATCTATATATATTATATAATATATATATATTATTATACATTATTATAATATATATTACACATTATATAATATATATCATATATTATATGTATATAATATTATATAATAGATATCAATAATGTTAGAATATATGTAATATAGTATAATATAATATGTTGTATTATAAGATTATATATATATAATATGTATATATTATATATAATATATATCAATAATATAATATATATGTTATAATATGTTATGATATATTATATTATATAAATTATATATACAATATTAGAATATATATTATATATAAATATATAATTATATGTGCATTATATATATTATATGTTATAATATTATATATTATATATATCACATATCATATGATATATAATACATAACATATTATATATCCTATATCAGTATTATATATTATATAATATATTAATTTATAATATACATTATAGTATATTATTATATAATTATAATATAATTATATAGTATATGTTTTATTTTAATATATTAATATATAATTTTATTTTATATAATTTTATAATTATATAATATAATTTTATATAATTATAAAAATATGATTATATAATTATAATTGTATAATTATTATATAATAATATAATTATATTGTTATTATTATTATACTATTAGGCAATTTCTAATCCTTTCTCAGAGCCACTCAGCAAGGAGATAGGGATTTCCCACGTATAGGGAAATCAGGGCTCAGAAAGATACGGGGATTTGCTCAAGGTCACACAGACAGTTAGGGACAGAGCCGTCCAGATCCTCTCCCACAAACTACAAAGCAACAGAAAGACATGCCAGCACATTGCTGAACAGTCTCTCAAAATACTTGCCATGTGGATTCTGGCATTCATCAAAAGAAATGTTTATAGAGATCAAAGTTAAACAGCTCCAAGAGAGCTCTTAAAGTGTCTTTTGTACAACAGAGCAAAGAAGTCGAAGACTGACCATGCTGGAGACGCAGGCAAAATGATCAGGGCAAGCAGGGCTTGGGCAGCATTAGAGTCCCAGCCACCTTGGGTCCCCTGCGCCCACCCCACTCCCAGGCTGAACTGTATTGGTCCTGAGAGGTCCACGTGACTGACTGCATCAGATATCTTTGCTTCATTTTTTCCCTAGAACCTCTCTGGCAGACATCTAGACAGGGATGAGAGAGAAGCCACGACCCGTGGGGGTTAGGGTGATCACCATTCAGGTTCACCCGCACTTAACACTGAAAGTCCCAGCTGCTGGAAACCAGTCTCAGGCAAATGGTTGCTCACCCTCTGTTGGAGAGGCCTGCCTTCCTCCTGGGACCTTGTCAGATTGAGAAAGCCAGGCTGTGACATGGGCTCCCTGTGTGACCCGTGGCTTCTTCTTTCTGGACCTCAATTTCCTCATCTCTAAAACAGGGGTTTGGCTAGGACCTCTGAGGAGGGTGCTTCTAGCTTGTACATTCCTCGGTTTCTGAATCTGTGTCTCACTGAGGTCCCCCGTTTGCCACCTTCCTTAGGGCAGGGCTAAGAAACCAAACATAATAGCCCATGGGGACCAACCCCATTGGATTCCTACAGGAGTGGCGCTTCCCACCTCACGCCCTCTCCCCGTCCCTCCCCCACACCCTTGCTTTGTTCATTCATTAAGGGTGTCAATTAGGAGGTGATTATTCATCCTAACTACAACAGAAGGACATTTAAAATGGAGCCCACTCCACTCTTGGGGAACTGAAAGTAGGTTTACAGATTCCTGTTTACTTGACATTTTAATCAGCAAGCTGAGAGCAGAGAAACTTTAAGTGGAAGGGTCAAGAGTCATGGCCACACACATTTCCATTTCAGCAAGAAATCTTCCAGCACCCACTCCAGGCCAGAGGCTATTGTGAGGGTGACACAATAGAGATCAAATAGAGGATCAGAGAATCAAGGTCCCTGGCTTGGAAGAGCACCTGCTCAGCCAGGGATGGGGTTGTACTCATAAGGGGCTGAACACGGGGTGCCCTCTGGCAGGTGCCATGAGCGTCCCCAGGAAATAGGGGAAGCCAAAATAGATGGTGGTTGGATGGCATGACTTTATCAATACAAACTCCCGTAACCGGGCGGGGGTGGGGGGCGGCCAGAAACATTTTCAATCAGGCCCAAGCCGGTGTTTGTGGTTCTGAAGTGCTTTAAGAGAGGTGGCTGAAAATGATTTGAGAGGTGAGGGAGGGCAGGAAAGGGAAAGGGGATTTGGCCTCAGATGCTGAGAGGTTGTGGGTGGGGGCGGCAGCCAGGCCAGCAGAGCAGCACCACACAGAATAAGCAAGGACCGTGGGACACAGGCCAGTGCCCCATCTACGGGCCTGGCCCCTCCAGGCAGAGGGGACAGCATGAGTGGACCTGTGCAGGGTCCAGAGAAGGCCAGGGGGAGAGCCCACGGTGCAGGCACAAGATCCTGGGCTTCGCCTTGTAAGTTCCTGCTTCTCATACTGGGGTTCTCCGTGGTGCTAGACAGGAGCCTCCGTCACTTGAGAATGGGCTTGTTATTTTTATCGTCGAATAAACATACATATAGTATGAAGCAGACTGCAAACTGGATGAATTCTGAAGATAAAACTCAAGGTTTTAAGGAATCACTTCACTCACAGCTGAATGCAGAGCCCTTCAGGTACTTCAGTGGAGAAGTCCGGGTGCACTGCCAGGCAGCAGGGACCCAGAGAAGGGTTTAAAGCAGAGAAGGGGCAGGGTCAGCTCTGCAGTTTACAGCCCAGAGGAGTGTCTGAAGAGGGTAGGAATGATACAGGAAAGGATCCTTTGGGCTGAGGCTGGATGCAGGCTGAGGTCAGGAGGGGTTCCCGGGTTGGGGGCCAGTGTAAGCAAGGAAAGAGGGGTGAGACTGCCGGGTGTGGAGGCATACTGTGAGAGACAGGGCTCGCTGTGAAAGAAGCTCTAGAGGGATGCAGAGATAGGCTGCTGATGACGGAATGACAGCCTGGCAGAGTGGAACCTGAGTGCCATGTCTTGGGAGTGGGGAAGGGCTTCATTTCTAAGAAGGCCACACGGTTATGTCAGCTAAGAACACATTGGCTACCTCCTATGGGTTTTGACATGTACTTATGAACTTGAACTCCAGACCAGCTTTGACTCTCTGCTCTGCCAGTTAGCTACAGTGGAATCTAGCACAATTTATTCACCTACTCCACGCTTCATCTTTCTCATCTGGGAAATGGAGATCTGGTAACAACAAGGCATCTGACAGCAAACAGTGAATGTTAGTTACTCATATTTTCATTATTCAGTCTTGAATGTTTCCTAATTTCTATTACAATTTAGGTTTTGCATTATTTAGAAACTTTTTCTCAAACATCGAATTTTGTTTTCTTGACTTTGTTGTTATTGACTTCCAACTTCCTTGAACTGTGGTTGGAAACTATAGGTCTATTTTTGAGTTTTTGTTGAAACTTGTTCTATGGCTAGTTCATGGTCAATTTTTTAAAAGTATTTCATGAACACTGGAAAAAATGCATATTCTCTGTTAGGTGCAGGGTTTTATACTTATCCATTTGATCAAGCTTGTTAATTGTGGTGTTGAAATTTTCTATACCCTAATTGTTTTTAGCCTGTTGAACTCTCAATTACTGAGACAGGGATGTTAAAAACCCACCACCATGATTATGGATTTATCCATTTCTCTCTTAAAATTCTACCAATTGTTACGTTATGTGAATATAAGCTAAACTTTAAAAAATATCTTACTGGAGAATTGTTATTTTGTATCATTATATAATGATCTTCTTTCTCCCTAATAATGCACTTATGCCTTCAGACCCCTTCTGGTGGTAACAATGCTACACACCAATGGAACAGCACAGCCATTGTATTTTCTCAGATTCCTACTTCATGTTGGAGGAGACTCCTGAGAGTCCCTTGGACTGCAAGGAGATCCAGCCAGTCCATTCTGAAGGAGATCAGCCCTGGGATTTCTTTGGAAGGAATGATGCTGAAGCTGAAACTCCAGTACTTTGGCCACCTCATGCGAAGAGTTGACTCGTTGGAAAAGACTCTGATGCTGGGAGGGATTGGGGGCAGGAGGAGAAGGGGACGACAGAGGATGAGATGGCTGGATGGCATCACTGACTCGATGGACGTGAGTCTGAGTGAACTCCAGGAGTTGGTGATGGGCAGGGAGGCCTGGCGTGCTGCGATTCATGGGGTCGCAAAGAGTCGGACACGACTGAGCGACTGATCTGATCTGATCTGATCTGGTGTGCCATTTTCCATCCTCTTTACTTTCAACCTGTTTTTGCCCTTATGTTTAGGTGTGTTTGTGTAAAGAGCATAAAGTGGGATTATGAGGTTATTTTTAAAATCCAGCCTGTCAGTCTCATAAATTACTTGTGTGTGTGTGTGTGTGTGTGTGTGTGTGTATCCTTGTCCCTGGAGCCTGACACAATCAGCCTTCCAGAAATGTTTGCTGAATGTGAAATTGATCCCCATGGCTAGAATGAAAACACAGGGTAAGGAGTGCTGCCGCTTATTGGGAATGGACTACACAGGGGCCAGTGCTGTGGGGAGCATGGTCTTAATATCGATGGGGGCCTTGAGGCCCAGGGAAGTCAGATGACCTGCTTGAGGTCACACAGCCAGAAGCACCCCAAGGCCTGTGCTTTCTCCTCCAGGGCCACTGCCTCTACTGTAACCAGCGCCCCTTTTGCTTTTGTGATGCCTGTCTCCCCCCCGCCCCCCAACTCAGTGCCAGCCTCCCTGGGCCCAAGCCCTCTGTTGAGGCTCCATGTTAGAACACGTGGAGTGAGTCCATGGGCCTAAAAGGAGGCTGGAAGGAATGAGTTGGGGCTGCAGACTTTAGCCAGAAGGTGAGCACTCCTCCCCACCTTCCCCAGCCCCTCTCTGCAGGCAAGCTCAGCCCACAGAATGTCTGCATTAGTTCCCTAGGGCTGCCATAACAAATTAGCACAAATGAGGTGCATACATGCTCAATTGTGTCTGACTCTTTGCAACCCTACGGACTGTAACCCACCAGGTTCCTCTGTCCATGGGATTCTCCAGGCAAGAACACTGGGCTGGGTTGCCATGCCCTCCTCCAGGGGATCTTCCTGACCCAGGAATTGAACCTGAGTCTTCTGTGTCTCCTACACTGCAGGCAGATTCTTTACCCACTGAGCCACCTGGAAAGCCCCAAATGAGGTGACTTAACAGAAATTTATTCTCTCACAGTTCTCTGGAGGGTAGAAGGCTGAGATCAAGGTGTCAGCAGGGCCACGCTTTTTTGGAAGCCTCTAAGGAAGAATCCTTCTTGCCGCTTCCAGCTTCCAAGGAGTTGCCGGCAATACTTGGCTTGTAGATGCTTCACTCCAGTCTCTGTTTCCATCTGTATATGCCATTCTCCTGTCTGTGTGTCTCTCTGTTTTCATGTGACCTTCTTATAAGGACACCAGGCATTGGATTCAGGGCCAAGCCTAATCCAGGATGACCTCATCTTAACTTGATTACATCTGCAAGGACCCTATATCCAAATAAGGTTATACTCGCAGATGTCTGGGGCTGGATTTCAGTATACTTTTTGGGAGGACACAATTCAATGCATAGCAGCACCTGCTTTCAAATAAGGTTGTCAACCTGAGCATCATGCTGTCTGTAACCAACCCCAACCCACAGTGACTCTGGACCCTCTCATCCCCACACACTGTCACTCCCCATCAGCCCCCTCCCCTCCATGCTCAACCCCCACCATCTCTCCTTCCCACCAGCACTGCCGTCCCTCACAGCCCTTTGTGAACTCTCACCCTCCAGCCTCCATCACGGGCCACTTTGAAAGAGCTGTCTACATTTGCACCTTCTAGCTTCTCCCCTCCCACCCTTTCCTCCAGCTGCTAGAGTCTGACTTTCCCCATCCAGTCACTCCCATTTTTTCTCAGGAGGTCAGAATTCAGCCAAGGGTGGCCTTGTACAGGTCAATGGTCAGACTCCATTTTTCAGACAGTGTCTTGATGTCTCTGCTTCAGCCCAAGGCCACCTCCTCTTGCAACCCCCACATCTACAGCCCTCACATCTAATCAGTTCCTGTTAAGATAAAACAACTGTGGAAGGCAGTGAGCCATGAGCTGTCTCCTCATTCACTCATATCATTTGTTTTGATTAACTCCAGTCTGACAACTCATATTAGAGGCAGGAAGGGTGGCAGGCCTGGGATGGTGTCAGCTCTGTTGCCCATTGGCTATATGCCACTTCACTACTTGGAGCCTCAGTTTGCTCTTCCATGAAATGGGAATAATGTGACCTGGTTCCCAAGGATACTGTGAGAATGAATGGAGACGATGACATAAAGAAGGTCTGGAGAATGAAATAGGTGAACGAAGGTGGATCCAGAGATGGCCTGGCCAGCCGACCCGGTTCACAGGAACCTGGATTTTAGGAGGAGTCTTCCTGAACCCAGGGGAGGCTTTGGAAAGCCTGCTCAGATTGAGGAAAGGAGAAAGAGACAAAAGACCACATCATACACAGGCAAACAGGAGAGTGAGGACTTACACAACAGTGTTCATTCATTCACCAAACATTTATTGAGAGCCTACCGTATAAGCAATACAAGGGAAGACTCAGACACAGATATTTACAGTTTATCGCTGAAGAAGAAATAGAAACATACTCAGCATCCAGTTCGCTGTCCTCGTGTGAGCAGCACACTGCACAGGGGACCAGGAAGAGCTGTGTGCCTGCCCTTGTCCTCCGAGGTGGGCAGAGGAATGGCAGGGAGGCAGGCAGAGTGGAGCGCTAAGAGCCAAAACAGGAAGGTTTCAAGGCGCACAAGGGAGGGACACAGAGTAGGACATGGGGGCCCCCAAAACTTTCACAGAGAGCGTGCTGGGGTTGAGAAAAGGTCTGCAACATCCGCCTGGGGTTCCAACACTTAGAATGCTCCAGGGAGGACCTGGGGGTGAGGTGACTTGGAAGAGAAAGGAAGGCTCAGCTGCCCCTCTGTCCTGAAGGGAAGAGAGAAAGGCGGCCAGGGTCAGGAGGGTCTCGCCAACAGGCCAGGCTGTGTGACACAAGCGAGGGGTGCAGGGAAGCGTCCTGTCCTCTTCAAGGAAGAATTCAGCAGAGAAAGCGTGCCAAGGCTGAGGCGCTGGGGTCTGGCTGCTCCAAGGGGCAGGGGCTCACCTCTGCAAGTTGAAAATGACATTCAGCAGCTGCCCACCTGTCTCCTGGCACAGAGTCCATGGCTCTGTACTTCCACCCACCTGGAGTGGTGTCGGAAGTCCGAGCATCCCCTCATGCCTCTCTCCTACAGGCCGCAGAGGGGGCTGGGATATGCTGGGATAATGACAACATCATGTATCCTTGCAATTCATTCAGGCCATGACCCCTCCTCCTCCCTGCCCTGCCCTGCAGTACCTGACACCATGGCCACTCCAGGCTCCACGCGCTCATTCAGAGCACCTATTCTTCTGCAGGCACCTGGCTCCTTTGTGGCCTCCGTGCCCAGGACACAAGTTGCCATTTGGCTTCTTTGAGCACTTTTACCCCCCTTCTCCTTCTTGGCAGCTGGCAGATGAGCCAAAAGCACGTAAGAGTTTGGGCTTTGGAGTCAGGGAGCTGCTGTTGGAAATGTTTGCTGTGCTGCCTCACGAGCAGTGTGACCTCAGGCAGTTCCCTAACTTCTCTGAGCCTTCATTTCCTCCTCACAAGGTAAATAATACTGCATACCTCAAAATCCTTTTTGAGGACCAAGCCTACACAAAGCGCTGTGCCTGCCTCATTGTCAAGTGCTCAACCAATGCCGGATCATTGCTCTTCTTGCTCAACAAGTTTGGGGGTTTTGTTCTTTCCCTTCAAAAATCTCATTTATTCTGCACTTCTGCAA
The DNA here is from genome assembly GCF_032452875.1 of Bos javanicus. Lineage (NCBI taxonomy): Eukaryota > Metazoa > Chordata > Mammalia > Artiodactyla > Bovidae > Bos > Bos javanicus. The sequence goes on from NC_083888.1 coordinate 29,867,081, forward strand.
TGCCCCTCTTCTCGACATCTAGTGATGCCGCACTCTTCTAGCTCACCCTTTCGCACTGTCTTCCCAAAGTGCCCCATCCCTCACGCCTGCCTCCTTCCTCACTGTCCCTTCAATACTGGTGTCAGGACTGCGCTGAACGCCCCCTTGGCGGAGGGTGGTCTCTCTGGGGCACACCTGGGTCCTACTTCCACACACATGGCAGTTGCAGGGGAAGCCTCAAGAGTGCAGGCTCAGAGCTGGGCCCACGGTTTGAGACTACAATATGGGCATTTGATGAGACCCTCCACACGAGCCATAGAGTCCTCTTCTGGTCAACATGATATTTGCATGACATGAGCCAGTAAAATTCACCCTGACCTCGATAAAGGAAACAGTTCACAGGAACTAAGAGTTAAATGAATAGTGTTGTAGCAAGAAATGACCCTAAAAAGAGTTTGCAGGTAAAGAGTGGATAGAAAAGAACACAGAGGGGGTAAAAATTAATCATTGATCTGGAAATGGTCACAGGGAATTATCAGCCCACTCATTTTATAGATAAAGAAACCAAGGCTGAGGCAGGCACAGTGACTCGCTTAAGGCACATAGCAAGGCCAGATCAAGGGCTTCTGCACAGGCTGATTCCAGATTTAATGTCTTTGCCTCCCACGCCCTAGGGTCCACTGTATGGCATTTGTGGAGTCATTAGTGTAACTTTCTACAATATTCTTTAAACAGAATGATTTTGGAAATGACCATTGGCCTCAGGTTCTATTTAATAAGCTATTATTTCTGATTTAGAGCACTTGCAGCTCCCACACAGTTCTCATGTTCTCTTGGGAGAACACCCCATACCCCACCCTTTTAGTTCTTAGGGCTGGTCCCAGGGACAATGGGGGATGGGCTGCAGGAAGACAAATGAGAACAACAGTAGTTACTCTTTATCCCTCCTGTTGCTCCCACCAAAGATTCCTCTGCATGTGAGAGAGAAATAAGCTGCAAATGACTCAATTTTAAAATAACACTGAGAAAAATAATCAAGGCTTGGAGCTACCAGTGAATCACTGCAGTTCTTTACTTTGTAAAATATTATTTTCTTTTTAAGTGGACAAGTACTCCAAGGAATACAGATTCTTCTGTATTATGGTCCTTTAGAGGGGTCATAGTACCACCCACACCATGAGGCACAGGGCCTATCATTCCACCAGGGGTTAGCTGTGGGCCTCACCCTTCCACCCCTTCCGACTGCTCTTGGATGACAAATCACAGACATTTGAGTTGACCCAAGATCCTGTGTGGGCTCCAGACGTGGACACCAGGCAGTGGGGAATAGGTTTTTTCCTCTACTTTAAAGCATCGTCTTCCTCTATCAGAAACATCAGGCATGAAATTTATGAGCAAGTCTTTGCAAGGATGCAAACACAAATTCTGACCTCTGACCACCTAATCTCAAATGGTGTGTGCTGAGAATGCTTTATGGTAGCTCTGCATCAATATGAAGATCCAGTGCTGTCTACCAGAGAAAGAATTTAAGTCAGTTGCTTTTTGATTTACCTTCAGCGATGCCTTTGGAGAGCAAGGGGAAGAGATGCTGACTGTTAAGGCCTGTAGCATGCAAACACTCCCACCTGTCCCATATCAGTCACAGGGTCTCCAGGCTCAAAGAGATTGGTGAAATCATCCAGCAGCTCCACACCCCTATCTGATGCATCAACTCTGTCTCCATCAGTCTCTGTTGTAATGAATTCTAGAACAGGGAGCTCACCACCTCATAAAGCTCAGGTGCTCCAAAATGGGAAAGGCCTGCCATAACGAGGGATGGAAATCTGCTTCCCATGACTTCTTTCCCACTGGTCCCAGTTCTGTCCTATGTGGGCCACTCAGGTCACTGCTCACCCCCCACTGCTCCCCCCTCCCCCACCAGCTACATAGCTCCAGACCTCCTGAGCAGCCACTTTTCATGCAACAGCTAGCATGCTCAGTCACAGCATACTGCCAGATGAGTGTGTTTGGGTCAGTCAAGCCCCCAGGATCTAGAGAGAACAAGTAGCAGGCGGGCCTTGCAGATGAAAGCTCAGAAATCTTGAGCCATCGAGGGCTACCTCATAATCTTGAAATCCCTCCACTCTGGTTTCCAAAAACCACTCACATCCCTCTCTCACAGCTCCCTTATAACAAAGGGAAACATAAACCAGGAGTCTGATTAAATGCCTTAAAGCTCAATGAATGGAGCTCACACTGTTTGCAGAGATTGTGCCAGGAGGATCAAAGCGCTAGATACAGAGGAGTCCCCAGGATTCATCTAACCCTCACCTCTCCTCATAGGAAAAAGGATGCTGAGGCCAGGGAGAAAGAGACTCACCCTGGGTCGCACAGAAGGTTAGTGATGAACTCCCAGGCTTAAGTAATTCCCACGGCCAAAGGGCCTGCTTCTCCAGTCAGGCACTGCTCCTTGACATCATCACTCCAATACCAACTGGCATAATCTGCCCCATCACTCTTGGTACTGATGGGGCGGCGTGTGGCCCTTACTGAGAGGTGTGGTTCTCCAGGTTCAGGCCTAATCAGAGAGCCCCGTACTGGGGCGCGGCTATCTATCGGACAGCCGGGTCGGAGGTCCGCTGGGTGCTTGGCCCGGCCGCACAGCTCTTGCAGGCCCTGGCGGAAGTCGCGGCGCAGCAGGCAGTAGAGTAGCGGGTTGAGGCAGCTGTTGGAGTGCGCCAGGCAGATGGACACCGGGAAGAGGTAGGCCTGCACCAGGAAGTAGGCGCGGTCCCAGGGCACCGCGTTCAGCTTGATCAGCACCCCCCAGAACGTAAGCGCTTGGTTGGGCAGCCAGCAGAGCACGAAGACCAGCAGCACGCAGGCCAGCGCCCGGGTAACCCGGGAGCGACGTCGGTGCCTGACTCCAGACGACCAGCGTACCCGCTGCCGACGCAGGAAGCGCAGAAGCAGCAGCGAGCAGGTCCCCAACATGACCAGCGGCAGCACAAAGGCCACGGTGATCTTTTGCAGATGGTAGAAGGCCAGCCAGTCGGGACCGCCGTCGGGGAAGCGCAGCAGGCACAAGCGTTCGCCCCCGGTGCTGGCCGCTGTGGCGAATAGGGCGGTGGGTGCGGTAGCCAGGACTGCGGTGGCCCAGAGCAAGCTGCACACGCAGACAGCCCACAGGGTGCCCGGCCGGCGGGGGCGCAGCGCCCTCGCCACCGCGTAGTAGCGCGCCACGCTCATGGCGCTAAGGAAGAAGCCGCTAGCGTACATATTGAGCACCGTAAGCGTGAGCACCACCTTGCACATGGCACTCCCGAAGGGCCAGCTGAAGTCGCGCACCATGTCCACGGCCCAGAAGGGCAGTGTCAGCACGAACTGCAGGTCGGTGGCTGCAAGGTTGAGTAGGAAGCAGTTGAGCAGGGAGTGCCGGCGCCGCTGCTGGGACCGCACCAGGACAAGCACCAGCACGTTGCCCACCAGCCCCACAGCGCACAGGGCCAGGTAGGCGCCCGCGATCAGAGCGCGCAGTGCCAGCGCCGCTCCGGCCTCTGCCACTCCCTCCAGGCCGTCCAGGCTGCGGGGGCCCCAGGTCGGGCGAGTGCTCTCAGATCCGTTGCCCACCGAACTGTTAGAGGGCTGCCGAGACGATGCGTCTCCAAACCAGTTCAGGGGGAGCACGGCCCCGAAGGCGCGGGCCATGCGACAGCTGCCTCTGGCTGACTCCATCGCCCTTGGTGGAGCTCAGGGATCTGCTCAGGTCCACTCCGAAGCCAGAGGCTAAACTGGGACGACTAGCGGTGTTCAGTACCGCGCGGCAGCATTTTTAAAGGGATGAAGGCTTCCCTGATTGGTCAGTTGCACTCGCGCCCTGCCCTAAGCGCTTCCAGGCCGTATTTCTATTGGCTACTTCTTTACCTTCGATTTCGTGAAGAACTGAGGACCCCCAGCCAGAGTGGAGGCCGGAAGCTGAGAGGTTAGGTCGGAGGAGAAGGCTTCTGCGATTCACGTGGGCTCAGGGTTGCGGCTGTGCGTGGGTCGCTGAGTGAAGACGCAACGCTAGAAACAGAGCGCCTCCCGCAGCGGTTCAACCTTCGGGACTGGAGAAGGGTTCCGACAAGTTTCGCCTCGGGAAGCAGCATACCCCTCCACCTTCAGCCTGTGCGGGCCCCGAAATACTCAACGGGAGACTTGCTCGGGACCAAATAGCAGGGACTGGCAGTCTCTTTGCCTCCAGCCCTGCTCCCTTAAACGGTCCCCCAACCCCGGACTCTCTTGGTAAAGGCATTTCTCTAGCTGTGCTTTAGCGTTGGGCACTCCTCATCCCCTCTCCCCTTTTGTTCCGTTCTCGGTCTCAAAGTGCCCGAGATGTTCCCATGGCCAGATTTTCTTATGGCTGGCTCTTTCTCAGCACTTGGGCTCAAATGTCACCTCCTCAGAAAGGCCTTCCCGCAACTACCTCCTCCTGTACTTCCAGAATTTTTTATTGCATACCTTCTATGCAATCCACCTTGCTAAACACTAGGGATGCAGCAATACACATGGAACATATCTTCTCCTGGGAGATAAAGACAAGTAAATGAGATGATCTCATATAGGGGAAAGTGCAAAATTAAAAAAGAAAAAATCACGGTAATAACTCAATGAGTGTTAGGGCAGGAGGCTCAAGGAAGGTGGTCGGGTTTAAGGATGGGAGGGTTCCCAGGAGAAGGGGAGACCGTAGTCCCCTTTATGTTACTTACCAGCTGTGTGTCTTAGGGCTAATTGATCTACCTTGCCTACCTGTAAAGGAGGAGGATGATAACCTCTTGTGAGGGTCATGGGAGAACTAATCAAGCTAAGAGAACCCCCTTCTCCTCCTCATTCTGACCTCCTGTTTTGCTGAAGGCCCTCTCTATGGTGCTCAGTCCCCCATTGGCTTTAGTCTGGAGCTCCCACTCTGAGGAGCCCTTTCCTTCTTTCCTGCTCTCCTAGGAGCTTTGGAACAGCATACCGCCAGGAGCTGGGAGGTAGTCTCCAGAGGGCAGGTCTTCCCGGTGTCTCCTATCCTTAATCAGTGACCACAAGCAGATTCACTGCCAGACCTCCCTTACCTGGGAGACAGAGAATCTGAAGCAAGTGGGATTCTCTCCCCAGTGGTCACAAAAGAGGAAATTAACCCAATTACCCAGTTCTAGTCTGGGCCAGGGGCCTTCCCCTGTGGCTCAGTGGTAAAGAATCCACCTGCAATGCAGAAGATGCAGGTTTGATCCCTGTGTTGTGAAGATCCCCTGGAGGAGAGCATGGCAACCCTCTCCAGTATTCTTACCTGGAGAATCCCATGGACAGAGGAGCCTGGCAGGCTATAGTCCATAGGGTTGAAAAGAGTTGGACATGACTGAAGCAACTTAGCCAGAGCTGGCCAGAGCCCAGATGAACCAGTAATCTGATAGAAAGTTTGCAAAATTAGATCATACTTCCCCAGAGTTTCCCTTTAGTGGGCCCTGGTGGCCTAGGAATTTTTCTTCCTCTTATGGGAGTTGTCATTGAATGTCAGATAGCCCGAGTTCTAGTCTCTGTGCCCTGGCTACTAGCTTGCTTTGTGGTTTGGGGCAAGTGACTTGCCCTCTCTGGCCTCAGTTTTCTTGTCTTTAAAATGGTCTGTAAAACCTCTTATGGTTCTCACAGGCTAAGAGTTCTCTATGTATGTCTTGTTTTCATTCATTCATGGATGATCTTTGGGGTGCTTCAGCCCAGGATCTCCTCTCCCCATTGCAATCAGAAGGTAAGCCAGATCACATGCCTCTGTGATGCTCTAGGACATCTTATCTTATTTAAAATAAACTCCTCACTCCTGCCCTGATCATAAGGCCATTCCTGATCTGGGGCCAGCTCACCTCCCTGATCTCGTCTAATAGCCCTCCAACCTGCACTCCCTTCTGTGCGAGGCTCCAACTGCACTAGCCTCCGCTGTCCCTCCAGGGTACCAAATTCTCTCCTGTCTCTGGGACTCTGCACTCACCAGGCCCTCTGCTTGGGGTGCTTTTCCCCAGTTTGTCCCAAGACTGACTTTTTAAAAATTTTTATTTTTGAAAGTTAATGTATTTTATTAAAGTATAATTGATTTACAGTGTTTCAAGTGTACAGCAAAGTGATTCAGTTATATATACATATTTTTTCTTTTACAGATTCTTCCCCATTATAGGTTATTACAAGATACTGGATATAGTTTCCTGTGCTATCCAGTAAGACATTGTTGTTTATCTATTTCATATGTAGTAGTATGTATCTACTTCATCTACTTCATGTATCTAGTTCATCCTGAGCTCCTAATTTATCTCTGCTGCCGCTAAGTTGCTTCAGTCATGTCCGACTCTGTGTGACCCCATAGACGGCAGCCCATCAGGCTCCCCGTCCCTGGGATTCTCCAGGCAAGAACACTGGAGTGGGTTGCCATTTCCTTCTCCAATGCATGAAAGTGAAAAGTGAAAGTGAAGTCGCTCAGTCATGTCTGACTCCTAGCAACCCCATGGACTGCAGCCTACCAGGCCCCTCCGTCCATGGGATTTTCCAGGCAAGAGTACTGGAGGGGGGTGCCATTGCCTTCTCTGAATTTATCTCTGCCCACTCCCTTTTCCCTTTGGCAACCATAAGTTTGCTTTCTACGTGTGTGAGTCTGTTTCTGTTTCATAGGTAAGTTCGTATGTATCTGTTTCTTAAATTCCACACATAAGTGATATCACATTTGTCTTTTTCTGTCTGATTTACTTCACTTAGTATGATCATTGCTTGGTCCATCCATGTTACTGCAAATGGCATTATTTTGTTCTTTTGTATGACAATAATAGTCCATTGTGTGTGTGTGTGTGTGTGTGTGTGTGTGTGTTTGTACACACACATCTTTATCCATTCATCTGTCAATGGACATTTAGGTTGCTTCCACACCCATGCCTTGGTTATTGTAAATAGTGCTGCTATGAATATTGGGTGCGTGTATCTTTCTGATTTAGAGTTTTCCTCCTTTCTGAATATATGCCCAGGAATGGGGGTTGCTGGATCATATGATAATTCTATTTTTAGTTTTTGAAGAAACTTCTATACTGTTCTCCATACTGGCTGCACCAATTTACCTTCCTACCAACAGTGTGGAAGTGTTCCCTTTTTTCCACACCATCTCTAGCATTTATTATTTGTAGACTTTTTAATGATGATTATTCTGACCAGTATGAGGTGATACTTCATTGTAGTTTTGATTTGCATTTTCTAATAATTAGTAATGTTGAGCATTTTTTCATGTGCCGGTGGCCATCTATATGTCTTCTTTGGAGAAATGTCTATTTAGATATTCTGCCCATCTTTTGATTTTTTTTTTTTTTTGGTTTATATGTTGAGCTGTATAAGCTGTTTGCATATTTTGGAAATTAATCCCTTGTCAATTGCATCATTTGCAAATACTTTCTCCCATTCTGTAGGTTGTTTTTCATTTTGTTTATGGTTTCCTTTGTTGTACAAAAGCTTTTAAGTTTAATTAGGTCCATTTGTTTTATTTTGCTTTTGTTTCCATTACTCTAGGAGATGAATCAAAAAGAATAATTGTTGTGATTTATGTCAAAGAGTGTTCTGCTTATATTTTCCTCTAGGAGTTTTATAGTATTTGGTCTTACATTTAGGCCTTTAGTCCCACTCCCTGGTGGCTCAGAGGTTAAAGCATCTGCCTGCAATGTGGGAGACCCGGATTTGATCCCTGGGTCGGGAAGATCCCCTGGAGAAGGAAATGGCAACCCACTCAAGTATTCTTTCCTGGAGAATCCCATGGAGGGAGGAGCCTGGTAGGCTGTAGTCCATGGAGTTGCAAAGAGTTGACACAACTGAGCGACTTCATTTCACTTAGGCCTTTAATCTATTTGGAGCTTATTTTTGTATATGGTTTCAGGGAATGTTCTAATTTCATTCTTTGACATGCATCTGTCCAGTTTCCCAGTCACTTATTCAAGAGACTGTCTTTTCTCAAGACTAACTCTTAACCCATAAGTCTCATATTGGATGTTACCTCCTCCAAGAAGTCCTCCCTGACTATCCTACCCATATTACCAAATCCCACCTCTATCCTTAAGTCTCCATCTCATCCCCCGAGGATTAAAAAATACCCAACTTTTAATACACATACAGTTTGATGAATTTTCACGTACCAAACACAACCATGTAACCAGCACCCATGTCAAGAAACAGAACATGAATAGCATCCCCAGAAGTCCCCTCCTGTCTCATGTCCCTTTAGTCCCCATTCTTCCTTCCAGTATAATCACTATCCTCACTTTTCACAGCACAGATTAGTTTGGACTGTTTTAGTATTTTATATGAATGGAAACACACATGTATACACTTTAGTGTCTGGCTGCATGGGTCTGTGAAGTTCATCCATACTGTAGAGTATAGCAGTAGCTCATTCATCTGCACTGCTGTATGATCACCCTGTTTTATTTATAACACTTGTCACAACCAGAGTTTATGTATTTGTTGACATTTTTAAAAATCTGCCCCCACCAGCAAGTTAGTCCATTGAAAGGAAGGCCTGCCTTTGTCATGTTCACTGCCCTTGTCATGGTGGGAGGTCAACAAAGAACCATGGATGAAGGTCTGCAGGACCCTGCCCAGCGGGCTCAGCCTTTGATGGGTACTGTGATGGAGACAGAGCTGGACCAGCATCCGTTCTACCCCCAGGAGCCCACAGGTCACAGGAGAGCTCAGCTGGGGAGGCTCAGCACTGAACGAGGGCCACTGGGATAGAGTTGGAGGCAGAAGGCACTTGGAGGGGCAGGAAGGGAGGGTAGGGGGCTATGAGCTCTGAGCTGGGCTGTAAGGATTCATTCTGTGAGCACTTGTGGGTACCCTTAGTAGGATGGGTTATGGTTATGGGAAGGCCTTGTCTGGGCCTTTAAAAAGGCCAGAGCTGGAAGGGCAGTGAGTGACAAGTGCTGGCAGTGGATTTCCCAGTTCAGGGCTGTAGGGAGTGTCCCACAGAGGTTAGCTGGAGCCAGGAGAGAGTGTAGCACTGAGGCCAGGGTGCTTTCTGGGAGGCAGCTGCCTTCCTCCTGGTTGAGCAGCTACTATGTCCCCAGCCCAATGCCAGGCTTTTTATACATATCATCCTCCAGCTCCTCCGTGAGGCAGGAAATGTGATCTCCATTCACACAGGAGGGAGCAGAGGCTCAGAAAGGGGGTTTGTCGCACATCCCACAGCAGAACCAGGAACTGACCCCAAACCTCGCTCTGAAAAGCCTGTCATTTTCCCTGTAATGCTGATGACCATGCTCTAAAAACCTACATGTTTGGGGATCCACCCAAGAGAACATAGTTTTTGGTGGGAGAGGGTGACAGGTTGGGGATATATTTATTTTTCTTTCCTAAAAAAAAAAAATCTCTTTGGACTTCCCTGGTGGTCCAGTTGTTAAGACTCTGTAATTCCAGTACCTGGAGCATGGGTTCAATCCCTGGTCAGGGAACTAAGATCCCACATATGGTGCTGCATGGCCAAAAAGTAAAAATAAAATCTCTTTACTGTTCATACTGCAGTGAAGAAATAGCACTTCCACATAGAGTTTTCTACAAATGATGTGGCCAGTGCTGGTTTTTCCTTTTGGAATGGTTCCCTCCTCCCACCCACCCCAAGTGAGATTACAGATGGCTATGTTAAGGGGTGTGGGTCATTTTGGGTTCTTGCTATGCATCTCCCTCTGGTTCCCCATTTCCACTCCCAATCTGGGCCATTCAGCCCCTTGCTTCGCTGTACTGGGAAGATCAGCAGAACATCAGGGCAACGTTCCTGGAGGCCCTGGAGAGCCCAGAGGAAGTATGGAGAGGACAGAAGGTAAAGGCCACAGCAGGAGTGGCCTGGCTCAGGCCACCTCTTGGAATTGCATCCCCTCCTCCCACAGAGTGTGCCTGGGTGGGTGTGTGATGAGCCAGGGCAGAGGCAGCTGCTTTTCATCTTGTGTGCCTGTAGGGCCGTTTGACTCTTGTAAACCATGAACACATATTACTTTGACATAAATGCAAATTGAATTGCAAAAGAACAAAAACTTTTGCAGATTTGACAGGTGAGAAGTGCTCACCGGTTGCTTGGATCTACATCCCTTTAACTGCTGGTGGGAATGTACATTTCTCAAATGTTTCTGCAGCATCTGTGTTTTCTCTAAACTCTTGGTGTCTGTTGCCATCAACAGTGTCACAGTTGGAGCCTGGTACCTGGGGGCAGACCTCCTTTCAAGTCCTGCCCTGCCAGTTACCATGTGACCTCACAAAAGTGACTTAGTCTCTGTTTTTCTTGCCCATAAATTGGATAGTAATAACTTCCCTCATGGGGTTGCTACAAGGTTAATAAGAAAATTCATGTAATGCATCCCTCGTGTAAGTGTCCCAGTGTTAGTTCAGGAATAAAGAACACCTGGATAGGGCAAGGAACAGCTGTAATGCTGGGGGTGGTGGTTGTGGGGGAAGTACAGGGCTGACTCAGGGTAAATGAGGAGGACCTGGTATCCTCAGGCATGACCCCTAAGGTATGCCCACAGCCAATAGCTCCAGCTATTAAACCCTTCCCAGAAGCCTCTTCTGCCGCCGCTGCTGCTAAGTCGATTCAGTCGTGTCCGACTCTGTGTGACCCCATAGACGGCAGCCCACCAGGCTCCGCCGTCCCTGGGATTCTCCAGGCAAGAACACTGGAGTGGGTTGCCATTTCCTTCTCCAGAAGCCTCCTCTACTGACCTGTAATTCTAGACCATTCTCCTTTATCATGTCTTCCTAAAGCATCCAGCCTAGGTTTCCTAGAAACAACTCTCCCTTTGTACTCAGGTTTGGGTTTATCTATTTAATTATGTTTCATAATATAATAGCAGAAGCAATAGTACAAACTGGCTTGTAAACCAATCCAGGTGGCTCTTGGGAAGCCTGCAGCTTGTTTGGTGGGAAGAGAAGTGTTTGGGGCCTGTTAGACCAGTATTTTGGAGAAGGCAATGGCACCCCACTCCAGTACTCTTGCCTGGAAAAATCCCATGGACGGAGGAGCCTGGTGGGCTGCAGTCCATGGGGTCGTGAAGAGTCGGACTCGACTGAGCAACTTCACTTTCACTTTTCACTTTCATGCATTGGAGAAGGAAATAGCAAACACTCCATTGTTCTTGTCTGGAGAATCCCAGGGACAGGGGAGCCTGGTGGGCTGCCGTCTATGGGGTCACAAAGAGTCGGACACGACTGAAGCGACTTAGCGGCAGCAGCAGCAGCAGACCAGTATTTTGGAGAAGGAAATGGCAATCCACTCCAGCACTCTTGCCTGGAAAATCCCATGGACGGAGGAGCCTGATAGGCTATAGTCCATGGGGTCGCAAAGAGTCAGACACGACTGAGTGACTTCACTTCACTCAGGCCAGTATTTAAGGTACCCACCTTTCCCCTGGGTATTTGGTGAAGAGGCAGATTCCAATTCAGCAGGTTAGAGGCACGCTGAGATGCTGTATTTCTCACAAGCTCTCGGGTGATGCCTGTGCTGTTGGTCCAAAAAGCCACACTTGATGTAGAGTGGGAGATTGTATTCTACTAGTAGCAAGAGATGCACATGCCAAGGGCAGCAGTCTGTACGTTTTACCGGGAGATTGGCTGTCTTTGTCCAATTGGGCTGCTAAAATAAAACATCATAGACCAGGTGGAATATAAACAACAGAAATTTATTTTTCACAGCTCTGGAGGCTAGAAAGTCCAAGATCAACATGCCAACATGGTCAAGTGGGAGCCTTCTTCCAGGTGGCAGACTTCTCTTTGCAGTTGTGTCCTCACTTGGTAGAAGGGGAGGGGAAGCTCTCTGGGACCTCTTTCATGGAGCCCATTCACAAGGGCTTCACTCTCACAACCTAGTCACCTCCCCAAGGCCCCACCTCCTAACACCAACACCTTTGGAATTTTGGAGGAACACAGACAAATGTGGCAAAATTTGGTGAGTTGGGTTGGCAGAGATTGCTGGATAACTTCCACTGTACTAATACTAGTTTACAAAGCAGTTTCACATATATCATCTTAATAAGTTGACACAATATCATAGATCATTGTTTTAATCTGTTTACTAAGGTTATAAGATTCGGAACAATCGAGCAGTTTGCCCAAGGGCATGCAGCTAGTTCTAGCCAAAGCTAGGACTTAAACCCAACCAATCTGACTGCAGAGCCTGTCACTCATTCCATCATGATGTGGAGCTTACCTTGAGAACAACTCTAGATCCTGAAGCCAGTCAGCCCAGAGTAGTAGTTAATCTGAGCCAAGCCTGTGGGTCTTATCTTTACCACTGAATTTTGAATTGTCCATTCAGATGGTTTGCAATTAGGCCTTTGTGGGTTCTTGTGTATATATAAGGCAACTTCTATTTCTTTGGGTTTTGTTCATTTATTTTGAGACCTCCCATCTGGATCTCTGACTTCCTGCTCCAATGTGGACTAGTGACTCTCTTGGCCTTCTAAACAATTGTGATTCTGAAAATTTCCTTTACTATTATTTGGGAGACTCCCTTTCTTTGCCGACCCATGTAATTTGTCTTTGCCAACAAAGGTAATTTGTGTCAGATCACCTGTTGCCTAGTTCCCAGGTCTTTCTCATAGTTTACCTCCTCATTTGGGTGGAGCACAACCTCCTGTAACTTTCAGAGAAAAAGACCATAGGAAACAAATGTCTTGAGACCTTAAATATCTTAAAATGGACTTATTCTACCCTCACACTTGATCGAGAGCCCAAGAATTGAGTTCTATGTTGGAAACCACTTTCCAGAATTTTGAAGGCATTGCTCTGTTGACTTCTGGCTAATAGGGCTGCTGGAGAGAATTCTGGCACCATTCTGTTACATAGTCTTTGTGATCATTTTCTTCCCACCTCTGGGAATAATTTTCTCAAGTACCTACAAGTTCTGCTACGTCAAGATGTTGTGTCTTAGAAGTGAAAGTGTTAGTCGCTCAGTCGTGTCCAACTCTTTGTGTCCTCGTGGACTGCAGCCTGCCAGGCTCCTCTGTCCATGTGATTCTCCAGGCAAGAATACTGGAGTGGGTTGTCATTTCCTTCTTTCCACTGAATCTTCCCAACTCAGGGATCAAACCAAGGTCTCTTGCAGCACAGGCAGATTCTTTACCATCTGAACCACCAAGGAACCTGTGAGTCTTGGTCGGGGTCTTTTCTTATCTGTTGTACTGGATGCCAGTAAACTCTTTCGGTCTGAAATGCATGTGCTGCACTCCTGAGAAAGATTCTTCTATCATTTATTTGATAATTTTCTATTTCTTCTGATCTCTCTAGGTCTCTTCTGATCTCTTAATTTTTGATGTTGGATTTAAGGACTTCTAAAATATGGAGAAACGTTTGCTTCATGAAAGGCAATAGATGTAAGCACATCTATTAACTTCTTTCCCTGAATATTTTGCTATTGACTTCGTCTTAAAAATATCCTTCTAACCCCCACATTATATAACTAACTTCATTTTTAAAATTGGCAATAGCAATTTCAGAATAAGGATCATGCTGTTTTTATTCATTTAAGCTCCACTGCAGGCAGCACAAGTGAGTATCTGTTGGAGAAATAAAGTAGTGAAATGATTTATTGATTAAAAAAGAAAAAGAAAAATGACCCATGTCATTTATTTTATCCAGGATCTTATTACCAGCAACGGTTCTGATTTTTAGATGTTGGAACAAGTATTTTCTTTACAAAAGTTAATAAAATACATGAAAAAATGTTATAGGATAAATAACAGAAAGAGCTTCCAAAAACTCAATAAATACAATAGAAAAGCATAAAAAGTTTTCAAATTATTTCCAGACACAAGGATTTGGAACACCCCTTGCTGAAACAATAGCAAGAAGAAGAAAAAAAAATTATAAAAAAGAAAAAGAAAAAAACAGCCAAGGGTGCAGTGTGGGGCAGTAAGAGATCTAAGGTTTGTGCGAATGTCAGGCTGGGGACACAGCCTCCCACACAACAGTCTTCTGGGATCTGCTAGTCTTCAGTCCAATTGACAGGGCCCTGGCCGTCCAGGAGTTTATGGGCTAAATGTGAAGACAAGATTTGAGTGCAGGAAATAATCTGATGGCCATTCCTGAGGGTCCCTTTGGAAATCAGCATGGCTCCTGGCCCTTGACAGTTGGGAGGTGTTCCTAAATGCAAGCCTCAGTGACTCTCTAGTGAAGGGGAAGTGGCCTATTCCCACATATCTAGCCGTCTGGCAGACTTAGAAACAAATCCCAAAGGTGGAGCCAGGAAGAAGCAGATCCTTTGAGGTATAGAAGCTCAAACTGGCAATCCAGGAGGCAGAGGTACTCAGGGACTTGGGTGCTGGGACCTTCAGCAAACCACCTGACCTCTTCATGCTTCAGCTTCTCTATCTGTAAAATGAAGATATAATAGTGTCCACTCCCAGTGCTGGGAGGAGGATGATGTGAGACCTTGCATGTAAAAGCATAGTGCCAACACATGGGATTCAGCACTCATTCACCATCACAATTCGCCTCTGTCTAATCATCCTTCTCACTGCCCAGATGGCTGCTGGCAAGAGTGGAAGCTGTTCTTGGACCTTTGTCCCCTGAGCTGACTGACAGTTTTGAAATTTCCATGTGGATAATGTCCATGACTCCTGTGATGTTGTCCCTCATGGCAGTGTGGGGTCAGGCCCCCCTCCTAAGCTGGGTAGTTGGCAGGCAAAGGCCACAGTGCTTTGAACTATGGGACTATATTGAGAACACCCATGTCTCCAGGGCTTCCAGAACAATGGCTAATCAGTCCCATGGCAGCAACTCAGCATCCTCTTTCCAAGTCAATCAACTTGTGCATTTTCAAAGCCAGTTCTTACTCAGCCCAGTTGCTGTCCCATGAAAGGAAGTGCTTTTTTAGGCATCCCTGTTTAGCAATCTGTACCCTAAATTAGCATTTAAAATTGTGCCCTTAATTTGGCAATTCTTATCTATCAAAGTTACAAACACATATGCCCTTGACAGCAGCCCCAGTTCTAGGACTTTATCCAACAGTTGTACTCACCTATATGCACAGAGGATAGTCACAGCAAGAGAGGAGAAATAATCTAAATACCCACCAGTAGGAGATGGGTGACATACACACGTGATGAAATGTCAACCATCCAACGTTTATTTGGATAACTGACAATAGCTACTGAATGTGTGTTGTATGTCAGCTACTGTTCTAAGAGTCTATTAGTGAGCAAGACAGAGGTTCCTGCCCCCATGGAGCTTACATTCTGGGTTACGTGCCACATGCTAACAAGCTATTAAAATAAGGCTGCTGCAGGTCCGTGAGTAAGGATGCTGGCCCATCTCCCATCTCTGAGCTATGTGGTTAAATGAAAAAAGCCAGGTGTAGAGTGACTGTGCCACCATGTGCGCTCAATGAAACTTTGTGTTTGCCTAGAATTTTTCTCCGAGAAGGCAGTGGCACCCCACTCCAGTACTCTTGCCTGGAAAATCCCATGGACGGAGGAGCCTGGTGGGCTGCCGTCTACCGGGTCGTACAGAGTCGGACACGACTGAAGTGACTTAGCAGCAGCAGCAGAATTTTTCTAAAAGGGTTCAGGAGAAACTGAAATAATAATGGCCCCTGGGAAGGAGCACCGAGGGACTAGGGGTTAGTTTTGGGAGGGAAGAGTTACTCTTCACTGTTTGTAAAAGTGTGAATGTTTATCCTGTGCTTGCCTTACCAAAAAATGCAAAATAAAACAAAATACAAAAGACCTTTAACTTTGCCAGGTGTTGGTCTGCCCACTCTGAAGGCTGGGCCAGCTCCAGACAGAGTCCTCATGCACCCAGGAGTTGAGTTTCTCAACCTTGGCACTTTGACATTTGGGCTGGATAATTTTTGTTGCGGGGTCGGGGGGCTGACCTGTGCATTGTAAGATATTAGCAGCATCCCTGGCTTCTACCTGTCTGGTGCCAGGAGTACCTCCCCCAGTTGTGACAATAAAAACAAGACAAACAAACAAAAAACACCTCCAGACATTGCAAAATTCCTGGAATCAAAATCACCCCGAGTTGAGAATTACTGCTCTAAAAAACTTTGAAATACAGTAGCAATCACTAGGAAAAGGCAATGGCACCCCACTCCAGTACTGTTGCCTGGAAAAATCCCATGGACGGAGGAGCCTGGTGGGCTGCAGTCCATGGGGTCACTGAGGGTCAGACACGACTGAGCGACTTCACTTTCACGTTTCACTTTCATGCATTGGAGAAGGAAATGGCAACCCACTCCAGTGTTCTTGCCTGGAGAATCCCAGGGACGGAGGAGCCTGGTAGGCTGCCGTCTATGGGGTTGCAGAGTCGGACACGACTGAAGTGACTTAGCAGCAGTAGCAGTAATCACTATCTCCGTTAGACAGATAAGTAGAAGCCCAAAGAAGTTTTATAGTATTTTTTTTAATTATATGCTTCATTTTAAAATTGCTATCTATTCATTTATGATTTTAAATACATGTGCTCTACTGGCTAATTTTTAAGTGATCTATTAATATATAAGTGAATATATAGAAGTAGAATGAGTCTAGTTTCTTATTTCACTTGATCTGTTTCTAGTAGTGTTTTAGCTCAGTTAAATCTTACTGGAGATGTTGGGCTACATAGATAACAATCATTTAAAACATAAATTAATTCCGTCAAGATTTGGCAGGGGTTGGAGGGGACTCTAATAGGATACCTGACATTTTGAACAATTACATGTTGAAATATCAAATCTCTTGCTTTGTTCAAAATGTAAACTTTACGCCCCAGAGTTGGAGTTGGCTGGCCTTATTTTTCTGGTTGGATTGTTATTTGTGTCACGAGGGCAGGACTAAACCTCACAATCCTTTTGTATCCTGTGGTGTCCAGGATAGTTCCCAAGGAGGCTTAAAATGAAGGCAGCCCAGCAGGCTGTGGACAGAGTAAAGGCCAGGACCTGGGACACAGATGGAAACAGGTGAGGACTGTTGTCAGCTGACGGGTTTTAAAAACACAGGCTCCTAGGCTGCCTTTCAGAAAAGCCTCTAATCTGTGTTTGGCCTTGGCAGCTCCCCGGAGGAGCGAGGACAACAGATTGTGGTACTGGCCAGGGAGGACCCTGTGTCCTGCCCCACCCCCAGATCCTTTCCATCTCTGGGGCTTCCTGTGCTGGAGGCTGAGATCACAGAACAAAGAAGGCACGGCCTGAGCATCTCACAGTGTGGTGGGCTTAGCAGACATAACAGACAAGAGCAATGCAATGTGATTTGAGCCATGATGGGGGTTGCAAAGATGCTCTGGGGACCTTGAGAAGGGAGTGGGGGAAGACTTGCTGAGAGGTGATGTGTAAGCTGAGCCTGAAAAGACAGGTCTCACTCAGATGCACCAAGTATGCATCCATCTCTTCCCTTTCACCCTCACATGACTGGTGAATATCACCTCCTCTGGAGGCCCTCCTTGACTGACCCCTTGGAGAGTAGACCCTCTAAACTCCCTGTTTTATCTTCTCCATAGCCCCTCTTAGCAGCTGGTCTTGTTTACATGTTTGCCTACGAGCCTGTGGCTCTCCTCCAGAGAGAGTTCCAGAGACTGTGACCCTCTTGTTCCCTGTGAACACCCAACACCTGTGGGAAGGCGGTCTGCCAGGCGGATGAGGGTGGAGTTGAGAAGTGGAGACGGAGAACACCTCTAGAATGCATTGGGCAGGTCAAGATGAGAAGGACTTGAAGGGTCCTGTGGCTCTGGCACCAGAGTGGAAGATGGTGGAGGGGGTGAGCCTGAGATGCAAACGAGAGGAGGAGAAATTTAGATAACTGCCTGGAGAGGTTAGATTGAGAAAGAGAGCAGAAATGTGGGGTGGGAACTAGAGAGGAATCACTCATTTATGGAGGGGTATAATCCATATCTTTACTAGGAAGGAGACCAGAATTGTTTTAAACTAAGGGTCAGGAGCCAATGATGGTTGGATGGCATCACTGACTCAATGGATATGAGTTTGAGCAAGCTCTGGGAATTGGTGATGGACAGGGAAGCCTGGCATGCTGCAGTCCATGGGGGCTCAAAAAATCAGATGCGACTGAGTGAATGAACTGAACTGAACAGGAGCCAATGGAGACCAAGGAAAGAGAGGAACACCTAGAGCAAGGTCCTTGGAGAGGCCTGGCAGAAGCTTCGGTCTCTGACCGCTGGAAGGTGCCTGCTCCACTGTGTCCAGAGGATGGGAAAATGCATGGGTGCCAGTTATAGATGCTTGGTGCACAGCATGGGGGGGTGGGGGGCAGGATGTAGTGTGAACTGTCCCTGTAGCAGGGTCGATGGCTGTTAGGCGCAGAGGAGAAATGGAAAGTGGTTGGGTAAGGGCCAGAAGTCAAGCAATGAGTATAGCTAGGGAGGGAAGTGAGTGGAGCTAGGAGGGGCAGGTGGGGGTGGGGTGGGGTGGGCAGAGGCAGGTGACGAGAGACCGGAGGAAGAAAAGCACATATTATTCCTGTGACTACTCAGGGAGGATGGGAAAGGCATCAGGATGTGCTCTGAGAGTGGGGCATCTGATCTTGAGACTTCAGAGTGGGCTGTCGGGGGTGACAGAGCCTAGGCTGTGGCAGTGGAGGCAGGAGGAGCCCAGGAGAGCTGGTGGCTAAGGTGGGGGGAAGGGCCACTAGAGATGAGGCGGTCAAGCAACTGGGTAGCCATGTGCTGCATTTGTCCCCGAGGACAGCAGGGCTTGGGGTGAAGGAGCCAGATGGGAACTTCCAGAATGAGGGAAAGTGCACGTGAGATGGAACAAGCGGGGAGGTATGTGGGCGGCAGAAGGCTACACAAAGGCTGGTCCGGGGAAGAAAGCAGACCACCACTGAGAACAAGAGGTGAAGGTCCTCAGGGTAGGGCCAGGTTTAGTGAAGCAGAAGGTGGAGGATGGGAGTGTTCTTTGACATGGGGACAGGCTTCTAGGAGCAACGAGGGAGGGAGCAGGACAGATGGCGGGTGTTTGAGGCTGAGGATGCGAGGCTGGGCTTGGCTGATTTCCAAGCTCCCAGGAGGCCCCTGCTGAGTCTGTGGGCTCCAGCCCATGGGCCAAATGCTGTGCTTCCCTTCAGGCAAACACACTTGGAAAGGAGTCTGGACAGGAGGAATTGAGGGACCCTGCCCCAAGTAGGAAACAGATGCTCCCTTGGGAAGAGTCTGGGCCTCTCTCCCCAGCTAGCTTTGGAGATCCTGGACCCTCCCGGGGCCTCTATGTCCCTCTTCTTTAGAAGGGCAGGACTGCCTAGCCCCGGGAGTGCACCGAAGGGCGCCACCTCGAGCACAGTTTAGGGACAAGGCAGAAATTCCAGAAATTCCAGATTCTTTGAGGGGCTCCGGCGGGCTCAGGACAGGAGGGCCCTGCTTGGCTCCACCGCCAGACGGCGCCCTCGGCCCGGTGGGCGGCCGATCGGCCGTCGGGGGGCGCTGCGTGCGCCCTGCCCGGTGCTCCGCCCCTGAGCGGTGGGCAGTCGGCCCCGGCCCGGAGTGGCCCGAGAGGGTGGGGCGAGGGCGGGGCGAGGCCGCGCCTGGGTGGGAGGGGCGAGGCCGCGCCTGGGTGGGAGGGGCGGGCCGGGGGCGGGGGAAGGAGCCCGAGGGGCGGGGCGGGGGCCCGCGGCGTTTCTCCCTCCCTCCCTCCTTCCCTTTCTTTCTCCTCTTCTCACTCTGTAGTCTTTTCTTTTCCTCCGCAGCCGGCCGAGGGGGCGGGCCCTGCAGCCTTTGTTGCTCGCAGACCGAGCGCAGCCGCCCGCCGGGCGGCAGTCCGGGCCCAGGACGCCGGGAGCTGCACGCGGGTCGGGCATGTCCTGAGCCGGACCCGGGACCGGGCAGCGAACGGACGGGACGGACGAGAGCGTGTGCGAGGGGTCGCTTGGCGGCCGCCTGGCCCCGGCCATGCCCAGCGGCCCGAGTCCCCGAAGCCCCGCGCCGCTGCTGCGCCCCCTGCTCCTGTTCCTCTCGGTCCTGGCGCCGGGCGCCCACGGATCTGCACCAGGTGGGTGGCTGCCCCGCCCCGGCCGGCCGGCCCTGCCACCCCTCCCCGCTTCTCCAGCCTAGGTTCAGCCCCTTCTCACCTCTGCAGATTCCGCTCCTGCCAGGCTCTGCCGGGAGGGGTCGCCCCCCACTCTCCTGGTGTTAGGGACAGGGGTGGGCTTAGAGCAGCGAAACCGCGCCTTCAGGGAGCCTTCCCCAGCCCTCGACTCCACTATGCACCCTGCCCATAGCCAGAATAAGCCTCTTACACGCTCTTCGAGCTCCCGTTTCCCCACCTCGGGTGCAGCAGAGCGCGTCTGTCTCCCCCGGGGAATCTCTTCGTCTGAGCGACTGGACGGAGCGCGGCTTGCTCACGATGGATTCAGTTTCTCGCCCTCCCCAGTGTGCCTCGTCTGGAAAGCAGGCTGGCCAGGGCGCTGCGGGCGGAGTCGCGGGGTCTCAGGTCTACGCGGTTCCCTGCCGAGCCCCGGTCCCCCGCCTCTAGGCAGCCTGCCCGGCCCTCAAGCTCCCCGGGCCGGGTCTTGCGCGGTCCTTGCACTTCCTGCCTCCCCCTCCCCCAAGTGTGAAGGCGCCGGGAGAGCAGCGCGGAGAAGGAGCTTCTTTCCCCGGCCCTGGGCTTGGCTCTCCCCGCCCAGCCCCGCCCGGCTGGCCTCCGACGAGCTTCTGGCCCGCGTCCAGAATCATGCTCCGTCCAGGTCCGCCGGGCCACGGAGCTCCTGGAGCGTCCGGCCTGGGAATTTAGGATCGGAGGGTGTAGAGGACCCCCTGGCCTTGCGCTCTGGAAGCTCCTGGTCTCTTGGGCGCGGGTAGAATAGTGGGAAGCACTGTTGAGGTGAGGCAGTCGGGAAGAAGGCTTTGTAGGAGAGGGGCCCGAGCTTGGAGGGACTGAAAGGATGGGTGAACTTTAGATGGGCTGGAAGGGGGTGTGTGTGTGTGTGTGTGTGTGTGTGTGTGTGTGTGTGTGTTGGGTGAACTTTAGATGGGCTGGAAGGGTGTGTGTGTGTGTGGGTGTGTGTGTGTGTGTGTGTGTTGGGTGAACTTTAGATGGGCTGGAAGGGTGTGTGTGTGTGTGTGTGTGTGTGTGTGTGTGTGTGTGTGTGTATTGGGTGAACTTTAGATGGGCTGGAAGGGTGTGTGTGTGATGGATGAACTTTAGATGGGCTGGAAGGGGGAGTGGGGAGGTGGGGGGATGTGTGGGTGCGGATGGGTGCAGCCCAACCGGGCTTGGTGGAGCGGGTGGGGGTGGGGTGGCTAGATTAGGGCTTCGAGCTGGGTTTCGGGGAGACCTCCCTCCTCAGCAGAGGGATTGTGGTTGTGAGGCTGGAAAAGCATATGGGCCGGAATGTAGGGAGCATTTAAGCCAGATCTTAGAGGTTCAAGGAACCGTTGAGGGGTGCAGCTGATGAAAGCCGTTGAGGGGAGCAGTGTTTTAGGGAGGAAGCTCCCCGTCTAGCAACAATGTGTAGGGGACAGAGCAAATATTTAATGAGACCTACCATGTGCCAGCATCCCTACTTCTTATTTCTCATCAGCTCCACAACAACCCTGCAAGGTGTGTGATGGAAAGTTCTTTTATAAATGAGAGGACAGATTCAGAGAGGGGAGTGACCTGCGAGGTTAGACTCCTGGGCTACCTGGGTGAAGCCTGTGTTTTCCCACTGCCCCAGAGCTGGGGACCGATGAGGGTGAACCAGGTGATGGGAGCAGGAAAGTATTTGCCCCAAGGAATTGCCCCTGAAGCCTGAACTTGGGTCCAGGCTCCCTGGCAGCTGTGGGAGAAAGGTTATGTGTGTGTCGGGGGCCGGGGAGTGCCTGTGGTCAGGGTCTCCTACTGCAAGCCAGACACATGTATGAGCTTGCCCATGTTGTTAAACTGGGATAATGGTATCTACCTCCAAGGGTTGTTATGAGAATTCAGCGAGATGGTGAATGTGTTTGCTTCGCACAGAACAGAGAAACTGCCACGTGGTGGCCGTGGTTTTTATGAGTCTGCCAGGTAGACCCAATAAGATTAGGGAGTCCTTGGTGTGTCCTGAAACTTGGACCTGCCATTTGGGGTGGAGGAAAGGCAAGCGCCCCTCCTATCTAATCTGGGTCCCCCTTCAGGTGAGTGTCTGTCTCCAGTGTCCCTATAGATATGTCACATGAGGTCCTCCCCAGTCTCTCCCACTTGGGATCCCTGACACGGAGGCTGCTGAGCTCTTTGTCATTTTCTTCAGACCTGCCTGGGGAACCTAGACCAGGTGCTCTGCCCACTGAATGCGACCCAGTTAGAGGCCAAAGAAAACATCTTGGGCTCACTTTTAGAAAAATGTAACAAACCAAGGGACTTGGGATTGCTGGGACTGGCGCAGGGACCCACCAAAACACTGTTTCACACATGTGAGCTCTGTGTGCGTGTGCATGCACACACGTGCATGCAGGCAAGTGCAGACGGACTGGAGTGGGGGGGGGGGCATGTGTCACACACACCCTGGTTATTTTTTCTCTTTGTCATGAGCTATGGGTCATTTGAAGAGCTGGACTGTAACTCAGGTACTCGATAAGGAGGTGAGGGTAAACACCATGTTGGCATTGCTCTGGTAGAAGTTCCAGGGTGACAGTTCTGTCACCTAGCAGTGATAGTCAAAGTATTCAACACCCGTTGTGGCAGGAACTCACTCCAATCACAACCGAATAACCTTCCTGGCAGGACAGACTCAGCCATGAACCACTGGCAGTCCCTGCTCCCATCTGCAGTAGCTTTGGCGCTGCTGGCTCAGCTCTGATGCACCCACAAACCGGTCTGGAGCCTGCAATTACCCTTTGCTAGCACTGGGTGGTGGTAGTTTCCACCACCATGATCTCTACCAGCCATCAGCTATCAGAGACACTGAAAGAGTTGTTTATTTTTTAACTTACTCCCCTCATTTAAAAATATTTTAATGGCAAAACAACACAAATTGACTATTGAATGCAGAATGCATTGACTAATTGACAAATTGACTAATGAATGCAGAATAAAGCAAGAAAATGAAAATTATTGCAGTAAAAATGGTAACATCCTGTAAGTACTAATATTTTTACATTTCTTATTAAAATATTAAGTCATTAAGCAAAAGAAGTTTTTAAAGACATAGCTAAGTATACTTGAGAACTTCTCTTGCTAATTTTCAGTCATAACTTAGTCACATTTGCTTTGTGTTATTATCTATTGAACTAAGCGCTTATGTATTGACGCACTGAATTCTCACACAACCTAAGGTATAATTATTATCATGCCCATATTACAGATGGAGGAACTGAGACTGTGTGGTTAGTTTACCCATGGCCTCACAGCTTTTGATGGCAAAGTTGTGATGCAGACCCAGGTGCTCTGACTATAGAGCACATTACTTCTAATGCTTTTTGCCTGCAGCATATTTCTGCTTAGCCCCGCCACATTTTTGAACTTAAGAGGATGCTTCTTTATAACTCACTTGAATTTCTATCTTGCAATAATTTCCCAAGGTCTAGCGCAAGGGTTCTCAACAGGACTGCATACCCCCAGGTTCATGGATCCCTCCCCAGGGACACTGTTGAACTCTCGGGGCCATCTCTCCCCAGGGGATCTGATTCCCCAGCCTTATACACAGTGCCCTCTCCCACCCACATACGGTTGAGGACACTGCCGTTGCCTAGAGGTGTGCCATGTAGCTTCCATTTTTCTGGTACACTGAGCACTTCTGGGCTCATTGGCATCAGCACCCCACACCTTCAGCTTGTCTTTAGCAGCCTTGACTGTGATGGTTCATGCCCTGGGAACTGCTTTTAATATTCATTTAAAATAAAACCTTGGAGTATAACTGTTTTCTTATTCTCCATCTATTTGCTCCATGACCCTCCTTAAATTTTCTGACTTGGATACTCTGAGCAGATGAGGAAACTGAGGCTCAGTAAGATGAAGTGACTGTCCAGGCCACACAACTATTAAGTAGCCAAGTTGGCACCTGAACCCAGGTCTACCTGTGTTCAACGCTCACACTTTTGCATTATTTTCTAACTCCATTGTCTCTCATTCTACAAAACACGTGCCTGGGTCAAGCTTTTTATTGCTTGTTCCCCTCACCTGACTTCTTCCTATTTCTCTGGTGGTCTATCACATGATGCCCACCACCAAGCTGTCCTCATCCTCATGCTTAAATATGTACCCATATGTCAAGGGGACATGTCACATGCACCCCTCTGACAAAGCTCTTCATCCCCGTACATCTCTGGGCTGTCCCCTGCCCTCTCTTGGACTTTCCCAGCGCTGTGCCAGGGGTAAGGATCATGAGTGCCCTGCACCCATTTATTCTCAGGGCTAGGATGGTGTCTTGTACTTTTTCCTGGATGTTAGGGCACTTAGCTCTCCCTCACAACACCAAACGCCATGGGCCAGGCAGGTAACGTAACGAGGCTGATGGGAAGACATTTTTCTTGAATCATAGGGCCTCTTGGCCCAGCCCTTGTTTTCCCGTTGTTGTTAGAGATTCAGCTCTTTACTGAATGAAAGACAGCACAAGTGTGAAGCTGAGGGCAACCTATATTTAGCGACAGTGCTGAGAACACATAGGAAGTGGTGGAGACTGAGGCAGATGGGAAAGCACAGGCCCTCTCTAATGGGCCACTTCTGACAAGTGTGAATTTAGGCCTGACATGGATGGACGATAAGACTTTAAGCTGAAAATTGAGACTTTTGTACAAAATTATGTGATTTTTTTTCTTTTTTACAAAAAACACTGGCAACTGATTAAATACTGTTCAACATTTTTGCCAGTCCAACAAACCACTACCTGCCCCTAATCAATACACTGACAAACAAAAAAAAAACAAGTCTGCAGGGTATGGTTGTGGAGTTGGCCTCCCAAATGCCCTTATGAGGATGAGAGAGCAAGAAGTCTCCTTCAACTATCCAGCCCAATGGCTTCCAAATGCCAGCCTTGAAATGGTTACTTCAGAATCCCCAGAAGGTTTAGAAAACTGCAGATTCTGGGGCCTCAGAGCCCTGGATCTAAGGAATCAGAATATCTGGGCTGGGTCCTGGGCAGCTACAGTTTTTCAGAGCTTTCCAGGTACTTCTGATGTTCAGCCAGGTTTATGTCCAGTAAGGAATTTCCTAACTTCCCTGATGACCACAATCCCTTGAGGCTTTTGGTAAAAACACAGCTTCCCAGTCCCATTTCCTGGACATGCTGATTCAGTGGGTCTGGGACAGGGCCTGAGAACTTGTTTTTAACAAATTCTCATCCGAGAAGTCTGGAAAATCCTTGCACTTGTGCCCTCCTGAAACTCAGAGACAAGGAAAATTTGCCTAAAGTCACTGAACAAGTCACTCCAGCCCACCCTGTGTCCTGCCTCTTGGAGAATGCTCTTAGAGGACTGCCCTAATGGCTGGCCCACTGGGGCAGTTGTGGGCAGTGAGGGATGTCCTCAGCGGGGGTGCGGGGGGCCACACCATGCAGCGCACTCTTCAAGTGGTTTGGCAGGAGACAGATTGGAGGGTGAGTTGAGTTTTTGCAGCCTGGCCTGGAGGGAGCTTCAGGCTGGACTTGGCTTCTTTTCCCACCCCAGCAGCAGCCACACAGAGAGCTCTGTAGGACAGCTGCAGGGCACTCAGGCATTCTTGTGGCCTTGAGAAGTCTTTGTCTTGAGCAGCCAGGATCCCAAGAGCTGGGCATAAAGCCAGGACAAGCCCCAGAGCTAGGCAGGACCAGAGGCTGGGACAAACCTCAGATGGGCCAGTTTCCTACCTGCACCTTAGGGCCTGGGAACTGTGGAGAAGGAAAAGAGAGAACAAGAGCGTGAGCCCTGGGGTTGCTGCCCACTCCCAGCAGTGCTGCTCTTCTTTGTGTGTGTGTCCATGTGAGATTTCTTTTGAAGACTAGGTCTAGTGGTCAAAATAGTTGGAAAACTTTGATCGAGTCCAATTCATGTTCACTTGGTCGTGTCTGACTCTTTGTGACCCCACGGACTGCAGCACACCAGGCTTCCCTGTCCATCACCAACTCCTGGAGCTTGCTCAAACTCATGTCTGTTGAGTCGATGATGCCATCCAACCACCTTATCCTCTGTTGCCCCTTTCTCCTCCTGCCTTCAATCTTTCCCAGCATCAGGGTCTTTTCCAATGGGTCAGTTCTTCGCATCAGGTGGCCAAAGTATTGGAGCTTCAGTTTCAGCATCAGTCCTTTCAATGAATATTCAGAACTGATTTCTTTTAGGATTGACTGGTTTGATCTCCTTTCAGTCCAAGGGACTCTCAAGTCTTCTCTGACACCATAGTTCAAAAATATCAATTCTTCAGCACTCAGCTTTCTTTATAGTCCAACTCTGACATCCATACATGACTACTGGAAAAACCATAGCTTTGACTAGACGGGCTTTGTTGGCAAAGTGATGTCTCTGCTTTTTAACATGCTGTCTAGGGTGCTCATAGCTTTTATGTTAGCAATGGAGAAACTGAGACCCAGCAAGAGACAGACCTCTGAGAATGAAGAAGGACGTTACTGGGAGGTTGAAACCATTTGGGAGACTTTATTACTCTTTCTGTGTGCCTTTAGGCTAGTCTCTGCACCCCTCTGAATGTCTCTCTGCTTTCTCCAGGAGCAATCTTGAGACTCTCCTGCAGGTGTCCTAACTTAGAATCCATAGCCACAGGGACCTGGGTAGAATTCAGAGGATCCATGAACTTGGATGGGACTATATTACATCTTTAATTTTTCTAACCTTGAAGTGAAATTCAGTATTTCCTTCCATTACAAATATTAGCAACAAATCACAATAGTATTAGCAGCATCTCTGATTTAGCTACCAATTGTTGTTCAGTTGCTGAGTCATGTCCAACTCTTTGTGACCCCATGGACTGTAGCATGCCAGTCTTCCCTGTCCTTCACTATCTCCTGGAGTTTGCTCAAATTCATGGTCATTGAGTCGATGATGCTACCTGACTATCTCATCCTCTGCCTCCCCCTTCTGCTTTTGCCTTTAATCTTTCCTAGCATCAGAGTCTTTTCAGTGAGTTGGCACTTCACATCAAGTGGCCAAAGTATTGGAGCTTCAGCTTCAGCATCAGTCCTTCTAGTGAATATTCCTAGTTGATTTCCTTTAGGATTGATTGGTTTGATCTCTTTGCTGTCCAAGGGACTCTCAAGTCTTCTCCAGCACCACAACTTGAAAGTATCAATTCTTCAATGCTTAGCCTTCTTTAGGATCCAACTCTCATATCTGTATATAACTACTGAAAAACCATAGCTTTGACTAAATGGACGAAGTGATGTCTCTGCTTTTTAATACACTATCTAGGTTTGTCATGGCTTTTCTTCCAAGGAGCAAGCATCCTTTAATTTCATGACTGCTGTCACCATCTGCAGTCCACAGTGATTTTGGAGCCCAAGAAGAGAAAATCTGTCACTGTTTCCACTTTTCTGCCATCTATTTGCCATTTAGTGATGGGACCAGATGCCATGATCTTAGTTTTTTGAGTGTTGAGTTTCAAGCCAGCTCTTTCACTCTCCTCTTTCACCCTCATCAAAAGGCTCTTTAGTTCCTCTTCACTTTCTGCCATTAGAGTAGTATCATCTGCATATCAGAGGTTGTTGTTTCTCCTGACAATCTTGATTCCAGCTTGTGATTCACCGAGCCCAGCATTTTGCATGATGTATTCTGCC
Organism: Bos javanicus; assembly: GCF_032452875.1. Taxonomy (NCBI): domain Eukaryota; kingdom Metazoa; phylum Chordata; class Mammalia; order Artiodactyla; family Bovidae; genus Bos; species Bos javanicus. The sequence goes on from NC_083888.1 coordinate 29,894,698, forward strand.
TAGACATTAAATAAATAGAGTAACAATATACAGTGTTGCTGTACTCCGTTCTCGAGTTTGAACCAGACCCCTATTCCATATCTGGTTCTAACTGTTGCTTCTTGACCTGCATACAGGTTTCTCAGGAGACAGGTAAGCTACCAAGAGGGACAAGAAAAAAAAACTTTTTCTTCTTTTTTTAAAATCTCAACACAGTTGCAGGTATCTTGAAATAAGGCTGATGCTCTTCACTACTTTGAAATCATCATAGTTATTAAACTTGCCTTTGGATCTTGTTTAATGCATTAGGAAAGGAACACATGATTTCACATCTACTTTTTAAATTATTTTGACAGCTTTAATTCAGTATAATGAATTTCCTTGGTATTCCTATACATTTAATCTTACACACTTAAAAACATTTTTTTGAGGAGTCCATGGCAGAAAAAGGTTAAGAATCAAGACTTACTGGGAAATCAAGCAGACAGAATGACTAGGAGAGGATTCTGCAAATTTTTCCAGCCCTGGAATCTTTTCATTTAACTCTCAAATGTGAAAGAAATAAACTAGAGCTGCTTGGTTGAAATGGTAGTGATGAGGGGCCAGGGAGCCCTACCTGGGTGGTCCTTCTCTGACTCTCCATCTCAGGAGGCCTGGAGATGTGTGCAGAAGAACCATCAGGCACTTTAAAAAATCCATCAGGCTAATAATAATCTAATAATCATAATTGCCATCATATTCAGTCGTATTCATCGTATTCAGTGGGCCAGGCACTGCTATATGTGGAGTAGATCAGTTCATTTAATCTTCAGCCCCCAAAGTGCAAGTTACGATCCCCTTTCTACAGATTTTACACAAATACTTAGAAACTACTAGTTTCCAGACATTCTTGAACACTTAAAATCTTCAACAAAGACTAAAGATTCTTGCCCTCTCAGAGTTCACACTGGGAGGAGATGGAGAAAGAAAAATAGAAAAAAGAATGCAGATGTTAAGTGATACAGTATGTGAGACGTGCTATGGGGAAAAATAAAGCAGGGAAGCGGGGATAGGGAGAGGCGGGGAGTTGCAATTTTAAAAAGAAGTGAGTAAGCTTTGGGGAAGGACCTGAAGGAAGTGAGTGCTTTATTGTCATGTGGGAAACAGGGAAGCGTGTTCAGGTGGAGGGAACAAGAAAGCAAAATCCGGAGGCAGGGGCAGCAAGGAGGCCAGTGGCCGAATGGAGGGAATTCGGGAGGTGTAGCTGAGATGAGCTCGGTCGTCCCTGGCCATCGCTAGAACAGTTTGCTGCTGTGTGTGAGCTGGGAGCCACTGCAGGGTTTTGAGCAGAGAAAGGCTATGGATCTGACAGCTCTGGAACGAGTCCCTAGGACTACCACGTGGAAAGCTAATCATACTGGGGGAGAGGGACCCGAGATGGTCACTAACGGAAGCAGGGAGACTTGTGAAGAGGTTATTGCGATCACCTGGGTGGAGACTGCGAGGCACGGAGCGGTGAAACAGCACAGGTGGTGGGTGTTTGAATCCCGGCACTCGCACCTCAGCGCCCCCTCGGCCGCTGCCCACTCCGTCTCGGCTCTTCTCCCTGCAGGGCACGCCGCTGATGGCCGGGCGGCGCTGGACATTGTGCACCCGGTGCGTGTGGATTCGGGGGGCTCCTTCCTGTCCTACGAGCTGTGGCCCCGCGCGCTGCGCAAGAGGGACTTGTCCGCCCGCCCCAGCGCGCCCACCTTCTACGAGCTGCAGTACCGCGGCCGTGAGCTGCGTTTCAACTTGACCGCCAACCCACACCTGCTGGCGCCCGGCTTCGTGAGCGAGACGCGGCGGCGGGGCGGCCTGGGCCGCGCGCACATCCGGGCCCGCGCCCCCGCCTGCCACCTGCTAGGTGAGGTGCAGGACCCCGAGCTCGAGGGCGGCCTGGCGGCCATCAGCGCCTGCGACGGCCTGGTGAGTGCGCCGGGTGAGCTGGCGGGACGTGGGCCCACCCCATCCCCATCCCCTGCCTGGGCGAGGACTTGTCTGCCGGTTTTGGCCCGTTGGAGTTCCCCCTTCCAGCCTCAGTATTAGCACCTGTAAAATGGGGTGGACAAGCTCAGGCCTCTTTGTTCTCTAGGGCAGCGGTTCTCAAACTTTAAAGCGAACCAGAGTCACCGAGGCCTAGTGGAAAACCTGATGCCCCATAGGGTAAATGGGGGGAGGGGGTGGGGAACTTGCATTTCTGACAATTTCTCAGATAGTGTTGAAGCTGTCACTCCAGACTTTGAAAACAGCTTTTTGTTTGTGGTGTGTGTGGACTAAGTAACTCAGAAAGCAGATGAGTCCCTCATCTTCAAGGAGTACCAGTTATGACTTTGATCGCGCAACCCCCGCCCCCACCCCGCTTCCCTGGAGAGCAGGCTTTAGCCTCCAGGTTTTTCTGAGTTGAGGTAATGCTGGCAGCCACGTGCAGCCCTAATTGCCTCCCTCTGCTTGAGAGCAGCTCCTCTCCAGGCAGCATAGGGCTCCTTTTGCTCCCAGCTCTGGAGGGTCGGGTGTGGGAGGAGTGGGGGTGGGTGGGGGGATGGGGGCACATTCTCAGCCATCCACTACTCCCTGCAGGGAGCCTCAGCTCAGATTGCTCAGGAAAAGCCATAGCTGTGGCAGGGCACGGGCTCATGACATATAGCCCACCTCACAGGCTCTAGGGCCGTTGGTCCCCAATCTTTTTGGCACCAGGGAAGGGTTTCGTGGAAGACAGTTTTTCCACAGACTGGGGGTAGGGGGTAGTTTCAGGATGATTCAAGAACATTACATTTATTGTGTACTTTATTTCTATTATTATTATTATTACATCAGCTCCACCTCAGATCATCAGGCATAAGATCCTGGAGGGTGGGGACCCCTGCTCTAGGGTATCTGGGCCTTTGAGAGCCCAGCTGCCTGGGAAAGTCTCATTTACAGGAGCCTGTACTTCTCCCTTTTCATATAGTTAAATTAATTTTGTTGCGCCTGAGCGACAAGTACACATATGGGCATTGTTCCCACTTTACAGATGAGGGAACAGGCTCAGAGAGGAACCTGCCCAAGGTCACTCAGTTATCCAGTGGTGGAGTCAACGCAGGCCTCCAGCCCCTAGAGCTAATGATACACGATCCAGCACTCCAGGTTCTCTGCCCTGAGTGACCCAACTGGCTGACTTGGAGCCAATGAGGAGGGGTCTGAGGGAGGAAAAACCTCCCATGTTGGAGTCCTGAGCTTCCCTAGTAGGTGGTGGATTGCTCAAAGATACTTCCCAAGGCCCCTCCTTCCTCTGGCCTCTCTGAATGCCAGCAAACATCCCCGAGACACCCCTTTCAATTTCCCTTCTCTGGAAGATCCTGGGACCAAGGAAGAGGGTGTCCTGGTGGCAGTGGGTATCTCCATGGCCATCTTGTTAGATTTGGAAGGAAACCCATTTCTTCCTTCCTTTCTTTTTTTTTCTTTTGGTAATCAAATTTCTTTTTATTGAGATATTATCAAAATATTAGTTTCAGACAATTTGACACGTATTTATTAATATATTGTAAAATGATCACAATAAGTCTAGTTACAAATTTATGTACATATAGTTTTTTTTCTTGTGATGAGAACTTTTTATCTTTCTTAGCAACTTTCAAAAACACAAAACAGTGTTATTAACTATAGCACTGTGCTGTACATTACTAACCCAAAGCTTTTTTTCCCCTTGGTGTTAAGTTTTTAATTGTAATTCTTGCTCATCTTTGGAATGTGGGGGATGCAGACCTATTTTGTACTTATGGGCTAAGGGGTGGGGTGGGTGTATGAAGCAGCTTCCTGGGCTGATGGCTTCTGAGCTCAGCCTAGAAGCCTTTGGCTGGTAAGGCGGTAGGGAGGGATGTTCCAGCAGAGGGTACAAAGTGAGCAAAGGTCTAGAGGGAGGAAGGCACAGTGTGTCTGGGGTCAGTTGGCGTGATGGGCTCTGCTGGGCAGGACAGGCCTCTGGGCGTGGGGGAGGGCAGCCGAGTGCCAGTCCTCCCCGTGTGACCCTGGTGCTTCTTTCCCAGAAAGGTGTGTTCCAGCTCTCCAACGAGGACTACTTCATTGAGCCCCTGGATGGTGTCCCCGCCCGGCCTGGCCACGCCCAGCCCCACGTGGTATACAAGCGCCAAGTCCCTGAGAAGTGGGCAGAGCCGGGGGACTCCAGGGCTCCAGGCACCTGTGGGGTGAAAGGTGTGTTTCTCTGCTATCAGCTCTGGGGTAGGGGATGAGTCTGGGACATGGAGGGGCCTTTTTAGAAACCTCTATTAACACCCCCACGCCCAGCTCCTCTTGGACTGAAGGGACACAGACAAACCAACAGCCGCATCATCATAGCCTGTGCCCTCTATGTGTGATGGGCCTGAGGCCTCTGCCTGTTGGGCCTGCCCCAGCTCATCCCCTGGACTGACTCCTCTCACCACCAGCTCATCTACCTCCCTACCTCAGGGCTCAGTCTCTCTGTGTCCCCTCCCTGCTCCCTGCCTGTGACACCTCTAGCTGTGGCAGCCATTCTTCCCTGAGTGTCCAGTCAAGGCTGGGCCATACACAACCTCAGCAGTTCAACTAGGCGGGAATCTCCCTCCCCTCCCCACTCTGGTCTTACCCCAGAAAAACTGACCTCTGTTATTGGGGACCTAGAGTGTGGCACCCAGCACCTCTTCTGCAGAGTGGCCAGTCTGTGCTGGGCCAGTCCAGGTAAGGAGCTGCCTGCTAAAGGCTGCTGGGGTCTATGGAATGCTCCAGCTTCACAAGCTGCCCACGGCTAGGGACTCTGTTTCCTGGGACAGATATTCACCGGGGCTTGCTTCTTGCCCTCAGTTTCCCCAGCTTCATAGATGTGCTTCCTCTTCTGATCTTGCGGGGAGCCTGGAGCAGTGGGGCAGATCTCCAGGGGGGTCAGCTGGCTGGGGTCTTGGCCAGCCTCCCCAGGCTGGGGGTTAGGTTGAGAGGTCTGTGTGAGCTGGGAGGTACTTACCCCCCAGCGGGGGTGGATCAGCATAGAGAGATACGGGCCCAGGAGTTCGCCTAACAGGCTCAGTGCTTCACCATGTTCATAGCCCCATCGAAGTCATCCTCTGAGGCTGCTAGGCTTATCTTTTTATTGTCAGGCAGCCCCAGGGTCAGACAAGGGAAGTGACTAGGTCAGGGCCACACAGCACAGGTCTGGGGCAGAGTCACACTGGGAGTAGGCCCCTTGTCTCCGATCCCGCTGACCCAGAGAGAGCTCACTGGGGAGAGGTCCTTGAGACGTGTGTCCTGGGCCAGCCTCCTGGCAGCTAGCCCCCACCCCTTCTGGGCCCACAGAGTTTCCAGAGCTGGAACCCCAGCGGGAGCGTTGGGAACAGCGGCAACAGTGGCGGCGTCAGCGGCTGAGGCATCGATACCAGCGCTCGGTCAGCAAAGAGAAGTGGGTGGAGACCCTGGTGGTAGCTGACGCCAAAATGGTGGAGTACCACGGGCAGCCGAATGTCGAGAGCTACGTGCTGACCATCATGAACATGGTGAGGCTGCCATAGGCAGCGTGTGGTGGGGGGTGGTGAGGGCTGCCAGGAGGTGGTGTTGGTGAACCCCAAAGGTATATACCCCAGGCTCCATGCCTGGTACAGGCTTCCAGCTCCTGAGTCACTGGGAGAGAACCTGGGCAGATGTGAGACACCACTGAAGGTCATGGCACCCCACTGGCTCAGCAGCCTCTGCCCGCTGCTAGGACCAGAGTGAGGGGAGGAGTGGATGAAGCAACCTCGACCTTGTGCCTGCCCGGAGGAGCCTGTAGACTGGCTGGCCCATCCACACCACTCTAAACAAGCACCTCCCCACCCTGTGCTGGGACCTGGGCTGGTCACTGGGGATGTGGAAATGCCCAATCAGCCCAGCCCCTGCCTGAGCCATCAGCAGGCATTAGAGTTAGAAGGACCTGTGACCTTGGGCAGGCCACATTACCTGTCTTAGCCTCAGCTTTCTCCGCTGTGAACTGGGGATGACGGTAGCACTTGGGTGGTACAACAGGGTTGGCATACTTCTCTTGATCCCATAGGACAGTCGAAATAACTAGATCCCATGAGGGTGAGTGACTTGCCCAGGTCACAAGGCTAGGCCAGGACAGACCTGGACAGGAGCCCCGATCTCCCAAGTCCTCCCTGGGGCACTGTGGCAGGTCGAAGCTGGTGATTCCCACTCCTTTAGTGCCAGCCAGCCCCTTCCAGCTGCTGCCCCAGATTGTGCAGATGGGAGGCCTCAGGCAGCCAAGCTGCTTCCTGTGCCCCTGGGGAGAAGAGATCTCTGCCCTTGGCATTCTTAGCAGGCTACCCACTGAACAGCACGGTTTTCCCTCTGGGCTGGGTGAATGAGAGCAGGCCGGGTGTGTGTGCCCTGCAGCTGATGTGGCCAGTGTCATGTGTTGTGACCTCCCCCATATCAGCCTTTCACCCCCAAAACACTCAAGGAAGTGTATGCTCTGGGTCATCTAAGGTCTGGCCACTTCTTTTATAGCCATAAAGCCAAGGGTCAGAGAAAGGAAGGGGCTCTGTCTGTGGCCATCATGCCCCCACTGCTCGAGTCTGCATTGGTAAGCTCAGCTCTGGGCCAGTTCCTGCCCGACTTGGCCACCCATGTTGGCTCCCTCCTCCTAATGGAATAAAGGCCATAGCCTTCTGCCTGGCACCTGAGGTCTCTTAAGGCCCAGCCAAGCCTCCATTTAGCCTTGTCTGCCCAGGGAGACAAGCCACTAGCCACCAGGGTTCCAGAGGGGTTGTTGCTGGACAGCAGGGCCCTGCTCCTTGGCTGGGGTGGGGTGGGGTAGGGGGGCAAGAGCAGGTTTCCAGGCCACGAGATCCTCCCCTTGCATGCTCAGCCTGAAAGAGGCCTAGGAGCTTGGCTGGAGTCACCAAGGCTGGGTTCATCAGCCTCACTTTTACTGAGTGTTCCATATGGGACGGTATCAAGCCCTCCAGGCTCCCCCATGACATCCCCTGTGTGCCAGGGATCAAGGATTTGACCCCAGAGCAGGGCCCCTTCCCGCCTCCCTGTCTAGGCCCACAGGACATGGGCATTTACCTTGTGAGCCCCACCCTGGAGGAGGGAGGGCCTGGCTTTCACAGTCACATGTTCTGGACAGTGTCATAATTTTTGTGAGCTGACAAGTCCAGCATTGGTCTGGACAGGGTGGAGGCACCTATGAGGCTAACAGTGCTGGATACCCGACAGGGAGACTCCAGGAAATGATAGGGGCATGGATGGCAGGCAGCCAGCCTCCAAGGGGGGCTGGACTGGATGTTAGGACTGAGGCTTCTGAACACCTGCTACTTGGCCAGTGTTCCACACCCAGAGCCTCGTCCAAGCCTCAGCCCCATTTTGTAGTTGGAGGAACAAAGGATCAGGCAGTCTAAGGAACTTCTCAAGGTCACAGAACTGGTGAGTGGCAGAGCTGGGACCAGAGCTCAGAGTTATCTGCTTCCAAAGCCCCACTCGGTCCTCTCTGCCTCTTAGCCTGCCCCAGAGAACGATAGCTGGATAGCTGTGGTGTCCAGAGTGTGCTAGAAGGATGAGGGAACAGGTTGGTGGGAGTGAGGAGAACTTATCCCCTTTTTCCTCTGGAGCAGATGTTCATGTAAGGCTGACATGAGTGCTGAGTGTCAGCTCTGTACCAAGGACATGGTGATGGATGCACAAGAATAAGATCCCAGGCTTGGGAAGCTCTGCCTTATAGCATTTCTCAAAGAATATTCTGGAGAGTACTTGTTCCAAGAGATGCTAATAAATGTTCTGTGAAGAAAGATGGCACTTTTGAAAGTTTGGCAACACAGGGTTAAAAAAAAAGTAACAGACTTTACTGCAGTACTCCTCAGAGCCTCCAAAGCTGTACACGTTTAGAATCCATCCGCCAGAGAGGAGGCAGGCAGCACTTTCCAAACTTAAGAGCAGAAATTTGATGCAGTCAGATCTGGGTTTCTGATCCCATATTTAGCCTCTCTTGGAGCCTCAGTTGCTCCATCTGTAAGATGGCGATACTTATGCCTGCCTGAGAGGTGTGAAGATTAAGTGAGCTAAGGCACGCGATGCTCCCAGTGCGAGGACCATGTGTGTTAGGCTCGGTCAGTGTTAGCTGCTGCTCTTGTGGCTACTGAAGATCTGCTCTTCAGCCCCACAGCCACCTTCAGGACAGCCTCACCCTCTTTACCAGGGCCTCCTACAGGTTACCAGTTTGTCAGTGTGCCAGACCCAGGTCTGAGTCCAGGAGCTCAGGTAGGTCTATTCCAAGCATAACAAGAGAGGTCCCCCCATTTTTGCACCTCCAATTCTGTTCATGTCCTCTGAGGTCAGGGGCCCTTTTTGAGTGAGTGGCTCTTGTCATACTGTTAGCTCACTGGGAGCTTGTAGTCACTGGTAACCCCCAGATCTTACTTTCATGAACACTGCCTACCCCAGCTTGCTTTCTGGGCCTGCACCAGAATAGGGGGACTTCCCTGGTGGCTCAGACAGTAAAGCGTGTGCCTACAATGCGGGAGACCTGGGTTTGATCCCTGGGTTGGGAAGATCCCCTGGAGAAGGAAACAGCAACCCACTCAAGTACTCTTGCCTGGAAAATCCCATGGACGGAGGAGCCTGGTAGGCTACAGTCCGTGGGGTTGCAAAGAGTCGGACATGACTGAGCAACTTCACTTTCACTTTCCTGGGTATAGTTTATCTAGTTGAGATAACCCAGGCCATACACCCTGACCTCAGGCTGTAAACAGACACTCACAGGTTGGTTTAGTCAACAGTTAATGACCCTGCCTTCCTCCAGTACCTCCCAGCGTGTTTCACCTCCGTACTTCTTGGGAGACAGTGAAAAATGTTCTAGACAGTGGGGGGACTTTGTGGTGGCAGGAAGCTGTCCTAGCCCTAATTCAGGACATAAGGTGGGCTAGTTGCTAGGACAGGTCTTAGCAGACCCTCAGGGGCTTCTCATCCTTTGGAGCCTCTTTGTTGGGGTCTGCTGCCAAGCTCACTTGCATGTTGTCTGCTGCTGCTGCTAAGTCACTTCAGTCGTGTCCGACTCTGTGCAACCCCATAGACGGCAGCCCACCAGGCTCCCCCGTCCCTGGGATTCTCCAGGCAAGAACACTGGAGTGGGTTGCCATTTCCTTCTCCAATGCATGAAAGTGAAAAGGGAAAGTGAAGTCGCTCAGTCGTGTCCTGCATGTTGTCTAGGAAAACTTTTTTCTTTTAATTTGATTTTCTCCAGGGGACTGTTTGCATTTTTATTTTTATTTTGAATGAGATAATGCATTGGAAAAAACAAGCGCTCGAGCTTCATTCATTCATTCAGCAACTGTTTCTTGAGTCCATAATGTGCTAGGAACCTGGACAGATCAGAGGGAGCCCATGGAGCTTATGGTCTGGAGGGGAGAGAGATGTTACTGAAACTGATAAATGTGAGTGTATGATGGAGGGGGTCCTAGAGAAGACAAGTTCATGGTGGTTTGGGAGTGTTGGGTAGAGAAAAGGCTCTCAGAAGACATGGTGGAGGGGCAAGAGCTGCAGAAAGGGTAAAAGATAACTTGGGAAGGTGTTCTAGGCTGAGGGCGCAGCATCTGCTAAGGCCCTGTGTAGGAAGGATCTTGGGATTTTGAGAGAAAGCCAGACAGAGTGGTTAGAGCCAGGGAGTGAGGGAGTTTGAGGAGAAGAGTGAGGCCATAGAAGTGGACAGGGACCGACCACACAGGCCTGTGTACCAGGCTTAGGACCTTCCCTTTACCTGTGGACAGTGAAGACCCACTGGTTTTAAGCAAAGACATAATGTGATTGGGTTTGCATTCAGAGACAAATGGCTGGGCTGCAGGGCTGCAGATGGGCTAGAGGACAAAATTTTGGAGGCAGAATTGGTTGATGTTGGGGAGGAAGGGGGGAGGAAGGAAGTGCAGAGGGGCCCCCAGGACCCAGCATGTGCATGGAGGTGAGGGAGGCACATTATTACATCACTGACTTCACCATTCCTGACCTTGAGCTCTGAAAGTATGATTCATCCCCTTCTCAGGGGCTTTTGTGCCCTCTTAACAGTACATGTATTCTCCATTCCTATTTGAATATATTTTTCTCGATGGAATTGTTGAAAGCCAACTCAAAACTGATATGTCCTGACATCTCTGCCTGCTGGGAAATTGACCCCTGTCTCCACTCATGGGCTGGCTTCTTCCTTGTCCTGAGGGAGCTTTAAAAGAACAGACAGCTTTACCTGCCATTTCCCTGCACCTTGGCACACTGTCCATCTTTGGGGATGGGCTTCTGCCTTGGGGCTGAGTGGGGTTAGCTCTGGGGGACTCTGAGAGGCCTGCACACCTGCCCTCTTGGCCCTATGGCTGTCAGCCCCAGGGAAGATGGGCCTTGCCTGCCTCCATCCCTTCCCCAGGCTGTGCCCAGTTCCTGCCTCATGAGAGGGCTCACTCCTGGGATGCTGGTCCCAGCCTCCCCAGGGCAAGAGGGGGCAGCAGGGCCGATCCAGCCCAGGACAGAGGAGGGCCCTGAGATGGGCCAACCAGCCAGCATCTGGAGGTGCAAGCTGGGGAATAGGATTCCAAACAGGTGCTTGGGACCCCAGAGCCTGGGAGGCCCTCTCGTCCCCTCCAGGTTCTGCCAATGCTGGGCTGGGGGAGTGTGTGTTCAGGTGTGAGTACTTGCATGTATGGGATGCACGCACGGTGTGAGCTCCCCTGTGTATGAACGTGGGTGTGCATCCCTCCAGGTGGGTTGGAGGTGAGCAGAGGCTGCCTGTGTTGTATGTCTGAGGTGACAGCCTGACCCTTATTTCTTGGGTAGGTGGCCGGTCTGTTTCATGACCCCAGCATCGGGAATCCCATCCACATCACCATCGTGCGCCTGATCCTGCTGGAAGATGAGGAGGTGGGAAGTCATGTGACCTTACACTGCCCCCTGGGATGGGCATCACCTGCCAGAGTCCTCCTGCCACTCACCCGAGCCACCTTGTGTGGAAGGGCACAGCCAGGCCTTCCTTGGCCCAAGCAGTGTCATCTGTCACCCCCACCCCTGGCTGACCCTCTCTTAGGTCCCTCTGGCAGGTGCCTCTGGGAGGGGTGGTCAGACCAGAGACTGGCCTGGGGCCCACAGGTCTGCCCGCTGCCACCTCTGGGCCTCTGTCCCCCGCCTTCCTGTGGAGGAGAATTTGGCCTGACCCTTCAGAGCTCTGGGGGAGGCTTCAGTGGCTGTGCTCTCTGCCTGCAGGAGGACCTGAAGATCTCTCACCACGCAGACAACACTCTGAGGAGCTTCTGCAAGTGGCAGAAAAGCATCAACATGAAGGGGGATGCCCACCCGCTGCACCATGACACGGCCATTCTGCTCACCAGGTACTGGCAGCTGGGAGGGGAGGGGCCTGGGGTGCAGCTGGGAGAGCCTGCATGGGAGGGAGGTGCCACCTGACCCTTGGGGAGAAGCCCCAGGAGTGGGGCAGACATGGCCCTGCTCTCAGGAGCCTCATCTGGAGGAGGGTTTCCACACCTTTGATCCAAGACAGGATTTCAACAGCACTTGGGGAGAGCTTTTTACTGTAAATATTCATTGTGAGCTGTTCATTGTGAATTCTCATGCAGTTGTCAGAAATAATACAGGGAAGTACCATCTACACTTCATCCAGTTTCCCACAGTGGTAACATCTGGTGTGAAAATGAAAGTGTTAGTCCCTCAGTTGTGTCCAGCTCTTGGCGACTCCATGGACTGTAGCCTGTCAAGCTCCTCTGTCCGTGGAATTCTCTAGGCAAGAATACTGGAATGGATAGCCATTGTCTTCTCCATGGGACCTTCCTGACTCAGGGGTTGAACCTGGCTCTCCCCTGGTGGCTTAGGTGGTAAAGAATCTGCCTGCAGTGCGGGAGACCCAGGTTCGATCCCTGGGTTGGGATGATCCCCTGGAGAAGGAAATGGCAACCTACTCCAGTATTCTTGCCTAGAGAATTCCACGGACAGCGGAGCCTGGCAGGCTACAGTCCATGGGGTCGCAAAGCGCTGGACACGACTGAGTGACTAACACTTTCACTCCTGCATTGCAGGCAGATTCTTTACCATCTGAGCCACCAAGAAAGCCCCCAACATCTGGCATAACTGTAGTTATATCCCAAGCAGAAAATTGACACTGATATGATCCACAGACCATACTCAGGTTTCACTAATTTTACATACACTTATTTGTGTGTGTATTTAGTCTTCTGCAATTTTATCACACGTGTAATTTCTGTATCCATTGCCCAGTCTAGATATGGAATGGTTCCATTAGAAGGATCTCTTGTGCTGCTCTTTTATAACCAGAAAATCTTACTGCCATACTTCCCCACTCCAACATGACCCCAACTCTGACAACTCCCAATCAGTTCAGAGGCAGTATTTTTGAACTTGAGGTGGAGTTATTAATATTTCCCTTTGCTGAGCTCCAGCAGCTTCTCACTGGGGTAGTAACCCAAATTGTCTGTGCATGGGTCTGCTCCCCAGGCCCAGAGAGGTGTCTTGTGTGAATAAGGGTCACTGCTTCCCCGAAGGCTCATGGGCTGGTCTGAGAGCGATGGGAGGAGCATCCTTCTTGCTCCCGCCCTCCCTCAGAGTCAGCAGGGGTCCTTCTCTGGCCCCCTCAGCTTGGGAGGGCCTGGCTCCAGGCCAGGTCAGTCTGAGGGCCCCCCCCTCTCTCTGCATGTGCAGGAAGGACCTGTGTGCGGCCATGAACCAGCCCTGCGAGACCCTGGGCCTGTCCCACGTGGCGGGCATGTGCCAGCCACACCGCAGCTGCAACATCAACGAGGACACGGGCCTGCCCTTGGCCTTCACCGTGGCCCACGAGCTCGGGCACAGGTACCCTGCCACCCCCACTGCCACACTAAGAACCCAGCCTCACCTCCCAACCTGGAGGCACCAGCCAGCCAGGCTGATGGCCCATGCAGTCCCAGGGAAGGGAGCCCTGTCTTGAGGAACGAGCCCAACCTAGCCACATTCTGTCCTTGCCCTGTCCCCACCCCGCAGCCAGGCTGCTTCCCTGTTACACAGGAGAGGACTAAGCCTTAAGTGGGATTGAGATGGGCCGGAAAGTCACCATGAGTCTTTGTCCCTCCCGGTTGCCCTCAGCGCTTGCATCTTTGACTCTTGGTCCCTGCCACCTCCCACCGCATTCCTAAATACTCTGCGACCCTAGGCAAACTCCCTGCCCTCTCTGGGCCTCTGTATGCTCCCTGTTGGTTGAGGGAGTTGGATTCAGGGATGTGAAAGGCTCCCTCTGTTGGACACTTCTGTGTAAGGCTGTTGTGCCTAAGCATGGCCCCTGCCCTCAGCCATCTGTGCCTGGACTGTTTAGCTGTGAGTATGGCAGCATCTTAGATGGTCTAGGAGCCCACGAGGGCAGGCTCACAGAGAGCGCTGTTGGTCAGAGGGGTTGGCTCGTCACTGAGGACTGAGTGAGATAGTGTTTCTGAAAAGAGCTTAGTGTGATGCCTGGCACATAGGAAGAGCTCAGCACACATAATTGTTTTCGTGTCTTTCCAAGGATGGTCTCCGAGACCTTTCCTGTGGCGTGGCAGCTCGGACTCCCTAACTCCACTGCACAGCCTTGAGATAGGACCTGGGGTGGGGAGGAACCCTGTCAGACTGTTCTTGGTGCCAGTGAGGCTGCGGGGGCCACCATGGGCCCCCTGGGTGCCACCTGGCCGGCCATTGTTGGCCAGCTCAGTGCAGGCGCTGGGCTGCTCTGTGGTCCCTGGTGTTCAGTTCAGGATCAGCTGCTGGAGGGCCCCGGGCAGCTGGTTGTCACACCCACGTTTTACCTTAAGGAAACGGAGGCTCAGAGATGGGGTGTGACTTTCCCCCAGCCACACGGTGGTTTGGTGGCGGAGCCAGTACCCGGCACCTCGCAGACCCCTGAGGGAGGGAGTGGGCTGGCGGGCTTCCCGCCGGCTCACCCGCCCCTGGGGCCTGTGCTCTCACACAGTTTTGGCATTCAGCATGACGGAAGCGGCAATGACTGTGAGCCCGTTGGGAAACGGCCTTTCATCATGTCTCCACAGCTCCTGTACGACGCTGCGCCTCTCACCTGGTCCCGCTGCAGCCGAGAGTACATCACCAGGTTCCTCGAGTAAGTCCCTCCCAGCCCCGGGCCTCTTCCAAGCCGCTCAGGTCTAGGTCTGCCGGGGCAGCACCTTGAAGGATGCGCGGGAGCCCATAGAAGTATAGCAGGGAGAGGAGTGGGGTGTTCCTGGTACAGGACGCATTGGTAAAGGCATTAGGACGCGAGGAGCGCGGGGTGGTTTTCAGAGCACTGCAGGATATTAAGTGAGGCTGCTGCTGCTGCTAAGTCCCTTCAGTCGTGTCCAACTCTGTGCGACCCCATAGACGGCAGCCCACCAGGCTCCCCTGTCCCTGGGATTCTCCAGGCAAGAACACTGGAGTGGGTTGCCATTTCCTTCTCCAGTGCGTGAAAGTGAAGTAGCTCAGTCGTGTCCGACTCTTGGCGACCCCATGGACTGCAGCCTACCAAGCTCCTCCGTCCATGGGATTTTCCAGGCAAGAGTACTGGAGTGGGGTGCCATTGCCTTCTCCATAAGTGAGGCTACAGGAGCCAAAGCAGGACAGAAAAGGAAGGTGGAGGAGGCGCAGAGCTGGCCGTGTGGCTGGTGGGGGCCAGTGAAAAGCGGGAAAGAAAGTGCCCTTGAAGGCGCTGAAATGCATGGCTTTACCTTTCTATTGTGTTCTCTTAATTTGCTATGGTATTTCAAATTTTACTATTTAATGTTTTAAGTAAAGACAAATTAAAACATTTAAATGATTAGTGCAAGTTTTTTTTTAATTGAGATATAGTTGATGTGCCATATTATATATTTTCAGATGTACAACAGTGATTCACCATTTTTAAAGGTTATATTCCATTTATAGTTATAAAATGTTGGCTGTATTTCCTATGCTGTACTATATATCCTGGAGGGCATGGCAGCCCACTCCAGTATTCTTGCCTGGAGAATCCCATAGACTGAGGAGCCTGGTGGGCTACAATCCAGAGGGTCACAAAGAGCTGGACACAACTGGAAGCACCTTAGCGTGCATGCACACGCACAATATATCCTTGTAATTTTATGCATCGTAGCTTGTACTTCTTAATCCCCTGTCCCTAACTTGCCCCTCCTCCCTTCCCTCTTCTCACTGGTAACCACTAGTTTATTCTCTCATCCGATTCTTTTTTTGTTGTAATCATTATTTGTTTTATTTTTTAGATTCCATATTGAGTAATATCATACAGTATTTGTCTTTCTCAGTCTGACATTTCTCTAAGCATAAAATCCGTGTTGTTGCAAATGGCAAAATTTCATGCCTTTTGTGGCTGAGCAGTATTCCGTTATCTGCTACATGTTCTTGATCCAGTCATCTGTTCGTGGACACTTAGTTTGTTTCCATATCTTTGCTGTTATAAGCGGGGCTGCTATGAACACTGATGTGCATGTATCTTTTCAAATTAGTGTTTTCATTTTCTCCCCCGTATATACAGAGTAGAATTGCTGGGTCACACGGTAGTTCTGTTTTTCGCTTTTTGAGCCATACTGTTTTCCACACTGGCTGCTCCAATTTACAGTCCTGCCAACAGTGCACAAGGGTCCGTTTTTCTCCTCATCTTTGCCAACGTTTGTTATTTGTGTTCTCTCTGATGATAGACATTGTGAGGTGTGAGGTGATGCCTTGTTTTGGTTTTAATTTCTCTGATGATTAATGACGTTAAACATCTTTTCATGTGTCTTCTTTGGAAAAATATCTATTCAGGTCTTCTGCACATATTTTTAATCTGGTTGTTTTTTTTTTTGACAGTGAGTTGTATAAACTGTTAATATATTTTCAATATTAACTCCTTCTCAGTCATGTCTTACAAATATTTTCTCCCATCCAAAGGTTGTCTTTTCATTTTGTTGATAGTTTCTTTCACTGAGTGAAAGCTTTTAAGTTTAATTAGGTCTCGTTTGTTTATTTTTATTTACTTTGCTTTAGGAGACAGATCCAAAAAAATTATTGCTACAATTTATGTCAAAGGGTGTTCTGCTTATGTTTTCTTCTGGGAGTTTTATGGTTTCCTGTACTACATTTACGTCCTTAATCCATTTTGAGTTTGTTTTTTGTACATGGTTTGAGACAGATGTTCTAATTTCATTCTTTTACACGTAGCTATCCAGTTTTCCCAGTACCACTTACTGAAGTGACTGTCTTTTCTATTGTATATTCTTGATTCCTTTATTGAAGATTAATTGACCATAAGTATGTGGGTTTATTTCTGGGCTGTCTGTTCTGTTGATCTGTATGTCTGTTTTTGTGCCAGTATCATACTGTTCTTTAAAAAATTTTATTAAAGTATAATTGATTTATGTGTTTAATTTCTGATGTATAGCCCAGTGATTCAGTTATATATATATTTTCTTTTTCTTACTTGGGTTTCTCTTACCTTGGGCGTGGGGTATCTCTTCACGGCTGCTCCACCAAAGCGCAGCCATTGCTCCTTACCTTGGACGAGGGGTATCTCCTCACCGGCGCCCTTCCTGACCTTCAACGTGGGATAGCTCCTCTAGGCCCTCTTGCACCCGCACAGCATCAGAAGGCAGACACACTGAAACTATACTCACAGAAAACTAGTCAATCTAATCACACTAGGACCACAGCCTTGTCTAACTCAATGAAACTAAGCCATGCCCGTGGGGCAACCCAAGATGGGCGGGTATTGGTGGAGAGATCTGACAGAATGTGGTCCACTGGAGAAGGGAATGGCAAACCACTTCAGTATTCTTGCCTTGAGAACCCCATGAACAGTATGAGAAGGCAAAATGATAGGATACTGAAAGAGAAACTCCCCAGGTCAGTAGGTGCCGAATATGCTACTGGAGATCAGTGGGGAAATAACTCCAGAAAGAATGAAGGGATGGAGCCAAAGCAAAAACAATACCCAGCTGTGGATGTGACTGGTGATAGAAGCAAGGTCCAATGCTGTAAAGAGCAATATTGCATAGGAACCTGGAATGTCAGGTCCATGAATCAAGGCAAATTGGAAGTGGTCAAACAAGAGATGGCAAGAGTGAATGTCAACATTCTGGGGATCAGCGAACTGAAATGGACTGGAATGGGTGAATTTAACTCAGATGACCATTATATCTACTACTGTGGGCAGGAATCCCTCAGAAGAAATGGAGTAGCCATCATGGTCAACAAGAGAGTCTGAAATGCAGTACTTGGACGCAATCTCAAAAACGACAGAATGATCTCTGTTCTTTTCCAAGGCAAAGCATTCAATATCACAGTAATCCAAGTCTATGCCCCAACCAGCAACGCTGAAGAAGCTGAAGTTGAACAGTTCTATGAAGACCTACAAGACCTTTTAGAACTAACACCCAAAAAAGATGTCCTTTTCATTATAGGGGACTGGAATGCAAAAGTAGGAAGTCAAGAGACACCTGGAGTAACAGGCAAATTTGGCCTTGGAATATGGAATGAAGCAGGGCAAAGGCTAATAGAGTTTTGCCAAGAAAATGCACTGATCATAACAAACACCCTCTTCCAACAACACAAGAGAAGACTCTACACATGGACATCACCAGATGGTCAACACTGAAATCAGATTGATTATATTCTTTGCAGCCAAAGATGGAGAAGCTATATACAGTCAGCAAAAACAAGACCAGGAGCTGACTGTGGCTCAGACCATGAACTCCTTATTGCCAAATTCAGACTTGAATTGAAGAAAGTAGGGAAAACCACGAGACCATTCAAGTATGACCTAAATCAAATCCCTTATGATTATACAGTGGAAGTGAGAAATAGATTTAAGGGCCTAGATCTGATAGACAGAGTGCCTGATGAACTATGGAATGAGGTTCATGACATTGTACAGGAGACAGGGATCAAGACCATCCCCATGCAAAAGAAATGCAAAAAAGCAAAATGGCTGTCTGGGGAAGCCTTACAAATAGCTGTGAAAAGAAGAGAAGCGAAAAGCAAAGGAGAAAAGGAAAGATATAAACATCTGAATGCAGAGTTCCAAAGAATAGTAAGAAGAGATAAGAAAGCCTTCTTCAGCGATCAATGCAAAGAAATACAGGAAAACAACAGAATGGGAAAGACTAGAGATCTCTTCAAGAAAATCAGAGATACCAAAGGAACATTTCATGCAAAGATGGGCTCGATAAAGGACAGAAATGGTATGGACCTAACAGAAGCAGAAGATATTAAGAAGAGAGGGCAATAATACACAGAAGAACTGTACAAAAAAGATCTTCATGACCCAGATAATCACGATGGTGTGATCACTCACCTAGAGCCAGACATCCTGGAATGTGAAGTCAAGTGGGCCTTAGAAAGCATCACTATGAACAAAGCTAGTGGAGGTGATGGAATTCCAGTTGAGCTATTCCAAATCCTGAAAGATGATGCTGTGAAAGTGCTGCACTCAATATGCCAGCAAATTGGGAAAACTCAGCAGTGGCCACAGGACTGGAAAAGGTCAGTTTTCATTCCAATCCCAAAGAAAGGCAATGCCAAAGAATGCTCAAACTACCGCATAATTGCACTCATCTCACACGCTAGCAAAATAATGCTCAAAATTCTCCAAGCCAGGCTTCAGCAATATGTGAACCGTGAACTTCCAGATGTTCAAGCTGGTTTTCGAAAAGGCAGAGGAACCAGAGATCAAATTGCCAACATCTGCTGGATCATCATAAAAGCAAGAGGGTTCCAGAAAAACATCCATTTCTGCTTTATTGACTATGCCAAAGCCTTTGACTGTGTGGATCACAATAAACTGTGGGAAATCCTGAAAGAGATGGGAATACCAGACCACCTGATCTGCCTCTTGAGAAATTTGTATGCAGGTCAGGAAGCAACAGTTAGTACTGGACGTGGAACAACAGACTGGTTCCAAATAGGAAAAGGAGTACGTCAAGACTGTATATTGTCACCTTGCTTATTTAACTTATATGCAGAGTACATCATGAGAAATGCTGGGCTGGAAGAAGCACAAGCTGGAATCAGGATTGCCGGGAGAAATATCAATAACCTCAGATATGCAGATGACACCACTCTTATGGCAGAAAGTGAAGAGGATCTAAAGAGCCTCTTGAGAAAGTGAAAGAGGAGAGTGAAAAAGTTGGCTTAAAGCTCAACATTCAGAAAACGAAGATCATGGCATCCGGTCCCATCACTTCATGGGAAATAGATGTGGAAACAGTGTCAGACTTTATTTTTCTGGGCTCGAAAATCACTGCAGATGGTGACTGCAGCCATGAAATTAAAAGACGCTTACTCCTTGGAAGGAAAGTTATGTCCAACCTAGATAGCATATTCAAAAGCAGAGACATTACTTTGCCAACAAAGGTCTGTCTAGTCAAGGCTATGGTTTTTCCTGTGGTCATGTATGGATGTGAGAGTTGGACTGTGAAGAAGGTTGAGCGCTGAAGAATTGATGCTTTTGAACTGTGGTGTTGGAGAAGACTCTTGCGAGTCCCTTGGACTGCAAGGAGATCCAACCAGTCCATTCTGAAGGAGATCAGCCCTGGGATTTCTTTGGAAGGAATGATGCTAAAGCTGAAACTCCAGTACTTTGGCCACCTCATGCGAAGAGCTGACTCATTGGAAAAGGCTCTGATGCTGGGAGGGATTGGGGGCAGGAGAAGGGGACGACAGAGGATGAGATGGCTGGATGGCATCACTGACTCGATGGACGTGAGTCTCAGTGAACTTCGGGAGTTGGTGATGGACAGGGAGGCCTGGCGTGCTGCGATTCATGGGGTCGCAAAGAGTCGGACACGACTGAGCGACTGATCTGATCTGATATTCTTTTTCATATTCTCTTCCATTATGGTTTATCAGAGGGTATTGAATATAGTTCCTTGGCCTATGCAGTGGGACCTTGTTGTTTATCCATCCCGTATATATGATAGTTTGTATCTGCCTATCTCAAACTCCCAGTCTTTTCTCCCCCATGTCCCTTCCCCTCTAACCATAAATCTGTTATCTATGTCTGTGAGTCTGTTTCTGTAGATACGTTCAATTTGTGTTGTATTTTAGATTCCACATATAAGTGATATCATATGGTATTTATCTTTCTCTTTCTGTATCACTAGTGTAATAATCTGTAGGTATATCTATGTTGCTGCAAATGGCATTATTTCATTCATGTGTTTAATTTTGCTTTTGTTTCCATTGCTTTGTAGACTGACATAAGAAGACAGTGGTAATGGTTTTGCCTGTGTTCTCTTCTAGGAGTTTAATGGTGTCATCTCTTATATTTCAGTCTGTAAGCTATTTTAAGTTTATTTTTGTGTATGGTGAGAGAGTGTGTTCTCACATCATTGATTTGTGTGTGGTTGTCCAACTTTCCCATCAGCACTTGCTAAAGAGACTATCTTTCCTCCATCGTATATTTTTGCCTCCTTTGTCAAACATTAATTGGCCATGGGTGTGTGGCTTTATTTCTGGGCTCTCTATTCTCTTCTGTTGATCCATATGCTATTGTGCCAATACCACGCTGTTTTGATTACTGTAGCTTTGTTGTATTATTCAAAGCCTGGGAAGGTTATACCTCCAGCTTTGTTTACTCAGAATTGCTTTGGTAATTGAGTCTTTCATGGTTCCATATAAATTTTAGGATTTTTTGTTCTAGTTCTGTGAGGAATGTCATGAGTAATTTGGTAAGTATCACATTACATCTATAGATTGCTTTGGGTAGTAGAGTGGCCATTTTAATGGTATTCTTCCAATCCAAGAGCTTGGGCTATCTTACCATTTCTTTGAATCATCTTCAATTTCCTTTATGAATGTGTTTTAGTTTTCAGCATGTAAGTCTTTTCACATTCTTGGTGAGATTGATTTTTTAAAATATGATTTTAAAAGAAATTTTTGTTTACATTCTTTTTCTGATATTTCATTGTTAGTGTAAAGAAGTGCAAACAATTTCCATTGTTTTCCATACTTTTTTATCCTGCTACCTTGCCAAATTTGTTTATCAGTTCTCATAGTTTTTGTGTGGATTTTCTGTATATACTATCATGTCATCTGCAGATGATAACAATTTTACCTCTTCCCTCTGAATTTGAATACCTTTTATTTCTTTTTCTTATCTGATTCCTGCAGCTGGATTTCCAATATTATATTGAATAGAAGTGATAAGAGTGGGTATACTTGTCTTGTTTCAGATTTCCATGGGAAGACTTTCAGCTTTTCACTGTTGAATATTATATTGGCTGTGGGTTTGTCATAAATATTAATAGTTTTATTATGTTGAGATATGTTCCCTCTATACCCACTTTTGTAAGGACTTGGATCATGAGTGGATGTTGAATTTTATAAAATGCTTTTTTTGCATCTATTATGGTGATCATGTGGCTTTTGCCCTCTGTTGATGTGTGTGTCACATTGATTTGCATGTGCTGAACTATCCTTGTGACCCTGGGGTGAATCCAACTTGACCTTGGTGCATGATGTTTTTTTATGTGTTGTTGGTTTGGGTTTGCTAATATTTTCTTGAGAATTTTTGCATCTAATATTCATCAAAAATATTGACCTGTAATTTTCTTTTTTGGTATTGTCTTTGGTTTTGGTATTGGGTTGATGGTGGCTTCATAGAATGGCTTTGGGAGTTTTCCTTCCTCTTCAGTCTTTTGGAAGAGTTTGAGAAGGATTGGCATAAGTTTTTCTTTGTATGTTTGGTAGAATTCGCCTGTGAAGCCATCTGGTCCTGCGCTCTTGTTTGTAGCGAGTTGTTGTTGTTTTTATAGATTACAAGTGCTATTTCACTTCTAGTGATCAGTCTATTCTGTTTCTTTTTGATTCAGCTTTGGTGGGCTGTATTCTTCTAGAAAGTTGTCTGTTTCTTCTAAGTTGTAGACTTTGTTGGCATATAATTGCTCATACTTCTGCAGTATTGATTGTGATTTCTCCCCTTTCATTTCTTATTTTGTTTATATCTTCTGTCTTCTTGGTGAGCATGGCCAGAGGTTTGTTAATTTTGTTTACCCTTTCAAAGAAGCAGCTCTTGGTTTCATTGATTTTTTTTTCCCCCTACTTTTAAAAAAATTTTTAATTTTCTCTCTGACCTTTATTAGTTCCTTCCTTCTGCTGGCTTTAGGTTTTGTTTGCTCTTTTTCTAATTCTCTTAGATGATGAGTTACATTGTTTATTTGAGAATTGTCTTGTTTCTTTAAAAAGGCCTTTATCTCTATGAACTTCCCTCTAAGAACTGTTTTTTGCTGCATCTCATAGATTTATTATGGTTGTGTTTTCATTGTCATTTGCCTCAAGGTTTTAAATTTCCTTTTGATTTCATTGTTGACTTACTGATTTTCTCAGTTCAGTTCAGTTGCTCAGTCGTGTCCGACTCTTTGCGACCCCATGAATCGCAGCACGCCAGGCCTCCCTGTCCATCACCAACTCCCAAAGTTCACTGAGACTCACGTCCATCGAGTCAGTGATGCCATCCAGCCATCTCATCCTCTGTCGTCCCCTTCTCCTCCTGCCCCCAATCCCTCCCAGCATCAGAGTCTTTTCCAATGAGTCAACTCTTCGCATGAGGTGGCCAAAGTATTGGAGTTTCAGCTTTAGCATCATTCCTCCCAAAGAAATCCCAGGGCTGATCTCCTTCAGAATGGACTGGTTAAATCTCCTTGCAGTCCAAGGGACTCTCAGGAGTCTTCTCCAACACTACAGTTCAAAAGCATCAATTCTTCGGCGCTCAGCTTTTTTCACAGTCCAACTCTCACATCCATACATGACCACAGGAAAAACCATAGCCTTGACTAGACGGACCTTTGTTGGCAAAGTAATGTCTCTGCTTTTGAATATGCTATCTAGGTTAGTCATAACTTTCCTTCCAAGGAGTAAGTGTCTTTTAATTTCATGGCTGCAGTGATTTTGGAGCCCCCCAAAATAAAATCTGACAGTGTTTCCACTGTTTCCCCATCTATTTCCCATGAAGTGATGGGACCAGATGCCATGATCTTCTTTTTCTGAATGTTGAGCTTTAAGCCAACTTTTTCACTCTCCTCTTTCACCTTCATCAATAGGCTCTTTAGTTCCTCTTCACTTTCTGCCATAAGGGTGATATCATCTGCGTATCTGAGGTTATTGATATTTCTCCTGGCAATCTTGATTCCAGCTTGTGCTTCTTCCAGCCCAGCA
Source organism: Bos javanicus (assembly GCF_032452875.1). Lineage (NCBI taxonomy): Eukaryota > Metazoa > Chordata > Mammalia > Artiodactyla > Bovidae > Bos > Bos javanicus. The sequence goes on from NC_083888.1 coordinate 29,917,855, forward strand.
TTTCTCATGATGTACTCTGCAGATAAGTTAAATAAGCAAGGTGACAATATACAGCCTTGACATACTCCTTTTCCTATTTGGAACCTGTCTGTTGTTCCATGTCCAGTTCTAACTGTTGCTTCCTGACCTGCATACAGATTTCTCAAGAGGCAGGTCAGGTGGTCTGGTATTCCCATCTCTTTCAGGATTTCCCACAGTTTATTGTGATCCACACAGTCAAAGGCTTTGGCATAGTCAATAAAGCAGAAATAGATGTTTTTCTGGAATTCCTTTGCTTTTTCGATGATCCAGCGAATGTTGGCAATTTGATCTCTGGTTCCTCTGCCTTTTCTAAAACCAGCTTGAACATCTGGAAGTTCACGGTTCACATATTGTTGAAGCCTGGCTTGGAGAATTTTGAGCATTACTTCACTAGCGTGTGAGATGAGTGCAATTATGCGGTAGTTTGAGCATTCTTTGGCATTGCCTTTCTTTGGGATTGGAATGAAAACTGACCTTTTCCAGTCCTGTGGCCACTGCTGAGTTTTCCCAATTTGCTGGCATATTGAGTGCAGCACTTTCACAGCATCATCTTTCAGGATTTGAAATAGCTCAACTGGAATTCTATCACCTCCACTAGCTTTGTTCATAGTGATGCTTTCTAAGGCCCACTTGACTTCACATTCCAGGATGTCTGGCTCTAGGTGAGTGATCACACCATCGTGATTATCTGGGTCATGTAGATCTTTTTTGTACAGATCTTCTGTGTATTCTTGCCGCCTCTTCTTAATATCTTCTGCTTCTGTTAGGTCTATACCATTTCTGTCCTTTATTGAGCCCATCTTTGCATGAAATGTTCCTTTGGTATCTCTGATTTTCTTGAAGAGATCTCTAGTCTTTCCCATTCTATTGTTTTCCTCTATTTCTTTGCATTGATCGCTGAGGAAGGCTTTCTTATCTCTTTGGAACTCTGCATTCAGATGTTTATATCTTTCCTTTTCTCCTTTGCTTTTCGCTTCTCTTCTTTTCACAGCTATTTATAAGGCCATTTTGCTTTTTTGCATTTCTTTTCCATGGAGATGGTCTTGATCCCTGTCTCCTGTACAATGTCATGAACCTCATTCCATAGTTCATCAGGCACTCTATCTATCAGATCTAGGCCCTTAAATCTATTTCTCACTTCCACTGTATAATCATAAGGGATTTGATTTAGGTCATACTTGAATGGTCTAGTGGTTTTCCCTACTTTCTTCAATTTCAGCCTGAATTTGGCAGTAAGGAGTTCCAATACAATATTGCTCTTTACAGCATCGGACCTTGCTTCTATCACCAGTCACATCCACAATTGGGTATTGTTTTTGCTTTGGCTTCATCTGAGCCACAGTCAGCTCCTGGTCTTGTTTTTGTTGACTGTATAGAGCTTCTCCTTTTTTGGCTGCAAAGAATATAATCAATCTGATTTTGGTGTTGACCATCTGGTGATGTCCAGGTTTAGAGTCTTCTCTTATGTTGTTGAAAGAGGATGTTTGTTATGACCAGTGCGTTCTCTTGGCAAAATTCTATTAGCCTTTGCCCTGCTTCATTCCATATTCCAAGGCCAAATTTGCCTGTTACTCCAGGTGTTTCTTGACTTCCTACTTTTGCATTCCAGTCCCCTATAATGAAAAGGACATCTTTTTTGGGTGTTAGTTCTAAAAGGTCTTGTAGGTCTTCATAGAACTGTTCAACTTCAGCTTCTTCAGCGTTGCTGGTTGGGGCATAGACTTGGATTACTGTGATATTGAATGCTTTGCCTTGGAAAAGAACAGAGATCATTCTGTCGTTTTTGAGATTGCATCCAAGTACTGCATTTCAGACTCTTTTGTTGACCATAATGGCTATTCCATTTCTTCTGAGGGATTCCTTCCCGCAGTAGTAGATATAATGGTCATCTGAGTTAAATTCACCCATTCCAGTCCCTTTCAGTTCGCTGATCCCTAGAATGTCGACATTCACTCTTACCATCTCTTGTTTGACCACTTCCAATTTGCCTTGATTCACGGACCTGACATTCCAGGTTCCTATGCAATATTGCTCTTTACGTCATCGGACCTTGCTTCTATCACCAGTCACATCCACAGCTGGGTATTGTTTTTGCTTTGGCTCCATCCCTTCATTCTTTCTGGAGTTATTTTTCCACTGATCTCCAGTAGCATATTCGGCAGCTACTGACCTGGGGAGTTTCTCTTTCAGTATCCTATCATTTTGCCTTCTCATACTGTTCATGGGGATCTCAAGGCAAGAATACTGAAGTGGTTTGCCATTCCCTTCTTCAGTGGACCACATTCTGTCAGACCTCTCCACCATGACCCACCCATCTTTGGTGGCCCCACAGGGCATGGCTTAGTTTCATTGAGTTAGACAAGGCTGTGGTCCTAGTGTGATTAGATTGACTAGTTTTCTGTGAGTATGGTTTCAGTGTGTCTGCCTTCTGATGCCCTTTTGCAACACCTACCGTCTTACTTGGGTTTCTCTTACCCTGGACGTGGCGTATCTCTTCACGGCTGCTCCAGCAAAGCGCAGCCGCTGCTCCTTACCTTGGACAAAGGGTATCTCCTCACCGCCGCCCCTCCTGACCTTGAACGTGAAGTAGCTCCTCTAGGGCCTCCTGCGCCCACGCAGCCACCGCTCCTCGGACGCGGGGTAGCTCCTCTTGGCCGCCTCTCCTTGTGCATGGGTCCTCCCAGCTTCTGCCCCTGACCTCGGACATGGGGTAGCTCCTCTTGGCTGCCGCTCCTCGGGCATGGGGTCCTCCCAGCTTCTGCCCCTGACCTCGGACGTCGGGTAGCTCCTCTCGGCTGTGCTTGTGCACCGTCACAGTCGCCCACGCTTAGAGATGTTTAGTATTGCTATATTCTTTTAGTTTTTGCTTGTCTGAGAAATTCTTTATCTTTCCTTCTATTCTAAATGATAATTTTGCTGAGTAGAGTATCCTAGGTTGCAGATTTTTCTCTTTCAGGACTTTGAATATATCTTGCCGTTCTCATCTGGCCTGCAACATTTCTGTAGAGAAATCAGTTCACATCCTCATGGGGGTTCTTTTGTGATTTAACTCTTTTTCTCTTGATGCCTTTAGAATTCTCTGTTGAACTTTTACTGTTTTAACTGAAATATGTCTTGGTGTAGGTCTTTTGGATTCATTTTGTTTGGAACCCTCTGTGCTTCCTGAACCTGGATATCTGTCTCCTTCAGGTTTGGAAAGTTTTCAATCATAATTTCTTCAGATACGTTTTCAGGCTTCTTTGCTCTTTCTTCTCCTCCTGGGAGCCCTCTGGGAGTTATGTGTAGATTGGCACACTCTGTTTTATCCCATAGACTCTTATTATATTGCTTTCATTTTTTTCGTTTGGCTTTCTGTCTGCTGTTCTGATTGGGCGATTTACATTATTTTATCTTCCAGATCACATATTTGTTCTTGTGCATTATTCATTCTGCTACTCATTGCCTTTAGCTTAGCTTTCATCTTGGCAAATGAGTTCTATATATTTTCCTTGATTCCTTTTTATATTTCTAATTCATTTTTTACTGTAACTTGCATTTCTATCAATAATCCTTCTTAGTTCCTTCAATATTATCATTATCTTCTTTTTAAACTCAGTGTCTATTAGACTGAAGAAATCTGTTTCATTGTTTTTTCAGGAGAACTCTCTTAATTGTTTAATTTGGAATGGTCCCTCTGCTTCTTCGTTTTACCTGTATTTCTCTTGCTCTATGAGTTTAGGAGAAACCATAATCTGTTGTAGTCTTAGAAGGCTGTTTTTGTGTGGGAGGCTGTGTAGCCTGGGTGGGTTTAATATTTTTGGTGCAAGGACTGTTTTTAGTATGGATCCCTGCCACCTCTTTCCTTAGTATGTGCTGGCCATTATCCCCTTGATAAGAGGTGTGACTGGTGTTGTCTTCAGGTCCTGCACTAGATGTTGAGCTCCTCTGCTCTGTGTTTGTCACTGCCCTGTTCAACTGCTCCCTAATTATTGGAGTAGAAGCCAATAATGTTTCTGAGCTGCAGTGCAAGGTAGGTGAGTTTGGAGCACTCCCACTGGCAGAGGAGCCACTGAGTTTTGCTCTGCCAGAACTGTCCACTGGTGGGCATGCTCTATCACGTCACCCATTGTGGGGGATCAAAAGTCCACTGTTGGCACTGTGCTCGGCCCCCCCTCAACCCTGGGAATGCCAGCAGTCCACCCTGGTGTTTCTCAGGTGTTGTTTTCACAAGGCCTCCAGCGCAGATCCAAGAAGTCAGGTCCCAGACTGCAGTAATCATGTACATGGACTCGCTGAGGGAGCTATGGAGGCAACTCAGATCCTGGCCCAGCCCAGCCCCACAGCATGTGCCCACAAAACCCACAACTCCTAAGGCCAGACCTCCCAGCCACAGGAGCACCCACTGTCTGCTTGAATGTCCTGCAGGTGCTGAATTTACCAAGCTGGCAGCAGAGGTGTAAATCTGCAGCTCACACAGCCAGGGAGAGATTTCAGCCCTGCTTTATAAGTTATGTGGTCCCTAGGGCTTACCTATGATTTCAGCCCCACCTCTGCACATGGGAAACTCACTGGCACCTGGGGTGTGGGAGCCCACTGAGGTGGTGGCTAGAGCATCGGAGCCAGCCAAGGCAGTGTTTGGGTTATGTGGACTCACCCAGGCTGGAGCCCATCCAGGTGGCAGCTGGGGCATGGAGAAATAAGCTGCAAGGGCAGCCCTGCCCCTCCCTTCACATGCCACTTAACTGTGGCACATTGCTTCTATGGTGGGCCCTGGCTTTTTCTGCAGACAACCTGGTTGTATCTGTACCATGCTCCAGCCACTTCAGGCTACTTCCACACAGCCAAGACCAGTCCTTGTTCCAGATCTGTCCTCTAAACCCCAAGTTTCAGCACCAGCCCCTGCCCATACCATAGGATGCTTGTCTCAGGCTGGAGCATGCAGGCTGGTTGCGTTGTCTATGTAGGTCTTTCTGTTCTGCCTGCCACAAACCAGTTGTTATACTCTCCTCTGAGCCTGCATAGTTCCCTTTCTGTCCCCATTGATCTTCCTGAAGGTGAGGGGGCTTCCCAGGGTGTGGGACTCTGTCCTCTTTTACTGTTCCCTCCCAGGGGTGCAGGTTGCATCCTGCTTCCTTTTCTCCTCCTCCCCCCATCATCTTACCCAGTTATGTGGAGATCTGTCCCTTCAGGTGTTTGAGGTCTTCTGCTAGTGTTCGGGGCGGGGGGGGGGGGGCTTGCCAGGTGTCACTAGTGGTATAGAACCTGCCTGCCAATGCAGGAGACATTGGGTTCAATCGCTGGGTCAGGAAGATACGCTGAAGAAGGGCATGGCAACCCACTCCAGTATTCTTGCCTGGAGAATCCCAAGGACAGAGGAGCCTGGAGGGCTATGGTCCATAGGGTTGCAAAGAGTCAGCCACAACTGAAGCAACTTAGCACAGCACAGCTGGTGTTCAATAGGTATTCTGTGAGAATTATTTCATATGTAGATATATTTTTGATGTATTTGGGGCAGGAGCTGAGTTCCACATCCTTCTACTCTACCATACTGTTTTGATTACTGTAGTTTTGTAGTATAGTCTGCAGTCAATGAGTATGATCTCCAGCTCTGTTCTTTCTCAAGATTATTTTGGCTATTTGAGGTCTTTTGTGTTTCCATACAAATGCTAAAATTATTCTAGTTTTGTGATAAATGCCATTGGTATTTTGGCAGAGATTGCATTGAATCTGTAGATTGCCTTGGATAGTATGATCATTTTAACAATACTGATTCTAACCTATGAACATGATGTATCTCTCCATCTGTTTGTGTCATCTTCAATTTCTTTCATCAGTGTCTTATTTTATGGGTACAAGTTTTTTACCTCCTTAAGTAGGTTTATTACTAGATATTTTATCCTTTTTGACATGATGGTAAATTGCTTTCCTTAATTTTTTTGTGATAATTTATTGTTACTGTATAGAAATGCAATAGATTTCTTGATATTAATTTTGTATCTTGCAGCTTTACCAAATTCATTGATGAGCTCTAGTAGTTTATTTGGTGGCATCTTAAGGATTTTTCTGTGTATAGTGTCTTGTCATCTGCAAACAGTGCCTGTTTTCTTTTTTTCAATTTGAATTAATTTTATTCCTTTTTCTTGTGTGATTGCTGTGGCTGGGACTTCCAGTACTATGTTGAATAAATGTGGAGAGAGTGGGTATCCTTGTTTTATTCCTGATCTTAGAGGGAATACATTCAGTTTTTCACCACTGAGTATGATGTTAGCAATGGGTTTGTTGTTTATGGTCTTCATTATGTTGAGTTATATCGCCAACTTGATGGACATGAGTTACAGCAAGTTCCGGGCATTGGTGATAGAGAAGCCTGGCATGCTGCAGCCCATGGGGTCACAAAGGGTTGGACACGACTGAGCAGCTGAACTGATATTCTCTCTATTCCCACTTTTTGGAGGGAATGTTTGATTCATAAATGTTTGAATTTTGTCAAAAGGTTTTTCTGTGTCTATAGAGGTGATCGGAGAAGGCAATGGCAACCCACTCCAGTACTCTTGTCTGGAAAATCCCATGGATGGAGGGGCCTGATGGGCTGCAGCCCATAGGGTCGCTAGGAGTTGGACATGACTGAGTGACTTCACTTTATTTTTTCACTTTCATGCATTGAAGAAGGAAATGGCAACCCACTCCAGTGTTCTTGCCTGGAGAATCCCAGGGACGGGGGAGCCTGGTGGGCTGCCGTCTATGGGGTTGCACAGCGTCAGACACGACTGAAGCGACTTAGCAGCAGCAGCAAGCAGCATAGAGGTGATCATATGGCTTTTATTCTTCAGTTTGTTAATATGGTGTATCACCTTGATTGATTTGCAGACATTGAATTATCTTTTCATTTCTGAGATAAATCTCACTTGATCAGAGTGTATGATCCTTTTAATGTATTGTTAGGTTCTGATTGATAATATTTTGTTGAGAATTTTTGCTTCTGTGTTCATCAGTTGTATTGGTTTGTAATTTTCTTTTCTTTTTGATGTCTTTGTCTGGTTTTGAGGTTAGGGTGATGCCTTGTGGAATGAGTTCAGAAGTGTTCTTTCCTCCAAAATTTTTTGGAATAGTTTGAGAAGAAAAGGTGTTAACTCTCCTCTAAATATTTGTGTAGTTCTCCTTTGAAGCCATCTGGTCCTGGACTTTTGTTGGTTGGGAGTTTTTTGTTTTTAATTCCTGATTAAATTTCATTACTGGTAATTTGTCTGTTCATGTTTTCTGTTTCTTCCTGGTTCAGTCCTAGGAGATTATATATTTCTATATAGGAATTTGTCTGTTTCTTCTGGATTGTTCATTTTATTGGCATATAGTTGTTTGTAGTAGTCTCTTATGATCCTTTGTATTTCTCTGGTATCACTTGTAACTTCTTTTTCATTTCTAATTTTGACCCTCTCTCTTTTTTTTCTTAATGAGTCTGGCTAAAGGTTTATCAATTTTGTTTGCCTTTTCAAAGAACCAGCTCTTTGTTTTGTTGATCTTTTCTATTGTTTTTATTTTCTTTTTTTTTTTTTTAGTCTCTATTTCTAAATGATTAGCCTAAGTTTTACCACTCATCTTTACTTTATGCAGTGCCAATTTTTAAATGCAGATATAGGCACATCAAACTAATATGTGGAGTCACCAAAATGACACAATTCATATTTCATACCTCATATTTATTAGAACTCTTGGTATAGTGCACAAGACTTATTTGACTGGTTTTATTTCACTTGGTAACATGTGTACATTTTCCCAGAACTCTGGATCCATCTTTACATTTCCTTCTAGCCCATCATTTTCAATGCAATAATTGGATACAAGGAAGCAACACAAATAGCAAAGATGATGGAGTTCCTTGGTCATTTGTGTTTCCTAAGACATCATACCTTCTTTCTGCATTTGAAGCAAGTTCTGGTTCAAGTGCCAAGTGTGGCCTCTGGGGCTGTCTTAGACATAATACACTTATCTTGCATTTTCTTAGAGTCTCAATGAATTCTCTGCATTGTGAATCCACTGGGACTCTGCTCATGAGGTGGCAAGGAACAGTGGACACAAATATCATGTATCTCCTCACGCAAATGCCTCTTGTCCCATTAGAACCTCCTTAACAAAACACAAGTTCAAAAATACTGAGTTCAAGATGGCAGTAAGAGAGCTTTGAATCACCTGCTGCACTCTTCCCCATCTATGTTCTTTGGGCAGCAACTTTCAACTTTTCATTCTTTTTAGCTTTTCTTACCTTATTTACTTTCATATTTCCAAAAGTCTTCCTAGAGTGCTGTTTCTTGATTTTTCAGTTTAGATATCATCTGATGACTTGTACAATGGAAGGTTGGAATTTAGCCCCTTTGTGTCACTTCCTGCCCACATTTGCTCCCCCACCCCTGCCACCACATCCCAATATCATGCTAGCATATCTTGATTAAATCCTTGTCTACTGTTTTCTTTATTGTTGTTGTATAGATAATGCCAAACCAAGCGTTGTAACAAAATGATTTTCTTTTTAAGAACCACTGTATTTGCCTAGTTTCCTTTGCTTCTCTAAGTCTTCCATATCCTGCAACAATTCTGCAAAATGTCTGTGAATCCAGGTTTTCCAAAGGCAGTCCCTCCCGTGTCCTCTCACAGTTCCCTTCTTTCCTGGACATACCCCTCGACATCCCTCTATCCTTCTGCTCTCATCTAACCTGGATGATGTCTACTTCTCTCTTAAAATTATTGTGCAAGATCTTCCTGTTTCCTGGGTCTCATGCTACCTTTTTTAGAGGGGTTTACTTCTTTGTTTTGGTGGAGCATATCCTCAAGTAGCCTTCTGAGAAGAGATGTGTAGATTTGCTTGTCTTAAAATGTTTGCTTTTTTTTTTTTCTTCCCTCATACCTGATTGATCTTTTGATAGCAACTTCCAAGTTAAAAGGCTTTCTCCCTCAGAATTTCAAAGGTATTTTTCCTTTGTTTTCTACCTTCCAACACTGCTGTTGACAAGTCTCATACCAGTCTGAGTCCCAAACCTTTTATGTGACCTTTTAAAAAAGTCTGGAAGCTTTTAGGATTTTCTTTATCTCTCTCTCAATATAGAGAATACTCTCTCTCTTTTTTTCCTCTTGGTCTGTGTCTCTCTTTCTTTCTCTTGGTAATCTGAACTTTTGCGATTATGTGCCTTGATTTACCTTGGGGTGGTGATGGGGGGCACTTGCTAGGCCCTTTTAATCTAAAAACTCAAGTCCTGCAGTTCTTGGAAATAGTCTTATTTATTTGATAGTCATCTCTCATTTTCTCCTTCTGGAACCCTTAATATTCAGCTGTTCTCTCCCTTTCCTTTTTTTTTTTTTTTTTTACACTTTTTAACTTTTTTTGACTCATTCTGTTTTCTGAAAGACATCCTTATCTTTGCCTTACAAGCTTTCTATTACATTAAAAAATGTTTTTCCTATTGTACTTTTAACTTCATGAAATTTCTTATTTGCTAAATATTCCTTTTTATTATCCGGTTCTAGTTTCATGGGTATAATATCTTACCTTGTTGAAGTTGTTATTTAGTTTTTTCTTTAACTCCCTGAAATATCTGTCTTTTCTTTGAGTTATTTTTTAGAACCTATCTTTCACGTGAAGGATTTTCTTGAGATGGCATGGCTGTATTCCCTCCGTGGAAGGAGGCGTTGGGCCGCCAGTCGGGAGGTCTGTGGACTAGGCAGCACTGTTTCAAGTCACCGCTGAGGGACTGGTTGGGATGGAGCAGTTTCTTTGGGGTATATTCAAACGTCAGTATCTAGGGTCATTTTTCTGAGTGATTTCACTCCAGAGAGGTATTCTCTAGTCTTTTCCTGGAAGGTGTAAGTCTGACTACAGCTTTCTGGCTCCCAGATGGGGAAGGAGCTTGGTGATTATCTCAGCTTTTCTTGTGCAGACTTTCACTTGTTCTTTTCTCTGTGGGCCCCTCTGCCTCGGGTCTTCCACCGTGCCTAGTGTTCCTGGGCCAGGTCTCCTGGATCACCCTCTCCAGAGAGTGACCCCAGTCCTCTGCCAGGCAGGGAGGTGGCCATGGCCCTGCTCTAGAGGGTTGGGAAGGGGATCTGGGGTCTGATGAAGTCTTACAGACTTTGAGCCAGGCTCTAGTCTTCAGTCTCCCTGGCACCCAGGCCTCCAGGGGTCCCTCAGGTTTCCTGAGCGTTTCCAGTGTCCCTCTTCTGGGTGGTCTCTCTCTGCATGACTGGCTGTCAGCATTCAGTGCTGTAGTAAGTCAGCTGCTACTTGATCATCTGCTTTCCAGCTTCTAGAATTTTGCTAACATTTTTCATCTGCCATCATCACCTCTCCCTTGCCCCTTGTCTTTGTGGATTTATGCCTTGTTTATTTCTTTCCTGTCATCTTAGTGGGGTTCTGGAAGGGCATGGAAATAACTCTATATCTGCTCAATGGGCCATGTTTTTCTAGAAGTCCATTCACAGGGGTTTAAGCAGGGACATGACCAGGTTCTTTGTGGACATGAGAGCGAGGACCCTGGCCTCTGATAGAAGAGGGATTATTGGGTGGAGAGGGGGACTAGAAGCAGGGAAGAGTTGACTTTGATGTTTAAGACCCTGGACTCTGACCCAGGCATCTACCCATGTTGGCAGACAAGTTACACTAACCCTTAAGCCTTAAAGACCGGGGATAATGATGGGACTGTGTCCCGGGTTGCTCTGAGGATTAAATGAGGAGGCATGTGACGTGTGTAGCACGGCGCTGGCCACATGGTTTGCATTCAGTGCCTGGTGACTGTTAGCACTGCTACAAGCGATGTGATAAGGAGCTGAAGCAGGAAAGTGGCCCGGCAGGGAGAGCCTGGTAGAAAATGATCCCAAGGGTCCGTCACCTCCCCACTTCGGGGCTGAAAATGAGAGAAGGGCTGGGAAATCAGAAGAGCAGCCACCCCTGCAGCACCCTGAGGGCTTTTTCCAGCTGTCCCCACCCATGGTGCTGCCCAGCACGCTGGCTTCAGGACAGACAGAAACAGGCATCTCTGTCTTCATTTGGCTGCTGGAATGCGTGAGGGACTTGCTTTGGGGCCTGGGGCGAGGGTGGGAGGAGAAGGCCAGAGCCTGAGCCAGCCAGGGCCTCCCAGAACCTTGGCACCAAGAAGCGCTGGACAGAATGCTGGCAGAGAGACAGACACGTGGCCCATGAAGGGAGCTGGGGAGGGAGGGAAAGTTCCTCTCCCCAAGGGTGGCCGCACTCTCCCCTCTCCATCCCAGAGGGCTAGGCAGGAGAGGGTGCTGGGGTGGATGGTGTCATACCAACCTGACCCCCAGCCCTTCTGCCCTTAGTCTCCTTGCTGGAGGTGGACGGAAGACAGGACAGGCTCCACCTAGACAGGATGGGGGCCGGAAGGGCAAGATTCGCAGAAGGAAGGCACCAAGCGGGGTCTGGCGGTGTTTCCAGGATTTGACGGTGTCTCAGAAGCACTGAGACCACCCCCATTCCCCACTGGACACGACATTCCTTTGCTTCCTGCAGATAGATGCTCATTGGGCCGCACAGACCCAGATGTTAGCAAATCCCACTTGGTCTCAAACTGTGCTAAAGGGAAAGTGGTAGAGGAGGCAGTGCCCCTGTCTTCAAGCCCCTCACCACCTGAGGAGGGCAGCCCTGTGGGGTTCTGTGGGAATCTGGAGAGACGCAAGACATCCTCTCTGAGAAGGCACACCAGAGCTGCTCTCTAAGGACTAAGGGAGCATCATGAGGAAGAAGGATGCTCTAGGTGGGTGCGTGCGTGGTCCAGGGCTGGCAGTGGGGGAATGTGGGTGGGACGGAGAATCTTCAGGAGGTGGTAGTCAGACTAGATGAAAGTTTCAACGAGACTGTTCAGTGGCCAGTCCAAGAGGTCAACCTGAAGAACCCGAAGAGCCTTTCTGGGCTGAGTGTCAATTTAAAGGACCCTGCGGTTTCATAAGGGACCTCTCTTTTCATGAGCTACTATTTAGACCTGGGGCCAGGGAGGGAAGGCCCTGCTTGCTCATGTCTTTGCAGCCGGGGTTTCCGCAGGGAGAGAGGCAGGCCTGATCAAGTATTGTCCCCAACATCCGGTGACTCCCCAACCAGCCCCCAGCAGCGGGGAGGGGAGGAGGCACACAGGTCTCTCCCAGGTGATGGGTAGCTCCTTGCAGTCCTTGAGGTTGGAGTGGCACTTCCGACTGGAGCCATTCACTGTCTGCTCTGACCCCATGTGGGGCTGCCCGGCCCTGCTATAATTAGAGGGGAAGGGCTGACGTGTATCAGCAGCCTGGGGAGCCTGGCGGGGAGCCAACCAGAGGAAGGAAGGGCCGGCTGCCGGCCACCCGCCCGTGTAACTTTTCCCAAGTAGATGCTGCTATTTATACCTCTGTTGCTTGGGATCACATAGGCTGCCTCAGCCTCTTGTAGATGAGGTTGTGAAGGCTCAGAGAGGGTGAGGGATGGCCCAAGGCCACACAGCATCTGAAACTGGGCAGAGTGGAACTTGGGTTTCTGACTCCCTAGTCAGCATCTGGGCCAGAATGTGGCTCTGATTCTGGTGTGGGTCCTACAAAGACACCCCCGGCCCCGACCAGAACCCCCCAGCCATAAGATGGCCCTGAGAGGCTGTTGCTGCCTGGCTTTCCAGCATCAGGCTCACAGGAGCTTGATACCCGGCACATCAGCACTGGGTGCTGGCTGGAAAACTGAATGGCTGGGTGTGCCCCAGGACCTACTTGTGTGGAGCTGAGGCATGTTGGACCCAGTCAGAGGAGCCCCCTGGCTGGGTCTGAATCAGCGGAGTGGGTGAACCCCCCAGTCACATCTTAAATTGTGTCCTACCAGACGAAAAGGAGCCCCAGGGCCAGGTTGACCCTACACAGACTCACACAGACACACACACACACACCCCCCTACCGCTACACCCCCTCAGCTGGTGTTTGGCCCCAGGTTGTGGGTTCAGGGAGCCCCAGGATGAGGCTAGCAATCAGAAACCTCCTTGCTCCCTGCCACACCTCAGCTGCCGTGGTTTAGAACTTCTATTTGAGATGAAGTGTTTGAGGCAGGCTCATGATGGGATGGGAGGGGCTTTTCACTTAGGGTAGCCCAGCCAGTGGACACACAGGCTGGCAGCTGGCAGCCTGGCTGGCATCACATCCTGACAGTCGCTGCCCACGCACATGACACAGGGCACATGGCGCACTGCCATGGACCCTGGATGTGTAAGGAAACAGTGGTGGTAGAGTTTTCTGCTTGGGGGTTGTAAGGAGCAGATAAGAGAGTTCCCGCTCAGGACCCAGAGCCAGCCTGGCCTGCAGTCATCTAGGGCAGAAGACTGGGTCCCACACCTGCTCGTATGCCCCATGTCCATCCTAGGCGGTCTGTTTCCAGCTAACACAAAGGGTCCAGGTGATTCTGGGTGGAGAGGGGCCCCCAGGGTCCTCAGCAGGAGTCTAGTCACTGAGGCTCTGGGTGGAGCCCGGGCCCTGCCACCAGCCAGGGGCCTTGGGAGACCACATTCCCTAGCCAGGGAATGTGGCTCCTCTGAAATCTGGACTCCTGGATCCCGGGGACTGACTGCCCCCCAGCCTCTCCCCATTCAGGCCTGCACGGTGGCCTATTTCTCGACCCCTCCATATTCTGCAGCCCCTCTGTGGCCTGTTGTGTCTCCTCCTTCCCACCTGGCCAGACCCCAGCATCTATCAGCTCCGCCCTTCTTCCCCCACCTCCCTCCATCCTAACCTGGACCCTCTGCTCATCCTGGCTCCCTAACCCGGCACCAGCCACCCTCCAGCCTCCCAGACTGGAAGACTAGGGGGTTTCTGCCTCCCCCAAGCTGTTTAGCCTGGGACCCCAAGTCCCATAGATCCTGTTTTCCTCCTGTTGCTACCAGGAGGGGCACAGGAGAAAATAAGGGAATGACAGAGACTGGCAGGCAGAGCTGCCCCTGGGCTCTCTCCCAGGTGGGCAGCCAGGTAGGGGCAGCCTGCAGGCCTTGGTCCTCGTACAGATCCCCTTGGTCCCAGCCTGGGGTGGAGGGCTGTCGTATCAGCTGTGATGTGATGCTCTGCAGATCCTAGACTGAGCAGGGGACTGAGGCACTCTGAGCAGGGTCACATGTGGGCCTAGTGTTCCAGAAGACTTCAGAGGGAAGGGCCTCTGGGCTGGATCTTGCAGGGGGAGGCCCCACGGTGGAGGAGTGGGGAGACTGTTGGGAGTAGAAGGGACGGTTTGTGAAGAGGCCTAGCCCTGGGGGGTGGGATGAGTTATTTAAATAGCTGGAGTGACCTGGAGATAGATGGGAAAGACTGGGAGCCTTTCATGCTAGGTTATGTCAAAAAACAGGCTGGATGAGTAAGGAGGCTGGAGTTTTCCTGTTCAGTTTAAAGCTTTAAGCCCCTTCCCACCTCTCCTGCCCTCCTGTACTGGTGAGGCCTCCTTGATGGGTCTCTCAGGCTGCCCCCTTTAGGGCCCCAGAGGACAGGCAGCCCCTTACCCCACACTTCTGTCCCATCTCTGCAGCCGTGGGTGGGGCCTGTGCCTGGATGACTCTCCCAGCAAGGATGTCATCGACTTCCCTTCCATACCGCCTGGCGTCCTCTACGATGTGGGCCACCAGTGCCGCCTCCAGTACGGGGCCTACTCTGCCTTCTGCGATGACATGGACGTGAGTGGAGCGGGGGGCAGCCCTCAGCAGCCTGCAGACCCCTCCCAGCCAGGCTCGGTCCACACATGATGCCCATGAGACATAAAGTGGCCTGTGGGCAAGACCTTGGGTTGGGCGGCCCTAGACCCAGGTCTGCATTCTGGGTGGGCCATTCGCCAATGGTGGGACTTCAGGCAAGCCCCTTACCTACTGGGATTTTCTGGTGGCTCAGTTGGTAAAGAATCTGCCTACAATGCAGGAGACCCAGGTTCAACCCCTGGGTGGGGAAGATCCCCTGGAGAAGGGAACGGCAACCCAATCCAGTATTCTTGCCTGGAGAATTCCAGGGATAGAGGAGCCTGGTGGGCTGTTGTCCACAGGGTCGCAAAGAGTCGGACATGACTGAGCGACTAATACTTACCTACTGGAGCTGGATTGTAAGAGATAAAATAAAACCTCTACTGTCAGGTCCTGGGGAAGATCGCCCGAAGTGGTGGCCACGGGCATGTCATCTTCTAACAGGGTGTCTCCAGTTGAGGGGCTGTGGCTGGAGAGCTGTGGGTGATCTGGGGACTGCGCTGAGCCACAAATCCAATGGTCTGGGGAGAGATAAGAAGGGACCTCTGGGGCTTCCACCTACAGAATGTGCCAGCCCCAAGGAGGGATTCCCAGGGCACTTGAGGACGCAGCGAGGGGGTAGGGCAGATGGAGGTGTAGGGGAGGAGGTGAGGGTGTGGCCTCTGTGCTCCTTCTTGTAGAATGTCTGCCACACACTCTGGTGCTCCGTGGGGACCACCTGTCACTCCAAGCTGGATGCAGCTGTGGACGGTACCAGCTGTGGGGAGAGCAAGGTAGGGGAGCCCCAGTCCAGCTGCAGAGCAGGTGAGACACCTGCTGCGTCCATGCTCTGGGCTCGGCCTTGGTTCACAGACTCACCAGTGTTCTTCGCCGACCCCCAGCCCTCTCTGGCCTGAGTCCCCATCTGCAGAATGGAGGCTTTGGGACAGAGCTTGACTGAGCAATTCTCCAAGGTGCCTCCACCTCGGAGAGTCAGCATGTGGGCTCTGTTTTATTCTTTGTTCAAGTCTACCGTGGGGCCTGTCTTGGGTGACTGGAAGGGGGCCTCCCCCAGCCCTTGGGGTCTTCCCCTCTGGGCCCTTCCAGGCCTTCCACCCACCTTGTTCTCACTAGGGTGAGGAGCTTGGAGTGGGCTTGCTCTGCATTTGTCTGTCTTGGTAGTGGTGTCTGAATGGGGAGTGTGTTCCCGTGGGCTTCCGGCCCGAGGCCGTGGACGGTGGCTGGTCTGGCTGGAGCGCCTGGTCCCTCTGCTCGCGGAGCTGTGGCATGGGCGTGCAGAGCGCTGAGCGGCAGTGCACGCAGCCTGCGTGAGTGCGGGGCACCTGGGGCAGGTGGGGTGGGGTGCCCTGAGCAGAGTCAGCGATTCAGTCTGTCCCAGTCTCCCGTTCTCAGAAGTATCCCCATGGAGGCCAAGCCCAGAGTGTCCAGAGCCACTTCGGGTCACTTCTAGGAGTGCCCTGGTGGCTAGTTGAGTCACCACTGCTGACGCTATTGCAGAGAAGGGAACACCAAGGCTTGGAGAGTGGAGCGACTCATTAGCGGCCACACCACAAAGCAGCAGCTGATGGGAGGGAGGCAGGGAAGACAGTGGCTCAGAGCTTAGACCCTGAACCTTGGATGGATAGAGTTCAAATCCCCTCTCCTCTCCTCATGCAGCGGCCCTCTCCACCCCTTCTCAGGGCCTCAGTTTCCCGAGAAAGTATACGATGGGCAGCAGCAGTGCCCATCCGGTAGAGTTGTCATCACGGATAAGTGCACTAAAGCTCTGCAGCTAGTCTGTAGTAATTGCTCAGTAAATAGAGCCGTGTAGTGACATTGGAGGGCACGTGGGTCCAAGATGAGACTGGGGACAGCTGGGAGAACTGGTCAGCCTGGGAGGGGTGCTGTGTGACCCAGGGCGAGTGGCTTCATCTCTCTGGGCCTCGTTTCCCCGTCTCAGAGGGGTGAGGTGAAGATTCAGAGAGATGCAGAGGTCTGCCCTTCTGTGGACTGAGGGGGTGCTGGCACCTTCACTAGGCTGCCTCGGGAGGGGATCATGGGATTCAGAGCCAGGGCCTTCTAGGGCTCCATGCTTATACCCTGCCTTGTCTCCGGGTCTCTAGATCTGAGCAGGGTGGAAGCAG
Source organism: Bos javanicus (assembly GCF_032452875.1). Classification (NCBI taxonomy): domain Eukaryota; kingdom Metazoa; phylum Chordata; class Mammalia; order Artiodactyla; family Bovidae; genus Bos; species Bos javanicus. The sequence continues at coordinate 29,934,692 of NC_083888.1, forward strand.
ATGGGGTGGAGTTGGGGGTTCAGGCTCTGGGCTGGGCCAGGGCCAAGGGGGCTTCCTTTTGACCTGGATGGGGTGCTGCCACCGAGATCATGTCTGCTGACATATGGGCTGTTAGGACGCTGGGTCTCACAGGCTGGAGATTTGGAGTAGCCCCTCTAGCTAGTGCCAGTCAAGTCTGTAGTTTAGCCCAGCTTCTCCGTAACCCTCTGCAGAGGCAACCCCAGTCCCATTTTAGAGATGAGGAAACTGAGGCCCGGAGGGGTCTGGAGACTTTGCCAAGGTCACATAGCAGGTTGAGGGTAGAGCCCAGGCCTCGTGCTACCACCTTCCCTGAGGTTCTTTCAAACAGGGAGACCAAGTCTGGGCCGAGGTGGGGGCGAGGGGGGCAAGGGGGATTGGTAGGCAGAGCAGTGGGAGCGGAGGTGGGAGCTGGGAATCTCCGGGTATCGGGGTGTGGGAGAAGCTGCCTGCTCCAGGGGCCTGCTTCTGGATTCAGGTGTGCGGTTGGCTCCGCTGTCAGTGCTCACTCACCCCCACCCTGCCCCACAGGCCCAAATACAAGGGCAAATACTGCGTGGGTGAGCGGAAGCGCTTCCGCCTGTGCAGCCTGCAGGCCTGCCCCGCCGGCCGCCCCTCCTTCCGCCAAGTCCAGTGCAGCCACTTTGACGCCATGCTCTACAAGGGCCAGCTGCATACGTGGGTTCCTGTGGTCAATGACGGTGAGTCCGGCCGTCCGCGGGGACACTGAAGTCTGGGGGGTGGAGGTCTGAGGGCCCAAGGCTTGCCCAGTGACACAGGTGCCATCTGCGGGGCTGCCGCTCACTCCCTGGCTCCTGGGGGCAGCCTTGCAGACACTACCAGCCCAGTGGAGCCCCCCGCCCGCCACTGATGCTCTTCCGGGTGTGACCCCTGCCCTGCCTGTCCCTCACGGCTCCTCTGCTTGGGCCCCAGTGAACCCCTGTGAGCTGCACTGCCGGCCCTCGAACGAATACTTTGCTGAGAAGCTGCGGGACGCTGTGGTGGACGGCACCCCCTGCTACCAGGGCCAGGCCAGCCGTGACCTCTGCATCAATGGGATCTGCAAGGTGTGCCCAGCAAGGAAGAGGACCCTCTCTGCCTTCCTCCTGCTTCCCTCTGGCCGCCCTCCCCAGGCTGTGCCACTGGGCTTCCCAGCTCTACCAGTGAAGCCTTTTGAGGGTCTCCCATTACCTCTAAGCAAAGCGCCCCCCAATCCTCCTGGGACTGGACCCACCACACACACCATCAACCTCAGCCTCTGCGACTGCACCCGGCCTGCCTGCCATGGCTTCTGAGATCTGGCCTGGGCTGGCCTGGCCCCAGCCCGGAAACCAGAGCTCAGGCGGAGGCCCGACCTCCCGCTGGTTGAATGACCCCAGGCAAACGTTTCCTCTGCGATAAGGGGACTGTCCGTCCAAGAATCCACGTCACAGGGTTAAATGGGGTCACTTATCAGGGATTGCCGTGCAGGGGCTCGGCCCGGCAGAGAAAGCATCAGTGTGTGCTGACAATACTTAAAGACATTTCTAGCAGCAGCAGCGGCGGCGGCGGCTTCCCCTGCCCGAGTCCTCAGCACTTTCTTTCCCCTGCTCCCGACAGGGGAAGCTCCTGGGCGTAGAGGCCAGGGCTCAGGACCAGCAGAGAACATTGATTCATATTTCGGGGAAACTGTTGTCCATGCTGGTCAGGAGCCCCTGTATGCCCGCTGCCCCGCCTGCTGGGGCCGTTTACACAGCTTTTCCTGTCTCTTGTCTCGTTTGATCTCACAGCACATCTTCATGGTGTGGGTGGTTCCCCCTGTTCCACATCTGAGGAAACTGAGGCTCAGAGAGGTCGACGGGTTTACTCGGGACTGGAGGCCACAACAGTGGTGGGCCCCTGCTCCGTGCCCCGTGCACTCTCCTCCCCACCCTGGCAGCCCCTGGGGTGGGGGCCAGAGAGGGCTTGCGGCCAGCGGCCCAGCACCAGGGGCCTCCCCTCCTGTGCGTTACAGAATGTGGGCTGTGACTTCGAGATCGACTCGGGTGCCGTCGAAGACCGCTGCGGGGTGTGCCACGGCAACGGCTCCACCTGTCACACCGTGAGCAGGACCTTCGAGGAGGCTGAGGGCCTGGGTATGGAGAGGGACCACTGGTAGCAGAGGCGGGGGGTGCTCTTGGCCTGGTAGCCCTTCTTTGTCTCCCTTGAGCCCCTGCCTGCGTCCTCCTTGGTCCCCACCGAGGCTAGCGGTGGGAAGCAGGCACGCTGCCTTGCTGGGTCCAGGATCCAGGCAGGAGTCAGGGCCCCCAGGCCTAGATGCAGAGACCTGCCCTCCCAGGGAGTCCTCTTGCCCCAGGGACTCCAGACTGGGCATTAAATGAGTGGCCTTATGAAGCTTCAGAGAACCAACCCCACAGCTCTACTCCTGCACCCCAGGACCTGTTGTGCATACACTGTTTAAGTGCCGACTGTATGCTGGGTGAGGGAGACACGGAGGTGAAGAGCTTACAGTCTCATCTTGCAGTGGAGGGAGACCCAGAGGGGCTATGAGAGCCCTGAGGAAGAAGGTCCTGACCTGGGGAGGTCAGGGAAGACTTCCTGTGGGGAGTAGAAGTCGAGCTGAATCATGAAAGACTCAGCGGAGATGAGGAAAAACATTACATGTGCAGGAAAGAGCTTGTGCCCAACGAAGCCTGGAGGCAAGGAGGAGTATGCTGTCTGGGGACCTGACTGTACAGAAGGCAGGGCTGCCATGGGGCTTTGAATGCGTGGCCAAGAAGCTTAGATTTCATCCCCAGAGATGCAGCCCAGCATGGTGGCTAAAGCTCAGACCTCAGAGCTTGATTCACATCCCAGCAGAGCCCTGGGGCAAGTTATGTAAGGTCTCTGTGCCTCGGTGTCCTCATCTGTAAAATGGGGCTAGCAGTAGTACCTGGGGGTACACAGGGTTGTTACACATGTAGGTTTCTTGGGATAATGCCAGGCACGGGTGTTGTGTGCTGTGCTTAGTCAACCAGTCGTGTCTGACTCTGCGACCCTGTGAACTGTAGCCCTCCAGGCTCCTCTGTCCATGAGGATTCTCCAGGCAAGAATACTGGAGTGGGTTGGCATTCCCTTCTCCAGACATGATGGGTACTATTTAGCAAAAGAACAAAAACAGGCTTTATAGGCATGAGGAGGACGTTATCAGGAGAAAGGTCAATTGGGTTTTTTAGAAAGGTCATGCTGGCCCTAGGTATAGGGTTAGGCCCAGCCCAGTGATAGACTGACTGAGGTTTCCCAGAGAGGGGCCATCCGGCACGGGGGCAGGATTGCAGGAGCCCTTCCGAGTGTGGTGGCCTAGAACAGATCTAAGTAGGGAAGTCCGAATCTCAACGACGAAACCTTGGCATCGGCGGGTGGGGCAAGTGGCGAGAGCTGCAAGGGCAGACCACAGCTAGCCCTCTTCTTTTCACAACCTGTGCTCAACCCCTGGCCGACAGGGTATGTGGACGTGGGGTTGATCCCGGTGGGCGCCCGCGAGATCCGCATCGTGGAGGTGGCGGAGGCCGGCAACTTCCTGGCCCTGCGCAGCGAGGACCCGGATAAGTACTTCCTCAATGGCGGGTGGACCATCCAGTGGAACGGGGACTACGAGGTGGCGGGCACCACCTTCACCTATGCCCGCACAGGCAACTGGGAGAACCTCACGTCCCCTGGCCCCACCGAAGAGCCTGTCTGGATCCAGGTGACCGCCTTCCGGGGCCAGGCCCGGGCGGGGCAGAGGTGGAGTGCGTGGGACCCAGCCCCGTGGCAGGAGTGTGCCCTGGGGCAGTCGCGGAGCCTGGCTCTGAAACGGCCCCATGGGGTAGCCCCAGGTCCCGGAGGTAGCTGAGGTCGGCTCCTTTAGGATGGGTGTCAGGGCTGGGTTGCAGGAGAGGCTATCTCGTGCTCACAGGGCTCCCGCCTGCCTGCCCCAGCTCCTGTTCCAGGAGAGCAACCCCGGGGTGCGCTACGAGTACATCATCCACAGGGAGGCGGACGGCCACGACCACATCCAGCCGCCCGAGTTCTCCTGGCGCTATGGACCCTGGTCCAAATGCACAGTCACCTGTGGCACAGGTGAGGAGAGGGGTGGGCACGGCCGCTGCCCAGCGGGGCCTTTGTCTCTGGGCGGTGAGGCCCAGCTTCAGCCTCTGGCTCATCACTTGTTTGCGGGGCCTCTCTGAGCTCGGAGTGCTGCTTCTGGCCTCAGTCTCCTCATCTGTATAATGGGGCTAGCAGTGGTCCTGTCTCATGGGTCAGTAACTGGGAGAGTAACCAGGGTGAGGCAGGCATGGCACACGGCACTTGGCCAGCCCGTGTGTCTCCCCCAGAGAGGCGCCAGCTGCCCCTCCCTCTTCTCGCTGCTCAGCTCTGACAGGTCCTGTGTGAGCACTTCTCCCCCACACCTGGGACTTGACCACTTCATCCTCCTGGAGCCTTACCTGCATCCCCCTCAGGATGGGCTCCTCCCCTTCTCCAGCTTCCCCAGGGACCCCTCCTCCATGGGGTGCTCCTGTCTGTCCTGGGAGCCTGGAGCCTAACTTGTCTAGGCTGCTGCCCCTCCCCATGAGGAGGGTGGGGGAGGAGGGAAAGAAAGGAGATGGGAGGGGGAGGATGGAGTCGGACAGGGACGGGAGGCCAGGACGCAGCAAGCATCTCCCCACCCAACTCTGAGCCTCTTACCCGATGGCCGCATTATTCACCACATTTATTTATTTCTTTAAACTCTTTCTAAAAGGTGTAACAACTTGACTCTCCCCTCCCCGTGGTTCCTTCCGTATCCCTGCCCATCCCCCCACCCTCAGTGTACAGGGGTCTCCATATCAGGATCTGGGACAGAGAGAGAGGCGTTTGGACATTCTTTGAAATGCCGTTAGGATTTTAAGGTGAACAGTGATGCACTGAAGCTGGAGAGAAACCTTCAGAAGCTATCAGAATCATCCTTTCTCACTTAAGTGTTAAATTTACAAGTGCAAAAACAAATACCTTTGATGAACCAGACACGGGGGAACTGGTTTCCAGCAAATTGGTGGCTCCCCACGTGGACAGAATGGAATGTGTTGAGCAGCAAGTGGCAGGATCCTGATGAGGGGTGGCTGGAGCAGTAAGGGTTTACTTGTCTCCTCAGTGAGAAGCCCCAGGGTGCACAGTCCAGGTTGGTGGCATGGCCTGCCGTGTTTTTAGGGACCCCTGTCAGCCCCATCCTCCCCTTGTGTGTATCACAAGATGGCATCCTTGGTCCAGACTTCTTGCCAGCTCTAGGTGGAAGGGAGAAGGGGCAAAGGGAGGGACTTGTGCCTTTTTCTCTCTGGCACGACTGTCCCAGACCCCCAGCTGCCAGGGAACCACAGTGGGGAGTGTTTGGCATCGTGACCTTAAACAAACCCAGTGTTCTGTTAGGCAGGAAGGAGAGGGTGGGGTGGGGCAGGGAGACCGGAGGCTCAGGGAAGGGGTGAGCCCCTCTTCTGTGCTGTAGAGGGACAGGGGGGAGGCAGAGCCTTCTGGAGCTGGTCCTGTCACTGGGCCTCACAGGTGTACTGGGGGGAGGAGCACAGCCATGCAAAGGCCCAGAGGCAGGCAGTACAGAGGGAGTGAAGGCCAGGAACCGTGACAAAGCTAATGGGGGGCTGTGGGGCCATAGGGGAGTGCCTGGCCGCGTGAACTGATGGATTTCTTCTTTATTGTTTCTGAGCACTGACCCTGCTGGGGGGCGGGGTGTAGACACAGGGTTGCACTAGGCTGTGGTTGGATTTAGTGCTAGTTGTGGTCTCACCAAGGCAGGTGTTATCGTTGCTCCCATTTACAGATGACGACACTGAGGTTCAGAGAGGCCAAGTGAGCTGCCCAAGGCTTCCCAGTTAGGAAGCTGCAGGGCTAGACCGCCCCCCATCCTCCACTGACCCTGCGCACTCTGCTGCCTCTGCAGGGGTGGGAGTGAACACCAGGAAGGCAGTGAGCAGGGGGCGGTGGGGGCCTGCCTTCATCCTGATGGAGGCAGCGAGGCCCAGTTCTGGAAGGGTTCTGAGCAGGGTGGGTGCAGCTGTGTCTTTGGGTGCAGGGTGGTTCGGGCAGGGAGTGCCGTGGGTGCCAGGCCCAGGCTGAGCCCCCATGGCCTCCCAGGCATGCAGAGGCAGAGTGTGCACTGCACGGAGCGGCAGGCGGGGCCTGTAGACGAGAGGCACTGTGACCCCCTGGACCGGCCGGATGACCGCCAGAGGAAGTGCAGCGAGGAGCCCTGCCCTGCCCGGTGAGCGTGCCGGGCGCCTGACTCCAGGTGTCCCTCACCAGAGGCCCTGGAAGAGCAGAGGGAGCTGGGCTCTGGGCCCCACCTCCCAAGGCTGGACCCAGCCTCTGGTTGCCCCTGACCTCAGCCTGGGCTCCTCCTCAATAACCAACACTAGCCAGGGACATCCCTGGTCACTCATGCTTGGGTCCCTGGATGTGGACACAGGCCTTGGGGCTTGCCCAGGTCTCCCAGGGGTGAAGGCGGCAGGAGCAAAGGGGACTGTGCCCGGTTGCTGGGCTTTGGGCACCAGAGTGCCATCTCAGGCTTGGAGCTCCAGGGACTCCTCCCCTGGGCTTAGGCCTGACCCTGAGTCCGAGTGCCTGAGAATGCCAGGCGGCCCCATGCTCATCTGCCCTTGTACGCCCCCAGGTGGTGGGCAGGTGAGTGGCAGCTGTGCTCCAGCTCCTGTGGGCCTGGAGGGCTCTCCCGCCGAGCCGTGCTCTGCATCCGCAGCGTGGGGCTGGATGAGCAGCGCGCCCTGGAGCCGCCTGCCTGTGAGCACCTGCCCCAGCCCCCTGCCGAAACCCCCTGCAACCGCGATGTGCCCTGTCCGGCCACCTGGGCTGTGGGGAACTGGTCTGAGGTGAGCATCAGCACGGGTGGGGTTAGCTCTGCCACTGGTCTTGGGCTACAGGGAGGCAGAGACAGTGTTCAGGGAACCCCTACTGCTGGGCACCATGGTGGGAGGGGGACTGGGACATCCCAGGTCTGGCCCCATCCCCAAGCCTCAGAGGCTGGGATGTCCTGGGACGTCACAGCCACGGTCTCCAGTGGCCAGGGCGCTATCCGCTGACACTGAGCAGCTGGCCGGGTACCTTGCAAGGCCCTGGCTCCTCCTGGCCTGAGTCCCTCACCCAGCCTTCCCTTTAGTGCTCGGTGACGTGCGGGCCAGGCACTCAGCGCCGGAGCATCCTCTGTATCAACGACACTGGGGTCCCCTGCGACGAGGCCCAGCAGCCAGCACGCGAGGCCGCCTGCCTCCTGCCACCGTGCCCCCAGGCCCTGGACACGCTGGGCCCTGAAGGCTCAGGCAGTGGCTCCTTCAGCCCTGAGCTCTTCAATGAGGTGGACTTCATTCCCAGCCACCTGGCCCCGCGCCCTCCACTGCCTTCATCACCCAAGCCAGCCGGCATGGGCAATGCCATCGAGGAGGAGGGCCATGAGCTGGGCCTGCCAGGGCCCGTGTTCGTCGACGACTTCTACTACGACTACAATTTCATTAACTTCCACGAGGACCTGTCCTATGGGCCCTTCGAAGACCCTGACTCAGAGCCGGTGGGCACAGGGGATTGGAGACCCCCACCCCCGAGCACTGCTGCTGAGCCCCCCACGGGGACCCCCGTTCCTCCCACAGAGCCTCCTGGGACTCGGGATGAGGGGACACTGGGAGATGGGTACCCTGCCCCTTGGCCCAGCCAGGCTGGCCCATCCCCACCCCCACCCTCGGAGCAGACCCCTGGGAACTCCCTGGTCAATTTCCTACCTGAGGAAGATGCCCCCATTGGCGCTCCAGACCTTGGGCTCCCCAGCTTGCCTTGGCCCCCCACTTCCGTCAGCATGGAGACGCCTGCTGCCCCTGGGAGCCAGAACCAGTTCCTGGGAGCAGAGGACAGCCAGAGCCTGCCGCCCGCTCCCCGGTGGGAGAGGACCAATGAGGTTTCTGATGATGAGGAAGCCTTAGGCCGTGGAGCCCCGCTCCCGCCCCAAAGGCCCAGCCCCACGTCACCCTCTCTGTCCTCCGCTGGCACTACCCACTCCTCCCCTAGTCCCCGCACAGTAGAGCTGTGGACGAGTGGGACGGCGGCCTGGGAGCCAGGTCTTGAGGGTAGCCTGGGGCCTCTGGACAGTGAGCTGTGGCCCACCATGGGAGGTGCCCCTCCACTTCCTCCTCCCACCACTGCCCTGCCAGACACTCAGGGTACGGACAGCCCCCTGGAGCTGGGGACTGCCACCTTCTCAACCCCAGGACCGACTCTGCAGAACCTGCAGACCTTGGCGATGCCAGGAACCTTCCTTCTCATGGCCCCCACTGGCCTGGGGCACATGCCTTGGGTGACTCCCCAGAGCCTGGGCCCCTTGGGCCAGCCTGAGCCCCCCAGCTCCAAGATGCCCCCAAGCCCTGGGCTGCTGTCCACACCAGCTCAGGATAGTCCAGCCAACAGCAGCAGAGCCCCTGGGCCTCTGGACCCCAGCCCGGTCGAGGAGGGGTTCCCTGTGGACCTGCTGCCTGCCAGGAATGCCAGCTGGGAAGTGGGGAACTGGAGCCAGGCAAGTGCTGCTGGGGTCAGGGCAGGCCGGTGTGTGTGTCGGGTGGGTGGTGTCCTCACTGAAAGTAGGCAGAGCCGTGTCTGTCCTGCCTTCTGGGGAGTGAGGGCTCAAGAACTGACAGCCTGTGGTGGGTGGAGCCTCTGTGGGTAGGAGGAGCATTGCCCTGTCTCAGTCACACTGCCCACCATGTGCCTCTGGGGCCGGTCTGCCCCACGGGGCCTCAGTTTCCCTTTTGAGCAATACAGTGGGCTGAGGGGGCCTGGGGCCCCTAGAGGCTCATTCCTGAGTAGCACGGGGGCTGCTGGGAGGGCAGGGCCAGGCACAAGTGAGGGGCAGCCAGGGGGAGCAGCTCTCTCATATTCTGGCTTTCATGCCCCAGGGACAAGGAGCTCACCCCCAATAGTTGTGTTGGTGGGGAAGCTTCCTCTCATACTCCCCAGGCCCAGAGCGGCCCACCACGGTTTGCCGAGGCTCAGCCTGGCTCCTCCAGGAGCAGCTTGGTTCCTTGCCACCTGGCTGTCCCCTCAGTGGCTCCCCCTGCTTTGTCAGGGGCCTGTGAGGGTCTCAGCTGCATGGGAATAAGCTGGCCTGTGTGTACCGCCCCATTCCACCCTCCCCAGATTATCACTGGAGGGGAAGTGAGCTGCTTCTGCTCAGATCCCTAGTTTTGGTATGGGAGGGATGGGCTGAGGCTGAAGCGCCCAGACTTCCTTCTCCAAGTGACTTAGGGAAGCAGCGAGCCTTAGCAGGACAGCTGGGCCACCCTACATGTGTGAGCAGGAACAGTTGGCTGCCAGGGGATCTGACTTTTCATCTTCTTGGCCCCCTTGGGAGGTGGGTGGAGGAGCCCATTTTCAGATGAGGAAACTGAGGCAGTGTCTGGTCCCTCTCGCCTGGCTGGGGAGCTGGCGGGCATGGGGATCTGCCCACCCTCATGGCCACTGGGTCCCCTGCCCCCAGTGCTCCACCACCTGTGGCCTGGGGGCTGTCTGGAGACTCGTGCGCTGCAGCTCCGGCCGGGAGGAGGACTGCGCCCCCGCTGGCCGACCCCAGCCCGCCCGCCGCTGCCACCTGCGGCCCTGTGCTGCCTGGCACATGGGCAACTGGAGTAAGGTATGTGAGGGAGGCGGCTGGCAGCTTCAGGGCATGGGGCATAGCCCTAGAGCCCGTGGCCTGTGTTTGGGATCAGCCACAGCCACCACCGATCGGCGGGCCAGGGTCCGTGTGCACAGCTTTGCACTTTAATTTCTGGTCTCCGGGATGCCCCATCTGTGTGGGGGTCAGCCTGCCCCAGGCCCCTTCTCTTACTGCCTGTATCCTTTTCTCTGTACTTTCTATAACCCTCGGGATTTCATTTTCTCCTCTGTTCCTCTCTTTATCCATCTGTCCCACCCTGGGGCAGCCCCTGGCCACATCACCCTCTGCCCGAGGCTGGTCAGCCATGGCCTCTCCCTGGGACTCTTAAGGGACCTGCCCTGGCAGTGGGGGTGGTGTGGGAGGGGAGTCCGATGCTCACCCCCACCCCCGCTGGGTTCTGTGTGTGCACACACGGGACCCTCGGCCTCCAGTGCTCCCGCAGCTGCGGCGGGGGCTCCTCCACACGGGACGTGCAGTGTGTGGACACACGGGACCTCCAGCCACTGCGGCCTTTCCACTGCCAACCGGGGCCCACCAAGCCGCCCGCCCGCCGGCCCTGTGGGGCCCAACCCTGCCTCAGCTGGTACACCTCTTCCTGGAGGGAGGTGAGGCTCAGAGATCTGGGGATGGGAGTGAGTGGGGGTGTCCTTGGATGCTGGCAGCCCGCAGACCCTTCCCCTGCCCTCCCAGTGCTCCGAGGCCTGCGGCGGTGGTGAGCAGCAGCGTCTTGTGACCTGCCCGGAGCCAGGCCTCTGTGAGGAGGCGCTGAGACCCAACAGCACGCGGTCCTGCAACACCCACCCCTGCACGCAGTGGGTGGTGGGGCCCTGGGGCCAGGTGAGCAAGTGCGGGGTTTCAGGGCGGGGAGAGGGCCTGTGGACAGGAGGCCCTGTGTCAGCAGGCATCCATCAGACCTTTTTCACGTAAAGAGTTGTTGAGTGCGTCCTGCATGCCAGGGTCCCTGTGGCCTCTGCAGATGGCAGTGGTAGCCTGACAAGGTCCATGCCCCACTGGAACTCACGGCCCACCAGGGAGACAAACCAAAAACGAACGGATGTGCGTTGTGACGTCAGGCAAGGCCTTCTGAGGAGGGGATCGTAGAGGAAGACCAGCGGGGTCTGTGCTGTCGAGGGGAAGCACGCAGGGAGCAGCACATGCAAAGTCCTGGGGCAGGAGTGACGGACACGGGGCTGCTTAGGAGACCAAACAAAGGCCAGACGGGTGGAGGGGGTAGGGGAATGGCCACTGATGCCTCAGCTGAGCAGGACCCTTCCTGCCAGGCCTGTTTGGAGCTCGCAGGTTTGGGAATCTCAGTCCTTGTCCCACTGGGGGACCTGCCGAGGGACCCTGGGAAGGTTGCTTCACCTTGCTGGGCCTCTGTTGTCTCATCTGTAAAATGGGGTTGTAAGGATTAGATGAAGTCACACGGTGAGGCGCTTAGCACAGGGCCTGGCACAATCTTGGCACAGATTTAATTCTAGGGCCTTTTAAAAATGTCAGACCCCGACTGACAGGAACAGAGCCTGACTGGGGACGGTGGGCCCTTCCTGAGAAGCTTTGTCTCCCTCCCTTCCACTACCCATGCAGTTCCCCCAGCCCCGGGGCATGTCCCATCCCATGTGAGGGGCCGACAGCTTCCCCCACCACCACCCCCCTGCCCCGTTCCTGCAAGTGAACACTGGTGGCCTCTGGGGACACACCGGACCCTCTGAGGAGGCCAGAGGGTTGGGGCTGGGAACCAGGAGCCAGGCTTCCTGGCGAAGGCAGCCACTGCCCTGGGGATGGCCTGGGATGCCCCCCTGCAGGGCTGGCCCAGGGGATGCTCACCCCCCGCCCCCGCTCCCCGCAGTGCTCAGCTCCCTGTGGCGGCGGTGTTCAGCGGCGCCTGGTCAAGTGCGTCAACACCCAGACCGGGCTGCCCGAGGAAGACAGCGATCTGTGCGGCCACGAGGCCTGGCCTGAGAGCTCGCGGCCATGCGGCACCCGGGACTGTGAGCTCACCGAGCCGCCACGTGAGTGCCCCACGCGGCTCTCTGCTGGGGCTGGGGACGGGGTGGACGGTGGGGAGATGGGACTCATGGAGCTGTCCCCCCAAAGCACAGGCTGACGGAGGGGGGTGCCACGCAGAGGCTGGGGCAGTGCTGGGGTCAGAGCAAGGGGCCTCCCTCCCTGCAGGCAGCTCTGTCTAGCTCAGGGAGGAGTGGAAGCAGCAGCCTGGCCCCCAGGCGAGCTCCTTTTCCATCTGGGTCTCAGTTACCCCCTCTTCCTGGAGTGAGGCTAGGGATGTCCCTGAGGCTGTGGGGCCCAGGCCTGGGGGAAGCCCCCTCCCCAGCTCTGGCCAGAGGAAGACTGCCCAGAGCAAGCTGTGTGACCCTGGGAAAGGACCTCCCTCCTAGGGTCCTGCTCCCAGCAGCTGGTGGCTTCCTGGCCAGCTGGGTCCTCCTGGAGAAAGAGCCTGAGCCAGAGACACACACATATACACACTTGGGCGCACACACACTTCCTTCCTGCAGCCCAGCCACCCCCTGCAGTGCTGAGCACAGGAAACGGTGGCCCTGTGGTCACACCTGGCCTCCTCTCACCAGCTGTGTGGCCTGGCGCTCCCTTCCCTGTCTTATGCATAAAGGGGCAGACAACTCCCCTCCCCCAAGTGATGTCTTGGGCTGAAGAGCCCAGGAGGTGCTCAGGGAAGGCTGGCTTCTTCCTCTCCCTCGTGGACACCGTCATCCCTCACCACAAGATCTACAGGAGCGCCTGGAACTGCCCCTGTCGGGAACCTAGCAGCTCCTCTACCGTCAAATGTCTGGCCCCTGATCAGGGGACAGAGCCCCCTCCCCAGGACAGACTTGGCCCTCAGCTGCCAGGGTACCTGGCCCAAGCTGCCTTCTGTACCAGCAACTGGCTCCTTGGCAGCCCTTGGGCAGGCCCAGCCTAGCCAGGGCCATGCCTTGCTGCCCCTGCCACTGGCAGGGAAGGCCTTGTTGCCCCATTACCTCGAGGCCCAGCAGAAATCCCACCCGCCCCGAGTGCCCTGCCCTCCGCATTCATCCAGCAAGCACCGCCCCACGGCCTGCACACAGCCCTAAGGTAGCTGTTAGCACCCAAGTGAGCCGTTTAAGGGGGGAGGGCAACGAAGTGACCAGGATGCTGAGCCCCTGGAGTCCCCAGGATGTTTTGATGACTTGTCGGCAGGACGTCTGAAAAGTCTGGAAACTCCAGGGTGTGCGGTCATCACACCCTGTGAGGCAGCTGACATAGCAGGGCCACATCCGTTTGCCTGTGGAGGTGGGGGTTACTGGCAGAGGAGGGGACTGGGGCCCCCTGAGAAGTTCAGAAACTTGCCTGAGGTCTCAACGGTGGGAACAGGACGCAGGTTGGCGGATGTGTAGGTTAGAGCCGCTGCCCAGAGCCAGGGTGGGGGATCCAGCCTGCTGCCTTGTGCCCTCAGCTGGGCCCCGGGGATGTCCCAGGGCCAGGGCTGCCAGTTGCCTTCTTGCTTCTCCTCCCACGGGATGTCTGCTGAAGTGAGCAGGGCCGGGCGGCAGCTGGAGGCTGTCACCGGCAGCGGGAACGAGGCCAGGAGGCTGGAAGCAAGCTGCTTCCCTAAATAGCTCTGATAAGCATGGGGCAGGAGGGCCGGCCAAGCCTCAGCCTCGGACAGGCAGCCTCCATCTGTCCCTCCTCAGGAGGCCTGGGCTCTGCTGATGGCCTGACGGCCCAGGTCACACCTCCTCTCCTGGGGCCTCAGTGACTGGCCTGGCTGACGGGACTCTTCCGGTGTGCGACCTGGAGGCTGAGGCTGGGTACAGCCCAGGGGGCAGGGAGGTCTGGCAGGATAGGGGCCTTTGGATAGAGGGTAGGGGTGGGGGGCAGAGGCCACTGTAGGCTGGCAGGAGGCCCCTGGGACTTGAGTTGTGTGCCAGGCCCTTGGGGTCACTCAGGGTCCACAGAGACGGAAAGGGTGGCAGGCTCCTTGGCTTCCCACGAGCCCCTGAGGAGTCAGGGCTGGGGTCTCAGGGTCTTCCTCTGGACATCCGAGCCCAGCAAGCCCAGTTCCCCAGTCCTAGGGTGGTGGGTCCAGGCCAAGGGCAGGAGGGACAGGGAGCCGCTGGAGATCTACTCCTCAGGCCGAGGGGAGCCCTTCCAGAAACAGCAGGCTGACGCTCTGGGGGTGGCTGCAGGTCTCCTTAAGGTCTTTGGGGATAGGGAGATGGCCCAGGTAAAATCTCAGGGAAGCTCCTCCCCCCTGGCACGGGCAGGGGGGCGTCCGGGGTGCCCAGCCTGCAGGTCCTGACCCGCCCCCCTGCGCCCCTAGGCTGCGAGCGCGATCGCCTGTCCTTCGGTTTCTGTGAGACGCTGCGCCTGCTGGGCCGCTGCCAGCTGCCCACCGTCCGCGCCCAGTGCTGCCGCTCCTGTCCCCCGCCCGGTGTCCCCTCCCGCGGCCACCAGAGGGTCGCCCGCCGCTGACCCGCGCCCCGGCCCCCAGCGGCCAGGATGCACAGACAGACTGACGCACGGACCTCAGCGCCCAGCGTGGGCTGTGGCGGAGCCCCGCCCCTCAGGCCCTAATGGTGCTAACCGGGGATCCCACCACTGGCAGGCTGGGGACCCCTCCCTCTCAGAAAAGGTATTTTTTTATTCTAACAGTTTGCATAACATTATTATTATTATTATTATTGTCGTAATAAACAGGCATCTACTGTTTCCAAGTGCAGCTTGGCTTCCTCTTGGCTTGGGGGAACTCCCCCTTGCCACGGTTAGAGAGCATCTTTTCAGTCTGCTCCTCTAGGAGGTCTGCAGGGAGAGAGGGGTCCATGGGGACAGGAAGGCTCAAGGGAGTCAAAGCAGAGGCAGGCTTCTAGAGGAGGTGTGTGCTGGTAACAGGTGGTGTGAAGGTTTTTTGGGCACCGGGTACAGCCTGGCAGAGGCCCAGGGGGTGCTAGTCCTACCCCTTACTTCATGGCCCCTGCTCAGGCCCCCGACCCCGCCCTTTCCAGACCCCTGCATTTCACAGGGATTGAGCCACACCCCCTTAAGAAGCAAGGCCCATCTTGTCACCAGCAGGGCCTACCCCTGGAGTGAACCCCACGGACACATCCCTGGCCCCTCCGGCTTCACCTGTCAAGTCCGTCTGTACCAGGGTTGGGGGCAGGAACAGGCAGGTCAGACCCACCCTTGATGGCCCTTTCTTTCACCTTCTCCGTGCTCAGGAACGGGGCTGGGCTGGCTCCTTCCTCACTGCCAGTCCCAGGTGCTGGGCTCTTGCTCTGTTGACACGTGGTCCTGCCACCCAGTACCTGCCACACCAGCCCCTCCCTGCCTGCCACACCTCGTTCCACGGAATCAGACTGTGGTGAATACACCAGGGAGCAGATGGGCACGAGGTGTTTTGAAGTGTGTCCTGGGCCCTGGTGAGGGGTGCAGAGGCTGGAGAAGGCCAGGAAGTGACCTGAACAGGCTCCGGCCCTCACCTCTGGCCATGAACCTTGGACTTGACCATTTTACAGTCTGCTCATGAGTGCTGCTCCTGGAAGGGGCTTGTCCCCTTCTCCACTCACATTCTGTTCTGTGGCTCCAGGGACCCCTGCTCTGAGGAATGGCTTCCCAGGGCTTTCTACTGCGGCAAGAGCAAGCCCTTACAAGGGACGGGGAGCAGGGGCCAGCGCTGGTCCCAGTCCCAGCTGGGCCACTGCTGTTGTGCTCTGTGACCCCAGGAGCACCAAGCCTCTCTGAATCCGTGTCTCAGGAGGAGGCAGACTCCCCAGCTCCTCGCCTGCTCTGTCTGGGAATCTCTACTGGAGCTCCCCCACACCGTCACACTGTGGCAAGACATTTGGTCTTAATCATTCTCGTGTGTTTTTCCGATGATGGGGGGTGAGGGGAGTGGCGTCCCCAGCGGCAGCTGGGCCTGAGCTGTCAGCCTAGGCAGGAGGCAAACAACCCGTGACTCAGGCAGGGCACGTCCCCACTGGTGGAAGGAGGGGTGCCTGCCGCCCGGTGGTTTAGGGGCTGCTCCGGACACAGGGAACTCTGGCTCCTGATCCCTGACCCACCCTGTGCTCCTAGCCCTCAAGTGCAGCTTGGCCATGGCTTTGGGGCCTCCCAGGGTTGAAGGCATTGTGTCCCACCTGCTCAGAGCAAGCCAAAGGCAGGGATGCAGAAATACACAGTGGAAGGTCGAGAGCCCCCCCCCACCTCCCACTTAAGCCCTGCCCCGCCTTTCAAGCCTTTGGGACTGAGTCCCTTCACAAGTGAATGTAACTGCATTTCAAGTCAGAATGGTATACAAATTAGTTTATTTTGCCTTTTAGTAGGACAATTCCAAAATTTAACTAGAAGATAAGCACAGAAGCTGCTGGGACATGGAAGGAAAAGTCACTTGGCAACACCCCGAGTCCTCCACGGCTGGCATCCAGCCTCCCAGAACACAGGCAGGAAGGCAACGGCGTGCAAAGTGAGGAGTAGGGACTTGTGCAGTAATACATTTAGTTAAAACAACAACAGCAGACTGGCTATTTGCCTAGAGTACTTCCTATATCGATGTAACGTAGAAGCCAGAGCCGTTCCCAGCAATCGACAGTCTTGGCTGGTGTGGGTCAGCTGTCAGCATGACTGCAAGTAGCCCCAAGGCTACCTGGGGTAAGAAGTGGGCCCGTGTGTACATAGGGGAAGTCAGTGATGGTCGAGGCTGGGGGTCAGAGAGGGTACAGACGTGAACAGTGGTTCTGGAGGCTCAGGTTTACATATACACGAGAGAACATGTTATACAAAATAGATGTACGTAATCTAGAAAACCTTGATAAAAATAGCCTATAAAAATATAAACTGTAGTGAAAATATACAAAAATATAAACAAATGTTCAACCCATAAAAAAACAAAGAACTCACCAACATGAAAGCTGGCAGTTCCCACCTGGTGTGATAAGGGCGGCTCCCCTGGCCGTGGTGTGCGCGTCTGGGAAGCTGGCTGAAGGCTGCCCCACCCCAGGCTGGGATGGAGGCAGCGCCTGTCAGAAGGGGAGGATATGGAGCTACTCTTTCCTCAGCGGCACAAGGAGAAGGGAAGCACTGGCTCGAAGTAGTGGGAACAGCCCCTACAGTTGTGGAGAAGGAGTTGGCCACATCCTGTCCCCAGTGTGGAATCAGGTCAAGCCGTCCCTCTCCCACCGCTGGACACCCAGTGCTTTATTCCAGAAAGGAGAACTTCCAAGCAAGTGTTCCTGGCCCATTCCCTCCACGACCTCTCTCTGTTCTCCCATACCCATTGCCTGGCCACTGACAGTGACAGCCTGGAAATACTAACACACCACTGACACTCGGGGAACAGCCGGCACCAGGGGCTTCAGCCACACGCGGCAGGTGCCCGGGCCCACTTCAGGTGCTTGTAAGATAAGTCTTTTCAAGGCAGGAAGGACAACACAAGCCTATTGCTAAAGGCAGCATTTTAGTCCCCAGGATGTGACAGTTCTGGGGGAAATCAACTTAGGGGAAACTAAAATCTCAAGGAAGTTGGCGCTGTCCAGCCCCACTCCTGCTGCCGTCCCCTAGGCTGGCGGCAGAGGCGGGAGGCGGTCTCCGCCAGCCCCAGTGGTCGGTCCTGTGGGGGTCTGTGCAGAGCAGTGAGGCTGCAGCCTCGCCTCAGAGTGAACCCACTCACAAGATGACTTCCTGGAGATGTCTGGCCTCAAACAACTGCTCCTGATGACCAAAACAATGATAAAATACATTTTGATACCCACATATAGAGGCCAGCTCCCCAGACACAGTGAAAAATCAAACCAACCAGCTTAACCAAAGACAGAAAAATGGAACTTGGTCTAATATGCTGAAATGCTGTCCTGGCTATGAGACTGCTAGAAGGGTGACAGTAAGAAAAGAAAAACTATGCTTATGAAAAAAAGCACTTCTTCAAGTTACAGTGCTTCAATAATCTGAGTGTGTTTAATATCCACCAAGGATTATTTCCAATTTTTTCCAGGTAGTGTAAAAAAAGAAAAAAAAATCCACTAAAAACTTTTTCTTTCCTATTTGACTAATACTGTCCCGGAAAACAGTCTCACATTAATACATCAGGGATGGTCCACAGAATGATTATGCAAAAATAATCTTCCTTGCACAGAGCCTCTTTCCGGGCCTTCAGAAAGGTCATGCTCTAAGTCCCAGAACTCTCTGGGCAGCCTGACACCCTGGGGACGGTGGTGACCCCAAGAGGGAGGACAGCTGCTGAGTACAGGGTGTCTCAACATGGCAGTGGGGAGGGGACGCCCCAGGAGGGCTCACCAAAACTCTGACCTCAAGTGAAGGCGCCCCAGGCCCTGGCAGCTGGCCTCCCACCACCCCAGCCCAGCACACTGGCTGTTCCCAAGGAAGCCATGGCTTCCAGCTGCCCGACAGCAGTCACTCTGCAGCTGCACTGCCACCCTGAAAGCACCCCCGGAACAGCTCCCTGCACCCCTCCACCAAGGCCGGCCCAGGGGCGGGCCTGCTCTGTAGGACGATGATCCGCGGTTTCCTTGGAACCCTATGCACACGTGTAGAATGAGCCCAGGGTCAACTCTCAGATGGAAAGAAAGGCTCTGCACAGACCCATCTGGAGCAGTGTAGGCAGAGGAGCGAGCATGGGGTGTCTGGAGAGCCAGGCCTTCCACCAGCAGGTTGGGAGTCACTGTCTGAAAGGCTGTGCATTAAAGGGCAGAAGCTATTCCAGAAGTGGGGCATGGCCAGCACCTTGAAGCCATCAGCATGAGGTCTGTGGGCTTTCCACAGGCCATTTCTGAACAAGGGATGTACTTGCTTTCCTAAGAAAATCCCTTCTTTCACACGAGCCTTATGTCACCCAAAGCAGTCAGACCCTGGCCCAAGAGTGTGCAGGCGTGGTGGGCGTCCTCCACGGCTACCATTCAAAACAGTGCCTACAACCACCTACTATGTACCGGAGCTACCACAGGGCAGACGGCACATGGAAGGTTTCCTAAGGGCAGAGACATCAACACGGCTGACAGATACTGTAAACAGGCTCTTGAAACTAGCCAGCTCTAAGCCTGGTGAGGTACCGATCAGGCGGAAAGCATGATGGGACAGGAGTAGCCATCTGCCGCGGCATGCAGACGGCTGTAAACAGAGGAGACCCGAGTGGAAACGACAAAGTGCAGTGTGGCTTTGGATGTCTGCCCAGCAGACTTGCAGAGACCCCGGATGTTACATTCTGGATGTGGAACGAGCGCAGGCGTCTCTGCAGTTCACCCTTTGGCACACTTTGGTTGCAAGGAGAGCAGCGTCCTGGGTGGGGGCGTGGGGCAGCACTCAGGTGTCCTCTTCCTCGTCACTGACCAGCTCGCCCTTGTCCGGGCTGGTGTCCCGTTCACGCAGGAAGTCCTCCCGGATGGCCTCCAACTCCGTCAGCTCCAGCCGGACCTTCTCCAAGTGGTAGGCCCGCCGGTTCCGGATCT
Organism: Bos javanicus; assembly: GCF_032452875.1. Lineage (NCBI taxonomy): Eukaryota > Metazoa > Chordata > Mammalia > Artiodactyla > Bovidae > Bos > Bos javanicus. The sequence continues at coordinate 29,953,853 of NC_083888.1, forward strand.
GCCGCAGGGGGAACGGGTTCAGGTCCCCAAAGGAGATCCCGATGAGCTTCCTGGCGGAACACGGCAGAGACAGAGCATCGGGGGGTCAGGCGAGAGCTCAGCCTGGCCTGGGGGCCCGGGGGCGTGGGGAGGCGGACCCCAGATGCCGTGCAGAGGGCCTGACACGGGTATGTCACTCGGAGGCCAGTGCCCACGCAGAGGCGCAGGGCAACCCCAGACGACGACCTGGATCCAGCTCCACCACACGCTCCCTGCGTGACATGGACCGTGGGAAGCTCCCCCCTGTTCGGGCCCCCAATTCGTCATCTGTACACTGAGGTAACAGCAGTGCCACCTCCCACGTGGGTTTACTCGAGTCGCCGCCGGGGGCACCAGGACCTGCTCAGCGGTGGTGGGCCTCTGCGTCCTCAGAACCGGCATGAGGCCTGGTGCGGGGCGCCCTCAGGAAGGCGCTGCTGCTGGACCGACTGACGGGGTGAACTGACGCACAGATGCCCCAGCAAACCTGGGGACAACTGTCAGGCCCAGTCAGTGGTGTGACAGGTATTGAGATGCAGCGTACAGAGAAGCGGGCAGTTCATAGGTTTCGTACTATCCCCAGGTCTAGAAACCCACCACAGTAAACATTTAAAAATCATGGGTTTTGCCCCTTACCATTGGCCAGCAGTTTAGTAAAAACGGAACTAGAAAGTGCCCAAGGCCTGCTATGGACTTCTGGCACTAACCACGCCACATCTCTGCAATTGTCACAGAAGCCAGTCGTCCACCCCTCAGCCCCTGCCCTGCTCCTGCAGGCCCCAGCAGCAGGGACTAAAGGCCTGACACTCTTACAGACCCCGAGAGAGGCTGTGATGAAACAGAAATGTCACTGGACTTCCCCCAGCTTCCTCCCCATCCACTCCTGCTGCTCCTCAGTCACGTGGGCCGTTTTACTGTAAGGTGTACACAGGTAAGAAGACACACCCTTAGCATCCCTCCCTCTTATATTTTTAAACACCCACTTCTTAGACATGCCTCACACCAAGCCAGACGATGCTCCTGCCAGAAGGTAAAGGGTCAGAAGGTCTGGCTCTCAGAGCTGAGCTCCCAGAGCATGTTCTAGAGCCAATGAGTAGGAGCGGCCTGAGCACAGCCACAGCTCAGTGAGGGTCTCGGTGAAACCAGATGCTGGCCGGGAACGGGGATCCAGATCTGCAGGGCCAGCCCCTGTCCTCTGACAGCTGTTAGTCGCGGGTTCCATACACCTGGAATCAAGGTGTCCAGGCCCTTCCTTGCTACAGAAAAACCAAATTAGACTGATACTGTCCGCTGCCTCCACCAGGCCGTCACTACCGCCCATTAACGCAGCCTGCAGCAGCACGGAAACCACACCCCGCTCTGCCTCGGGCCTGGAAGGTCCAAGTGAGAGATGAGAAGTGCCCTGTGTCAGCTAAGTTCAGAAGACGACACTGCACGTGAGAGGTCCCCAAGAGTCCTGACTCAGAGACTGGTCTAATCTTGTTTTACCCACCTCCCCTGACCACATCTGACTGGGAATTCCCTGCCTCCTCCTCTGCAGAACCAGTGTACTGCACAGTTGCTGCAACTTGGGACCGCTAATCTGGGGAGCTTATTAAGCACTGGGGCCCGACTACAGAGGTGGGGCTCCACTGCAGGCCTCTGCAGTCCTAACAACACCCCCGGGGTGACCCTGCTGCAGTCAGGAACTCTGGGTCCAGGGGACCTTGACTTCCTGCAGGCACTCACCAGGTGGCGCTGCAGGAGCATGCACGACAGACCATGTCCCAGTTCCGCCTGTGTCTCTGCCACCCTGCAGGGCATCACCCACAACCCTCACAAGATTGTCCCGGGCTGGAGCAGGATGCCCTCCACATGCATTAGCTGTCGGAGTGAAGTTCACTTCACACCATTCTTGTTGTCTTGACCAGATGTGGGATTAACGAATACTCCCAAGGTTCACCCCTCGGATATCCTACTGTTGATATAGCAACAAGGCTGAATAAAATCTGAAAACCCATTTCCCAAGCAAAAGATCCTAACAGTAGTGGTGACATGTAAGGATGCCAGGTATGGCCCCAGCCAGTATCTTCTCCCAACATCCACCTCCCTGGTCCCCTTGCCTCACTCAAGAGAACCACAGGGGAGAATGGTCCTCAGGCCCCTCTCTCTGGCTCCACATACCCGCTGTCCCAGGACCCCTCAGCACTGGTGCCCTGCAGCTCCTCCTGGCTGATGCTGCCCAACCACTTCTCATGACATTGGCCAAGAAGAGAAGCCGCCTTCTCTTCTTATGAGCATCAGGAGGGGCAACTGGTGTTTGTCAAGGAGGTGGTCACCCATCAGTGGATCAAAGCGTCAGTTTATATGACGAGCATTTTAAATATGTGATACACAGAGTAATCAGAAAATATCAGAGGGTACAGCACAGGTCTGTACCAAGCACTGAACAACTTCAACAAACAAATTCTCTTGTTCCAGTTACAGACTCCCCAGTATGTGTGTCCCAGGTTGTGAGATAAAATGTTCTTATGGGTGGCAGTCAACAATTCGAAGAACATTAATACACTCCAAATGTTTGTCAGTGAAAGGACTCCTGTGGTTTTCATGAGGCCACAAGTCTGCTACCGGGATCCACTCCCATACAGGAAAGATGGCTCCCAGCACCTCAGTGCAGTGAACATTAATGGGGACTCGGTGGTTCACACGGAGAAGGCAATGGCACCCCACTCCAGTACTCTTGCCTGGAAAATCCCATGGATGGAGGAGCCTGGGGGGCTGCAGTCCATGGGGTCGCTAAGAGTCGCATACGACTGAGTGACTTCACTTTCACTTTTCACTTTCATCCATTGGAGAAGGAAACGGCAACCCACTCCAGTGTTCTTGCCTGGAGAATCCCAGGGACGGGGGAGCCTGGTGGGCTGCCATCTATGGGGTCGCACAGAGTCGGACACGACTGAAGTGACTTAGCAGTAGCAGTGGTTCACAAGGATGTGCACCCCACTTGCCTAACCAACAGCAGCTCCACAGAAACCCTCTGGCGAACACGCCTGGGCCGCCAGGGCCCGAACAGCTGCGAACTGTGGTTCAGGGGACACAAGGACAACAAGGGTGGCCCAGACAGGCCCCTGTGTTTGTGGAGCGACGGGGATGCCTGACCACTCGCCGCCCAGGCCAGAAAGCCAGGGCCCTTCCAAGTTCAAGTTCCCTCTCCACTCCTTTCCACCTGCCCACTCCGATCTGCCTCTGGGGGCACCTCGCTCCAGGCTACCACTTCTCTCACCTGGAGCTTGGACCTCCTGCAGCCAGTCCTGCTCCAACCAGATATGCCTTGCTCATGTCCAACCTGCAGGGACTTCCCAACACTCAGGATGAAGCAGCCTCCTGGGGAGAGTCTACAAAAGCCTTAACAACCCTGCTCTGTTCAGGCCTGGCCTCAATCCTGCCGTGCCAACCCCACCCTGGCCGAGCCTCTGGGGCAGCTCCCTAAACATGCTGTACTGTCACGCCCTGCACACGGCTCCTGGGTGCTCTCTGCCCAGTGGGCCCAGGCCCTGCCCCGACCAAGCCCAGTTTACCCAGGCTCCCTTCACCACAGCTCTGAGCAAACCCTGCTGGAACAGCCTCACGAGCTCTCCGAGGACAGGACCTGCTCCTCACCCACCACCCTCTGTGCCTGGCAGAGGGCCTGCTATGTGGCAGATACTCAGTAAGTGCTCCTGAGACAAGGAAGGATGTACTTTGGTTGCTAGGATTTATGTTTATTGGGTCAAGGATAAAAGCTCAAGGGCTCTGCTCTCCTGGACATCTGGGGGTCCCCCAAGGACTCACCTAGCATCCAGGATAGTACGTGTGAAGTAACGGAGGTACTTGAATATGGACATTGAATCCTGAAGTTTCAGGATCTCCTCTTCCTTGTATTTAAAAAGTGCCAGGGCAAAGCGGAAGATAACCTGCAGAAGGACGGAATCCATGAGGAGAGAAGCACCAAGCTCCAGGCACTAGCCCCAGGGACGGGAGACCTGCCGGAACCCTGGGAGCGCAGCCTGCGCCCGGGCCGTGGGGCAGACACGACCTCAGGTGCCTGCCATTCTCAAAAGAAAAACGTTTTCAACTCTCTGGTAGCGTTCAGCAACACTTCAGCCCAAACCAAAAATTCCCTTAAGGAGTAGAATCTTTGTGGACTCCTCCATATTCAGCTCACAGTTCTAGTCCATAAGCTATACGGGACTAGAGATACATGTTAAATTAATCAAAACCAGGGTCCTCTGATTCTGAAACTTCAAAAGATTTTGAAACTTCTTCAAAAGCTCCAGAGGTAGTTTTTATCTCACCTACTAAAATTAGGGTCTGAATTACTGACTTCTGAATATGGGGAAAGAAAATGAAAAAAAAAATTTTTTTTTTCTGATTTGTCTCTGGGTCACTGTGTTGAGAACAGAGGAAATGGACTCCGGGTGCTCCTGCAAGTTCTAGCAGCTCTGGAACAAATTACATCTAAGGGTGTTGGCTGGTCTGCAACAATGTGAATTTTCTCTTATTCAGAAAACAATACTTATGGAGTTTAAATAGGTAATCCTTCTCTTAGCATCCCTACCTGCGGCCCAGTGGGAAACACTGTTTAAGCCCTGGTTGAGAACTCTTAATACTGACAGACTGAATTTAAAAGGTGATAATGTACTATGTTGGACACAGCAGGGGATTAATATACACACTCAAACTTTGCTGGTGGGAGCAGAAATTGGTAAGGCCCTTCTGCAGGCAATTTGGCATTCTTGATGAAAACTACAGGGTCTTTTGATTCTGGATTTACCCTGGACCCAGCACATCCACCTCTAGGACTAAACCTATGGATGCACTTGTACCTATAGAAAGACAGTTATAAGGAGTTATTGGAGCACAGTTTGAAACAGCAAGAGACTGGAAACAAGGTGAATGTCCATTATCAGGGGCCTATTTGGTAAATTTCTGGTTTATCTGGAGAAGGGGATATTATGCAGAGTTGAAAAAAAAAAAAAAAAAGAGCCAGATCTATATACCCTGATATGGAACTATCTCCAATAAATAATAAATTGAACAATCATATTTTAGATATATATCAAATACCTTGAAAAAGAGATACAGTACATTGAGAAGAACAGTTAGGAGACTGGGAATCTTTCTACTGCACAATCTGAGTTATACGATTTGAGTTTATCATGTATTACTTAGTCACAAACTGATCTTTTTAAAAGCATACACAGTCTGGGTGGGAGGCCTGTGAACAGTAGGGCTCTGAAGCTGGCCCCGAGTCTGCCCCAATCATCTGCTCACTCTGGGCCTCTAACTCCTCATCCATACAATGGGATAATGCTGCCAGCTGTTTGATAGAGGCTGAGGCTCAGATTGCAAACCATCGAAGCCCCTGTGCCAGGCACAGGGTTTGGCACAGACTTGTTTCTGATGAACAAGCAACTGACTGCAGTCTCCTGGGACCCCTCCGGTGGCCCGCAGTGCTGGATCACTCTGCCCCTTGGTAATCGTCACACGTCCCAGCTAAGCCAACCACTCTGCTGCCTCTGCCACTGCCCACGGAATCATCCAGTGAGCAGACCCACCTTTGGTCCCTCGTAAAGGAACGAGTCCCATATTTTAAAGAGGACGTCGCTGACGACGCTATCCACAAACACCACCAGGAACCAGTTGAATGTGATGAGGGTGTAGTCAACTTTGTATTGTTCAAAGTGGGCGTGCAGTCGAGGCAGCTTCTCGCTCATGAGGTCTCTGAACACCCGCTGGTCCACCTGGAGAGGGAGCCAAGGGGAGAAGTGTATAGGGGCTGCCATAGCACAGAGTGGGTCATCCAGGGCCCCGGGGAGCTGCAGGCCCATCACAATGCACAGCAGCGTAGCCATTCCAAACGCGTGGAAGGCTCACCCCAGAGCGGAGGGCTCTGTGCCCCAGAAGCAGCTGACCCCATAGCAGGTGCTCGCCGAGTACCCGCTGACTGTCATCCTTTCCACAGGGCAGGGCGCTGGGTGCTATGGCCTGAAGCCACTCATACACTCCAAATGCCCCATGAAAACAGCTGCTGCAGAGCCGGTGGAGCAGTCAGCCTTGCTAATCTGTATGGAAGTACAGAGGGTGCGGCTATACAGGGCCACAAACCTGAGTCCCTGGCCCAAGAGAAAGTGTGGCATCACCACATCCATTCACCAAGTATTTACTAGCTGGGTGGGGCAGTGAGGGAGCCAGGACTTGAGTCAGCAGCACCTGAGCTTGGCTCTCAGCTCTACTATTGACTCCAGAGTGGCCTTGGGCACACTGTATTCTGGAGAGTTGTTCCTCGTCTGGAAAGCAGCAACAGTCACTTTCTCCCAGGGCTTCTGTGAAGACTATAAGAGACTCAGGTAAATACCTATCAACATAGGTGGTTGTTATCTCTCCATTCTCTGTGTCAAGCTGGGGCCAGTGCTGGGCAGAGGCTTGAATCGAGTTCAGCCCTGCCCTCTAGGAGCTAAAAGATGAGTGAGGAAGGAGGCGTATGGACTGTTATGCCAGCCATGGCAGGGCTTGGTAAAGATGTGTTTGCAGAGCATTACGGAGCCCAAGACGGGTCCTAGCCAAGTCTGGGGGAGACCAGCCCTACAGCGGGGAGCACAGGACTGTGGGCAGAAGGGGTGTGAGGGAGGCAGCCCGGCCTGGCAGAGGCACCACGCCCGAGGGTCAGACTTCAACTACAGGCCAGGGGCTTTTCCAACCTTTGTCTGTGACCCACAAGAAAACATACGTCAACATCACCCAGTCTGCATCGAACAGAAACAAATCTTTCACAAGCATTACTTAACTTCACACAGTAGGACACACTTTGATGCCTCAATTCTAGTCTATTCAACTTAATGTGATGAAAAACGCTACTGCCAACCCCCTATACTGATTTCTCTACTCATGTTTGAAAAACGCAACAGGCAATGAAGGAGAAGCATCAAGAGGCTTTGGGCAGGAGAGTGATGGGGCTGGATTTGTGCTTTAGGTCTGGAACAGGGGCTGAGCTAAAGGGGAGGCCCATGGAGGCCCCCCACACCCAGAGCAGAGGGGATGAAAATCTGAGCCAAGGAGAGGTGGTAGGAGGGGAGGAGCACCTAGATCGGAACTACATGGAGGTAACGTCTGTAAACCATGCAGACCCTCTGCCGTCAGAGGTGAGGAGGAGGGGTGCTCGGAATACACAGGCCTCCAGAGGGGCGTGGAGAGGGCAGAGTGTGGTCCCCTGAGGCCGGATCACAGGAATGAGGGCTGGGCAGACTGAGACATACTGTTGCCGGGGGTCATCTTGAGCAGGACAACTGCAGCTCACCAGAGATCTGGGCCGAGGCTCCATGGCCTGGGTGCAGTGAGGTCACCGCTCCACCAGTGAGCAGTGAAGCATCAAAGAAGAAACAGACCCGCACAAGAAAGCAAGCGACCGTGCACAGCGGGCCACAACCAGGCTGTCCAGGAACAGGGCAGCTGCGCAGGAAATGTCGGCCTCATTAGCGTGCCCTGGCATACTGAGATGGGAGTGTGAACTGGTGCAACCCCCTGGGAGAGCAATCCGGCAACACCCAGGAGACAGGAAGACACCCTGCAGCAAGCCTGCTCCTAGGAATGGATCCCGGAAAACCCGCCAAACTTTCACCTGCGTTATCAGTCAAGGTCCTAGAAGGTGTGGGAATTCTTGGGATGACTGAGATACTAAAACAACTAGAAACAATCTAGATCAATGTTAAAAAATGACATTTTAAAATATCCTTTTTTTAAGGAGAATCTAAAACTTTGAAAAACTCAATTGTTTACTCTTATGGGAAGGCTTTTTTTTTTTTCTTTTTAAATATAGAAGTCATTATAGTAAAAAAAAAATTTTTTTTTTAAAGAATGTTACACAGGTTAAGTATCACTGGTTGAAATGTAAAAATATTAAAGGCAAAGTAACTTATAAAACATTATTTACTACAGAAATGACTCTAAAGCATTGTAAAGTCACCTTAGGGTATACAAAGGATAAAATGCAGGAATCATGGTTGGAAACATACATTTTTGTCCAGTTTGCATTTTGGCTAGAAGAGACAAAATTTCAAAGACCTGAATTAGCTGAAATGAGTTATAATTAATTTTTCTTAGAAGACTTAAACAAAAGCACGTATGTAGTTATAAAACCATCTCACGGTATGCAAAAAGTATCACCTTCTCACCTACATCGATTCCCCACTGCTGTAAGATTCTGATAGGTGGACCAGCTACTGAAAAGCAAGTTGTCAAAACATCTTATGGGTGCGTGCGCGATAGCCGTGACAAGCCATACCTGGGCATCCGTCCTCTTTTGTCAGTTTCCCTGGAAGCCCAGACCCTCCCACAGGAAGGTCAGCATCACTCACTAGTGATGGTATTTCTGCTGATACTATTCCATCCCTCAGCATATAAACAACAACTACGAATCTGCACACACTTCACACTTGGCACTGGCCAGTGCTGGGGATGAGAAACAATAGGAGCAGGTGCTACCTGTGCATGCATACTAAGTCGTTCAGTCATGTCTGACTCTGTGACATCATGGACTGTAGCCTGCCAGGCTCCTCTGTCCTTGGGATTCTCCAGGCAAGAATACGGGAGTGGGCTGCAGTGCCCCCTCCAGGGGAGCTTCCTGACCCAGGGATCAAACCTGTGTCTCTTACGTCTCCTGCGCTGGCAGGCAGGTTCTTTACCAGTAGCGCCATTCACATGCATACACACTGCCTTTAAGAGGCTGTAAACAGCCAAGGGAGACAACAGCTGACTATTGGGCCAAGTGATGGAGATGTGATGCCCTCTGCCTAGAAGGACTGGGGTGAAAGTGCCTGAGAGGAAGGGACCAGTCAGCTGGCCTTGAAGTGGGAGAAGACCCAGGCACATGCCTTTCCTGCCAGGTAGGTGGCAGATGGTGCCCTGTTCTTGAGGCTGCCTGGGGCTTGGCAGAGGGCTGGTATGGGGAAGGCTGCCAGGGGACGCCTGCTCAGGCCTCTGTTCAGCTCTCTGAGCTCAAGAGGACGTGGAATGACTATATTCATCTCTGTGTCCCCAGCGTCTAGTGAGGTCCTGGCGCTCAATGTACACTCAGCTGAAGGGACAGATGGAGAAGCTGCTGAGTGTCTGGACCGCGTGCAGCGTGAAGGGGCTCAGCACTCAGCTCTGGCAGGAGGCAGCTGACGGTGAGCTGCAAGGCACGGCACTGGGGCTGACTGCACACACAAGGCTATCCCCATTTGAAGAGTGGCCTTACACAACATCCGTTACAGAAAAATGGTTCAACACCTCATGTCCAATCATCCGATGGAATATTACCAAATATGACATTGAAAACTAGATAACATCATGAGAAAATGCTCAGGCTATCATGTGAATGTGAACCAGCCAGGATAATCAGCTGTCAATCTGGATACTTGAATGTACTGGGGAAAAGTCAAAAGGAAATATATCAAAACGCTAACTGTGGTTCTCAAGTTGGTAGGGTAACAGGTGTCTTTTCATTTCCCTCTTAATATGCATTTCTGTATTACCTAACTTCAGCGAGCACCTATTGGGCTTCCCTGGTGGCTCAGATGGTAAAGAGTCTGAGGAAGGCTGTGAGAGGCCTGGGCCCAGTACAGGGAGGTCGTGTCTGAATCCGTGAGTGAAACAGATGGAAGGATGGGTGGGTAAAGGCAGAAAGGGAGGAGAGGAGTACCTGCAATGATGCAGGAGAGGGGACAGTGACCTAACAGTGGTGAGAGGACAAGGGAACAGATCTGAGCCACCTGGCAGGTGGCAGTGATCAGAAACAGCAACTCCAGGGGCACAGAGGGACAGGAAGGGGGAGTGTGGGCTGACCCAATTCCTGGCCTGGGGTCTATGGATGAGGGAGCAGTGGAGGTGCTAACAGAAGACAACAAGGGGGATCCCTCCCAAGACAGAAATGCAAATAGAAAGTAAAACACAGGGCCCAACCAGGCCAACAGAAACCACATGAAACATTTACAACAGGGATTTTCCCAGGGCAGTGGTCACATTGGTACCAGAGAGGGCGAGAACCCAAATAGTTGATGGTGAGGTGGCCCAGAGGCCAGGGCAGGAAGCCACCCCTAGCCTGGAGCAGGGGGAACCCCAGTGGCACAGACAGGAGCTGGTGCCATGGAGGAGACAGAGTCACCGGCAGGAAGTGCCCGAGACAGAGAGGGGAGAACGGCCCTCAGCTCTCTGCCCTCCTCCAGGCTCCCCACGTGCCTCTGCTGGCCACGCAGGGGCTGGGAGATGGCCCGAGCCTGTGGACCAGCTGTAGGAACAGAGAAGAGCAGGGAAGGGCAGGGAGCGGCCGTGAGCAAGCAGACCAACTACCAGCACGAGGCTTGAGACAAGGATGTGACAGCCCACAGGCCCAGCTGCAGTCAGGAGACACAGAGCTCTCAGGGAAGAGGAATGGACACAGGTCAGACACAGGAGGAGGAGGGCTGCCTGCTGGGGAGCAGAGAAAGTCCATCCAGAAGCCAACAACAGCAGAAGCCCCAGTCCAGCACAGGAAGAGATGCCCTGGGCTGCAAGGGCCAAGGGTCTGGTCCTGAGATGGGAAGTCACAAGTGGGACCAGAGCCCCTGGCCCTCCCAGCCCACATCATCCTACCAGCCCCTGGCTTCAGATTCCAGGAGCAGTGGGCAGGAACTGTGCTGTTCAGACCTCCTGCTGCGGGCGGTGCTCATGGCCCCAGCGCTGTCCCTCTGGATCCATCACGACATTGTTCACAGGAGATGTGTTGTCCCTGCTGCTTCCGGCCAGTGAGTGAGCAGGGCAGGGGCACGGATGCAGGCGGGTCTTGTGTGCACTTTAACAGGTGACCTTGGCTCGAGGACTCCACACTGGCCTGACCAAAGCTTTCTGAGAACTGTACAGCAGGCTGGGGTCTTCCCCGCCATCCAAACCTCCCTCTTTTCGCTGGTCTGAGGGTTCTCCTGGCCTTCCCCAGTCCCTCCCCTTGATCCTTCGTGGGTTTTCCCCTCAGTAGTCTCTGGCACGTCTGCTTCTGCCTCGGCCTCTGCCTCTTGGAGAACCAGAGCTAACACACCCAGGCTCCCCAGGCACCCCTGAACTGTGGCTTTGCCAGCCAGGCAGAGTCCAGGGGAGACAGTGCTGAGCAGTGACCACAGAGCAGATCTGCTGGCTTCCAGGGCACTGAGTGAGCCCGACCAGGCACTCATTGGCTTGTGAGCAGCCTGGCCCAGTCTGGGGGAGGCGGGGGCGGGTGAGGGGGCGGCCTCCGTGTGCACCTTGTCACGCCCATGGAGCCTCCCCGATCAACGCTCAATTCAGGTCACATTTCAGCTCTAATTCTACAAGCTGCTGACTGAAGCACAATATTTTTAGAGTACCTGGGATCCTAGAAGAGTCTTTGTGTAATAGTCCCGAGGCATGAAAACTTCCACTATGGTGACTAGACACCAGAAGGCATCTTCTTGTTCCAGGTACAGGAGGGCCACGGCCACCAGTCTGCAAGCAAACGCAGAACAAGGTGAGCGCCAGCCCCGGCCCAGACCCAGGCAGCACAGCCCGTCCTCACAGAGGGTGAGCGCCAGCCCCGGCCCAGACCCAGGCAGCACAGCCCGTCCTCACAGAGGCCTCTCTCACACCCATGCAGCTGCTATTCTCCAGGAAATAACAATGAGTTAAGTATCTTGTGGCAAGGGAAGCATTTCCTAGTTTGAAAAGCAAAGCCACATCCACCTTCCCTTTCGTTTGGTTTTTGTTTAAAGATGATGAAATTATTTCCCAATGATGTCGGCCTGATTTTTAAAAATGTTTTTCATGATAAGATTTTGCTAATGCAGCTAATTCTTTGAGTTTTTGTTTAAGTTCCAACTAATCCTTTTACGCACAAAAAATTGAGGGGTGAATACAAGAGAGAAAGAACATACGATGGTTTAAAAACAACTTTCTTGATACCAATCTACTTGAAATGGGGCTTCACGCAAATGAACCATCCTGGGGGCTTTCTCAAAACACGGCATCCACGGCATGCACGTGGGGCAGGAAAGGGGGCTGTGTGTATCAGCTGTTCCGTCACTCAAGAATGGAAACCTGGGTCACTGTCACCACCGAGAGGTTACTCACCCAGTAACTTCATCAGGTCTGGCTCTGAGCAGGCATTCGGGACAGAAGGATGGGAAGGAAAAGGCAACGGAAAAGCCCTTCTCTACACACCCGAGAACTTCTGCTTGTGCATCACTTAAGGGAGAGACCTGAAGTCATTTCTTAGAATTTGTTTTTGTTTTCTTCCTTGGATAAAATTATAATGAAATCTCAAATTAAGAGGTTAAAAAAAAAAACTGGGAAGGGGACGCCTTGAGTCAGCATGAATGGGATGGAGAGTAGAAAGGTTACAACGAGTAGAGATGGGTAAGGAGGGAGAAACAGGATGAGCTCAGCACCTGAGGATGCCACGAGAAGGGGCAGAGAGACTAAGATCCTCAGAGCCTTCGAAGACATCACTTTAAGCTAACTGATGTTCACGATGGTAGGCGAGAATCACTTAGAAAAGGCTGCTGCTGCTACTGCTGCTAAGTCGCTTCACTCGTGTCCGACTCTGTGCGACCCCATAGACGGTAACCCACCAGGCTCCCCCTGGGATTCTCGTCCTTGGGATTCTCCAGGCAAGAACACTGGAGTGGGTTGCCATTTCCTTCTCCAATGCATAAAAGTGAAAAGTGAAAGTGAAGTCACTCAGTTGTGTTCGACTCTTCGAGACCCCATGGACTGCAGCCCACCAAGCTCTTCCGTCCATGGGATTTTCCAGGCAAGAGTACTGGAGTGGGGTGCCATTGCCTTCTCAGTAGAAAAGGCTAGTGTTCTGCTAAAGTTCTGGGTTCTCAGAATGTGTGTACAAAATAATGTGGATGGAAAAAAATCCAGTAAAATGGTTAGAAGTCCCAATGGTGATGGTGCAGAGAAAGTCTAAATTAAAGCTGGAAGGTGTCCTAAAGTGGGGAAGAGCTGATTCTATACCAGTGTCAGATAAATGGGGTGCTATTGCACCCCTAACAGGCATGCTCAAGTCCTCACCAAGATCCCTTAAGTTTCAGGTTTTAGCTTTCAGGAATTTTTAGACTGAGTATGCAATGTGAACTGTCCATTTAAGCAAAACAAGGCTGCTTTGTTAGGCAATATTTTATTTACAGCCTTTTTCTTTTTCTATAAGGGGACCATTGAGGAGCAGTTGAAGTCCCTCTTACCTTCAGGGCACAGAGAGGGGACCCTAGCCTGACCAGCACAGAAACAATGCCTTCCTGGAAACCACTGGTTTCAGGTCTTAACCAACTAACATTCCAGCTTAAAAGCTCTTCTTCCTGCAATGCTCTCATCTCAGATGCAAAAGACAGTCCGTATCCAGAGGTCTGTATCCAGCATGGATGAGGATTAAAAAAGGCCCAAGAGCTGCTAGAATAAATGTCAGCATTCAAAACGCAATGCATGCACTTGACTTACAGGAGAACTGCTAAAGATCACACATGGGGCTTCTTCATTCTTTGTTCATACTGCTAGCAAATACGAACATAACATGAACATAATCCACAATGATCTAGTGGATTATCTACTTTGGGAGGGATACAAATGGACTCTATTGACAGCAGCAAGTAGAAGCGGCAGGAGTGCACCAGCTAGGTAAGAGACAGACAGAGGCAAAAAGCAGCCGCTAGCGTCACAGTCCAGCGACAGGAGCAGCTTCTCAGAGCACAGACCTCAGTGCCTCCCGTGGCTTCATGCCAGGGCAGCTCAGCTCGGAATGAGGAGCCTGGACTGTTCAGAGAAGGTGACAGGCTTTTCAGTGTCCTCTGCCTATGGAAGCAGGGAAGCATGCCAGACCTGCAGAAGACGCTAGTCCAAAATAAAACATGTTTGGGCTCTTCAAGGGCTACGTTTTGACCAGCTGCAAAATTGTTTGGGACAACCTCATGACTGACAAAGATCCTGTATAAACAGGGAGTGCCCTTGGTGTCACATCATGCATTTTAAATGAATGAACACAAACTGCAGATCAAAACCTGAGTGTGAGGACAGCAGCAAGGAAATCTAAATGAGAAACCCAGTTGTTTCAAACAGTTTAGTGTCTTAAGACTTTTTGAAAGCATGTTTGTTTTTCTCAATTATTCTAGAATTGGTGATGGGGCATAATTAAAATTAGCTTACTGCAGCTATTAATACTTCTTTCCCTTAAAAGACTGGGTTTTCTTGGCTCACGGGGAAGGCAAGGGGGCTATCAGGCAGTCCGTGGAGCTACAAGTTATCTTAAGAACGAGGAGGAGCCCTCCATGGGCTGGGGACCCACCTGTTGAGACCCTGGCAGTAGCCAATGTCTGGATTCCGCCAGGAGAAGGCAAGAAGGACGTTGCGCAGCTTCTGTATGCCTTCCGAGGTGGGGCACGAGTAATGCTTGTTGTTGGGCAGAGTCCGCAGCAGGTCCAGCTCGATCTGCTTGGAGGCCGGGTTCTGTTTCTCCAGCGCCTTCTGAAGCAAGGTCTGGAAGTAACCGGGCTGAGTGCTGTCCTTGAACTTCTTGATGTGACGGTCTACACACCACTTCCACACCTTGGAACGGTGCTCGTGGGGGATGCCCGCACGGACCAGGTTCTTTAACTCCGGGGAACACGCCATCTCCCTGTTCACTGTGCTCGCAAAGTGGTTCTCCCACTTGACCCCAGTGGACACCTCCTGGTTTTCTGTGAGGTGCAGGGTCTTCAGGTCCAACGCCCGGACTCTGGCGACCAACTTCTCTTCCTCGTCATCCTCTGGGACAGTCTTAAACCCATAAATGTCGTATTCACTGTTGAGAAAAAACAAAACGAGAAGTTAAATGATGCAATCTGGCAAAAGGTCAGTGAAACATGAAAAAGAACCTAGAAATCTACTCATATTCAAATGGCACTGTGATATATGATCAGGCATTTCAATTCAGTGAGAAAATAATTAACTTCTCAATAAACAGGGTGAGAATAACTGGCTATCTGTATAGAAAAAAACTGCTTTAGATCCCTTCTTGATACTACACGGGAAAAAAAAAAATTCAATTCTAGATGGTCAAAGCACTCAATGTAAAAGGCACAGAAAATACAAGCAAGACTGCAAACACAAGGCTGATAAATTTGGCTACATTAATATATTAATACATGTGCATGTATATTTATATAGCATACATATACACATGCATAACACTTATGCTCAAAAAATACCGTTTTAAAAAGTAGAAAGACAAAGGAGAAAACACTACATTAGGAGGATAGGATACTAGGGATGAAAAAGAATGAAGGCTGTGGTAGGCAGAATAATGGCCCCCAAAGACGTCCCTGGAATCTGTGAATATGTCACATTACGTGGCAAGAGGTAGAGCATATGTAGAATTTCAGCTATGGCACTTAAGACAGGGAGGTGATCCGGGGTGTCCCAGGTGGGACCACAGTAATCACAGGAGCCCTTCAAGGAAGAGGAAGGTAGGAGAGTGGACCAGAGAGATGTGACAATGGACGAAGAGTCAGGGGGACGTGACGTGGGAGAGGGCTTGGACCCACGGTCACTGGCTTTGAAGATAGAAGAAAGTGGCCACAAGCCAAGGAAAACAGGTGGCCTCGAGGAGCTGGAAATGGCCACACCTGATGACCAGCAAGGAAACAGAGACCTAGCCCTACAACCAGAAGGAACTGTATCCTTCCAACAACCTGAGTAAGCAAGGACACAAACTGTCTCCCAGAACCTCCAGGAAGGAATGCAGCCCCGCTGATACCCTGATTTCATCCAGTAAGACCATGCTGGACTGCTGACCTACAGAACCGTTAGACAGTAAATATGTATCACAAACTTAGCAACTTAAAACACTGATGGTGATGGCAGTCATGGGAAACCAAAAGGAGGCCTTTCACACACTGCTGCTGAGTCTGTAAACCTGTAGGAGCACTCTGAAAATCGGATCCAGCAGAGCTGAAGATAAGCATATCCAACATGGAGAAACTCTCACGCCAACACATGGACACGTGGATACACACACCATGATGTCTACTGTATCACAGTTTGTAAAAAGAAAAAAGGGAACTACTCTTAAAGTGTCTACAATGAGATGAAGGAATAAAAAAGTGATATACAACGAAGCTGTGTAAGGCAGATAAAAAACTTGCTCAGGAGCTATATAAATCCATCTGTATAATTTCAGAAAACAATGTTGAAAGAAATAAGTCACAAAAAGGTATGAATATGGTAGGATTAGCATATTAAAAAGTGTCTTCAATTAGAGGTACATATTGAAGTGCTGAAAGTGGAAATGACATGCCTGGTACTTGCTTTAAAATATATCAGGAAAAAAGTTTCAGAGGGGAAGGATAAGAAGAAACAAGATTGGCAAAATGTTAATTGTTAAATTATTGGGTTACACTTACATACGGGGGTGTCATATGATGCTACTACTTTGAAATTCCGTAACGAAAAGTTAAAAGTAACTCAACATACACAGTTATCGTTCTACTTATACATAAAGTTTGAAAACATACAACGTAAACAGTAAAGTCAAACATGTGAAGGAAGATGATGTGGTGCCCGGGGGCAGACAGCTGGGCTCTGCCCTCACGGGAGTCTGTCCCTCCACCTCGCTCCCAGAACACAGCAGGAGTGCACGCGTGGGGAACCCGGCTGGCCAGACTGGGGTCCTGTCCTCGCCACTCCCTGGCTGTGTGACCTGGGCGAGTCACACATCCCCTCCCTGACCCCAGCGTCTGCATTTGCTGAGGATATAAACACCCTCCTCACTGAGTGTCAAACATGAGCAGTGGCACAGCTCCTGGCACACAGACCTCAGTAGAAGTTTTGTGACGACGGCACTGGTTGCATTCCGATAGCATATTTTTTACCTGTCATCTGAGTAGCACGGACAAGGCAGGCCAGTGCTGTAGGCACAGAGAAGGGAAAGGGCGGGTCAGGCTGAGGCAGGGCTTCCCCTGGGACCAGGGCGGGGCAGGAGAAGCCACGCACAGTGGGGGCGGAAACAGGAGAAGACTGGACTGAGCGCATTCACAGACTTCTCCTCCTGCCAATGTTTCATGAATCTCATTTTTTAGAAACTAGGATATGAAGGTTCTTAATCCAAGATACTTTACAGGCTGCCAGACTCCATGATTTTCTGAAAAACATATGCAATACTGTGTGTGTGTCCAACCGCATTTTGGGGCCAAGCGTGTCCATGGCTTGCATCAGACCCTCAGTGAGTTCTGAACCACTGGATCAGGTTACCCAAGTGTGCTTCCCTTACAGAGAAGGCCCAGTTACCCACTTAGGTGGGTGCTCCTTTGCTTTCAAACTCCCCAGGAGTGCAGCTGTACCCATGGGTCTCTGGAGAAGATTCTACTCCTCGGAGGACTGGCTCCTCTTATAGCAAGACTGGCAAGCATCCACGGTGGCACGGTACGTGCAAGAAAAGTCTTGAAATCAAAAGACCTGGGCTGAATCCCAGCTCTGTTACTTGATTATGACAGCAAGATTGATGAGCTTACCTGACTGACAGTCCTTGTTATGAGCATCGAAGGGGACACAGAGAACTGTGTAAAGTTCTTGGTGAGTGGCCACTGTGGTTAAAGGGGGGCTTGAGAAATGGGTCCCCCCACCCCACCCCCAGCAGTCGTGAGCTCCTTTACCTGACAAGATGAGGTTTAATGAACGCTTGCTCTGGATGCTCTGGACTCTCAACCTGCAGAGCGTCCTCCAGCAGCTGGGCTATGACATCCCGAGCAGGCCCCTGTTCTTCTGAGCAAACTGGGGTCTTCATTTCTTGGAGCAGTATCAAGTATTTGCTTTCTATCTGGCAGAGCTTGGCTTCCAGGCTAGAATACTGCAGAGAATGTGATAGTTACCTCCGTCCAGACAGACACACGGGAAGAGCAATCCTCAAGTACCTCAAGCAATCAATGAATGACAAGCCCAGAACCACCAGGAAGTGAGCCAGAGAGGGACTATATCCCAGGCAGAGATGAATTTATGCCACAGGCCACTTGTCTTATCTAAACGGTCCACTGGGCCCCCTCTTCCCTCTGGGGGAAGTACTGGTAATAAAGTAATAAGCAGAGAAGTACTGGTAATAAGGCTTCTGCGTGTCAACACACGAGTTCTGGACAGCGTTGAGGTGAACAGCAGAAACCAGGCCACACACTCATTACTGAGGTCCAGCTGAGCACAGCTTGGCACACAGGCCCCAGGCAGCCACCTTATGGTATTTCAATACTTTCCTAGGATGCTGTGACCCAGCACCAGCTCCCATCTGCTACCTTTTCAGACAAATCAACACATCCCTTGAAAACATGCAGGAACAAGGCCTGGGAAGATGCTCTGAGGACTGTTCAAAAGGTATATGAGGCATTTAATAGCTGCTGACACAGTGTCACTGAATTTCATTTGATTATCAGTGGAATATCTGTGATGTCTGTACACTTTGCAAAGCCCTCTTTGAAAGTGAAGTGAAAGTGAAAGTCGCTCAGTCGTGTCCTACTCTTTGCGACCCCATGGCCTATACATTGCATGGAATTCTCCAGGCCAGAATCCTGCAGTGGGTAGCCTTTCCCTTCTCCAGGAGATCTTCCCAACACAGGGATCAAACATGGGTTTGCATCAAACCCGTACTGCTGGCAGATTCTTTACCATCTGAGCCACAAGGGAAGCCCAAGAATACTGGAGTGGGTAGCCTATCCCTTCTCCAGCAGATCTTCCTGGCTCAGGAACTGAACTGGGGTCTCCTGCATTGCAGGCGGATTCTTTACCAACTGAGTTATCAGCATAGTCACATCTGACTCTCACACCAACCCTATCAGATTCAGAGAAGGCATCATGCTCACCACCCCCATTTATAGATACGGAACTGACTCACACAACTCAACAGCAAAAATCAAAAAATCCAAACAATCTTAATTTGGGGGACCTCAGAACTGTGTCTTTTTTTTCTATAAACTTCACTATCTGTGAATAAAACCCACATCTCAGGGAGCTTCTATTGTCTTCATCACAAAGTGAAATTAAACAGTGCTATCACTACATTTTAAATATATTCTGGTATCAGTAACCACATCCCTTCAAGCATGGGGGTTGAACTGATTTGAAAGCATGTCCATTTCTGAATTGTTTCTGAATCACATCACTTCCCACCTGAGGACAGAATGTACCCACACTGACCCACCTTTGCCATCAGATCCCTCTCTCTTCTTTCTGCATTTCTCCGTAGAGCTGCAAGTTCCAAGATTTCCTTATTTAGAAATTTATTTTGGGTTTTGTACCCCTGTAGATTATCCTGTTGGAAAGAAAAAAGTTCATCAACTCACACTGGTTGAATGTTGATTATCCTTTATAATTAATATTTTGCTCCCTTACCAATCAAATAGCCCTTTCTGAAAGTGAAAGTTGCTCAGTTGTGTCTGACTCTTTGCAACCCCATGGACTATACAGTCCATGGAATTCTCCAGGCCAGAATACTGGAGTGGGTAGCCGTTCCCTTCTCCAGGGCATCTTCCCAACCCAGGAATCGAACCTACATTGTGTCTCCTACATTGCAGGTGGATTCTTTACTAGCTGAGCTACCAGGAAAGCCCAACGGGGACGCTGTGGCTAGCCCTTTCTAAGTTAGACCAAGTTCTAAGGAACTGAAAATGATCATTAGGCACTTTCTTTCTTTTTTTTTTTTTTTTATTAGGCACTTTCTGATTAAGCTTTATGGCCACCCTTGGCAGGGGAAGGAAAGTAGGGACCACTGCATAATGAAGGAGATGGGGAAATAAATTTACTTGATGGTGGTGATTTTTCTCAACTGACCTTAGGAGAAGTAAGTAGGACTTATGTCCTAAATCTATACAAATATTTTACCTACCCACATTCACTGAGGTGGTACAAAAGGTAATGCCTTGTATTCATCTTGTTTTTTAACTAGAGAAACTGAGCAAATTTTCTGTCCATTCTCACTTTTACTTATCCAGTTTATGTAGAAAAGGCTATACACATATACAATGTTCTTAACTAAAGAATTACACTTAATAATGAATACCTATAGCCTACAGTGTATAAAGCACTTAAAGAGATTACGTTCCTCAATTTTTTTTACATTAAAAAATTTCAAACTTATGGAAAAGTTGGAAGAAAAGTACAATAAACACAATATACCCTTCACCTAAATTTGCCAGTGGTTAACTTTTGACACGTTTGCTTTATGTTTTAAGAGAACATCACAAGGACTTTCCTGGTGGTCCAGTGGTTAAGAATCTGCCTGCCAAAACAGGGGACATGGGTTCAATCCCTGGTCCGGGAAGATTCCACATGCCACAGAGCAACTCAGCCTGTGGGCCACAAGGAGAGCCTGCGTGCTCCAGAGCCCACGCACCACAACAGGAGAAGCCACCACAGTGAGAAGCCCGCGCACCTCAACTAGAGTCGCCCTCGCTCTCCACAACCAGAGAAGGCCCACGCGCAGCGACCAAGACCCAGCACCGGCAAAACAAAGAGAACGTCACAAGCTCGCGACAAGTTCACCAGGTCCAACGAAAAGCTCAGGTCTGGCAGGAGCAGATGCTGTGTGTTAGCTTCAGCCCTTGACACTCGGAGCCAAGGAAGGGAAAGGTAATCTTTGAGACAATTAGGGCAGTGATTTCTAAATGTTCCCTACAAAATCCAGTCTTTTGCAAATGGGTTTGTCCCCTACTGTGTGTGAAGTTCCCGAGGAATCTCTGATCCCTCAACCTCAGGAGGAGCTAGTCACGATAGGTCCAAGGGTGGTCACCGAGCACCTTGGTCCAAGACCAGGCAGTCAAGAAAGGCCCTGACCTCTGTGCTGTCCCAGGACAGAGACCACAGCCCTCCCCAGAGATGTGTCCAGAGATGCCCACATCTCCAAACTGGGAACCACTGTGGCGGCATACAATTTCCCTTGAAAACACAGAAGAACTGAAAATGTTCCCACAGTCCCTGTAATCCCTAACACTTACAGAGTCCCTGTAATCGCTAACACTTACAGAGCAGCTAAGCATGGGAGAGAGCCTCAGTCTCACTTAAACCTCACAACTCTACTCTTTGGCAACTGCTCATCATCTCCGTTTCCTAAATGAAGAGCTGAGTCACAGGGAGGCCGTGCGATGACTAAGTGTGGGTCTGGGAGCCAGGCCTGCTGGGCCCTTGGCCTGGGTGCTTGGCCCCAACTCCCACCTGAGCTCTGATCCGCATCACACGTTCTCGGTCTCAGCAAGAACATGTGTCATGACAAGGACTGGAGACAGCTGCTGTCAGACCCTGAATGAGGTCCACAGACTTCCTTTTCTAATCTAAATCATGACGTTCTCCTTTCTTCTGGTGTCTGGAAGCTCTCGTACTTGGAAACAATGAACAAACATCACCAAAAGGCAGGCTGACTGAAGGAAGGTGACCTAGAGGGCAACTGAGGAATACAGTGGACCATGATGGGCAGAGACTGGGCGCTACAAGGTGGGTTGGGGGAGCAGGACACGTCTTTGAGTTAAACTTCGTGCTTGAGTCTAAGAAGTCCTGATAGTGCACCTCAAGGATTCTTTCTCTAGAATGACGACCACAGCCTTAACTTAGACTCTAGCAGGGGGACTTCCCTGGTGGTCCAGTGGTTAGGAATCTGCCTTCCAACACAGAGGATGAGGGTTCCACCCTTGTAAACAAACTAAGATCCCACATGCCGTGGGGCAACTAAGCCCACACACCACAGCTATTGAGCCCACTCTCTGGAGCCACGAGCTGCAACTGCTGAGCCCACACACTGCAATGAAAGATCGCGCACGCTGCAAGTAAGACCTGAAGCAGCCAAAAAAATAACGATTAAAATAAAACTCTATGGGGTGCCAGGTGTTCTGTGAAGGCTTTACATGGACTACCTCTTTAAACCCTTACAAGACTATAAGGTAAGTGCCATTTCGCAGATGAACACTGAGGCAGAGAGGTGAACCAGCCTGCCTCAGGTCAGAGGTCATCAGTGATAAGGCCGGGTTTGAATATAGCCAAGTTTGGCTTCAGAGCCCATGCTCAATCTAAACCACCTCACCATACTGGGCCACACCCCCTTCCTCATTGGTGTTTATTACAGTTGTGATTCTGCTTTTTCCATTTTTCTGCTTTCTAAACTAAACTCTGCACTCCAGGAGGACAGAGACTGCCTACTTTGTGCAGAGTACAAAGCCCACCACATGGCTGGCTGGCTGGCTGACTGAATGAATGAATGAGTACTAAGCAGGAAAAGCTGTATGTATGAAGATATTCATGGAACAGCAAATCACAGGAAAGAAGAGAGAGGCTGATAAATAATGATGACAGAATCAAAAGATGAACAATCTGGAATCCCCTCCACACACACCTCGGTTCCACTCCCTGGTAAAACGTGCTCCCCTGCAGAGTACCACTCACTGCAGCCTGGAAACCAAACACCCTTGTGCTTCTCTCTAAATACTACAAAAACAGATATGCTTGCAAAACTTAAAATTCAGTTGAGGGACTTCCCTGGTGGTCCAGTGGCTAAGACCCTCCCCTCCCAATGCAGAGGGCCTGGGTTCAATCCCTGGTCAGGGAACCAGGTCCCACATGCTGCAATTCAGAGTTCACAGCAGGCGACTAAAACCCCATGTGCTACAATGAAGGTTGAAGATCCCATGTGCTGCAACTAAGACCTGGCACACCCAAATAAATAAATACAAATAATTAATAATTTAAAAATTCAGTTGACCTTAAATAACAGGCTGTAAAAAGGGATGTAAAAAAAGACTATAAAAAGAGACTCAAAAAATACTGTAAAAAAGGGATGTATATTTAAGGTTGGGTACACTCTAGCTTGCATGTATACACAAAACCAACTTTTACTGGCAACACTAACCAAGACCTTTTTTTTTTAAACACGGCTATTTTTGTAGCAGTTATAATTATAAAGTAAAGAGATTGAGGGCTGTGATG
The DNA here is from genome assembly GCF_032452875.1 of Bos javanicus. Taxonomy (NCBI): domain Eukaryota; kingdom Metazoa; phylum Chordata; class Mammalia; order Artiodactyla; family Bovidae; genus Bos; species Bos javanicus. The sequence continues at coordinate 29,976,830 of NC_083888.1, forward strand.
CTGCTGTTGCCCTTTAGGTTTTTCTCACCAATAAATCCTTCTGGCCTCACATTTCTACTGGGGGCTGTCCCTAAGAAGTGGTCACCATGGGAGACCACAAACATATTCCAAAAAAGTCATCTATTATTCCAGAGTTTTACTTTCCATTTAAGAATTATCTCTAAGGTCCAGGCATGACTATCAGTCAACCAGTCCACTGACGGTGCATGACAGGGATGGCCAGGCGTGAAGCAGGCTCAGGAACCATCTCAAACGTGCAAACCTTTGCCCTTCAAGGATAAACCGCATTTGGGGGACAAAATACCCTCGGTGCCACATTAACTGCAGCCAGGTGAGGAAGACTTTGGTGGGACTGATAGTTGCAGACCTGCGTGGGGACAGCTGGGGTCTGGGTTATACCAAATGCCTCTATCCTAGGGGACACTTCTCCACCTGAAACTTCTCCAAATCGAGAGCTGATGGCAGAAAAACTTCTGGGACCCTCTCGGTGGCCTGGCTGACAGTGGCCCAAGGCTTTTCGGCTCTCCCCTGGGGCCAGGTAGGTTTCTCCACAGGGCAGTTGCCTGCCCCCTGCCTCCCAGCGTTCTCTGTGCTCCTCCTACCTCATCCGCTGGTCACCGCCCCAGGTGTGACAGGGAGAGCCACCTCTGGTCAAGAACCAGCCTCCCATCCCCAGAGGCAGCCCAGAGAGGCACACTGGGAGGAGACCCTGCCCTCCCTCCTGGGCATCAGGATGCTCCTGCCTTAGGCGTGGGGGCAACTGACTCTGTGCAGGCCCTTCTCCCAAGTATGCTGGGAGGCAGGGTCTGCTTCTCTACCTGAGCCCACACCAGCTGTCAGGAACGCTGCTCCCTCACCTGGCCTCCACTGTGTGCCAAGGCAGCTGTGCCAGGGGTGGTCCATGCACAGAGGAGGCAAGAAACAGCTGCAGGAGGTTACATGGAATAATGAAGCTCTAAGGGTGTATGAATAGAGAAGTCATAGCTGCAAGGGAGGGGGAAGATCTGAAACTGTTCTGAGCTATGGCGACATCGACGGACTCAGAGTTTCATTTTCCAAGGAAGCTTCTTAGGAAACTAATAGTTCTCTGACTAGAAGTCTTGTGACACTTGTTGTTTTTTTTGTTTTGTTTTTTTTTAAAAAAAGGGGGCACAGCTGCTCTGCTGTCATGCCGAACTAGCTCACCAAGGCCAGGGGCTCTAGAGTGCCTGCCATCAACGGACAGACTTGTTAGAGGATTTGGGGTTTCTTGTTTCCATAACAGGAGCCCACGCCCTGCTCTTACTTTCAACCAGTCCAGTTCCAGCTGGTCCCTGCCCGCGGGGGCAGCCGCGGGAGAGCCGGGCATGCAGGTGGGAGAGGACGCGCTGCCCTCACACTCGCTGAGCTGCCGGGAGAGCTTCATGATGACCTCGTCCTTGGCCTGGATGGTCTCCATCAGCATCCCCAGCCGCTCGCTGAGCTCGCCCACTTTGCTCTTCAGCATCCTCACTTCCTGCTGAAGACTGTCTTTCTCCTGGTTGAACCTCTCCAGCTGGTTGGTGAGGCCCAGAATCTGTTCGTCCTTCTGGTGCAGAAGCCCCAGTGTGTCCTGTGGGACCCCGTCGCAGAGGCGGCTGCTTGTGAAGTACTTGTCGTACTGGGAGGACCGCACCGTCTGCTGCAGCAGCCGCACGAGCTCCTGGGAGCCAGGGAAGATGGATCAGGGAGCAGGGATGGGAGGAAAAGCAGAGATCATGACAAGTCTACACGGAGCAACCATTAGAGTTTGAGCAAATGCAGAAATTTAATGGAAATACCTTAATACCCAACTTCCTCTTGAAGGATCTCAAAAAATAGAGAAGGAAAAATATTTGTTCCATAAAGGCTGTCTGCAGAGAACAATGATAGGAAGCAGGAAATGGTGGACAGCCAGACTGCAATTAGCAACGGTTCCCAGGGAACATTCATCCATATTAAAACATCTGAGCTCTAAGTTCACTGATCTGCTGAGGAATTAAGTATAATTAGGTGTGATCAGCTCAAAAAAAAAGCTGCTGTTTAACAGGATGTGGAAACTCTTAAAAACTATTCACAGGGCTTGGGCTGGAATTACACTCAAAGACAGTGGGCGAGGTGCAGACAACACCCTCCCCAACTCACTCTGAGGGTCTTCACTCTCCTCAGAATTTCAAGTATCTATGAATAAACGATCAAGCAGAGCAGCAGTGCCTATGTCAGTGGCCATGGCAACACAGAACTCTTAGGGGAAAAGCACCTTCTGGGAAATAACAGAGTTAGAGAAACAAGAAAGCCGGGTTTTTCTCCTCCGGTCCCTGGCCTGCTGATGTGAGATAAGATACAAACGTTGAGGAAGGAGAATTACCTTCTGACTGGCTAAGTCTTTTCTTAACCTTTCTAGCTCTTCCTGCTGGTTCTGGACAAGCAGCTGCATCTCAGAGGCCGGCTTGCTGGCGCTACCACTGCCCGATGGCACCTCGGGTGAAGGGTCACCAATACTGTGACGATTTTTGTATGATCCAATCATTTCTTTCAAAGGGCGCTTTCCTTTATAGGGAATACGTCCAAAATCAAAGGGAAATCCTGAGCCAGTTATTCCTACATTAAAAAAAAAAAAAAGCTTGTTTTAAGTTCAGCCCCGATCTTCCTTCCAGAAATTCCAGTAAAATACATTAAAATACATTAATATCATCGTCTAAGGAGTTCTGCGTGCATCACTGTGCTCCTACCTTGTTCCTGATAACAACCAAACTTAGAACCAAAGATGATCTTTCACATGATCACTTTTAAGGAAAACTTTCTCTATTCGATGGCTCAATTTTTGCATTGAAAGAGAAAGTGTTAGTCACTCAGTTGTGTCTGACTCTTTGTGACTCTTTGTGACCCCATGGACTATAGCCCACCAGGCTCCTCTGTCCATGGAATTCTCCAGGCAAGAATACTGGAGCGGGGGTTGCCATTTCCTTCCCCAGGGGATCTTCCCTACCCAGGGATCGAACCTGGGTTTCCCGCATTGCAGACAGACTCTTTACCAACTGAGCCACCAGGGAAGCTAAGAAAGTTTTCCCTGACTAGAAACTGAACCTGGGCCGTGGTGGTGGAACCACTAAACCACCGGCGAGGTTTAATGTTTAATGCTCAATTTTTGCGTTAAGACAGGTGAAAAAAAAGTTAGACTGTACATCAGTACTAATGAGGAATTTATAACAAAACTGTACTATACGTCTCTTAAGATTCTTTTGTAATGTTAAGTTTGTTTCTCCTAAGATCCCTTCTAAGCCTATATGTTCACGTCAGCATTTTCCAATTTCAGGTACTTTGAGGACCAAAGAGAACAGAAACAGACAGGGAAAAACCCGGGTGCTCCAAGTTCCTACAGCATCAGCATCCTGAGCACAGAGTATCCCTTCCCCTGGGCACCTCAGTGAGGACAGGGCCGACATCTACAAGGTTAGCGGCAGGACTTAGAGATACACTAGGGATCCCTGGCTGCTTGCTTTCTGCTCATCTGTATTTACTAAAAAAGAAAAAACAACAACAAAAAACCCCACAAAAACCCCCTTTCTCTTTCTTAAAAATACTGAGATAGCCAAATAAATTTTAGTGTAGGTGGATTTGAATATATATTAAAAATGTAAAGAGGAGACACAGGAGTACATACTATACAGATTCCATTTATATAAATTTATAAAGCAGGCAAAACAAAATCTACGATGTCAGGAGTCAGGAGGGTGATTGTGGGGTGGAGGGAGTGGGAGGTGATAAAGTGACGCGAAGGCGTCTGGGGACGGGGCTGGCCCCGGCACTGTGCTGTTTCTTCAGTAAGTGCTGGCTACATGGATATGTTCACTTTGCGAAAATCCATCAAGCTATACATTTCTGACTGGAGGGCTTCTCTGCATGTATAAAGATTGGCTTGTTGCTGCTGTGGTTGTCCAGTCATTAAGTTGTTTCCGACTCTCTGGGACACCAGTGACTGCAGCCCGTCAGGCTCCTGTGTCCTTGGGATTTCACAGGCAAGAATACTGGAGTGGGTTGTCCTTTCCTTCACTAGGGTATTTTCCTGACCCAGGGATCAAACCTGCATCTCCTACACTGTAGGCAGATTCTTTACCACTGAGCCACCGGGGAAGCCCATGGAGATTAGTTTATTTCCCATGAATAACGTGGACAAGAAGCTGGTGGGCTTGATTCCTGATTCACAGGAAATACCCATGAATCAACAAGATAAAAATCAGAGCCATCTTTGTCTCTCTGTGTCTTTCACATGGGCTGCCTCTCAAAGGGCCAGGGGCTGAGCAGAGACTAAGAAGGCACTGCCCTCCAGCAGGGCTGGCAGTTCGTGCCTTGATCGAGTCACTAAGCTTCACTGATTCTTCCTTTCCAGTCTTCTACTGTGCACCCTTCCAGTTCATCCTAGAGTCTCTAGGGGAAATCAGAACCAACAATATTTACCTTCAACAATCCAAATCCCCAGCCCCAATCCCTGTTCCTCCAGGAGGCTTTCCCAGTTCACAAGGAGCCCCTCTACTGGATGCCCCCCTAGCTGTGCCACACACTGGGTCACAAGGCATGCTCAGCTTGGCCATATCTTCACCACGTCACACTGGACCACAGGCTTCCATGTGACCATCCTGCAGATCACAAGTGAACTCCCCACCAAAGCAAGTCATGGTGGTCCTTTTCCAGGGGACAGAAAAATATTTCCTTTAGTGAACATGTGCTCTCAGTAAAGATTTCCTAAAACTCTGCCTCCTATTCCTGCCAGCCCATGCCAGAAGCGAGCACAAGGAAGAATTTCAAAATTATGTATTCCTATTTTTACATTTAAAACATTGATATTCCCTCAATGGGTCCATGGCTGTGGGACCATGAAAGGCTGCTTAACAAAATGCTGATGGAGAAGTGTATGAATGAGTCAGGCTGACACCTTAAATCCTGGTGGACCTTAGTATCACAGAAAGAGGGAAAACCAGATATTACATCTTCCGGATGTGATTCAGCAAGAAATAAACAACATCCCCAGCCCCTACTCCACCCCAAAATATACTCTAGTCATAATTAAGAGTCAACCCTGAATCTGTGCAGGCCTCTGCTCTAGCGACCAGTGTATACAGGAAATACTATGTACGGCATATATAGGAAATACTGTGTATAGTGTATACAGGAAATATTGTGTACAGTGTAAACAGCATATGAGCAAATACAGGGATGGAGGAGCCTGTTACATGACCTTACAGAAATACAGTCATCAAAATCCAGAATGTGGGCAATTCCTCAGCATGAAGACTCTGTTTTCTTCAACAAGCAGAGCAAGGTAAATGGAGGACAAAAAGAAAACAGAGAGCTGTTCAGCCTAAAAGAGACCTAAAAAGACACACGACTAAACACACCTGGGGGCCCTGTTAGCACCTCATTTGCTCAGGCCAACTGCAAGAATTACAGAACAACTGGGGAAGAAGACAAGCAGGACTTACTGTAGCTGTATTTAGGTTTAATGCTGAAGCTATGGTTCTTTTAAAGAATCACCTCTTAGATATACATACTAAAATGTTTACAGATGCAGTGGATTAGTATCTAGAATTTACTTTAAAATAACCCAGCTGGTGGTAGATGCCAGGAGGGGCAGGAGCTCAGAGAAGAAAGAAGCCAAAGCTGTGGAATATGACACTGCATCTTCTACTTTTGTGTGCATTAACACATCTCTATAAATAGAAAGTTTTCTTTTTTTTTTTTAAATCAGTATTTCCGTAAAGAGCACCATGACTTCTGGATTTCCCATTTCCTGAAAAAGTCTCAGAACCCAGGACAGGACATTTATTTATTTCTTGTGACATCTCATTTTTAAGCTTTTATATTTTGTTTCCCACAGACAGAACACACCTCCCATTGGGCCTCATGCTCCCAGCGATACCTGTGACCAAGGGTCTCCCACAGCATCAGGGGTTAGCAGGTGGCAGAGGCGAGAGCGGCAGACAACAGGGACCACGTCCATACCTTTGTTGCCTTCAGGGGCCTGCTTCTTCCTTTCTTCCTGCACCATGGACTCCTCCAGTTCCTTAGGGCTTGGCTCTAGAAGCTCCCACTCTTCACTGGTGTAAAACACACTCCTCCGACTATCATTATGCCCTTTCCCGGGACGGAAAGAAGACATTGAATTTCTATGGAGAAAAACAAAATGTTTAACTTTTTAAAAAATGGCAAAGCAAAATGTAATGTCACATATGGGCATGAATTTAAGCAAACTCCAAAAGATACTGAAGCACAGGGAAGCCTGACATGCTACAGTCCATGGGGTAGCAAAGAGTCGGACACGACTTAGTGACTGAAAAACAGCAACAACAAATATCACATATATACGATAGGCAAAAACTAAAATACGATTATAGCAAATGTTGGTGAGGATATGGAGAAATGAGAACTCTCATACACTGCTGGCGGCATGTATAAATTGGAACTATTACCAGGGAGAACAATTCATCAACATACAGATAAATTGAAGAGGTTTTGACCCAAAGGCCCAACACCTCAGCATGAAATTCTTCAACATGTGCACAAGGAGACACGAGCAGGAACACCCACTGCAGCGCTGCTCGTATTAGCAAAACCCAAACGACCCGAACATCTACTGACAAGAGGACACATGAACCGGAGCGCATTCACAGAGCCAAATACTATACATCACAAAGTGAATCTGCTCATTCAACAAATACTAAGTAAGTGCCTACTACGTGCCAGGCACTAAGTGTTTGGGATTTGCTAGTGAACAAATATTCTGGTCCTTGTGGAATGTACATTCTATCTAAGATTACATGAAGCATATGGACAAATATTCTTTAAATGCTGAACGAGAAAAGAAAGAAAACAGAAGCACGACATGGTTCATGTTATTTTTTTAACTTCAAGATAATACTACTAATAGACATCATTATACATACATATGTAGCAAAACTTTAAAAGTCCGCATAACAATGATAATTATCAAATAGAGAATACTGGTTACTTCCATAAAAGGCAAGAGAAGAATGAGATCGTGGAGACAAGAGAAAGTTTGAACTGTATCTGTAATGTTTTAATTTGTGCTTTTAAAAGTGCAGCAGAAATATGACAATGTTACATAGTTTGGTAGTGCTACCCAGGTAGTCAACTCACGACAATCTACACTGGCCTGTATGCTAAAATTATTTCATTAAAACTTCTAAAAACTAGGTTGGGATTTCTACTTCCAGTAAAGATGGACTAAGAGGAACTAGATTTATAGTCATCTGAAACAACTGACAAACTGAACAAAACAGAGGAAACAATGATTTTCAGACACGACATCAGGCTGCACAGGGCAGTGGCCCCCGAGCGGTGGAACACGAACAAGGCAGGCCCTTCCCCTGTCCAAGAGTAGTGCCTAGAGACTTGCAGGCCGAAGAGCTGGCAGAGGGGACGCAGGGGTAGCTCTGCCATGAACTGATAAGACAGAGATGGGACTCCCAAGGCAGGTGGAGTTCAGAGGGCATAGTATCGGCGAGAAGGCTGCACAGAGGGCTACAGAAATGTCAGAGGGTTCCTAGGTCTCCAGCTGAGCAGTATCAGGCTTGTGTGTAAAAAAGTTACTTGAAAATGGGGAAAGAACTCGCTACAGGAGCAGAGACTATCCCTGCGGCTCACACAGAGCCAGGAATACTGTAAAGCCCCACCAGCCAGAGTGGAATCTCCTGCGGCATCAGGTTGAGTACTCAGAAAAAGGTTACTGACGTTATCCCTGAGCTAAAGGCTGTTCTTATATTACCTAAAAAGCTTAAACGTGAACTTCTGAAGTTTTAAACTGTTTCTGAATAATTAAGCTACATTCCAGAACAAAGCTTAAGAATATATGTAGGACTTCCCTGGTGGTCCAGTGGTTAAGAATCCACCTGCCAAGGCAGGGGACATGGGTGCGATCCCTGGTCTGGGAAGATCCCACATGCCAAGGGGCAACAAAGCCTGTGCGCCACAACCACTGAGCCCAAGGGCCGAGAGCCTGCACTCTGCAGCAAGAGAGGCCACCACGAGGAGCCTGCGCACCACAGCTAGAGAGGGGCCCCCGTCGCCGCAGCCAGAGAAAGCCCACGCAGCAACGAAGGCCCGCACAGCCAAACCAAGTAAATAAATAAAAGACACATGCACGTAGGAACACATACACCAAAAAATCCAGCACTCAGGTAAAACTCGTAATACTGACATTCAATAAAAAAAATTATCAGGCCTGCAAAGAAGTAGGAAAATAGAACTCATTTTCAGGAGAAAGATCAATAAACAGACTCAGAAATGACAAGTAATAAAATTAATAGAAAGGAATTTCAAAAGTTATTAAAACTGTTTCCCCATGTTTGAGAAGCTAGAAGAAAAGCTAAACAGTTAAATAGAGATATGAAAGATGTTTAAAAAATTCAAATCAAAACTTCTAGAGATAGAGGAAAACATAAGCAGAATACTCTGTGACATAAATTGCAGCAATGTTTTTTTAGGTCTGCTTCCTAGAGTAATGGTAACAAAAGCAAAAATAAACAAATGGAACATAATTAAACTTAAAAGGCTTTGCACAGCAAAGGAAACCATACACAAAATGAAAAGACAACTTACAGAATGGGAGAAAATATTTGCAAAGAATGAAACTGACAAGAGATTAATTTCCAAAATATACAAACAGCTTACAGTTCATACAGCTCAGTATTTTTAAAAACAATAACACAAACAGAAAAATGGGCAGAAGACCTAAATATGACATTTCTCCAAAGAAGGCATACAGATGGCCAACAGGCACATGGAAAGATGCTCAACACTGCTAATTATTAGAGAAATGCAAATCAAAACCACAATGAGGTATCACCTCACACCAGTCAGAATGGCCATGAACAAAAAGTCTCTAGATAACAAATGCTGCAGAGGGTATGGAGAAAAAGGAACCCTCCTTCACTGTTGATAGGAACGTAAACTGGTGCAGCCACTATGGGAAACAGTATGAAAGCTCCTTCAAACACTGAAAATAAAGTGACCATACGATCCAGCAATCCCATCCCGGGGCATATATCCAGAAAACATGAAAACTCGAATTCGAAAGATACATGTACCCCAGTGCTCACAGCAGCACTGTTAATAATAGCCAAGACATGGAAGCAACCTGCTAAATGCCTTTCAATAGATGAACGGATAATGAAGATGTGGTGTGTAAATATACATATACACATCCACACACACACATACACGGGGCTTCCCCGGTGGCTCAGAGGTAAAGAATCCACCTGCAGTGCAGGAGCCACAGGAGATGTGGGTTTGATCCCTGGGTCAGAAAGATCCCCTGCAGGAGAGCATGGCAACCGGCTCCAGTAGTCTTGCCTGGAGAATCCCATGGACAGAGGACCTGGTGGGCTACAGTCCATGGGGTTACAAACAGTCAGACACAACTGAAGCCACTTAGCAACACATACACATACATACACACACACAGTGGAATATTACTCAACCTCAAAAAAAATAAAATACTGTCACTTGCAGCAACAGGTCTGGACTTACAGATTATCACACTGAGTGAAGTAAGTCAGACAGAGAAAGACAAATATATGGTATCACTTACATGTGGAATCGAAGAAACTAACACAAATGAATTTATCTATAAAACAGAAACAGACTCACAGGCATGGAAAGCAAACTTACAGTTATCAAAGGGGGAAGGAGGTGGGCAGGGACAAATTAGGAGTTGGGATTAACACACACACACTCCTGTATATAGAACAAACAACAAGGACTGACTGTATAGCACAAAGAACTATATTCAGTATCTTGTAATAACCTAAAATAGAAAAGAAACTCAAAAGAGAATATATAACTGAAACATGTAGCTATACACCTGAAACACATCATAAATCAATTATACTTTAATTTTTTTTTAAATCTAGAGATTTTCTATGATGTCTATGGTGAAAATATACTTGATGGGCTTCATAGCAGACGAGACACCACAGAAGGAAAGGTTAGTGAATGTGATGACAGTGGAACAGAAACTATCCAAATAAAACAGAGGAAAGACGAAAGGAAGAAAGTTAACACGCATGGTACAATGTTAAACAAGTAATAATGTCAACTGATGTTCAACAAGGATGCCAAGAAATTCAATGGAGTAAAGACAGTCTTTTCAAAAAGTGGTACTACAATTGGTTATTTGTATGGGGAAAAAATGAACTTCAACCCTTACCTCACATAACACATAAAAATTAGCTTAAAATATATAAATGAGTAAGAATTAAAACCACTAAAATTCTAGAAGAAAAGAGGCAAGAAAATATTTGTGACACTGGGTTATGCGAAGACTTCCTATATAGAACACAAAAAACACACTGTGTAAAAGATTAAAATGACAAAATGAACTTTATCAAGATTAAAAATATTTTCTTCTTTGAAAAATATTTGCAAAACCTATATCTGATAAGAGAATTGTATTCAGAAAATACAAAGTACTCTTACAACTCAATAATAAAAGAACAAACAACTCAATTAAAAACTGGATGAAGGACCTGAACAGTCATTTCTCCAAAGATACACAGATGGCCAACAAGCGCAGGAAAAGATTCTCAACATTATTAATCAATAGGGAAATGCAACTTAAAACTGAAGCGAACCACACCCACCACAATGGCTAAGTTAAAAACACTGGTGATGCCAAGTGTTGGGAGGGATGTGCAACCACTGCAAAGGCCATGTGCTGCTAATGGGAGCACGGACGGTGCGGCCACAGGAGGACGGCAGGGCTGCTAATGGGAGCACGGACGGTGCGGCCACGGGAGGACAGCAGGGCTGCTAATGAGAGCACGGATGGTGCGGCCACAGAAGGACAGCAGGGCTGCTAATGGGAGCACGGACGGTGCGGCCACGGGAGGACAGCAGGGCTGCTAATGGGAGCATGGACGGTGCGGCCACGGGAGGACAGCAGGGCTGCTAATGAGAGCACGGACGGTGCGGCCACGGAAGGACAGCAGGGCTGCTAATGGGAGCACGGACAGTGCAGCCACGGGAGGACAGCAGGGCTGCTAATGGGAGCACGGACAGTGCAGCCACGGGAGGACAGCAGGGCTGCTAATGGGAGCACAGACAGGGCAGCCACGGGAGGACAGCAGGGCAGCATCTTCACAAGCTGAATACACACTCAGCTAAAGAGCTCCACAATCCCGATTCCCCATATTTACCCAAAAGAAATGAAAATACGCCTACACATGGATGTATAACTGCAGCCATGAAATCAGAAGATGATCGCTTCTTGGTAGGAGAGCTATGACAAACCTAGACAGTGTGTTAAAAAGCCAAGATACCACTTTGCTGACCAAGGTTCATATAGTCAAGGCTGTGGTCTTTCCCACAGTCATGTATGCATGTGAGAGCTGGACCATTAAGAAGGCAGAGTGCCAAAGAATTGATGCTTTCAAACTGTGGTGCTGGAGAAGACTCTTGAGTCCCTTGGACAGCAAGGAGATCAAACCAGTCAATCTTAGAGGAAATCAACCCTGAATACTCATTGGAAGGACTGATGATGAAGCTGAAGCTCCAATACTTTGGTCACCTGATGCAAAGAGCTGACTCACTAGAAAAGACCCTGATGCTGGGAAAGATTGAAGTCAGGAGGAGAAGAGGGCAACAAAGGATGAAATGGTTGGATGACATCACTGATTCAATGGACATGAACTTGGGCAGACTCTGTGAGATGGCGAGGGACAGGGAAGCTTGCGTGTTACAATTCACGAGGTCACAAAGAGTCGGACATAATTTGGTGGCTGAACAACTACACATAGGACTTGGATGTGAATACTCAGAGCAAGCATTATTTATAACAGCCCCAAACAGGATATACACCAAAAGTCTATCAACTGGTGAATGCATAACCAAACTGTGATATATCCATACTTACTGCATACTATTCAGGAATGAAAAAAGAAGGACCTATAAAAACACTCAACAGTATAGATGAGTCTAAAAAAGATGATGCTCATGAAAGAAGACAAATACAAAAGACTACACATAGCATGACTCCATATACAAAAAATCCTTAAAAATTTCATACAAAGGGGCATGAGAGAACTTTATAGGGTTGTGGAAATGCTCTATATTTTGATTATAGACGTGTTTACATGACTATGTGTAATTTCTAAATTCCATCAGCCTGTACACCTAACATAGGTAAATTATACTTCAGTAAGGTTATTAAAATAAAGAAGAGGAAGAAATGTGCATCATTCAGAGTTTTCTGAGGCAGATTAAAAGTAAGGGGGGGATGTAGCTCCATCTCTAGTGTGAATCAGATGATATTCTCATGTAAAACATTTTTTCAATGTTTTACATTTCTGAAAGCATGATTTTTTTGCCTTGTCTGAATTTCATCAAAGCACTTTAAGAATTTAGAACAATGTAGAGAAATTACTTAATACACTTATGTTTCCCTCACTCTACTGAAATTCACAGACAACTGCATAGAGGAATTCCCCAAGAAATTCCCCACTATAACCCAATATGCAATGTTGTGGTAAAGTCCGATTTTATAAAAATTATACCATTGGGGAGAAAGCTATTTCAAAATAGTTGCTCAGAAGAAGGAGAAACTCTAACAAAAGCTGCGTATAATTTTTCTCATTTCTTTGATACAACTGCTGAGTAGAGGCGCCCCTGGACCCTCTACACTATAAAGTTTCCCTGGCCTTGCTAGAGCCAAGGTCTCACAGCAGCTTTCACTCACATGCCACATGTTACTTCCATCATCATCTATTTGAGGAGTTAAGTTCTTCTTGCCATTTGCCTGAGCCTTAGAACTATGCTACTCAGCTCTGGTCCTTAAAGGGATACAGAAGAAGGACTTAGAGAGCAGGAAAGAACTGAACTTGTCTGGGGAGAGAGAAGAGTGATTTACATGACTTAGGACTTCCCCAGCTTGGCCTTGTCATTCCTACCCTGTCTCGGGGCCCACATGTGCAAACACCATGCTCTCACCTGCGGCCAAGGGACTGAGCCTTGGTTGGGGGAGGTACCATCTGCCAAGCCTTATGTGATGAAGAAATGAGATCAGGCTCAAAACGAAAGCCTCTTTAAGCTGAAACACTAATTGCTGCTTTTTGATCTTACGCGGTGAAAGCCAATTCTGTGACCGTGCCACATGGGGGTCAGTAGAGTACACGCTCCTCAAGCCACTGTGTCCTCTCCAGTCAGCAGAGGCCTCTGCACAGTGTCCTGCCAGCGCACTCTTGCGAGTTCACAACCAGTCTAACAGGGTTCTGCTGGCCGATGCTCGGGGCCATTCTCGTTCAGCGCTTGTTCACCTCTGAGCAGAACTTCTGCGTCCTTCCAGGCACCGTACTAGGTGCCTGCTGTTTCATTCACTAAACACTCAGCTACTCTGATCTGAAAGGTAAAGTCAGGGACCACCGGGCAGCCAAATGTCACCTTGATGGCTGCAGTGTGCAGGCTGAACTTTTACAGACGAACACCAGCAACAACACTGCAAATCAACTGAACTCCAATGAAAGTTAAAAAACAAAAAACCCAAACAGCAGCAACTATATAATTAATAAGGAAACCTCTATTTCTAGGTTCACATATTTTAATTCGATTTTTCTACATACAGTTTAAAAGGTTTATCTAAAACGTAATAATTTCAATATTCATTTTGACTCTGATAATCAGCTAGAATTTTATAGGCTGACAGAATGGCTGGAAAAATACAGCATCAAATCCTTCAAGAGCTCAAAACTCCACAAACACCCTGCACAACCAAGCTTGGGGCTCTATCATCACCTTGTCTATGGCAGGAAGACAGCTGCAAAAGGAGGGCAGGCTACCTCTGGAGTGCCCAATCGGCTCTATCCCTCCTGACTACGAGCCCCATCAAGAGAAAGAAAAAGTAGGGGTGGAGGGGCTCTGACCGGCAACAGCTTTCCAATGCTGCAGTGTCTCCTCTTGTACACATCAATTATTCACAGAGATTCTCACAAGGATATGGAGACATATGTACAAGGACACCAGGACAATGTTATTTGAAATGATTTATTTGGGAAAAGGAGTACATCAAGGCTGTACATTGTCACCCTGTGTATTTAACTTATATGCAGAGTACATCATGAGAAACGCTGGACTGGAAGAAACACAAGCTGGAATCAAGATTGCCAGGAGAAATATCAAGAACCTCAGATATGCAGATGATACCACCCTTATGGCAGAAAGTGAAGAGGAACTCAAAAGCCTCTTGATGAAAGTGAAAGTGGAGAGTGAAAAAGTTGGCTTAAAGCTCAACATTCAGAAAACGAAGATCATGGCATCTGGTCCCATCACTTCATGGGAAATAGATGAGGAAACAGTGTCAGACTTTATTTTTCTAGGCTCGAAAATCACTGCAGATGGTGACTGCAGCCATGAAATTAAAAGACGCTTACTCCTTGGAAGAAAAGTTATGACCAACCTAGATAGCATATTCAAAAGCAGAGACATTACTTTGCCAACAAAGGTTCGTCTAGTCAAGGCTATGGTTTTTCCAGTGGTCATGTATGGATGTGAGAGTTGGACTGTGAAGAAGGTTGAGCACCAAAGAATTGATGCTTTTGAACGGTGGTGTTGGAGAAGACTCTTGGAGAGTCCCTTGGACTGCAAGGAGATCCAACCAGTCCATTCTGAAGGAGATCAGCCCTGGGATTTCTTTGGAAGGAATGATGCTAAAGCTGAAACTCCAGTACTTTGGCCAGCTCATGTGAAGAGTTGACTCATTGGAAAAGACTCTGATGCTGGGAGGGATTGGGGGCAGGAGGAGAAAGGGACGACAGAGGATGAGATGGCTGGATGGCATCACTGACTTGATGGACGCTGAGTCTGAGTGAACTCCGTGAGTTGGTGATGGACAGGGAGGCCTGGCGTGCTACGATTCATGGGGTCGCAAAGAGTCAGACACGACTGAGCGACTGATCTGATCTGATTTTTTTTTAAAAAAAAAAAAAGCAGAAATAACCAAAAGGGACTTGCAGACATGACTGAGATCTTGAGATGAGTTTACACTGGATGATCTGAGACAGCCCTGAATGTTATCATAAGTGTCCTTATAAGAGGGAGGCACAGGAAAATACCACTATAAAAAAAGGGGCTGGGTAAGGGACCAGGGAGGAAGAGTAGAGCAATGTGGCCATGGGCCGAGGAATGCTGGCAGCTTCCAGGAGTTGGCAGAGGCCAGGGAAGTGTTCTCTCCTGGAGCCTCCAGAAGGAACCAGCCCACTGACACCTTGACTTTAGCCCAGTGAGACTGATTTGGACCTCTGGTCTCCAGAACTCTAAGAGAATGAATTCATGTTGTTATAACCCACCGAGTTTATGGTAATTGTTAACAGCAGCCAGAGCAAACAAATACAGCTGGTCTCCAACAAGCTATCGCTCTTAGAATCATAGGCTTTGCAAGACTACTTTTTGTTACAGTCCATATTTCAACAGGCATTGAAGTTTGGAGCATCATGTCTAAAGTTAAAATATATTTACTGTTGATATAATGACTTGGGAAAGAAGTGTCATCAGAAAGGCCCTCTCCAAATCATCCTATATATTTAATATGGATAATGAGTTCACCAATTCTAAAGTCACCAGAACAAACATTTAATAAAATGTGCACTGCCTCATGTTTAAAAACAACTGGACTATATGATGATCTTTTACTTTTATCTAGTTTGTTTCACTTTTTCTATTTCATATTCAGTGCTCCCATTTCACTTAGTTTGTTTTCCAATTTCCCCATCTCTTCCTTTTTTTTTTTTTTTTTATGTTCTTTCTCAAGCCTTTACCAAGCGCAGTAGAAAAGCTTTTGTATACATATATATATAATATGCATAATATATACCCTACAGAACTTAACGGATTTTTGCCTAACTAAAAAATTTAAGACATTTTGATTCCACATTTGACTTAGTATGAACAGAATGCTAGATTTCTAATAAAAGTAAATTGATATGCAACAGTTCACTGTATAGCACAGGGAACTACAGTCAATATCTCATAATAACCTATAATGGAAAATAATTTCAAAAGTAATATACGTGTTTCTGTGTAGCTGAATCACCATGCTGTGCACCTGAAATGCCGTAAGGTATAGTTAAACCTGAATACAATACATAAAGTGAGGAAAAAAGAAAAATATATAAACTGGGCTTTCATATGGGAAAGACTGAAGGCAGAAGGAGAAGGGGACGACAGAGGATGAGATGGCTGGATGGCATCACCGACTCGATGGACACGAGTTTGAGTGAGCTCCAGGGTTGGTGATGGACAGGGAGGCCTGGAGTGCTGCAATCCATGGGGTTGCAAAGAGTCGGACACGACTGAGCGACTGAACTGAACTGATGGGGGGAAAAAAATGTGCACTGCCTCCAAAAAAAAAAAAAGAATCAAAGTGAAAATAATCTCATCGTAGAATTTCCAGGCAGGTACAGCTCTACTGGCTCCCTGCTGCCCATAGGACAGACACTACCCCATCACTTCACCCTGGGCCTCCTGGCCTCTTCAGCAACTCTTCAGTCATCACCTCCGCTCAGCACCCTCCGCTCCCAGCGCATGAACTGGTGAACTCATGAGACCCTGCTCTACCTTCCACACCTTTGCAAAGGTGTCTCTGCACTTGCCCTTTCCTTTGGCAGGTCCCACCTGACACTTCAAGTCCCAAGTTAAAACTCATCCTCCACGGCACATCCTTGCCCTCCCAAACATCTCCCCCGCCACCCACTCAGTGCCCCTAGGGAGGTTCATGCTAGGAGGACATGCCAGGTTCAGCCTTCAACTGCAGCCTCCAGTGCTTTGTGACAGGACTCCTTACCTGCTGTCTGTCTCCCCGGAGGACTGTAAGTACCTCAAAGGCAGGGAGGGACCACCTCTTATCCAAGGGAGCATGCATGCCACACAGGAAGAGGGGAGGAGAAGAAAACACAAAGATGACTGGAGAGTGGGGGTACCCAGCCAGGGGCAGCCTTCAGAGCGGTGTTTCTCAAACTGTGGGTGGCAACCCATTAGCAGGTCAGGAGACTGAATTAAAGAGCCATAAAATCAATTTTGAGGGTCATGATGAGAACTGTTTTAATACACTGGAAGAAAAAACCTTAGCCTTACTAGATGTAATAGTTAAAATTTTATGAAATGTCTGTTTTGTGTGCTTACAAACACTATGCAGTTATGTATGAATAGATATTATTTGCTGTGGATTCCCAATCAAAAAGGTAAATAACGCTTCCTTAGAGAGAAAGCCCTTCCCAGGAGGCCAAATAGAAAATACAGCACCCGAGGAACTGCAGTGCCCAGCAGGAGGGTATGTGCCACCCACACATGTGTTCGGGGCTGAGGGCAGAAAAACCCTGAGGAGCAGGAACAGAGGCTGTTTCTGGGCCGGGAAGGGTACTGAGCCTTTCACTTACTCATCATTCCTTCCTCCAGCAGGCTGCAGACACCTGACACACACAAGGGCCCGTGTGCAGAGCTGGGGATACACACGCCAGGACAGACGGGTCCCTGCCCCTGGAGCTCCCAGCCCCCACCTGGGAGGTGGCCACAGACAAGAACGCAGAGAAACAGAATAATTATAAGTGGAAGTAACACTGTGAAAAAGAAGCACAGGGGTGAGTAGAACGAGGCTCCTATGAAGGGTGACCAGGAGTCACTAGGAGGAGGGAGTCCTCCCAGCAAAAAGTCAGCCTGAGGCAGGGCCTGTAGGGAAGACAGCGTGTTTCCAGAACTGAAAGAGGCCAAGCAGGTGGGGAGGGGTGGGGGCGGGCGGGGAGGAGGTGGAAGGGGGAGATGAGCCCTATGGCCCTCGAGGCCACGTTCAGCAGTATGGCCTGCAGCCTAAGGCGAGGAGACTCTTCCTGCAAACCTTGAACTAGTGGTGAGAACTGACTGAGGTCACTGAGAGTAGGGTTCCTGCCACAGGTGGGCCCAGGCCCTGCAGAGGGTAACAGGAGCTGGCAGCTTCCCCTTCCCAGCCCCCAATTCTAAATACCATGGCAGACGTGGGCCAATCTTGTCCTCCCTTGGTGGCCCTGAATAAGGCACCTAAGTTCTCTGTTTCCCATGTCAAGGAGGATGACCACACATCCCAGCCAGGGTTATATGCCACAGCCATGGCTCCTCTCACAATTGCAGCGATTTTCAGAGTGGTGTCACACAACCGTGCCCCTTCTGACGTGTGGGTTCCTGGAAGTGCGTGGCCAGTGGAGGTGGCGAGGACAGCTGGGACAGAGGTGCTGAGCGTGAACCCCACTCCCAGGAGATGTCAGCAAGGACTGGGCGCTGATGCAGCAGGGCGCAGACAGCCCGACCAGCTTGTGCAATCACTGAAATTCCACCGGCCAAGGAGTTGGCCACCCTCCTCCACACTCGCCTCTCTGGGAGGCCAGGCTTTAAATCATCAGTGTGGGGCAGCAGTATGGTGACTAAATTCTTTCTTGGTATAAACATAGCTCAGCTTTATAGGGAAAACCACAGATGAATACCACGTTACAGCTACTGGGCATGAATGACTTCCCCAAATTCACCAATCATCCCCTTGCTTTAGGCCCTCTGCTACAGACAGGGTGAGCCACCAGCCATGGTCCTAGCTAACCAAACCAGAACAGTCTCCTGAGAGCACCAGCCATTCACGGGAACAACTGTATCTACCTGGCCTGAGGGCTCAAGAGGGGAGCAAAAAACAAAGGGTCAGAGCAGGGCTAGTGGCAGGGCCAGCTGAAGACCCATCAGAGGCAAGACTGGAAGGATAAGGACGCTTTCTTAGCCAACCCAGTCTCCACACCCATCCTCCAGATAGACACCCTCTCCACTGATGGATAATAAAGACCCACTTCACTTACTGGCTCAGCGGGGGCAGGGTAACGACAGTGGCAGCAATACCAGCAGCACTGGATCGGGTAAGCACTCTCCACTGAGCACTTACACTGAGTCAGACACTCAGCCAGGCAGTTCTTACTAATAACCTTCACCTTCACACCCAACCAATAGGGAAGGGTATTCACACACACACACAAACACACACACGCCAATTTACTAATGGAGAATATAAGACTCAGAGAACTTAAAAAACTGGCTCAACATCACACAGCTAATGAGTAGCAGAGCTGTGATTCCAAAACCCAGGCTGATTACAAAGAGCACGAGCCGCAGCAAGACCCCACTCCTGCCACTCACTCGTGTGTCAGGCACGGCTGAGCTCCTGAATGGACACCCAGTCCAGACCCACAGAACCACAGGGCCGTGCTCACCGTCATCACATAACCTGTAGCATGGCTGCAGCCCGAGCACCTCCCACGCATACCCACCTCACTCGAATTCTGCACAGCTCCAGGGCACACAGTCACACTCCCACCACCGAGCATGCACACTCACACAAGGATCAGCTAGAACTACACACAAGAGCCAATTCTTCTACCTGAAGTGATCTGGACTGTTAGTAGATTAATGAAAACCCTGGTTAAAGCAGGAAACAATTTACCAGTAACTTAGACACATGGACCGGTGAAGGCACACAGAAGCGTGCACTGGCGTGCCAGTCCCCTAAGGGAGGCCGGCCAAGGCTTCCTCCTGAGTCTGGGGCTACTGACCATGGCTCCCTGGTATCTTTCCTGGATAAATCCCACCCATAAGACATTATCTGACTTTTCTAAATTTGTTCTGCTTCTTTTTAAAAAGTAGTTTAGGGACTTAAAGTTGAAAAACAATCTAAGCATAGAATCTTTATAGGTTTTGAACAATTTTTTTTCTCCTATCTTTCACAACTGTGTCACCCACATCCTGGCTATTTTTTAGTGACTCACCTTTATCAAATTTCCCCCAAGCATTTAACTTGCTTTTTCACAGAAAAAGCAACTGATTTTAACATGTTATGGGTTTACTAAGTATTTCACTCAATTATATAATTACAGTAACATGTACAACTAGTTAGCATTAACTAGTTAGGAACAAAGTCAGCCAGCTCTTGGTAAGTTTGCAGCTGGCTGGTGGGAGTAGGGGCACAGAGTGCCCTGCAGTAGCCCTTAATCTCCTGCAGTCATTGAGGACCACGGCTCTATAGAGACAATTTAAAATACCAGGTAAACAGGGCAGCTGGTGGAAGCTGGTTAGGAGAGTTTCAACTGTATTGATAAACAGAATAAAAACACAGCAGACAAGCATTCAATTATCCCTTAAGCCCTGATGACACTCTAAAATACCATTTAAATTTATATAAAATATATGTAATTTTTAAGCCATTAGTTTATAATACAGAAATTTGTTTTAATATTTCTATGGTCATTAAAACCTCTCAAAAAAACAAACAAAAAAAATCTCTGTGCATCTAAAGCATTTTACTGGATATTTAAACCTTTTTTAAGCATGCTGCAAACAAAAAAAGAAAACAAAAACCATAAACAACTAAGATCCATATGCCAATCAACAAACATCAGGGTTTTTACAGAAAGTGGCCCCCTGGACCACCATGGAGAATGGCTTTGCCATGGGCTGTGTCCCCCCAACAAAGGCAGCAACTAACCCTCATCCAGTACTTAGTGAGGGTCAGGTGCTGCTCAAAGTAGTTTATATGCATTAAATTACCACCACTATCATGCTGATCTCCCAGAGTAAGTGTGATTATTACCCCCATCTTACAAATGAACGTTAAGTAATCTGCCCAAGTTATGCAGCTTCAAGTCATAGAGCTGGGAACTGAACTTGGCTGCCTGGTTCTTAATCACTGGGCTATGGTGGGAAGGCACAGCTGATAGAAGATAACTCCTAGTGTGACCTTCAACCCTGAATGTGAACTGTCGTTGTTAAGGCAAAGGTGACACGTGCTCACTTGCTTAGGGGAAACACACTCCGTAATCAGAAAGCCCCCAGTGTTACGAGTCTGTCTCCCCATTCCATTATCTAACTTTGAGGGCAGATGGAACTAGTCAGGCATGAAAATCTGGCACATCAATCATTTCCTAACTATGTTCTTACAACAAGAGGTGGAAGGAACACTGGGCTCCAATCAAGGCACCACGGTGCCTTTCAGATCTTCCACACACTTGCTACGTGTCTTGAGCAAGTCACCTTACTGACAGGGACAGAGAAAAGGGAAACAGTAGGTGATTGAATAGTTAATTCCAATAAGGGACAGTAATTAAAGAAAAAAGTATGGGAGATTCCTGTAAGTTAATGATCACTCAAGAAAACAGGTCTGCCTAGCAACAAAACCATGGAACAGAAGCGTAAGACACACCCCAAACAATATGTCAATGGTGGAATGAGACCCACATCCTACCCAGTGATGTCAGTAAGCTGCTGCTGCTAAGTCGCTTCAGTCGTGTCCGACTCTGTGAGACCCCTTAGACGGCAGCCCACCAGGTTCCCCCCGTCCCTGGGATTCTCCAGGCAAGAACACTGGAGTGGGTTGTCAGTAAGCTAATGACCCCTAAACATGCTCTCTGCACACATAAAAAACAATAATTTGGGTAAGGTGACATTTCAAAGTGAAAGACCCTCATTAAACTGAGATTTGAAATCATTTTTCCATAGCACCATGACAGTCCTGGATGGGCCATCCAGGGCCAAAAACTCCCCCACCCAACATGTTGGGAGAGTTAAAGACTCAAAGAATGAGGAAGAAGGTGGTCTTATTCCCCTCCCCTCTTTTTCTCTGATTATACAACTGCAGCCCACTAAGTTCTTGGGGTGGCACCCTCTTGCCTGCCTGCGTGTAAATCTCATGAGCATCCTGTTCCAATAAATCACTTCTTCTCTATCACTTTGCCTCTCAATGAATTCTTTCTGTCCTGAGACGTAAAGAACCGAGCTCCTCAGAGCCCCTGAGACACTTTTCTGAGGTTTCTTTACCTCTCTTAAGTGCCAACTTTTTAACATGTAAAATAAAGGGGTCATCTCTTGGCGACTTTCTAACCTTTTTAGGAGAGTAGAACCCTTTCTTTGGTCCAACAGGTTGAGGTCAGTGAGAGCAGTGCTGCTCTAGCTGCAGGCATCCAGGCAGAGAGCCCCGCCTTGCCTCCTCCCTCCCACCTTCCCCTCAGTGCTGGCTGGCGAGGGACTGAATCAGAGGAGATGGGGCACGCCAGGCAGAAGGACACACCCTGAGTGATGGTCCTGGGTGAAGAGCAAAGCACAGAATGGCCAGAAAATAGCAGTTCAAGGAGTGAGAACTTGGGGAAACAGTGACTGAAGGAACAAGCCACTTCTTGGATCCATAAGTGAGGGGAGGACACAGGGCATGCCGCTACCCCCAATACTGGAGAGGCAGGCCGATACAGGGAGTCACAGCTTATTGGAGCAGAAACTCAACTAGGGAACCAGTGCCAGGGGAGGAAAACTCACTGTAACTGCTGGCTTGCTGGAGGCTCAGTACAGACACCTCTGTGAGTTAAAAACTCCAGGGGACCCAGTCACAAGGGAGCTCATGGTATTGTGAGACTTACCTCCAGGGCTAAACAACGTTCCCACAGTGAATAGCAGAGAAAAATCCCCTCTGATTTCTGGCAGGGAGAGGGGAAAAGGAATAATTTTTAAATATTCCAGAGCTCTCTGCTCTTAACAAGGCCTGCCTTCCAGGAAAACTATTAACCAGAGCCTAACCTGGGTATTACTGGAGCCCAAATGACCTGTGGGAAGGGAAATACCCAACTCTAGCCCATTCTAGCCATCCTGCCCCATCTAAGGGGGAATAAAAATACTGAGAAACGCTTGTGAAGTTCACACTGCAGAGGCACAGGCTCACTAAGAGCCTGAGCCCTAATCACAGGACTATACAACACTTCCTCACCTCCCACACCTCATCACCATATTACTAAACGCCTATTTACAGCAGTTCCTTCAACCCAGAACACTATGTTCAGCTACAAGGCAAAACTGCAAAGCATATCAAAAGGCAAAAAAACCCCACAGTTTGAAGAGATAAACAAGCATCAGAACCAGACATAGCCAGGACGCTGGAGTATCAGACTGGGGATTTACAACTATAATTAATATGCTCAGGGCTCTGATGGATAAGACAGCATGCAAGAACAGCCAGCCAGGGCTTCCCTAGTGGTCCAGTGGTTAAGAATCTGACTTGCCACGCAGGGACACCAGTGTGATCCCTGATCTGGGAAGATTCCCACATGCCATGGGGCAACTAAGCCCATGCCCCGCAACTACTGAGCCTGGAAGCCACAGTACTATGCCCGAGTGCCACAGCTACTGAAGCCTTCACACCCTACAGCCTATGCTCTGCAACAAGAGAAGCCACTGAAATGAGGAGCCCGAGGACCACAACAAACAGCACCCGCTCACCACAACTACATAAAGCCCGCACACAGCAACGAAGACCCACCACAGCCGAGACTCAAAACCAATGAAAAAGAACAGACAGCGTAAGCCAAGATGGAGATGCTAAAAAAAGAACAAAAAATAAATTCTAGAGGCAAAAACACTGCAAAAAAACGAAGAATGTCTTTGATGGGCTTATGAATAAACCGGACACAGTTAAACTGAGTATACAGATATCCCGATAGAATCCCCCAAAACTAAAAGGCAAAGAGAACAAAGGCTGGAAAAAAAAAGAAAAAGGAAGAGAGCACCCATGGGGCAACCACAAAGGGTATAACACACACACAATGGGCATCCAGAAGCAGAGGAAAGAGAGGGGAAAAGAAGAAGTACTTGGCACGATAAATGCCAAAAAGCCCACAGCATGGCACACCATTTTCAAATTACAGAAAATCAAAGATAAAAAACTCTGAAAGAAGCAAAGGAAAAGAACTTCCTCACTTGTAGAAGAACAAAGACAATTACATGTGACCTCTCCTCAGAAACTCTGCAAATAAAAACAGACTGAAATATTTAAAGTGTCGGGAGAAAAAAAATTATCCCACCAATCGAGAACTCTGTAAAGTGTGAAATTATCCTTCAAAAGTGAAGAAGAATTTTTTAAAAAGTAAAGACTTTCTCAGGCAAAAAAAAAAATTTTGAGGGAATCTATTGCTAGTAGATTTGGCTTGCAAGAAACACTAAGTTCTTTAGAAAGAAGAAAAATAATATAGGTGAGAAACTCAGATTCAACATAAAGGAAGAGTACTGAAGAAGGAATAAATAAAATAAAAACATTTTCCTATTTTCCTTATTCTAATTGATCTAATAGATAACAGTCTATTCAAAATAATAATACTAGGAATGTACACTTATGTATATCTGTTATGTGTATGTTCAGTTCAGTTGCTCAGTCATGTCCGACTCTTTGAAACCCCATTGACTGCAGCATGCCAGGCTTCTCTGTCCATCATCACCTCCCAGAGCTTCCTCACACTCATGTCCATCGAGTTGGTGATGCCATCCAACCATCTCATCCTCTGTTGTCCCCTTCTCCTCCCACCTTCAATGTTTCCCAGCATCAGGGTCTTTTCAAATGAGTCAGTTCTTCACATCAGGTGGCCAAAGTATTGGAGTTTCAGCTTCAGCATCAGTCCTTCCAATGGGCATTCAGGACTGACTTCCTTTAGAATGGACTGGTTCGATCTCCTTGCAGTCCAAGGGACTCTCAAGCATCTCCTCCAACACCACAGTTCAAAAACATCAATTGTTTGGTGCTCAGATTTCTTTATAGTCCAACTCTCACATCTGTACATGACTACTGGAAAAACCATAGCTTTAACTAGATGGACCTTTGTTGGCGAAGTAATGTCTCTGCTTTTTAACATGCTGTCTAGGTTGCTCACAGCTTTTCTTCCAAGGAGCAAGCACTTTTAATTTCATGGCGGAAGTCACCATCTACAGTGATTTTGGAGCCCAAGAAAACAGTCTCGCTGTTTCCATTGTTTCCCCATTTTTTGCCATGTATATGTTATGCTGATATATGTTTTACATATGTATAAACTTATTATGCATATATTGTGGATGCTTATGTATATATTTTTTGTATATATGTGCTATTTATGCTTCATACATAAGTGAAATGAATAATAGCAATAATATAAGGAACTAGAGTGGATAATTATGATTATTTTGTTGTTATAACATACTCACACAACCTGTAAAGTGGAATAGTGTTATTTCAAAGTGGACTTGAATTCATTGTAAACATATATTGGAAACCCTAGGGTAACCACTAAAAAGGAAAAAAAAAAAAACAGGAAGAAGTATAACTGATGTGCCAAGAAAGGAAAGAAAATGGGACCATAAAAAATGTTCAATTAAACTACAAAAGGCAGTAAGGAAGTGGAAGACAAAAATAGCAACAAAGAACAAGGATAACAAATGTTAACAGAAAACACCCTAATGAATGCAGTATACATTAATCCAACTAAATCAATAATCACTTTGAATGTCAATGGTGTAAATGTATCAATTAAAAGACTCAAATTGCCAGAACTGATCAAA
The DNA here is from genome assembly GCF_032452875.1 of Bos javanicus. NCBI lineage: Eukaryota > Metazoa > Chordata > Mammalia > Artiodactyla > Bovidae > Bos > Bos javanicus. Next base: position 30,002,228 of record NC_083888.1, read on the forward strand.
AATCAGCTCACAACTATATGTTATCTGCAAGAAATCCACCTTAAAATAAAGATGCAAATAGATTAAAGTAAATAGAGAAAAATATATTGCGCTAACATTAACCAAAAGAAAGTGGGAGAGCTATATTAAATTCAGAGAGAGTGGACTTCAAAGTAAGGGAAGTTATCAGGGATAAAGGAGGCCAGGACATGATGATAAAGGGGTCAATTATTCAAGAAGACATAAAATTCTTAATGTGTATGCACCTAACAACAGAGCATTTAAAGTATGTGAGGCAAAAACTGATAGCCCTGAAAGGAGAAATAGATGAATCCACCAACACAGACGGAGTCTTAAGTACCCCTCTATCTGACAGACAAATCCACCAGGCAAAAATCAGTAAGGACACAGGTGAACTCAACAACACCATTCATCAACTTGTATAAATGACATCTACAAATCACTTCATCCAGCAAGAGCAGAAAATACATTTTCCTCATATGGAACACTCATCAGGACAGATTACATTCTGGGCCATAAAATACACATTAACAAATTTAAAGAACAGAAATCATACAATGTCTGCTTTTAAACCAAAGTAGAATTAAACCAGAAATCAGTAACAGAAAGGTATCAACAACAAGAAAATCAAGTATGTGGAGATTAAACAACACATATTCAATTGACATGTGAGTCAAAGAAGACATCTCAATACAAGTTTTAAAATATTTTTAACAAATGAACACATAAATTATCAAAATTTGCACAATGCAGCAAAACCAGTGCTTAGAGGGAAATTTATAGCACTGGATGTATATAATAGAAAAGATGAAAGATCTAAAATCAGTAATCTAAGTTTCTACCTTAGGACACTAGAAAAAGAAGAGAAAATTAAATCCAAAGTAAGCAGAAGAAAATAAATAATAAGAATTAGAGCAGAAATCAATAAAATTGAAAACAGGAAATCAATACAGAAAAAAATGAAAACAAAGCTGGTTCTTTGAAGAGATCAACTGGTGTGGTAAGTCTCTAGCTGGGCTAACTAAGGAAAAAAGAGATGATGCTAATTACAAATACCAGAGATTAAAGAGGGAAAATAACCACGGATTCTTTGGAAACTAAAAGAATAAGCAAGAAATACAATAAAAAAAACTCAATTCCCATAAATTTGATAACTTAGATGAAATGGACCAATTCCTTGAGAGGCACAATCTGCCAAAACTCACATGAGAAGAAATAAATGATCTGAATAGGATATACATGCTCTTTAAATGGAATAAATAATCTTCCAAAACAGAAAGCACAGGTGCAAATGGGTTCACTGGTAAATTCTACTAAACATTTAAGAAAGAAATTATATTAATTATCCACAGTCTCTTTGAGAGGATAGAAGCAGAAAGAATACTTCCTAACTCATTCTATGAGGCCAGTATTCCCCTACTAAAGACAGTATAAGAAAAGAAACTACAGACCAATGTCTCTCATGAACACAGATATAAAAATCCTCAACAAAATATTAGCATATCAAATTCAACAATGTATAAAAAGAACTATACTTCACAACGAACTAAGATTTATCCCAGGTAAGCAAGACTCATTCAACATTCAAAATCAATTAACATAATTCATCATATCACAGACTAGAAAAGGAAAACCACATAATCATATCAATTCACACAGAAAATGCGTCTGACAAAATCCAACACCCATTCATGATAAAAACTCTCAATAAACTAGGAATAGAGGGAACTTTCTCAACTTGATAAAGACCATCTACAAAAAATCCTAAAATTAACATCCTATTTAATGGCCAGAAACCTGAAGCATTTTCACTAAGACCAGGCTAAGGCTGAGTGAACATGTGCCAAGTTGTGTCCGACTCTTTGCGACCCCATGGACTGTAGCCCACCAGGCTCCTCTGTCCATGGGATTCTCCATGCAGGATTACTGGAGTGGGTTGCCATTTCCTCCTCCAGGGTATCTTTCTGACCCGGGTATTGAACCTGGGTCTCCTGTGTTACTTGCATTACAGGCAGATTCTTTACCACTTGAGCCACTGGGGAAGCCCCCACTAAGACCATGTACCAGGCAAAGATGCCTCCTCCCACCACTCCTTTTCAGCTCTGTACTGCAAATCTTGCTAATGCAATAAGGCAAAGAAAAGAAAGTACTGATAAGGAAGTAAAGATATTGGTAAGGAAGACATAAAACTGTTCATAGATGACACAACCATCTATGTAGAAAATCTGAAAAGATTAACCAAAACATTCTTGGGACTAGTAAGTGATTATATCAAGGTTGCACAATATGAGATTAACATATAAAATTCAATTGTTTTCCTACATACCAACAATGAACAAATGGAATTTGAAATTAACAATACAGTATCATTTACATTAGCACCAAGAAAGTAAAATACTTAGGTATATAAATCTAACAAAATGTACATATAAGATCTATATATAAGGAAAACTACAAAACTCTGATGAATGAAATCAAAGAAGAACAAAATAAATGGAGAAATATTCCACACTCATGGTGAGAAAGCCTCAGTATTGTCAGTTCTTCCCAATTTTATCTACAGATTCAATGTGTGCATGCATGCCAAGTCACTTCAGTTGTGTCTGACTCTTTGCGACCCTATGGGTCATAGCCCACCAGGCTCCTCTGTCCTTGGGATTCTCCAGGCAAGAATACTGGAGTGGGTCCCAGCGCCCTCTTAGAGGGGATCTTCTCACCCAGCGTGTTGAACCCACGCTTCTTCCATCTCCTGCACTGGCAGGTGGGTTCTTTACCACTAGCACCACCTGGGAAGCAATGCAATCCCAGTCAAAATCCTGGCAAGTTATTTTGTGATTATCGACAAAATGATTCTAACGTTTATATGGAGAGGGAAAAGACTTAGACTATCCAACGCAATAACTGAAGGAGAATAAAGCTGGAAGACTGACACTATTCTACTTTGAGACCTACTATAAAGCTGAAGAATTGATGCTTTTGAACTGTGGTGCTGGAGAAGACTCTTGAGAGTCCCTTGGACTGCAAGGAGATCCAACCAGTCCATTCTGAAGGAGATCAGCCCTGGGATTTCTTTGGAGGGAATGACGCTGAAGCTGAAACTCCAGTACTTTGGCCACCTCATGCGAAGAGTTGACTCATTGGAAAAGACTCTGATGCTAGGAGGGATTGGGGGCAGGAGGAGAAGGGGACGACAGAGGATGAGACGGCTGGATGGCATCGCTGACTCGATGGACGTGAGTCTCAGTGAACTCCGGGAGTTGGTTATGGACAGGGAGGCCTGGCGTGCTGCGCTTCATGGGGTCGCAAAGAGTCGGACACGACTGAGCGATCAAACTGAACTGAACTGATAAAGCTATGGTAATCAAGACAGTGTGGTACTGGCAAAAGAAAAGACAAATACATTAATAGAACATAAGAGAGAATCCAGAAATAGAACCGCATAAATACAATCAACTGATCACTGGCAAAGAAGCAAAGACAATGCAACGGAGCAAAGACTACCTCTTCAACAAACAGTGCTGGAGCAACTAGACTCTCACATGCAAAAGAAAGAACCAGACACAGAGACCATATATGCTTCACAAAAATTGACTCAAAATGGATCACAGATGTAAATGTTAAACTCAAAACTACAGAACTACAAGTTAACATTAACATGGAAGGAAACCTACAGAACCTTGGGTATGGTGAAACCTTTTTAGATACAATAACAAAGACATGATCTTGAAAGAAATAATTGATAAGCTGGACTTGATTAAAATTAAAAACTTCTGCTCTGTGAAAGACAATATTGAGAGAATTAGATGATAGTCACAGGCTGGGAAAATATATTTACAAAAGACAAATCTGACAAAGGACTGCTATTCAAAATACACAGAGTCCTTAAAATGCAACAATAAGAAAACAAACAACCCAATCTTAAAAATGGCCAAAGACCTTAACAGACACTCCACCAAAGAAGGTAAACAAGCGGCAAATACGCATATGAAAAATGGTCCACCTCATATGTCATCAAGGAAATGACAATTAAACCAACAAGCTACCACTAAACAACTACTGAAACAGCCAGAACCCGGAACGCTGACGACATGAAACGCTGGCAAGGATGTGGAGCAACAGGAACTCTCATTTATTGTTGGTAGAAACGAAGGCAAAGTGGTACGTTTCAGAAGACCGCCTGGCAGTCTCACAAAACTCAACATGCTCTGACCATAGGATCCAACATGTTCCTTGATATTTACTCAAAGAAGCTGAAAAATTATGTCTTCATAAAACCTGCACACAGATGTTTACAGCAACTATATTCACAGTAGCCCAAAAGTGGAAAGAATCCAAACGCCCATTAACTGAAGGACGAATAAACAAAATGTGGTATACCCACATAACAGAGTATTATTCCACAATAAAGAGAAATGAAATATTGATGAAGTCCTGACACATGCTACAACTTGGATGAAAACCTTAAAAACATTACGCTCAGTGAAAGAAGCAAGATGAGGTACCGTAGGATGTCACTCCTAGGAAATATGCAGCATCAGCAAATCCACTGAGACAAAAAAGTAGATAAGGGCAGGATAGGAAGAAGGTGTTTGGGGAAACAGGAAGGGATTGCTAATGGGTCCTGGGGTTTCCTTTTGGCATGGTGAAAATTATTCTGAAACTGACTGTGGTGATGCTCATTCAACTCTGCAGCCTGGGAGCCTTGTGACCATAGGCAAGGACTCCTCCTGAGCCAATTGTTGTCTCCATAAAATGTCAACCATATGACCATATGTCAATCACCGAGTATGGTAATACTCAAACAATTAAACCCTGAGTGTGAAAGCATCAGGCACTTAACAGGAGTCCCATACAAGCTAAAAGTATGCGAAAGTACCTTGTGACCAATACCTTCACAAATGCCAGGTGATTTTATAATCTCACATATAAAATTATACATTATCAGAAATAATCCATTTTCAGTTTCACATAATGCTTTCCAAAGACTCACCTGAGCTCCGTGCCCCACTGTTTAAAAGAGAAGTTAATAGAATTCGGAGGCCCTGGGGCGGGCTGATTTGCAGCTTGCTCTCCTACCAGCTCTCCAGGGGCAGCTTCCACAGCTAGGACATTTCTGGCTTTTTCTGCAGAAGCATTTGAGTGCAGGTTAATTAAATCTGAAAGAAAGGCAAACAAGGGTCAGTTATTCAACGATTCCACAGGGAACTTGATATCCTACATAATACACTATCTTGATAAACTATACAAAATTTTACATAATATATATTACAGTATTTTTCAGTGTTTGTTTTTGGTTGTGCTGGGTCTTCGTTGCTGCACGCAGCCTTTCTCTAGTTGGGGTGAGTGGAGGCCACTCTTCGTTGCTGTGCACGGGCTTCTCACTGCGGTAGCTTCTCTGGTTGCAGAGCACAAGCTCTCGGGCGTTCGGGCTTCAGGAGTGTGGTGCACAGGCTTAGTTGCTACAAGGCTCGTGGGATCTTCCCAGGCCAAGGATTGAACCTGTGCCTCCTGCACTGGCAGGTGGATTCTTATACACTGTACCACCAGGGAAATCCAATATTACAGAATATTTTTAATGTGTACTACATACAAATACAATCTGTAGATGACTAGGGTGTTCTGTAAACATTTTCGTCTAAAGCTGATCCACGTTCCTCAGAGGAAGGTCGTACATACTTCAAACCACCAAGTGTTAACAGCAAAAGCACAGGGAAAATAGCTAGAGCTCATCTCTGCTGTCTTGTAGATCAGTAAACCCAGTATAAAGCTGTGATCATGGTCTACTTACCTATACCAATAAGGAACAATTTCCAGGATAAACTGTTATGTTAAAAAAAAACTGCAGACCAGATTACACTAATGCCCTTTTTTGTAAGAGGGGAATAGAATATATACATACTTGCTAATTGCAAATACTGACACTGAAAAAATAAGTTTGTACACAAAGGCCAGCAGTTCAGTAAATTCACAGGCAAATGCATTGATGCTAAAGCCTGATCAAATCCGAAACTATATCTTAAAAATGTAAACATTTGAAATATTTGAGGTTGCAATGATATGCTGTCCAGAATTTGCTTCAAGATAACAATATTTTGTTATTTAACAAATAAATGATATCCACCCCAAACAACATGTTATTTGCTTCCAAATAATAAAATTAAGTGGGTAAGTATATCAATGAAACAAAATGAGCCATGAAATACTAATCGTTCAAACTACCTAATAAACATGTGGGTAATATTATGTTATTCTCTCTGCATATGCTTAAAATTTCCCATAATAAAAACTTACTTTTCTAAAGTTCTGGTAAAATGTATCCAATAATAAATATTTTGTATTCTTCCCAACTGTATAATCTCTCTGAGAATATACATGTTTGTAAACAGAGTACATCAGGAGAAACGCTGGACTGGAAGAAGCACAAGCTGGAATCAAGATTGCTGGGAGAAATATCAATAACCTCAGATATGCAGATGACACCACCCTTATGGCAGAAAGTGAAGAGGAACTCAAAAGCCTCTTGATGAAAGTGAAAGAGAAGAGTGAAAAAGTTGGCTTAAAGCTCAACATTCAGAAAACAAAGATCATGGCATCTGGTCCCATCACTTCATGGGAAACAGATGGGAAACAGTGTCAGACTTTATTTTTTTGAGTTCCAAAATCACTGTGGATGGTGACTGCAGCCATGAAATTAATTTGTAATTAATTTCTTCCAGCTCACTCCTTGGAAGAAAAGTTATGACCAACCTAGATAGCATATTGAAAAGCAGAGACATTACCTTGCCAACAAAGGTTCGTCTAGTCAAGGCTATGGTTTTTCCGGTGGTCATGTATGGATGTGAGAGTTGGACTGTGAAGAAGGCTGAGCGCCAAAGAATTGATGCTTTTGAACTGTCGTGTTGGAGAAGACTCTTGAGAGTCCCTTGGACTGCAAGGAGATCCAACCAGTCCATTCTGAAGGAGATCAGCCCTGGGATTTCTTTGGAAGGAATGATGCTAAAGCTGAAACTCCAGTACTTTGGCCAGCTCATGTGAAGAGTTGACTCATTGGAAAAGACTCTGATGCTGGGAAGGATTGGGGGCAGGAGGAGAAGGGGATGACAGAGGATGAGATGGCTGGATGGCATCACTGACTCGATGGATGTGAGTCTCAGTGAACTCCAGGAGATGGTGATGGACAGGGAGGCCTGGCGTGCTGCGATTCATGGGGTCGCAGAGAGTCAGACACGACGGAGTGACTGAACTGAACTGAACTGAAACAGAATTTAACACTGTTTCATGATCACCAATTTGATCCATACTTCCCTGGAATAAAACATCCCTAGATTGGTAATGTCAATCATCACTTTCTGTGGAAACAATCAGAATGGAATGCTGGACAGATATCCAAGAAAACATTTACTTTCTAATCAGATGAGCACACAACCTGAGCTCACTCAGGACAAGTCCCTGTGAAGGTCACTGAGCACAGGAAGACAGAGAAGGCAGAGCACAGGAAACACTGGAGTCAGGAGTCCTTGCAAACTGACGCTCCAAGTGAGAACACCTATCGGCGGGCTCGCACTTTGCTGGCAGGTCACTCACTTGACCGTAGTCAGTGTGGGAAGGGCTCCGGAAACACATTGGGAAAAGCAGGCTGGGTGTGACACGAACTGACTCTCTGTATCCCTCAGGGGAACTGGGGCCTGGCCAGGAGAGTCAACACCTGGCTCATAGTAGGGTTCTGAGTAGGAAGAGCAAGAATTTGTGTTGGGAGACAGAAGAACTATGGGCTTGGCAATGGACTACAAGATTAAGTCAAGAAGGCCAGAAATTACAAACCACCTGATTCCTGATTCAAATGACGACTGTGTATGAAGCATGAGGTGCTCAGGGGACAACAAACGATCAGACAGAGTCCTTGCCCTAAAGGAGAACACATCTAGGAGAAAGACATAAAATAATAAAATGTTAAGCTCCAAGTCACCACTGAAGGCATGGAGTCCCTGGTATCCAGACCTTCCTCTGGATTTTCCACAGGACAGAAGGAAGGGGTCCTGCCCTCAGCTTCAACCACAGTGGTTCCTCTTTTCACTCTTTTATATCCTGGAGTTCCCCTTGAGATTACATCTGGGGAAAGAAAAAAAGAGTTCCAAAAAACAAACGAAAAAAATCCAAGTTCAAACACCACTAATGGGGTCCAGTCTCCTCCACCTACTTCATCTGTCAGGACATGGAAGACCAGAGTCTCTGCAGCAACAGCTGCATGGCAGTGCAGTGACTGTACCGGGCAGAGGCGGACACCCGACATGTGAGCATGTGTCAGTCAGTGGGCACACGGGCACACCTCTTCTTTAGACAAAGGTAAAGTCAACACCCAGGCTTTCCAGAGGCTGGTCTTTCACAGACCCCTCGCAGGCGAAGCATCACAGCTCTAAGCCAAGCCAGGAAATAAGCACAGCACACTGCACCTGTTTCTGCTCGAGCCGAGTCCAGCCCCTTCTTCCTGTGTGGGTCGGCAGCAAGGTGACGCACGGCCCTTCTGCGGGTGAGGCTGTCAAGGGCGCTAGCACAGCCCAGCGCCCATGACCAGGACACCCAGCCCTTGCAGCAGCCCTGGGCTCACGCTGGAAATGCTTCCTGAGGAACTCGGGCCCTGGGGGTGGGGTGCAGAAACAGGACTGGAGCCAGGGAGGATGTTGGCAAAACAGACCATTTCTAAAAGTCATTATCTGACGTGAAAAAGAAGCCATTTCCCAGTTTCAGCTATTATTGTTTTGTCTGGTTTGGGGTTTTTAAAAGACCACGTGGAGGTTTCCTTAATTAAAAGCGGAGCTGCTGGCTTCTCCTCAATACACGTACCAACATTAGCATTCAGGGGACCACTTCAAGGAGGACAGAAACTAGGACAGGACAGTATTTCCTGGCAGCCCCAAGAGATGGACTGGGGTCACAAACATGTGCTTTCCCGTGCAGCTGCAGCGGGGGAAGAGTCTGTGCTTGAAGAGTTTTGGTGTTTAGATCTTTGTGATTTTTGAAAATTTTCAAATGCCTAAATGATACTCCTGAGCAAGTTTTGGACTACAAATTTTACATTCCTGGGTTCTGATTCCAGCAGAGCCTCTATCGTCCCAGTGTGGCCACTCCCAGATCTCCAGGAGTCTTTCCCACTGGACGCAGTCTAACACAGGGGACCCCACACAGGGGAGGCTCCTGCTCACATCTGGTCACCTCCGTGAGTCTTCCCTTCCTCTCCTGCTCCTAGCCCCCCGCCGGCCACCTGAAGAGGGCAGAACAGACAGCCAAGATGCAGCGTCATCCAAGAAATGAGGAAAGAGCTCTGGGGAAAGGCCATTCCCATGTGTGTCAAAGTTACTGCAAAAGAGAGCCTGTGGGTCCCCACTGGGAGCTGGAGGAGGTCACTCAGAGTGGGGTTAACCTGAAAAAGCTTTTTTCCCCTTTATCAAAGTGAGTCTAACCCAGCTTGTGGAGGAGTGGTCGGAAGCAGCACAGGCACCTTCCAAGTGAGGGCACAGTGGGCGTCTACCCCCAAAGGAAGCAGAGGCAGCGAGCCGGGGTCTCAGAGGCCCCGGGGTGGACCAGCCCACGTGTCTGGTTAATGACTTGTCCATCCGCTCTCTCCCCAGCCTCACCAAGGATGTAAATCTTGTGAGAATCGGACCTCTGTCTGATGTGCTGATGGCCACATACCCCACAGCAGACTCGATAAACACTGGTAAATGGCTGAAGGAAGAAATGAAGGATGATGGTCGTGGTGTGGAGAAAGGGCCTGCTGCAGGCTGAGGACAGCAGGCAGCGGGCCCTGCCGTTCTCTAAGAATCTGTGCCCACCATCCCTCCTGACTCCCCCGCTCCTGCCACCTCGCCCCTGAGAGACCCCCTGAGTGACATGGGGGGAGCACACCCCAATCCAGGGCTTCTCTCTCTTGCCTTCTCACGCCTCCATGCACTCCTGCATCATGTCCAGCGCCCCCATCCACCCCCCACACTCACTGACCCCACCCCACCCAAAGCTGGGCTCAGCCCGTCTCCACGGACACCACAGTCCAGCCCACCGTGGACAGTCTCCTGCGGATCTTCTTCAGGAGGCTCCCATGGGCTCCCCCAGAGATACAGCTGGAATCTAACCCTGCTCATCGTCTCCCTCCCTGTCACAGCCTGATGTCAGGAATCACAGAAACTCCAATCCAGAAGGAACCTCAGGGAGCATCTTGTTCCCAGGCGGGGAAACGGTGTGTGCCCGAAGTTCCATGCACTTTCTGCACTAGATCAGGCTGCCTCTCAGCCTCGAGGCTGATAATCACCATGACTTACACATCACAACACCACATAGCGTTCTGTAGAATTTTACAAACAGGATTACATAAAAGCACAGCTTCTTTGATGACTTTGGGGAACTGGGACATTAAATGAGTTGGTGGAATTCCTGCAGCTTTGCCAATGTGGGGTCTGCATCCTACCCTATGGTTTCCCTCCCTCCAGTCCCAGCACGTACACAGAGCGCCCAGCACACGCTGGGGGAGGACTGGACGCAGCGGCTACTTCCCTTCCCCTCCCCCGCTCCCACACAAGCCGCCAGCACCACAGCAGTTACTCTCGCAGCTGTTTCAGAGGAGGAAACGTGCGGTCATCCCTCAAACCGTCCTCACCGTACCACTTTCTGCAAGAAATACCCCCGAACTCAAACAGGCACTTGGGCACTGAAGCCTCCTGTGATGGTAAGGGCTTCTGTACTCCTGAATTCTCAAGAAGTCTTAAAAAACAAAGTCCTGTTTCCCCTCGCTTGTTCGCCTATTCGTTTAGATGGGAAATGGAGTATACAGAACATGCGGCACGTACATCTGGTAATTGGGTTCTGGCTACCTCTTTCCCAACAGCTCTGCAGGTCAGCAGGTTCTTGATTTTATCTTTGCAAATTATTCCTTTGTGTTGAAACTAGGTCTTTATCTATCCAAACGTGGAAGACATACAGAGAAGCGTCTGAGGCGTGGCATACTTTCAGAGGCCAGGCTGGAGATGAAAGGCGGACAGACCCGATAAAACGGTGACAAAGTCATCCCACTTTATAATATCTGTCTGACTAATATACGGCTGCAAATTTCAATCACACAGATGAACAGATTCTTCCTCTGGAAACATGAACCCTAGAAAACAAATTTAATGTGGGCAATTATGTGACAGTGCCAACTGCCTATCCAAACCCCGTTCCAGCTCTTCCTCACAGACCCTGGTTTTGACGGTGGCCACATGCTCAGCTAGAACACTTGCCTCCTCAAACTCCATTCCAGCGAGGGCTGGTCCTGGGACAGTTCTAGCTAATGAGGCATAAGGCGATAAGAGTTTCCAGGAAAGCTTTCTCCTATTTGATATGGGTGTCACTTCCAAAGGAGGACAGAATGGGTCCCTCAATGGCACTGGTGGAGGGGAGCTTTGCCAACCAGGGACTGCCATCGTGAGACACAAATCTCTACTTGTAAGTCCCTACTAGGTTTTCCATTAATTGCAGCTGAATGGGTCCCTAAGGGATTCAAAATGATAATATCATATATATAGGTATTGTTGTTGTTGGTTTGTTTCTCAGTCGTGTCTGACTCTTTGTGATCCCATGGACTGTAGCCCACGTGGCTCCTCTGTCCATGGGATTTCCCAGTAAGAATACTGGAGTGGGTTGCCATTTTTTTTCTCCAGGGGTTCTTCCTGACCCAGGGATCAAACTTACATCTCCCGCACTGCAATCAGATTCTTTACCACTGAGCCACCAGGGAAGCCCACATATATGTACGTACACATGTGTGTACGTTGCTGTTGCTCAGTCGCTCAGTCACGTCCGACTCTTTGTGACCCTATTAACTGCAGCACGCCAGGCTTCCCTGTCCTTCACTATCTCCTGGAGCTTGCTCAAACTCAAGTCCATTGAGTCAATGATGCCATCCAAGCATCTCATCCTCTGTTGACCTCTTCTCCTCCTGCCCTCAGTCTTTCCCACATCAGGATCTTTTCCAATGAGTCAACACTTCACATCAAATGGCCAAAGTTTTGGAGCTTCAGCTTCAAACTTCAGCATCAGTCCTCTCAATGAATATTCAGAGCTGATTTCCTTTAGGATTGATTAGTTTGATCTCCTTGCTGTCCAAGGAACTCTCAAGAGTCTTCTCCAGTACCACAGTTCAAAAGCATCAGTTCTTTGGTGCTCAGCGTCCTTTGACTTCCCTGGTGGCTCAGACGGTAAAGCGTCTGCCTACAACATGGGAGACCTGGGTTCGATCCCTGGGTTGGGAAGATCCTCTGGAGAAGGAAATGGCAACCCACTCCAGTATTCTTGCCTGGAAAATCCCATGTACAGAGCAGCCTGGTAGACTACAGTCCATGGGGTCGCAAAGAGTCGGACACGACTGAGCGACTAAACTTTCTTTAAACTTTCAGCCTCCTTTCTGGTCCAACTTTCACATCCGTACATGACTACTGGAAAAACCATAGCTTTAACTAGATGGACCTTTGTAGGCAAAGTACTGTGTCTGCTTTAGGTTTGTCATAGCTTTTCTCCAAAGAGCAAACGTCTTCTAATTTCGTGGCTGTAGTCACTGTCCACAGTGATTTTGGAGCCTGAGAAAATAAAGTTTCCATTTTTTCCCCATCTATTTGCCATGAAGTGACAGGACCAGATGCCATGATCTTAGTTTTCTGAATGTTGAGTTTTAAACCAGCTTTTTCACTCTCTTCTTTCACCTTCAAACAAGAGGCTCTTTAGTTCCTCTTTGCTTTCTGCCATTGCTGCTGCTGCTGCTGCTGTTGCTTCAGTCGTGTCGGAATCTGTGCGACCCCACAGACGGCAGCCCACCAGGCTCCCCCGTCCCTGGGATTCTCCAGGCAAGAACGCTGGAATGGGTTGCCATTTCCTTCTCCAATGCATGAAAGTGAAAAGTGAAAGTGAAGTCGCTCAGTTGTGTCCGACTCTTCGGGACCCCATGGACTGCAGCCCACCAGGCTCCTCCGTCCATGGGATTTTCCAGGCAAGAGTACTGGAGTGGGGTGCCATTGCATTAGGGTGGTGTTATCTGCATATCTGAAGTTATTGATATTTCTCCCAGCAATCTTGATTCTAGCTTGTGATTAATCCAGCCCAGCATTTTGCATGATGTACTCTGCATAAAAGTTAAATAAGTAAGGTGACAATATATAGTCTTGATGTACTCCTTTCCCAATTTTGAACCAGTCCACTGTTCCATGTCCAGTTCTAACTGCTGCTTCTTGACCTACATTTCTCAGGAGGCAGGTTAGGTGGTCTGACATTCCCATCTCTGTAAGAGTTTTCCACAGTTTGTTGTGATCCACACAGTCAAAGGCTTTAGTGTAGTCAATGAAGCAGATGTTTTTTTCTGGAATTCTCTTGCTTTTTCTATGATCCACCGGATGTTGGCAATTTGATCACTGGTTCCTCTGCCTTTTCTAAATCCAGCTTATATATCTGGAAGCTTATATATACTGTTGAAGCCTAGAGCTTGAAGGATTGTGAGCATTACCTTGCTAGCATGTGAAATGAGTGCAACTGTGTGGTAGTCTGAACATTCTTTGGCATTGCCCTTCTTTGAGATTGGAATATAATGTATATTCCAGTGTATATTGGGATTGGAATACAATGTATATTCCAATGTATATATATAATGTATATCTTTACACTTAACAACGCAGTTTCCCACCTGATCCACATAAGAGAACTATGGCAGGTGGGGACAGGTGGGGGACAAGGCTATGGTGAGCATTCCTCCCAATCCCATCCAGCCAACTGCCTGGGCCTGGGGCCTGGACAGCACCCTCTGCCCTCTTGCTCCCAGAAAGCTAATCCCACCTTTAATCCTCCAATTCTCTCACTACACAATCTCCAACTCTGCACACTTTTTTCCATCTTTTCTGCTGCTACCCGCTACTGTGATTTCTAGGCTGGACCAGCCTTCCAACTGGTCTCCCTTCCTCTCCTCTTGCTGAGGAATCCATTCTTCCCCCTCTCAGCCATGGTTAATCATCTGAAATTCACATCCAACCCAATCACTGGTCGTGCTGCTGCTTATCTTACAAGCCCCTCCAGGTTTAGTCCCTGATCATCCATCCAGCTTTCTCTTTGTCACTCCTGCCCACCCTCTCTACATGTGCATCAGGCCCTGATCTCCAGGGCCTCCAGGCCTTTCCACTCCCTGCTTCACCAGGCTGGCTCTTACCTGACTTCAGGACTCAGTTCAGTCATCTCCTAGTCCAGGAAGCCTTCGCAGACACCACCAACATCCTACCCTCCAACACGCAAGTGTAGGTAAGCCTCCTGTGCCCACCTCAGGCCCCTACGCTTACCAGACTGCATTGTGCAGGCCTCTTTACCTGTCTGGGTCCCTCTCTAGACCACATACTCTCCAAGAACACGGCCCACAACTTATCTGTCTTTATATCCCAGGCAGTGGCACAATGCCTAGAATATAAGAAGGCCTGGAGTGAAAGACTGAATAAACAATCTCCATTTCATAGTTGAAAAAACTAAGGCTCAACAAGAGGGGGACGCTCAAGACATTACAGGAGGGGTCAGAAAAAAACTTCCTCTTAAAGGGCCAGATAGTAGTAGATATTTTAGACTGGTGAGCCAAATGCTCTTGTGACAACTATTCAATTCTACCACTGGTGTGCAAAAGCAGCCACAGACAATATGAAATAAATAAGTGGTGCTTTGTTCCGATAAAACTTCATTTCCACAGGCTGCAGTCCGCTACTCTTTAATAGAGAGAAAAAAGACTCACACTCATGAGTCTGACAAACAGTAAACATCAGAGACAAGACTCAAACCCAGGCCCACAGGGATTCCTCCACTAGACAGAGCTGCTGTCCAGGAAACGTCAATTTCGTGTATCTTTCCCCGGGTTGACTTTAGGTGCTAGGCAAGTACTGATGGACCACAACATTAGCAACAAATGAAGACTGTACCAAAAACTGGGTAACATGGAGAGGAGAGTAGGAAAAGTTTCATTTTTTAATGCAAATCAGAGTAATAAAAACGTGTCTTCAATCTTAGCTAGAGTTAGCATGATTTAGGCTGAGCAGATGACTACTAGCATGGCTTCAGAAACATCACAGAGCACCATGACAAACCTTAACACATTTTATCTGTTAACCAATTTTATCTAAAATGATGATTAAAATGGGGGAGGGGGTAAAATCTAGCCTTTTCTTCTCGACTACCTCCTTTAGACTTTCTGTCTTCCTGAATAACTACAGTCTTCCAAATCACCTGGTCATCCAAAGTTTAACTATTTATTCTCAGAAGTTATCTACAAAATTGGCATAAGTTCAAAATTAGTCATTTCTACACATAAAATCTTCAGAGGCATCCCACTGCTCTTAGCAAAGTCCAGAAGCCCAAGCCCACAGTCCAGCCCTCCCCACCCTGGCCCTGGGTGTGCCCCCCAGCTTGGCTCCCTGCCCACTGCCTTCCTCCTCGAGCCTCACCTCCTTCTAGTACTGGAGGGCACTGTGCTGCTCTTACCTGATCATCCTCAGGTCTCAGAGAGGGTCCCCACCCACCCCAAAGCTGTGCGTAAGCCATCCATGGCCCTTGGTACCCTGTTCCTTCCCTCTCATGTGATCTCACTTTTTTTTCCCTCTGCTGGACTATAAACTCTGTGAGGGGGATCCAGGCCTGGCATGAGCATCTACTTCCTGAATGAGTAAATGCCAGAGGATGCCAACTCTAAATTCCCACACTACAGTCCCCAAACCAAATGCAGAGAGCCAAGGGGGGCTGTGGGTGTTTTCTCCGGCTCCCCGGCCTCAGCACCTCAGCTTAAAAGAAGGCAGGTTGTGTTATGAAGGGATTGCAGGGCTGGGTGCCATTCCTGTGGCTCTCCTCTCAGTCTAATGCCTGAGTCTCCCTTAGATGGAAACACTTGGTGTCCTCAGAAGAAAGGAACCAAGGCAAAGCCAGGCTTGCCTGTGCCAAAGGCTACTGCCTTGAATACTGCTGGCTTCCCGGCAGGGTTTCCAAACATTCCCAGTGACTGATTCTGAGCTATGGAGATTCTTTTGATCTAAAGCTCTAAAATAGTGGCTTTTTAAAAAACTCAGTCATCAATGAGCAGACATGTGAACTAAACATAGAGGGGTTTTGGCCTGAAAAGGCAGGCATCCCTTCAGCTCCTGCTATTGTTGGTGTTAAGTCATCCATGAAAATGACCTAAGAACTCTCGCTGCATAGCATTTTAACAGGTGTGAAGTATACGGTAATTTCTCACTGACCAGAGGGTTAACCTGCTGACTGGTTAAAAACGAGGTAGGCAGTAAAACAGGAATTTGGAGGAAAAATAATTTTAAAAGTCCAAGAAGGCTTTCCACTAGTCAGCTGCACACGTTGCCAGGTCACCGGTAATCTACAGTAGCCGGTGCTCTCCCGAGCGAACGTCTCGAAGGTGTTAAAAAGTTCGCACCACACCTCTTTACAGGCCTGAGAACCACCCATTCCAGCTAAATTCCAAAGTGCACTCCTTAAGAAATGCTGGTGTGATGGCCTGGCCTTCTCACACCTTACCTCAGGGCCCAGGGGCTGGCTATTTCTGGGCCTGCCCTGCTCCCTCTATGAAGAGAGAGCCACAAGTACAGCACCCCCCATCTCCACTTCCACAGTCCCTGCAGGAGCCAGGTTGGACGGGTGGGCTTTGAATAACTATCCGCCTACTCTTCTAATATGGTAATCGCAACCAAACAGTTGTGAGACGATCATGGGGCTTTAATGTTTTTGATATTCAAATATAAAACCGCTTTATCTCCACACTGCAACTGGCCAGGGCTTAGCATGAATTGTGAAAATGCCACAGGTCCAAGATAAAACAGAACCAGAGTTTTATCGTCTGGTTTAACGTCTTCCCAAGAAGCATCGGTGAATCACAGTGAGAGCTCTGAGAACATCTTCCCAGTGGGCACACACATCTGTGCACAGGACTGTGGGTGTTGGTGCTTCACCTTCAGAGGGAGTGGAGAGAAGGCTGGCCCTGGGGTCAGACTGGACTTCAGCACGACAGCGCACTGCCCACTGCCCTCAGCAGTACCATCGCTGTAGGGTGCCAGGCACCAGCTTTGCCTGACTCCTGAGGTGCTGTTGGGCTTGAGTACAGTCTGTACATGAAAGCAGAGGCCCTCAGTAACTACGGGATGCTGCCCTTCCTCAGGCATCATCATCATCATTCTCATTCTCAGTTCTTCTGCTAAGTTGACTTAATACATGGAACGTCAGTGCAAAAAGCACTGACACGGGAGCCCCCGTCCCTCACCCACCTGTGTTATCTCTGGCCACGAGGCCCTGAGAAAAGTCCCCAGGCGTCGGGGAGGTCCTGCTGTCCCACTTTACCACGTCGAGGCTGTTGCAATATTCCCACCTCTTCTGCTGAAGCTCTTGTAACCAGTAAGTCATGAGCTGACGATTAGGGGCCTACAAGAGGGAGTGGGAAAAAGTGTTATGGTCACCAAGAGCATAAACAGCATAAAAAAAAAAAAAAGTTTTGTGAGGACAGACTGCACACCTTGACACATGGCAGGGAGAGTTAAGAACAACTCAAAGAGGGGTTTCCCTGGGGGCTCAGTGGTAAAGAATCTGCCCGTCAATGCAGGGGGACACAGGTTCCATCCCTGGTCTGGGAAGATCCCACAGTTGGAGCGACTAAGCCCATGCGCCACACTACTCAAACTCAAATGCCCTACAGCCCGTGTTCCGCAACAAGAGAAGCCACTGCAATGAAAAGCCTTCACACTGCAGCTTGAGAATACCCGCTGCTTGCTGCAACTGGAGAAAAGCCCACACAGCAACAAAGACCCAGCACAGCCAAAAATAAATAAATATACAAAATTATGTTTAAAAAGAACAACTCAAAGAAATTTCAAGATCAGTAACTTTCGTTCACTACAAATGGTCAAGAAAACAGCAACTTTTACATAAAGAATTTAATCCTAATAATAAGAAATCTTTTTAAATTCTGAAATTACAGAATGATACAATTTACTGTCTTCCTCAAAAGGTTTTTGGAAGGCTTGATATTCTCAGTGCCCTTTCATTCTGAGTACCTATGAATTCTATCTGAGGAAACCACATCTCACATAGGTATGGATGACATCCTTGCCAAATCAAATCTAATAACAGTATTTAAATCCTGTCAGCACCTAAGAAAGTGAGCAAAGAAAACTGCAGATTAAAAACTAGGTGGTGTGCTTCCCAGGTGGTCCAGTGGTTAAGAATCCACATGCCAATACAGGGAACACAAGTTCCATTCCTGGTCCAGGAAGATCCCACATGCCATGGGGCAGCTCAGCCCACATGCCACAGCTACTGAGCCTGAGCTCTAGACCCTATGTTCCACAAGAGAAACCATCTCAGTGAGAAGCCTGCGCACTGCACCAAGAGAGCAGCCCTTCCTCGTCGCTACTCGAGAAAGCCCGCACGAAGCAATGAAGACCCAGTGAGGCCAAGAATAAACAAATAAATATAAGTAATTATTAAAAAGAAAAAAACTAGATGGAACATCTATGACCATGGCCATATTTTTAAACAGCAGACAATATCAATGGCTGGAAAGGGCACAGAGCAACTAGAACTTTCCTTCCTTGCTGGTGGGGATATACAATAGAGTAGCTTTCTGGAGAACGGGGTGGCAGTTCCTTATACACCTACCAAATGGCCTGGCAACCCCACTCCTAGGTGTTCACCCCAGAGGAATACAAAATACATATTCACACAAACCCTGCATGCAAATGCTCAGAGGCTTTATTCATAATCGCCAAAGACTGAAAACAAGCCAAATGTCCTTTATCCAGTGAACGGATAAACAAACTGTGGAACGTTCATACCATGGAATACTATTCAGCAGTAAAAAGAAGCAAACCACTGATGCACACAACATGGATGAATGTTACATGCATACATCAAAGAAGCCAGCCCCCAAAGGCTACATACACATTCCATTTACATGACATTCTTCTAAAGGCAAAATTATAGGGACAGACGACAAGCCTGTGGTTGCCAGGGCTTGGGAGAAAGGGCTGGCTGACTACAAAGGGGCAGCATGAGAGGATGTGGTGGGGGGAGGGTGACCTACTCTGCATCATGACAATGGGGGCAGATACCCGACTCTACTTATCTGTCCAAACTCAAAGAACTATATACCACAGTGACCTTCACTATATACATTAAAAAAAAAAAAAAAAAAAAACAAGATATAGAGGGAACTCAAAATGATGAACCTAGCTATTAACTAACAAACTAGATGGCAAGTGTGGGTCACAGGTCTCCAGGCTGCCCCCACAAAGGAGCCCCAAGGAGAAGGATGCCATGGCACAATTATGGTGGCAACCACTGGCATCCAGTAAGGGGTACAGACATCAGACCCCATGGTTTTAGAACCTATAAATTCTGCCTCAGGGTCAGAGGCAATCTGGACAACTGCTCTTAGGCTTAAAGCAAGTGACAAGTCAGAGATCAAACCTCTACCGTCCACAAGCAAAGGACGACCTCCAAGTGCTCTGGCTACAGCCTGGATTCTTTTTAGTGACACTTGCAGGCATGGCCCTAGGAAGGAAAACCACTCAGTATATGATTGCTGGTATCCTACAGAGAATCCCTCCAACTATCAGCCAAGTCATCATTTCATCCATACATTCAGTCAACATTTACTCTTAACATCTATCAGGAACCTGGAATCAGGGCTTGTGAGAAAGATAGGAAAAATAAATCAGTGATTTCAAGAGTGTTTTAAGTGCTATGACAGAGGTCAGAGAGGGTAAGGTGGGGCTGGTGTGACTGGAGATGCTGAGGGAAGATAATTAATCAAGCAGAGGAAATGGGACAAGGGTCAGGTACTGAAAGTTTAAGAAAACTGCTACCTATAGATTCAAAGGTTCATACTGTGAGCTTAATGTCTTTCTTGTCCAATAAACATAAACTCTGAGATGTCTCCATTTTTCTAGCATCAAGCTCAGTGCCAGACACATTTTTGTTGAATAAATAAGTGAAGAAGTGAATGAACAAACAATCATGAAGTGATGCATGATCTTGGTCTTAAAGGGGAAGCAGGTGGTGGCCAGAAGGACAAGATAGAAAGAAGAAGCTCCAGGCAGAAAGAAGAGTGTGTGCAAAGGCCGAGGAGAGAGAGCACAGACAAGGAGGCTGGCAGGGGAATGGAGGGAGGGGGAGGCTGGGATAAGCAGGGGGTGGGGCCAGGGTTCAGGTAGGGGAGGAAATTAGCTAGGGCCCAAGAGCCCTCAAGCTGGAGTCTGAGTGGCAATCTGGTCGCAGGGTGCACAGCGGGGGCTCAGCCTGGCTCTGAAGCAAGACAAAGAGAACGCAGCATTCCCAGAGAAGAGGAGAGAGTGACTGGAAGAGTAAGGGGCTGGGACAAAGCCCAGTCAGAGCCCAAAGCCCACCCAGCCCCTCCCCCTTCCCTCCTTTCACAGAGTCTATACTGAGCCCCTCGTCTCCCAACCTCCAGCTCAGGGGAAAGTGTGTGTGTTTTGACAGTGTGTGCATGTGTGTGCATGTGCATGTGTGTGTTCTGGTCCTCATACCAGTTCCCATGCCTGGCCCCCAATCCTGTCCCAGGGAGAAGTCAGATTAAGCACTGACCTCTCTGGCTGTTTCCTGAAATGCTGGCACCATGAGAAATATGCCTGTTACAAGAAAGCTTTTTCCCAACTTCCCTGGTGGCACAGCGGATAGGAATCCACCTGCCAATGCAGCAGTCACAGGTTTGGCTTGCAGAGCACCTAAGCCCGTGAGCCACAACTACTGACCCTGTGTGCTCCAACTACTGAGCGCACGTGCTCCAACCATGGACGCCAGCGCTCTGCAACGGAAGAGACCACCACAATGAAAAGCACGCACACCGCAACCAAGAGTAGCTCCCTCTCTCCGCAACTAGAGAAAGCCTGTGCGAAATCAACGAAGACCCAGTGCAGCCAACCGATCACTCAATTAAAGTACAAGTTTTTTTAAAAAAAGAAAAGAAAGCTGTTCCCCCTTTAAATCTCTGAGTATTAAATCTGACTGAGGAACAATTAGTAACCTCTTAATCATCTCTTACTAAATTCCTGGGGCTAAACTTTCAGATCGCATGCTTTCAATATCTGGCATATTATTCATGTTACAGAAATCTAGTCAATAAGGCAAGCAAAATTATCTCAAGACAAAGATTAACTGGGGTTTGTTTTCTTCAAAAAGAAAAAGAAAAAAACCTAGAAATCAGGAAAAGTATCTTGACTTCAATCCCCAAGCAGCTGTGAAAGGCTGCTGGGGGCACATGGCTCCCAGGCATGTGCCAAGATCAAGGAGGCAGAAAAGCCCCCAGAGGTCCTCCCCTCAGAGAGCTGAGGCCCAAAGACAGAAGCACACACAGGTTGTAAGACAGGACAGGATTAAAAGTAAAACAGCAAAATCAGCAGAAATCCACAAAGCCTCTGTGTTTCCCCTTGATATCTTTTAAACAGACTGAACTGAGATTTGGCCTTGTTCAGTCCTAACTAAATGCAGAATCACAAACTAGTCTCTTCATTGCTCCAGTCTTAGTCGGTCATGCAAAGTCAGTCTGGTGATCTGCCCCGCCAACTCAGTAGCCACTAGTCACACACAGCTTGTGAGCATGTGAAATATGGCTAGTGCCACATGATAAAATATAGGTACACTGGATTAAATAAAGTATATTAGTTAAAATAATTGCACCTGTTAAACAGTGGAATTCCACTGTTTAATGTGATTATCCAAAAACTTAAAAGTATGTATCTGGCTCACATCGTATTTGTATTGAATGGGGCTGTTCTAGATAATGATGGCAAGTACCATTTGGGAGAGCCAAGGCTGGCAGGAGATCTGGCGAGGTGGGAAACCCAGCAGGTGGGAATGCCCTCAGGGATGGCCATGGGCATGGGGCTCCTGACAGTGGGGCAGCCAACATTCTTCAGCTCCCACAGAACTTTATGACTCAAACAACTTTCTTCTTTAAGTACCCCCCATATCCCCAACCACCTCCTGCTCTGTTAATATCCATGGAGATGCCAACATTATTTGGAGACCTAAAAGAATGAGTCTGGCTGGCCTAGCTGATGGCTCACATTTCAGAATCTTCCCTGCCCTCTCCCAGAGGAGGGCAAGTAGGACCCTCGAGGGATCTGTCTTCATTCACACAGGGCACCTGAAGGAGTCCATCACCAGAACTCCCTCCACTGAGCTATACCCACCTGGTGACAAATGAGCCGGACAGTGCTGAGGCTTATCACCACCACCAGCATGACCCAGAGAGGATCAATCGCTGCCCCACCCTACCCAAATCACCATTTAAAATGCTTTAGTCCCACATTCTGGAGAACCAGACAGACATTCAACCATGCTGGAAAAAGCAGAAATGAGGCAAAGCTTCACAGCTCAGAAGAGAATAAGAGCAGATGCCAGACAAGCATCCAACAGGCCACATGTCACATCTGTTGTCTGAAGGCTCACCAAGGTCATATCCTGAGTCTCCCATAAACACTGGTCTCTTCATCTCCTACTCAGTCTGCAAAACCCAATTCAAAATGCAAATAAGGCTTACTGACCTGAGCCTGAATGTTCTCTGCACACTCAGAATGGGGAACTCAGAACACTAGACAGCCCAGGACAGCTTCCCACGGCAGTGGTGCCCTCCCTGTGTGTTCTCATTAGTCTAAGTACCTTGAAGGCAGAGGCAAAACCTTCTGGCCTCAGTATGGTCCAAGATGCCTAGCACAGTGCCTGGAATACAGTTAAACACTCAAATATCTGACTCATCCTCTCCTACGTTCAGCTACTGCTACTGCCTCAAAACGGCTAAAACTCTAGTTCAAATATGGCACCAATCCCAACATGAGAAATCAAGCCAAACATATGGGAAAGCCATTCTGGTTGTCCCTACACAGCTGCAGGAATGTCCTGGGGAGCTGGGAGGGCAGACAAGGACTGCGTGATGACAGATTTGAGATGACAGACATCTGCTGCATTTAGGCGCCATAACCTGAGATGCCAGTTCAGAGAATGGAAACCAGGCCATGCCACGTCCAGCTTGAGGTGGAATTCAGCCCTTGACAGTTGGCGAGGAGAACCATGTGATGCCCCAGCTGTTCCCACAAGCCTTTGTGCCCAGACCACCAAAAGCCCAAAACCCAGAAGTCAACTCTTGGGGAGATGGACTCCAGACACCTGTCCCTGCCCTTGGACCCCAGGGACTTCCCTCTCTCCAAGCCTAGCTCTTTCCTTGATGCTCTGAAAAGTCCCACAATAAAGTTAATTCATCTCAAGATATGTTTATTAAGGGCCTACCCTGGCAGGCAAGCACATTACTGGGCACAGGGGCCAGAGCTGCAACCGTGCACATACACAGGAGTCAGGCCTCATCTCCTAGCTGCATTCTCACTGCACCACAAACTGACCCAAGCCCTCTTACCATCTGGGTCTCCAGCCCTTTGGTAAAGAACCTCCATCTACCAAGACTCAGCACATTTTAGAAGCTATAATAATGCTCATCTCCTTTGATCCAAAACTCCATTCCTAGGAATCTATCTAAAAGAATCCAAAAGAAGAAAACACCACATACATAGAGATGTTTATTCATTCACTTGGCAAATACTTATTAAGAGCCTGACTTAGGCCAATGCAGCAGTCAACATGAGGGGCAGAGTATTGGGTGAGACCTGGTCAATTCTTGGCTCTTAGACCCTCCCGGTCGGCAAATGGCTTCCTTTACACCTGCAGGAGACAGTCAAAAACATGTTCACAATACAATCAAAGTGTAAAACGTGGAACTTCCCTGGTGGTCCAGTGGTTAAGACTCCAAACTTCCAGTGCAGAGGGGCACGAGTTCAATCCCTGGTCAGGGAACTAAGATCCCACATGCCACACAGTGCAGAAAAAATTTTTAAGAATTAAAAAATTTAAAAAAAAACAAAAACATAAAATGCATAGGTATATATTTAAGAAATCCTTATGTATCAGTAGAAACTTAAAAAAAAAATCCAGCCAAAATTCTAAAAAGTTCTTCAAAGCATACCAAAGAGATTACAAAATTAATCTGAAGTTTAACGTTTGAGAATTCTGAAAAAATAAACAAGTTGTGAGGCTCTGACCTACCAAATGGGTAAGCATATTATAAAGTCACAATAATTAAACCAGTACTCTACTGCCAGAGAATCAAAATACAGGGCTAAGTAGATATAAAAATATTTATGCAGCATTTCAAATCAAATCAGTGGAAAAAGTATTAATTATTAAACAAAGGCATTATGACAATTGGCTAAAATTTTGGAAAGAAATAAAAGTATTAAGAATTATGGCATAGGTTTGAAACCTAGGCCACAACATAAAAGAAAATAAAGTCAACATTGATTCAAGATTTAAATGCAAAATAGAAACCATTTAAATTAGTAGACGATGCCTTTGTAATCAAAGTTTCTGTCTCTTTCTGTATCTTGTTAACAACAGGTGCGTAGATTTCTGCCAAATTTTCAAGCCACACAGGGATGATGTGACTTTTGATCCAGCCATCGGCACATCAGAAACTGACAAGGAAGATCTGTGCAGAGAACTCCTGAAGAGCTCACGCTGAAGCACAGCCAGCAGCCACGACAAATGCCGTGCGCCCTGATGCTGTGGACAAGGAAAACCAACGCCCTCTCAGGACTGAGCCCCACGTCCTCAGAGGGCAGAGCTTCAGACTGTAAGCCACACAGCTGCTTCCTGCACAGGCAACTCAAGGGACCTGACTCCAGGCTGAGCAGCAGCAGGGAGGCATTGATTTCCACAGGCTTGATCACTCACCCCAGCAACATGGAAATAATCCCTGCTGTAACATTTCTGTTCTCTAGGAATGTAAACACCTGTCTAAACTCCAAAAGAAAGACAGCAGCAAAAAATGTCTGTGTGTCCAAAACACCATACAAAATTAAAAGACAAAGTGAGAAAAAGACCAAACAGCCTCCAAGCTGCTGAGCACAGTGTGGAGTTCCATAGCCTTGCAGGGACACCTCACTCTGTTGGCGCTTAAAGAGCTCCTGTATGCCTGGGAGTGCCTCCGTAGCTTTAAAAAACAAAAACAAAACCCAATAACAAACCGTAGACTTTTACTTCAAATAATAACAATACCCACGTCTGCTGCGGAAAATCTCAAAAACACAGCAAAACAAAGAAGAAAATAAAATGTACATAACCATATCACCAGTAATAACCTCAGTCAGCACTTTGGAGTATATCCTTTCAGATACTTTTCTATCCATAAATACACATGGCAATTTTCTTTACAAAAATGGAAAAAAATTATATAGACTATTTCATAATGTTTACATTCATATTACTAACAGTATTAGATACTATTAAGTAAATGATTACTATGTGCCAGACATTGTACTAAACACTTAATACACGCTATCATTTAAAGCTCATAACAAAAAAATAAAGCTCATAGTAATCTCACAAGATGGTATCATCCACTTGCCCAAAGTATCACCTACTGGATTCTGGAGCCTACTGCTGCTGCTGCTGCTAAGTCGCTTCAGTCGTGTCCGACTCTGTGCGACCCCATAGACAGCAGCCCACCAGGCTCCCCTGTCCCTGGGATTCTCCAGGCAAGAACACTAGAGTGGGTTGCCATTTCCTTCTCCAATGCATGAAGGTGAAAAGTGAAAGTGAAGTCGCTCAGTCCTGTCCAACTCTGAGCGACCCCATGGACTGCAGCCTACCGGGCTCCTCCATCCATGGGATTTTCCAGGCAAGAGTACTGGAGTGGGGTGCTGTCGCCTTCTCTGATTCTGGAGCCTAACTGAGTTCAAATCCCAGCTCGGCCATTTGCTGGCTGTAATAGCCAAGCTACTTAATGTGCCTCAGATTTCTCATTGGTAAAATGTGAATAACAGGAATCTACTTCACGTTATGCTGTTATGAGGGTTAAATGAGTTGATGCGTGTTAAGTTCAGAACAGTGCTTGGCACACACTAACTACTCATTAGGCATCAACTATCCATATTATCATGATCACTCATGATCTCACAGCCAGTTGGCACAGTCAAAATTCAAACCCAGGTCTGTGTTCCCTACTATCAAGGGGAAGAAGGAGAAGTGCATGTCCAAGACAAAGTCCATCCTCTCAACATTTCAGCAGAAATCTAGAAGTTCCTCTATGGTTTTTCTCAGATACTGAAATGTTGATGACCTCAACAACAGCCAAGTTCAATTTAAAGTGTGTTGCCAGACTTCCCTGGAGGTCTAGTGGTTAAGAATCCACCTTGCAATGCAGATGACACGGGTTCAATCCCTGGTCTGGGAAGATTCCACATGCCATGGGCCAACTAAACCCATGTGTTACAACTACTGAGCTTGAGCTCTAGATCCCTTGAGCCGCAACTACTGAGCCCACACACCACAACTCCTGAAGTCCACGCATCCTAGAGCCCGAGCTCCACAACAGAAACCACTGTGATGAGCAGCCTACACACAGCTTACTGCAGAGTAGCCTGGACTCACTACAACTAGAGAAAGCCTGCATGCAGCCAACAAGGACCCAGTGTAGCCAAAAATAAATAAGCAATTAAAAATAAAGCTTTCCAGGTGGCACAGTGGTAAAGAATCCGCCTACCAATGCAGGAGACGTGGATTTGACCCCTGGGTTAGGAAGATCCCCTGGAGTAGGAAATGGCAACCCACTCCAGGATTTTTGTCTGGAAAATTCCATGGACAGAGGAGCCTAGAGGAGCATAGTCCATGGGGTGGTAAAGAGTCAGACATGACTGAGTGAGCACACATGCACACTAAATAAAAATAGTATGTTGGTTTCCTGGATAAAGACAACTCCCACATCAGAGGCTGGGCTCTCTGACAGTACAGAAGGTCCTCAGGACATCAAAGGAATGGGTGGGGTCAGCACAGTCCTACTGGGTTGGAGACAGCATGACCATCAATTGGCTATAAAGTTCTCCCACTGGATGCTCTGAGCCACAGTTCTGCTCTAAAGACATTTCTTTTAAAATAGACTACAGTGAGCAATAACAAGACTAAACATAAACAAATATGCAGAAGAAAGGAACTGTTCTCCAACATAAAAGGATCACAAGGTCTCTAAGTCTGAAAGACCCTTTCGTCAGTCTCTCAGATTCTCGCTCCCTGTCGTTCCTCTGGTTCTTCAACCTCGGGCCTCTGCGAGACTATATACTAACTGGTCTTGCTGTCCTCAGCCTCCCTCCCCAAACTGTCTTACACGCAGCCAACAAAATCATATGTTTGTCCCATGCTTAGAACTCTCTAGTGGCTCCCAAGTGCTGAGCAATGTGGCATGGTCACCTGATCCATGCTGCCCCACACTCCACGGGACGAGAGCCTTTCTTTCCCCACCCAACAGGCGCACAGAAGCCAGCTGAGCTTCAATGACCCCTGCTCCTATTGCACTAAACCCACATGCAAATGCCTACTCACTCCTCAAGATCTAGTTCACACATCCTATCTAGGAGGCCATCTGATATCTCTTACAGAACCTATCTCGCATACATGACGATGACACAGCACTTCAGTTGCCCACTTAGGTTGTGAACTCTGGGCTCCTCCCCAAAGGGTCAGGGCCGACTGCATAACCGACAGTC
Organism: Bos javanicus; assembly: GCF_032452875.1. NCBI lineage: Eukaryota > Metazoa > Chordata > Mammalia > Artiodactyla > Bovidae > Bos > Bos javanicus. The sequence goes on from NC_083888.1 coordinate 30,029,863, forward strand.
ACCACGGAGTCACAAGGAGAATACAGACTAAGTCTGCTAAGTCGTATAAAGTGACTGAGACTGCACGGATAGTCTGACTCAGTCATATCTTAAAAGGATGTGCAATACCTGTTCATAATGAAGGAATTTTCATTCCTTAAATCTAAAGAAGGGTATCTGGGGTCTCCCTGGCAATCCAGGGGTTAAGACTCGGCACTTTCACTGCCATAGCCTGGGTTCAATCTCCGGTTGGGAAACTAAGATCTGGCAAGCCCCAAGGTGCAGCAAAAAAAAAAAAAAAACAGAAAGAAAGAAGGTTATTTTGGATTTCCAAGGTACTTCTTCCATAAACAATAAAAAGCACAAGAATATCATAAATAGCCTGATAATGCAAAACACATCTCAGATGAAAAAAAGACTACAATCTCATATCTGATAAATAATTTTAGGTTCCAAATTTTCTTCTGAACATTTCAATATCATAAGCTTGCAAACAATCTCAAGGGATCTGGCCCACTACCAATGGGGGGGGGGGTGGGGGAAGCAGTTTTTTTCAAAAACCCCTGGGAAGGTTTTGAAATCTCATTTCAGCCCAGCGACAGACAGTGAGAAGGGAAATAATACTGAGTCTCCTGGCTCCTTGGAAAACGAAGTGCGACTATAGGGACCTCCACTCCTTTAGTAACACCCTAAGTTCTTACTGCTTTGTCTTTTTAAACTGCTATCCTGAAGTTGGCATTTTCATATAACTTATTACGCAAAATAATTACATGAATTCTCATCTAAAGAACCTAGACCTCCCACCATCACTTTCCCTAAACGGTCTGAGAGGGAGGGGGCAGCCTCTCCCCCGAAGCTGCCCCTCTTCTCCTGCATTCTGGGAGGTGGTAGTCTGAGGAGTTTTGCCATTTCTAACTCTCAAGCATCTTCTTTTAAAAAGCAAACACCCTGAGAGAACAGATACTCCTTAAACCCATCCTTAACAGTTTAACAGAGATTAAACTAGGAGAAGAGTGCCCACACACACAAATGCGTGTTACAGGAAAAGAGGTCCATAAAGTTAACTGGGCTTGCGAGGGGCCTGGCCTAGATGACAGATCTCACCAAGACACGGGCAAGGACAAGGCCACTCTCTGGGCCTGTTCTTCTCTGCAGGAAATGTGGAAGCCTGTCAAAACGCTTTCTGTTTCAGACGGAAGGCGAGCATGTGGCCTCCGAGTGGCCACAGGGCTGCATTCCTACAGCTCCCTATCAGCTCTGCCATTGCACAATAAGAGACTGCCAGGGTTTTATGAGCTCAGGATAAACAAGAACTCCGGTAGCAATGGCAAGCAAACGGGTGAACAGCCCCACGCCACCTCTGCCTGCGATGATTTCCATACACCATGCAACACTGCAATGTTCTGGCTTGATGTTTTTTAACTTAAAAGGAGGACACAGGAATGACTGACTTAATATGAAGTTTTATGATCTGGGGTTTGGGAGGGGCAGACTCCCAGGCTCCACCCATCAGAGATTACGGGGAACATGGGAGCCTGGTACCAAAAATCTACTTGAACTTTCAGTCAATTTACTGGAGTGTTTGGGAAGCATGTTGATTTCTAAGTCTTTTTAAGATAGAGCTGGTATCTCAGGAAAGTGCCAGATGGTTCTCCTATATCAAACCCCTCTCTGGGTGAAAAGCCGGAGGCTCTACAAGTCTCCTTACCAGTTATTTGGTGGTGGTGATTATTAAAACCCCCTCTCCCAGAAACACCCTAAGGATGGCCTCCAGGAGCTTCCCTCTGAATGGCCCAGGAGGAAATCTTAGCACATGGTGGTGTGCCAGCAACTAAGTAATCAGCATGGGGGGACAGAAATGTCAGGGCCACTGGGGAGAGGGAGTCATAGGCCCCAAACCATTGCTCTGGAGCAAAGAAACTCAGAATGCAAAGAAGGTGGGCAGATATAAACCACAGAGTGTCAACTTAAGGATAAAGGGCTCACACTTCACTGGTCTCCACCCACGCAGTTTAGTTATTTCTAGTCCACTCAGAAAACCATCCTCTCATAGGGCCAGTCTTTACTTCATGGTCAAAGAGGACATTCATTCATGATCTAGAAGAGAGCAGTGTTTCTCAAAGAAAGGACCAGAGGTCTGCAGCAGAAGGGGCGGGACAGTGGATAAGGAAGCAGATTCCTGAGGTCCACCCTGGCCAACCAACTAAACCGGAATCTCTGGGGGGAACCCCCACCGCCTGCATTTTAGCAGGATCCCAGGAGGCGCCTTCCCCACACTAAATTTGAGAACCACAATTCTCCAGGAGATGTCCTTTAAAGGACAGAAAGCAAAGAGAGCCTTATCAGCATGTTACCTCCGGGACAGTAAATGTAAGAGAGCTGTAAACTGTGAAGCTTAAAAAACTGGTTCACTTCTGAGGCCAGAGGGCATGGCTGACAGAGCAGAAAGAGAAAAACACACACATGAAGGGTTAGTTTTCCTCTGCACAGAGGAAAGGCGCCAAAGAGAAGGCTCCTGAACAGGAATGTGTAAGTCTAGTCCCTGCCAGGGAAACACCACTAATGTCTATTATCAATCAACCCCCACTGGAAGTTTGTCATCTGTATTGTTAATTTCCAATCTCCATATGACTGAACATCTTACATCTGTACCACAGTACCTAAGACATAAATGTGTAATTTTACAATCTGTGTCCAACAACTAAAAACAGAAGAAGCCCTATTTCCTACTAAGGGAGTAAGATGGAAATGTGAAGCAAATAGCATAAAACCACTGGGTTTAAAATAGCTAAATACCACTCAGGTGTGAGTGTGGAGGGGGTTGGTTAGTGCCAGGGCGGCAGCTAACTAGCTATGGGACTCAGTTTCTTTACTCGGTCATACAAGGAGCAAGACAGGCTGATCTGAGGGTCTCGTCAGTACTGACTCAGGGATAATGACCCTTGGAACAAAAACACTGATGACCTCCTCCACCTCACAGAGAGACTTGATGACAATGCTCTAATGACACCCAGGGCTGGACAGAACAAGCTCCCCGAGGCCAGAGGCAACACCTGATTGGCGCTGGATGCCCATCAGGGCCTTGCCCAACCAAGGTTGTTAAGTGAATGGCCAGTGGCTGCATCAGATTTCCAAATGCAGGCCCCTTTTCTGCAAGCACAGTCTCCCCTGGACATCAGAGAGCTGGAAAGGGAAATGAAAACTGGGCTCACTGCCTAGAGATACTTCCTATAACCCAGGAGCAACACCTCTGATAGCACTGGCCTGTCCGCCTCCAGTCTACCTCTAGGCCTGACACCCCGACAAGTTCTCGCCTGAGGGCAGACTGCTCAAGGAACGTCTGCTCTTCCCAGGAGGGCTGACCTTGGAAAGGGCCAGTTGCTGTTTAGTCCCTAAATTGTGTCTGATTCTTTCACAACCCCACAGACTGTAGCCTGCCAGGCTTCTCTGCCCATGAAATTTCCCAGGCAAGAATACTGCAGTGGGTTGCCATTCTCTTCTCCAGGGGATCTTCCCAACCCAGGGATTGAACCCGCATCTCCCGCATTGGGAGGCAGATTCTTTACCACTGAGCCACCAGGGAAGGAGGCCAAAGGATCTCAGCTCCTGACTGTTCCCTTCTCCTCCAGATTCCAGTTCTCCCACACAATCAATCAAAAAAAAAAGTTAAGCAATGGCCTGGCATACAAACTCATGAAAAGATGCTGATTCCCATTCAACTGGGAATACTTCTCACTCACCCAAAATGAACGAAATCTTTGAACAGCTATACAATTACACCAAAACCTAGCCAACTCTTCAGCCCATTTCTCCAGGGATCATCTCGATGTTCAGTCATACAGACCTCCCCAATTCGGCAATGCCCAGAGAAATCATGGTACAAACCACAGATTTCTGTCCCCGGGTGATATCCAAATCTGTACTTTACCTTCAGGCTTCCCTGCCCCCCTCTTCATTTACTATGGAAAGATTCCAGACCTCCCTCAGAATCAAAAAACTTGCAGACACTTGATGTTTACTCCCAGCGATTAATACTACAGACAAATACGGTTTCTCTCCAAAGTTTTTTTTTCAAAGCTATCAGGTGCTAATCTATTTTTAAAGTCTCAGCACTGTAGTTTCTTAAACAGAAAATTTTCACTGCTCTATCTGCAGAGAAAGCATGATGCTTTGACATGGTGGATGCTCAAAAGTATTTTCTAAAGGGAGAAAAGGACATTGCAAACCTCCTTCTGACCACGCAACACGAGCACACCACACTCCTACCCCAAAAGGAAATAAGGGTCTGAAGTGTTTATTCAATCCAACCAATATACACAGGGCATCTAATCTGTGGCTGACACTCCGCTAAGTATTAAGGCTGATGTGGTGACCAAGAAGTATAAGTTCTCAGGAAACCTACACTCTAGCAGGACATAGCATCAGATGCTCAAAAACCAAAACAGGACAAGACCCATTTTAGGGAGGAATGCCATCCTGAATCTGTCCATTTGGGGTTTCCTATGCTGCTTGGTGAGCTATTATTTACTGGGTGATCATGAAACCCACAGCCTCTCCAGAGACTGCCTTAGCCTCCTGACTCTTGGGGCTTCCCTCACACATACAAGCGCCCAGCGTGTTCACTTCACCAAGTTCTCTAAGTACAGTATTTAGCAGAACATTAGTCAGAAGCGTCACTACTTCCTAATTCACCATATTGTAATATTCACTCTGTGAAAGTGAGCAAAATCCACTGAGGACTTGCCCGGCCAGGATGTAGGTAAACACCCACTCAAATGTCATTAAGACCCTACTACAGCAACCTCCAACCTTGTGGCACCAGGGACCAGATTCTTTGGTGGAAGACAACTTTTCCCTGCACTGGGGTGGTGGCGGGGGTGTGGATGGTTCAGGCAGTGATGCAAGTGATGGAGCGGTGGGAAGCAGCAGATGCAGTTTCACTCACCCGCCGCTCACCTCCTCTGTGCGGCCTGCTTCCTAAGAGGCTGCAGACCAGTACTGGTTCACAGACCGGGGGCTGGGGACCCCTGCCCTACCATATAAATCTCTAAAAGAACTGAAAATTCCTAGTCAAAACCCCTTCCGCTCCCACAACTGGAGAGTCATTTCTACAATAATAGGGTTCTTTTCTTCCTTTGGACAGAGGGTTATTACCTATATTTTGTTCTATGGGAAGGCTGATGGGTGAAGGCAGCTGAACAAGGAGACCGTCTACCCCTCAAAAGCCTCAGTGAGATGGGAGCACTGGTACTCACCAGCTCTCAACCTGAATGCACGTGGCCCCTCCCTCCATGTCTCAAGCAACAGGTCCCTCCACAAGGGAAGGAAATTGGCAACATGCATGCCTGTGAGCAGAGCAAGTGGGACAGGAGAGAAGGCAAGGAAGGCGGCCGTGAGGAATGCTGCAGGAAAGGCAGCCCAGTGCAGCCAGGGAGCCCTGAGCCAGCAGCCCCGGCTCATTTCTGAGCTTAAGTGCTGCTTTAAGAGGCAACGGGCTACCAGATCTTCAACTCTGCATTTATCTTCTTTAAAACCTGTCTGCCGGTGCGTAACATATTAATATTTCAACTCTTAATACACAAGACATCTTCCAACATAATTAGATGAAAATACTGGACATGATCCAACCATCAGTTTGGGAGGGAAAAAAAAGAAAAACATAACTATGTGTCAAGCCCGGCTGAAAAGTCTTTGCGTATTCCTACAGCGAGGGCCACAAGGCCCTCCCCGCCACCCAGCTGCCATTGGGCATTCCCTGAATCCCCTACACACTCAGACGCGCCCGAGGGTCTCTGCTCCTGCCGTTCCTCTCCTTAGAACACTCCGCTGCTCTCTCCACTCCTCCAGTTAACATCAATGTGCCTTTTATACCTCAGCTCAAAAGTCACTTCCTCAAGAAGTCTTCCCTCCTCCCTTCAAACTAGATCCAGAGCCGCTGTTACACAGGCATCCCATCTCTTTACTTTTAAACTTCACAGAACTGGTTGGTGTTGCTTTATTTTAATTAAAGCCTGTCTCTGGGCAACCCAGAAAACTCTTCAAGGACAGGAACTATGCTCACCTTGTTCAATCTATACCCACAGTGCCTAAGCATAGCGCGTGAGAGTGAGTGAACAAATGAATGAGAAGTGCCCGGCCAGGCCTTCCTAAAACACCAGTGTCAGTGCACTATGGCTGAGGATCATATCTAGCCTAATGCATGTCTTTACACAGTTATAAGCCAAGAACGGTTTTTACATTTTCAAATAGTTAAAAAAAAAAAATCAAAAGAACGGCATTTTATGATGTGAAAATTACATGACATTCATATCTCATAGTCCATAAACAAAAATGATGGGAACACATCTACGCTCATTCTACAGCTGTTTCTATACTAGAACATCAGAGCAGAGTAGTCCCAGAGTCGGCACTGGTGCAAGACCTCAAATATTTACCACGTAATCACTCACTCACTGCCACAACAATGCCCCCAGAGTCTAAGCTGCAGGCATGAAATACGAGAGACATGAAAATTAAGGACTGATGGTAATCCCCCTTCTGGATCCCTGATGCCTGTTATATTCACTGAGCATTCCCTGAATGGCAGCCACCTCCATGACACGTGGTGAGAATGTCATTTGAGACATCTGAGAATTCTGGCTGATCACTTCTAAAGGGTTGGAGCTCACACCAAAACCAAGGCTTACTGGGTAACCACCTTCTACTCATTCATTCAACAAATGTCTACCTGGGCACCTACTTTATACAGGCGCTGTTCTGGGAGGCGAGGATACAAACAGCGGCCCTTGGGGGTCCTCCTGAGCAGGAAATAGTGGGGCAGCTACATTACAGTGAGGCCTGTATGACAGGCGGTGGGAGACAGAAAGACTCTGTGATTCCACACCCACGAAACTGTACCTACTTTTAAGGAACATACTCGTTGGGAAGCCACGACAAACCCATGAAAAGTTACGTCTTGATAAAAGATTTAACTAACACTTCAAGACCCCTGAGCAGACGCCCCAGGGACAAACAGCTTAGCAGAACCGTTTAGCCAAGAATGCCGGTACACCCCATCTATTTTGTACCGCACACACTATGATTACCCGAGCTAACAAATGTTTGTCATTAAACTGAGAGCAGTTTCAACACCAGAGAATGTGCGTCCTTCCCACAAAAGTGGGTTAAGAATAGGCATGCATGATTGTTCGGTTACGTGTGGCTCAAAAACCAACACACATGTCCATTTGTGCACCACATGCCTTCAAGAAACAGAGCAGGGGGAGTGGGGTGAATCTGCTGACAGTCTGATGATGCTCCTCACTATGGGGACTGCAGAAGTCGGGCAGGGCAGGGCCATTCAAGCTTTCCTCCCAGTCAGTCACGTGCTCTCCTTCTCTGTGGGACAGCTCACTCCAGAATTGACTCCTGTGTCTCAGATCCCAGCAAAGCTCAGTGAGTAGCCTCTAGTACCTCTACACACACACACACAGCACCACAAGAAGCATCAGTTTCTATCTGACTGTTGTAGCAGTTTCCAAATGTCCAATAACATGTACCATACATCCTGGTAAAGAATCAGTAGGTACAATGTTGTTGGTGCTTTCATTCTGTATGAAAAGGACAGAAATTTAATACATTACAAGAAAAACCATGACTTCTAATCCCAAGCCATTGAAATAGAAGTTTAAAAAAAAAAAAAAAGAAGACTTGTCAAAACAGATAAGAGAATTAGATATCTGGCATTTTGGACACTCACTGTTCCTAGAGCCTACTATCCAAGAAGGTCTCAGTCTATCTTCATGATCTCAGACAAATCACATTCCCTCTCTGGCCTCCATTCCCTCATCGGTAAAATAAGGCATGGACCACATCTCTGAGTTTAGGAACAGAAAAGTTTACTAAGAAATTCCAATATCAGCTTTCATTAAGACTCAAGCAGTAAAACATTTTGGAAAAGTTCAACAAAACCACAGCTCTTCCAGAGTAGGCAGAAAGTCACTTTAAAATAAGAACCATATGATAATACAATGAGCAAACTGATTTTTTTTCTTTTTAACCCATCAAAAGAAATGGTATCTATAAAATTATATACATTAGCTAAGCCTTGAGTAGGGATTAATCCTCACTAACCTACAACCCCCTTAGAAATCAAGGTCTGCACTACAGCTGAGCAGCCCTAAACCGAAGCATTCAAGTTCATGGGAATCAGTTCTTGGATGTGAAAGGTGAAAAGAAAGATAAGTTGCTAGTTTCCACTTTTACCACCATAAAATTTTTACTCCCACAGCTCAGAAGGAATCACCGTACCCTAAAATTCATCTTTCTTAAAAGACACTCCTTACTCTGAAACCCTGCAGTCTGACTGCTCTCTTCTTTTGAAGAGCCTAGTCTGTGTTTCCATTTCCACTGTTTTTACAAAGCAGACCCTTGGCCTCAGACACGCTCTTATTCTATGACTAATTCAGCTTTACATACCAAAATGTTCCATAGTCAGTAACCTACGTGAAGATCCATTTCATTTAAAAAAAAAGAGAGAGAGAGAGAGAAATATTCTGAACATAGAAAAAGAAAAATAGAACAATAAAACAAACACCACCTGGTGCCAGAAATAAAACACTGCTTAGCAGTGGATGCCCCCGGGCACCCATTTCCACTCACACTCCCCTCTCTTCCCAAGTGGGAACCACCATCCTGAATGCAGGGCTCATCACCCCAACAGAGCTCTCCCATTCCCACACAGCATACGCATCTACATGATCTCAATTTTTCCATGAATCATACCTCTGTATGCGATCTGTAACTTTGTTTTTCCTTCTCTATTTTATGTTTATGGGAGTCATCCATGTTGACACTTACGGCTCTCATTCCTATATGTTTGCTGCTGCATAATATTCCACTATACGACCATACTACATAATGGCCCAAAACACTACTTGTTTCTCATGGATGCCATGTACTGCCTACTCTGTGCCGGCCATTTTCCAGAATTCTCAAAAGTAACCAGTGAGGACGGCAAGATTCCCATTAGGCTGAAGAAGAAACTGGGACAGAGAGGTTGTATAATTTGCTCAACGCCTGTGAGCGGCAAATTCAAGCCATAAGTTTAAGTCCACCCAACTCTAAAGCCACACTCTTGATACTGCATTTTGTAGCCCCACTTATGTAGATACCTCCACCATTCAAAAAATTGTAATGAAAATATCTGATAGAGGGCTCCAAAGTCATCTGAGAAAATCGGAAACAGGATGCTCTATTTTCTGTTTTGACAAACAATTCTACAGGAAATTCAGCTGTACAAAGGGACAGTCCGTGATAGTGAGGACAAGTCTCTCTTTGGCAAAAAGTCCCTGTGTACTTGCTGTGTACTCCCAAGTTTACACAAATGCTTCTAAGTAAACCCCAGGTGAACTACAACTCTGCTTGGCTTCCTCTGGAGAGCCAGGCTGTCTGCACCCCCTTCAAGAAGGGGCGGAAGAATCTAAAAGGATACAAGCACACAAGTCGTCAGACTCTGCTTGCAACAGCAAGAATTCAGTTGACAGAACTCTGAAAACCGACCTCGGGGAGCAGCTCCAATTGCTGCTGGCTTCGGAGATCCCGGGAACGGCCCTGTGCTTACAACGCCAAGGGCGCTAGGCTCAGCCCACTCTGCTCTCTACTTGGCCAGCTTTGCAGAGAGTTTTCATACATCCCAGCCCAGCCCTGCTGCTCTGGAGAAACCCAGCTTGTAATACGGAAGAGGACAGAGACAGAGAGGAGTGAGGGTGGAGGCTCACAGGAACCAGGCAAGGAGGGAGGCTGGGAGAGAGACCAGACTCCAGGGCAAGGCCCAGACACTCAGGTGCTGGAAGCAGGAGGGCCCCTAGGAGATGATGGGAGCCCCCCAAGAACGAGGGGGGAGGAGGGGCTTCTAAGCACCAGGGTGACTCCTGATGCAAGTTCCACGCTTCAACACAGGAAGCTTCAAATGGGCAAGGCAGGACTGGTTGAAGGAACCCTTTCCCTCCTCTCCCAGCCAAAGCAGGGAGAAGCAAACAGGCTCTGCTACTGACTGACTGAACTTAGCAGCAGTGTTCCTGCCCACTCTGGAGGGGACTGCAGTGGATTCTCTCTAAAAGCCCTGCCATCTCTGACTGTCTCTGTCTATAACCTTGGATGTCATCACATTTACCAGTGGTTAGCGTATATTTCATGTAATCCCAACTCCCCCAAGAAGTAGATACTACTACTAGCCCCATTTTACAGATGAGGCAGCTGAAGAGAGTAATAATTTGGTCCAGGACAGGAAGCCTACAGTCATGAATGCCTAGGGGGGTTACACAGGACATCCACAGGAGAGGGGTGAGGAGGGGAGGGGAGGTGGACAGAGAAGGACCCGAGGGAGGGCGCAGAGGGTGATAAAGGGTCAAGGGCTGAGGAGCGCCCAGCCATTCTGGTCTAAACTCAGGTGAAGAGCTTGAGATGGGGACACGGGGACAGAGTCTGAGAAAGAAACGGGGAAAGGCTGGCAGACGGGCTTTAGAAAAGGGAGGGTGGACGGAGAAAGTCAGATGGGCAGAGGAGCTGGGCTGAGCTGGGTGCCAGGGGGCAGTCCCAAGGCTAAGCAGGGGGAACCGAAGAAGGGCGTGCGCGCGCGTCCCCGGGAGGCAGGTGCTGGGCTGCAGGGGCGCGGTCCCACCTTGAGCACCGTGACGGCTCCCGCGCTGTGCACCTGGAAGTGAGCGGGCGGCTCCGCGCCGGGCTCGGCCGCCTCGTCGGGGCCCGAGTAGCTGAAGCAGGCGTCTGCGATGTCCAGGTGGCCGAGGGGCAGCGCGTCCTGCGGGGTCTTGAAGTAGTAGAGGTAGCAGCGGCGCGCGTCGAACACGAACCAGCGGTTGCGGTAGCCGCGCAGCGGGCCCTTACCGGACAGCTTCTGCAGGTAGCCGCACAGCCGCGCCGGCTCCCGCCCCGGCCCAGCCCCAGGCTCCGCCGCGGTCCCCGGGGCCGCGCCCTCGCCACCGCTGCCCTCCTCCCCGCGGGCCGCGGGCCCCGGCATTGCCAGCCAGCGCGCCAACCGCCGGCGCCCGGGCCCCCAGCGCCTCGGCGCCACCGCCGCCGCCGCTGCCGCGCCCCCTCCCCTGAGCCCCGCCGCTCCGCACGGCTTGCGAGCGCGCAAAGCAATCTGGGACTTGTAGTCCCACCTCCGCCCGCCCCCAGGAACGCCCGCTTCGACCCGGGGCTCTCCCGCAGGCACCCCAGAGGCAGGTCAGGTAGCGTCACCGCCTGCCCTCTGTGCCTTCGTGTAACCTGGGCTCAAAACCCCGCGTTGCCAAGCTGAAACATTGTTCTGTTTTTTTATGGGAGTGTGAACTTGCAGTTCTCAAAAATCCATCAGTGTCCCCTTGAAATTGTACATTTCTCTCTATATAAATTATAACCTCAGTGCAAAACTTTGTTTTTAAATTTCTGCCCTGCCAGATTCATAGGCTAGTATTGCACAACCGAGAGAGCTTATTGCTTGGCGCCGAGTGGGTGCTCAGTAAATGTTTATAGAATTGGTGAATGAAACCCAAAACTTTTCCCACCTCTCCAGACTTCAGTGGGTTCACGTTCTGAATTCAACAAATATGTACTGAGCCCTTTCTATGTGCCAAGTACAGTTCCAGATGCTGGAGGACAAGATAGTGAACAAGCTGCAAAATCATTCCCCTGCCCTCATGGAGATAATAGTCTAGTAAGGGAGAGAGAGGATACCCACATAAAAAGGCAGATAAAAGTATACTGTGTTGTCTACATGCCAGTGATGTAACTTAAAAAAGGATTACCACTTAAATAGCCCTTATTGTTACCAGTGTTTTATATATTAGCTCATTTGAACTTTCACAGTAACTTCAAGAGGCAAGTGCCTTTGTTTCACAATAATGTAAGAGGAGGGCAGGAGGGTCAGGCTGCGTTTTAGAGGATCAGGGAGGCCCCACTGAGGAGGTGACCTGGAGCAAAGACCTAGATGACGTGAGGGAATGAGTCATGCAAGTTTGTGAGGGAAATGTGAATACTAAAGCTCACTTTACTTAATGAAAAAAGGAAGGTCATAGCAATATTTGTGAAAGGGCCAGATCAAAACAATATCTCACCTTCTTCGGTTTGCATGTTTTTACATAGGTGGAAAACAAACTTTCTGAGATGGATGGGCCCTGAATTAGACTGCTTACTTGGAGGTAGGTTGGAAGAGTGAGCTCACACAGCCAGCCAACCAGCTGTGGGCTCTGTTAGCTGGCCCTGTGTTACCCCACCTCTCCCCAGGCCCCTCAAGGATCTGCCTGGGTGGCCGTGGCAAGGGCGCCTCCATCTTAGCACCCTTTGGATCTCTTTGAGTGCAATACCGCATTGAGTTAAAGACTGGACTGTGAATCCAGACTGATGGAATCTGTCTCCTAGCTCTGCTACTAACCAGTGGTGTGACTTTGGTTAAGTTATGTTACCTCTCTGAACCTCAGTCTCGTTGTCTATAAAATGGGGATAGTAGGAGTTGTTACTTCCATTGTTCTTATAAAGATTACGAGATCATGTGAAAGTGCTTAACATGGCACCTAGCACAGTAAGCACTCAGCATATCGATTATTACTGTCGTACAGTTAGCACTGATATCCTCTGAAATCAGCAGATTCTGAGAGGGGGATCTCGCATCCCCAATACATAGGAGGCCAGAGAATGCACTGCAGGAGTGGGATGGGCCACCCTCGAGAGTAAAGAAACCGTGTTTCATTTGTGCCTTGCCGTGATCAAGAGGGACTGTGATTAGTTGAGTTGTGGGCTAGGAAGCCAGAGTAGGGTGTGACCAAGAAGTCCTATGGAAAGGGGAAGAGCTGGGAGAACTGGATCTGTACAGCTACAGTACACAGCTACACAGGAGGTATACAGGAGGCCACAGGGCAGGAGCAGGTACAGCCCCCTCCATCCTCCACTCCGGCAGTGAGTTGGCCAAAAAGTAAGGATGGCAATAGCCTGCAGTCACAGAGGACAGACTAAGCCCGTGGGGTATCTGGTGGAGGCAGATATCTGCTAGGCGCGAGGAAGGTGCCCTTCACAGGTAGCAGGAGTGAGCCCCCTCACCCTGGGGCGTGGGTCCGGCCTGGCTGGCCAGGTCTCTGCAGCCCCTGGCAGAGCTGGAATCTGTGCTTCTCAGTGGGCAAGCTGGCCTCAAGCCTGACCCTCCTGCACTTGAACTTCTACTCTCCCTGTCATTTTAACACGCTCGCAGGCCCTCTTTCTCATGAAGGCCATACCCCACATCATATCAAACATATTACAGTGCTCCACATTCCATAGTAAACATAGTCATAATATTTGCTCTAAAAATGTTTGAAGGAGTTTCTAGAATTATGCTCTGGAGAGTATCTATAAGGAATCCTTTTTAATATACATTTGGCTACTACATCTTGGCAGATATCATGTCTGTGTGGGAATCCTGGCCAAGTGAGAAAAATCCAACATATAAATTGTTTTCAAAGGGAGGAATGTTTTTATGACATTTTAATGAAGTAGACATAATGTTACACTTTTCAGACATGTAATGAAATGTTTATTAATTTTGACTTTCCTCTTTTCCTGAGGTTTACAGCTGGTACCTTTTTTCTAGTCTACAGACATTTCCTAGGTCCCTTGAAAGTTGGCAGATCCAGGTGCTGGTACTGGTACTGGTACTGGTTTCGTCGCTAAGTCGTGTCTGACTCTTGTGACTCCATGAACTGTAGCCTGCCAGGCTTCTGTTTCCATGGGATTCTCCAGGCAAGAATACTGGAGTGGGTTGCCATTTCCTTCTCCAGGGGATCTTTCCCACCCAGGAATCGAACCCGAGTCTCCCGCATTGCGAGCAGAATCTTTACTCACTGAGCTACAAGGGAATCCCTGTGGTGCTGAGCCTACACTATCTAAAAACTCTATAAACTCTCCTGGCCCTTGCCAGGGCCAGAATATGGCCCTCTCTGAAGAGGCGCGGTTGCAAGCCCAGAGACCCCAGTGAGACAGGCAAAATGTGGAGGCCTCAAAACTGGGGGCAACATCTCAGCAGGGACCTCTGGAGGGCCCCACATCTCTGCAGAGCCAAGCAGAAGTGGCCCAAGCATTCCAAGGCTCCCGCACCAACCCCGACACCCTCTGGACTCTCCAGACTTCTCCCAGGCCCCTTGCCCTGCCAGTTCTCTCTGGGTCACCCTGGGATGCTGGTTATTTCATGAACAAACCCTGCATTGTCTCACCCCACCCCCCTCTTTTCCTAAAACTAAAAGCTGAAGGGCCTATATGGAGGACCTTCATCTCATCTCTCTTAGCAGCTCTCTCCAAATTCATTTTGGACAATTTTATATTTTATGTAAAATGCTAAACAAATGCAGCTTCATTTCCCCCCCTTTTCTAGCCAGATCATCCCCTCAAGGTCCTCCCACATGGTCATCCTGGGGCTGCCCCTGGTGGTTCCTAATTGCTTGGCACTCTTCCTCAATAGCTTCTTGACATTTTGCAGTTTCCAGTCTTGTAGATTAAAGGTCAGTGTCCTATGGTCGGGGCTTCCCTGGTGGCTCAAGCAGTAAAGAATCCACCTGTGATACAGGAACCACAGGAGACTCTGGTTTGATCTTTGGGTCGGGAAGATCCCCTGGAGGAGGACATTGCAACCCACTCCAGTATTCTTGCCTGGAGAATCCCATGGGCAAAGGAGTCTGGCAGGCTACAGTCCATGGGGTTGCAAAGAGTCGGATACCACTGAAGCAACTTAGCATGCACACATGGTCAGACACCAGCTTTACACAGCCTGTGTGCAAGCTTGGTGCCAGAAGGTCTGTCCTGCCTGTCCATGTGAGCCCCTGCCCCTCGAGCCTCTCAGGAACCCAGTGACCAGAAGGAAGTGGGCAACCCAGGAGGAAGTGGCTGCTGTTTACTGAAAAGAGGAAATTTGGGCAATGAACTTGCTCCCACATGGCCAGCCTCTGGGCAAACCCCGGGGGAACACAGAGCTAGTGACTCATCCTAGTCAAGTTTCCCTAGCAGGGAACAGGGTGAAAGGCCTCTAAGGAGCACCCAGCCACCCACCGCCTTTTTAATTCCCAGACCCCAGGGTATGGAATTGGCTAAGACCCAAACCTGCCACAGAAGCAGCCCGCAGTCCTGTGGGGAGCCCAGAGAGAAAGTAGACCTTACCACCTGATATGCTGTGTGTCCTTTGGCATGTCTGTGCCCTCTATGGGCTACAATTTCCCATCTGTTCCACGAGGGACTGGATGGCAAAGTGATCTGTAAGGGCCCTGCCCACCTGCTCTGAAATGTATCAGTGGCATAAGGCACAGCTGTGAGGGCCTTTGGTCATTCTCCCTACAGCTCCCCAGACCAGCAGAGGCTCTGTTTTGTTTTTTGAGCCTTCATGCTCAAGGCCTCTTGATTCTTCTAGCTATTACAACAGACCTGACCCTTGCTTTTAGGACTCTGTCTTATCCTGCAAGCTTGGCCGCCCGCTCTGGTTAGTGCAAGCCTGACCACTTCGCCTCTCCCCTGGCCCTGCTGGAGAAGCTGTCCTGACACAAAGGGCACACATGGAGGCCTTCTGTGCCTGAGGCAGAGAGGACCGGCAGAGATGGCTCCACTGCTTGGGGCTGGGGGACACAGTGCAACTTTGGTGGGGCTTTGTTCAACCCAGAGCACATCTGGAGGAAGTTGGCCTCGATGGGGAGGAAATTGGAGTTCATGGGTCAAGGCTGGGGTACTGCAGCTGTGAATGGGCTGAGCACCAGAGGGTGTGAGAAGGAACAGGGAGAGGCAGACCGTCTTCAGAGTGGGGCTGAATTGACCACTGGGAGACGCCACCGCCACCACCCATTGAGAGTGCTGGCTGAGTGCTTTCATACAGCTCAGCGCCATGCCACCTGCCCTGATAGAGGGTCAGTGGAGAAATGGATGAGGCGCTGGAAGCAGTGGCAGTGGGGGAGGGGGCTCCCAAATAAAGGAGGGGCTGTATGACATTGGGTGGATCTCCCAGCCACCCTGTGCCTCAGTTTCCTCATCTGTAGAACAGGACATAATGACCACTTTACCTCCTAGAGCTGTTACGAGGCTTAAACGAGATAAATGCAAAAGTGTTTGGCACAGTCCCTGACATGTGGTAAGGCCTCAGAATGGTAGCTGATTCATTCAACAAACATCCCCAGCCCCTGCTCTTTGCTTCTGCCTGGTTTTGAGTGATGCTGAAACTCCGAAAAGGAGTGTGGGGGAGCTTCACAGAGAAGAGCCCCACCAGGGGACCCTGTCAGCCTGGATTTGCTATCTCCAGCTTCCAGGAAGCCTCGTTTCCCTACCAAATTGGCAGGCAAATCTAACACACCTGTGGTTCTCTTTCCTAGAGGGAAGGCATCTGGGATGCCTGCCAAGCTCCCAGTCCCAAGGACAAGAGAGCCAGGATTCAGATAGGTAGAGGCCTGGAGGCACTGGAGGGTGGGGTGGAAGGCTTGCAGGGGCTGGGTGCACATAGGCATTACAGAGCCATGCTGCCCGGGGAAGCAGGGGAGGGCTGGAGCCCCAGGAAGACAGTGGGGCTATAGCTACAGAGGTCCTGTCCTTTCCGGTCACTGTCCTGCTTCTGGGCCTGGCACTGCGCCCAGGACACTGTAAGCCTTTCTGCTTTCCCCACTCTTTCCCAAGGGCCCTCTTGCCATCCCCTTCCCAGGACCCCCTATCCCTCAGCCAAACTTGAGCTCAGATTCTTCCTCCCTGCTTACACAAGCCCTGGGACTTCAGCCCTCACTGTGAGGCCCAGTCTGGGAGGTAAGGGCATTTTAACTAAAATCTTGAAGAGTTGCTGTTCTAATGGTAGAAGTACAGACATCATCTTGGTTGGGCAAAGGGGTCTCCAAAGGAGTTTAAAAGGTGCTTGTGCAGGGGGTCCAGTGGGTAAGACTCTGCGCTCCCAACGCCCAGGGCCCAGCTTCATTCTTGGTTGAGGAACTGCATCCTACCTGCTGCAGTGAAGATCCCATGAGCCGCAACTAAGACCCAGCACAGCCAAAATAAATAAATAATTTTAAAAAAAAAGGTGCTTGTGCAAGCAAAGCAATAAGGGGACACGACCTTGGAGCAGGGGTCCCCAACACCCCCAGGTGGTGCCTGTTAGAAACCCGAGCTGCACAACAGGAGGTGAGCAGCTGGCAAGCCAGAGCAGCTTCATCTGCCTCTCCCATCGCTCCATTACCACCTGAACCATCCCCCTCAACTCCGACGGTGGAAAAACTGTCTTCCACAGAACCATGCCCTGGTGCCAGAAAGGTTGGGGACCGCTGCCTTGGAGGGAAGGCCACTGTCTTGGAAGGAAGGTCCCAGAAGGCAATCAAGATGTGATACTAGGCAGTAAGGAGACCTGGAAGGAGCTGATTTGGTGAGAAAAGGAGAGCGTTTTCAGATTGGTTTTGTATTTTGGAGCTTGAATATATTAACAAAATATTAATCAATTTTGATTTAGTGCATTTTTTAGGTACTTACAGAGTTTGAGTAGCAAGGAAAGGAGCCCCAGGTAGGGGAAGGGTCAAGAGCAAAGGCATAGAAGGTGGATGCAGCATATATGAGGAAGTGGGGTAGGACCCCCAGCTTCTGGTCTCGGCCCTGCCAGTGACTTACTCTTTGTCTTGAGCAGCCCGTTTTCAGCCCTGAGTCTCTGTTTCCATCTTTACAGTGGGCACAAGTGGAGACAGTAATGCTATCTCATCTACCTGTTATAAAAGGGAAAGGTAATCACATATGTGTATTTGAAATGTTTGGCACACGATAGGGGCTCAACATCGTTACGGAGCTCCTATGGGCCCCCATTTCCCAGCAGTGAGGGGCAGCCCCGGATGTCCAAACTGGCAGGTGTGCCATGACCCATGGCAATCCCCTGGCCTCCAAGAAACTGTAGAACAGGCTTTACAACATATGGTCCTCGGCTCCTGATCTCCTCAACAGGTTCCTGTATACCTGTCTCTTCTTTAGTTCTCATGAGCAAATGGCATGTAATTCTGTAGCTTTTCATTTTTGCACAGGACTCAGAACTACTCACCGGTGAAGTCAGATAATATATAGAGAAACTAATTTACGTCTTGTTCTTGCTGCCAAAACTGAGAGGTACTGCTGATGGGGGAGACCCTCTGATCTGAAGGGTGGGTTTACTTGCCTCTGGGATTGTCAGGAGCCCACAGGCCCAGAGCAAGGATACTCTATGGAGTGGGACCTGCCAGTGTAGGAGACACAAGAGATGTGGGTTTGATCCCTGGGTCAGGAAGATCTTCTGGAGTAAGAAATGGCAACTCACTCCAGTATTCTTGTCCGGAGTCCATGGACAGAAGAACCTGGCAGCTACAGTCCATGGGCCTGCAAAGAGTTGAACATGACTGAGTGCACCTGCAAAGGTCCAGGGCACTTTGGAGTCTGCATCTCACTACATAGCACATAAATAAATATATACAAATATATATATAAATATATAAATATAATGGCATAGTCACATTTTAAATTATATACAATATAATATTAACATTTTATAGTATATATATATAAATATAGTCACAGTCACATTTTAAATTGTATACACTATAATATTAACATTTTATATTATATATCATTAATATTAATATGACATGTATATATGACATAATATTCTATATCTTATGTATACAACATATATAATTTTTTTTACTTTGAACTCTTTTGGAAATGATTACTTTTATAATTTTGCTTTGGAATGATTTGGCTTTGAGAATTCATTTAATTGACAATTGGTAACAATCTGTTGGCAGTTTTCCTGCACACTTGGGGATTCTTCTGAGATTAAGACAATCTGACCTCCAAACCATTTTCAGATGTGGTGAAACTTTTATGAATACTGAATGATGTTGACGCAACGATACATTGTATAGACATTTGCTTATACATTTGTTGTGATTTTGCAGCTTTCTTCTTTCGGATTTGGGAGCGAATACTGGTAGGGTTTTTTGATGTTATTGTTTTTCAGGCCTCAGATATTTTAACCAGCCCTTGTAAAGCTCTCAGTACCTGGCCATTGTCCTGTAAATATTACTAAAACAGAACTGCCTGTTTGGTGGAATGATTGTACCGCCCTCCTACCCCAAGAGCCATGCTCTACAGATGAGAAGATGAGCTTTCTCAGTGACATCAAAGGGGCAAAAAAAGTCAAAGTAACATTGGTGACTTCTCTGGAGCAACATCGGCCCCCTCCCAGTTTTTCTTGCTAGCTGGGGGCCCCCAAATGACTGAGCTTGGATATATTATCTATTTGTCTATTCATTCACTCAGTATTTCTTGAGTGTAAATGACTACAACTCCAAAAGAAGACAATTTGGCAACATCTATCAAAATGGCAAATGCAAATACCCTTTTGATTGAGCCATCTCTTCTGAGAATGTGTTCCATGGATGTACTCACCCTTGTGCTTAATCAAATCTGTATAAGGTTATCCACTGCTGCATTGTGGGAAATATAAAAACACTGGAAGCAACCCAAGGGATCGTCACTAGGGGACTGGTTACAAAAATGATGGTGCAGCCGTGTAGCTGTGACACGAAGAATGGCATCCCTCTGTGTATTCTTATGAAAGGAACTCAGATGTATTACTAAAGAGCTTTACAAAACAAAGTGCAGGACACTGCATAGGATTCTACCCTTATATAACAAAAGGAGGAAAATAAGAATATACATATTTACTTGAATATGCATAAAGAAACCCAGAAAGAACATGCAAGAAATGAATAAGAGTGGGTTTTTGTGGGAATGAGGTGGCACTGGGTGGATGGGGTTTTAATGCCTGGAGAAAGAAGATTGTTAGGGATATCTTTTTTATCCTTTTTATTATTTATTTGTTTGTTTTTATTTCTGGCTGCGCTGGGTCTTTGTTGCTGCATGTAGGCTTTCTCTAGCTGCAGCGAGTGGCGCTACTCTCTAATGGCAGTGTGTGGGCTTCTCTTTGTGGTGGCTTCTCTTGTTGCAGAGGATGGTCTCTAAAGCGCGGGGCCTTAGTGGCTGTGATACGTGGGCTTCGTTACCCCTCAGCACGTGGAATCTTCCTAGACCAGCGATGGAACCCGTGTCCCCTGCATTGGCAGGCGGACTCCCACCCACTGGACCACCAGGGGAGTACTACACTTTTCATCTTTAAAAACCATGTGGATGTATTACACATTTGGATGATAATTTAAAATATACCTATGGAGCATCTAACTATGCCAAACGTGGTTCTAGGCACAGAGCACAGTGGAGAATAAGGCAGACAGTCTGAGAAAAAAAGAAATAGGGTTGTTCATTCTGCACTCCCTACTATTGTGGAACAAATTCTAGTGGAATAACCAACTAAGGGGCACAAGAATGCAGTGTTCATAAACTAAAGCAAACCTATGACTAAAATGTACTGAAAAGCCCCCTTTGGCATTCTGCATGGAGGCTGGCTGCCAGCAGCACTTGGCCGTGTGCTGGGTTCCCACAGCACAGGCTCAGCGAAGGAGGAGTGGAAGCGGCAGTGCTGGGGTGCGCCATACTCAGCCTCGGTCAAAAGACTGGAAAAACGCCGCCTCTGAGCACCTTTCTGGAGAAGTCTGAGGGCTTTCTGCCTGAGAAGGCACAGCGGACTGAGCACCCTTGGGACAGAGTAATTTACTGGATAATCAGTTACCATCTATTTGTCCTACAGCAGAAGCACGGCCTTGATGGAGAACCCAGGAGAAGGAAGTTTTGATGAGACAGACAGAGAATTCTGGGGACTTCCCAGTGGGGAGATGACTTGGAGCTGGGGCTGATGATTATTGCTTGTGCCCCGTGCCTCCCGGCCTCTCCTCTGCGTTGGATCAGCTCACTGGATCCCCAAACCCTGCTAGGTGCGTACTTTTTATGAGTACTTTTTATCCCTTTCATTTTTACTGATGAGAAACTGAGACACACGGAGATTAAGTACCTCCCTCAAAGTCACCAAGCCAGCAAATGGGGGAACCAGGATTGTAAGTGGCTTAGTCTGGCTGCAAAAGCCTGAATCTTCTCAGTTCCTCTTCCTACACCTCTGGGCACCCAGGGATGGAGAAGCAGGGCGGGCGTTCTGGAGTCTTCTCTCCGTCCCAGGGCCCAGCTCCCAGCAGGTGACACGGCCATGAACGGAACAGTGGGTTATGGAGTGCCTTCAAGGAAAACCAACCCCTCAGTCTCTCACAGAGCTCACTGGATGCCCCCAAACCTGGCCTCACCTCCTCCTCACCCCCATTTCCTCTGAGTGTAAAAATAGACTCCCCTTTATTTGCCTGCCTTTGGAATCTTCATATCTGGCCCGCAGCCATCCTGGGCTCCCCCTTCCCCTACACAAAACCTTTGTCGCCTTATGCAAATAGCCAAGTTCTGCTCATAAAAGTACCCCACCTAAGAGGGAGCTGGAGAGATAACACCTCATGGAAAATTACAGAAACACATTTCTTTGTATTTGAATACTTCCAGGACTTTGTGTTGGCAGCAAATCAACTCTGGGTCTAACCCCAGTTTCCTTGGCGTTTTTTGGACGGTGGATCTCTCTGGTATCTGATGAAGTTCATGAACTTTTTCTCAGAATAATATTTTTAAATGCATGAAATAAAATACATAGAATCACAATGGAAATCAATCATATTGATATAAAGTTATTCAAAAATCTGTGATGTAGTAATGCAGTGTGCTTCTCTTTTAGCATGTTAAAGAACAAGATCCGGCTTAGTTATTTTGAAGTAATGGTGAACAAAATCAATATCTGAAGATGTCTGCCACAGCTGTAATGTGATATGAGAATATCTGTAATTTCCATTGGTGACCAAGTCACAAGTTCTATGAACACTAATAAGGTTTGTTCTCCGCACTCGTCACGGAAGGAAATGCTGAATTTCAGTTAGAGATTGGGGAAGATAAAGATGTAATCCACCTTGTTCCTCCCCCACCTCAACTTAGGAAATTCCAGTCTTTGCCAGTTTGGGCCTGTGATTTCCACTGTGACCCCAGTGTATCCCTGGCTTACAGCTGTGACCGGAAGATAGTTTCACAAGTACATGAATCCCTCCAGGATCCCTTGGCTGGAGTTGACTCCTCTCTGTCAAGGCTGGAAATTGTTTATAAAAGTGGTGTTCCCAGTAGCTGACCCTGGGGATCCTTGCTGTGTGCCTGTGGGCCTATCCCATGTGAAGAGCATGACCTGCAATAGCTCACTCCATCGACAGGTGAGGCAAGTAGATGCCTTGCAGCCCTATTCACAGATGTGAGAAATGAGCCTCAGAGACGGGGAATAAGCTGTTCAGGTGGAGGTTGCAGGTGTGTGGCATGCCCTGGCCTTTCCTCTAAGTTGTATGTATTACATACTTGCCATCGATCACTTTATCTTAATTTGAGGTGACCGTGATGAAATTGTAATAATAATAGTAATAATGAAAATAATTACCAATGGGAGGGCCCACTGTATTTTAGAGTCATTACATTATCATCAGAGCTGATCCTAATAGCTTGTGTTCCAAACTCTGTTCTAAGGACATAACTCATCTTACCTTCCAAACAACAGGTCATGTTCTTGTCCCTGTT
The DNA here is from genome assembly GCF_032452875.1 of Bos javanicus. Lineage (NCBI taxonomy): Eukaryota > Metazoa > Chordata > Mammalia > Artiodactyla > Bovidae > Bos > Bos javanicus. The sequence continues at coordinate 30,052,405 of NC_083888.1, forward strand.
TCAAAGATGACGACACTGAAGGCCAGAAAAATTAAGTCATTTCCTCAAGGTCCCATAGCTGGTCAGCTGGGATTGGAACCAAGGAAATATGACTGCAGCATCCTCATTTTTTAGTAAGTGAGCTGTTTTGTTGAAGTAGAACATATACATAGAAAAATGCATAGGTCATGAGCCCACCTCAACGAATTTTCACAGAGTGAATACATTTACCTAACACACCACCCAGATCAGGAAATAAAACATGATCACCACCTGGCAGCCCCTCATCCCTTGCTTATCATATACTCCCCAAGGCAAACATTATCCTAACTTCTATTGTTATTGGTCAGTTCTACCAGTTTTTGAGTTTATACATACATTCCCTCATTCTTAAGCAAAGTGAAAGTGAAAGAAGAGAGTGAAAAAGCTGGCTTAAAACTCAATATTCAGAAAACGAAGATCATGGCATCTGGCCCCATCACTTCATAGCAAATGGATGGGGAAACAATGGAAACAGTGAAAGTGTTTATTTTCTTGGGCTCCAAAATCACTGCAGATGGTGGCTGCAGCCATGAAATTAAAAGACATTTGCTCCTTGGGAGAAAAGCTATGACAAACCTAGACAGCATGTCAAAAAGCAGAGACATTACTTTGCCAACAAAGGTCCACCTAGAGAAAGCTGTGGTTATTCCAGTAGTCATGTGTGGATGTGAGAGTTGGACTATAAAGAAAGCTGAGCACCAAAGAACTGATGCTTTTGAACTGCGGTGTTGGAGAAGATGCTTGAGAGTCCCTTGGACTGCAAGGAGATCCAACCACTCCGTCCTAAAGGAAATCAGTCCTGAATATTCATTGGAAGGACTGATGCTAAAGCTGAAGCGCCAATACTTTGGCCACCTGATGTGAAGAACTGACTCATTTGAAAAGACCCTGATGATGGGAAAGATTGAAGGCAGGAGAAGAAGGGGACGACAGAGGATGAGACGGCTGGATGGCATCACCGACTCGATGGACATGAGTTTGAGCAAGCTCCAGGAGCTGGTGATGGACAGGGAAGCCTGGTGTGCTACAGTCCATGGGTCGCAAAGAGTTGGACACGACTGAGTGACTGAACTTATTCTTAACCATTGTGCTATCTCCTTTAGTTGTCATAATGGCCCTAGAGTCTAGAAGGTAGCTTTTTAAAAATCATTCCCATTCTACACATGAAAAAACTGAGCTATGTGCAACCACTTAGTAACTGCCTTCAGGCCGCGGCCAGTGTAATGATTCTAACCCAGGTCCTTGGGGCTGGCTCGCTGCAACATCCCCTGCCTCCCCGTCACCCAAGCCTGGATTTCTGCTATGAAACTCGGAAGCACATTAAAAGTTCAGGGATGTTTGCATGAACAAATATCCCGGGCCCTACCTGGTTCACTGCTTCCTCTCAAAGGCCTTATGGCAGCCCTGCTAGGGGATCAGAGGGCAGAGGCCCACTTCATAGTCTTTGCACTTGCTTCTCTCTCTTCTGGGAGCAGCATCTCTTCCCCAGCCACCAGCCTGGCCTCCTCCTTTGCTGCTCCAGTGGCATATTCTGGACAAGGCTTCCCCCAACCCTGACCCCCCATCTAAATAACACACCCATTCATCTTCTTCCTCTCTTTCCTGGAGTGCTTATTACACTTGGTGCCATATTCTACATATGTATTTGTCTATTGCCTGTATCCTTCCACTAGAATGTATGTGCCACAAGGCAAAATGCTCTTTGGAGTACTGCTTTATTCCCAGGACCCACGAGTATGTGGCACACAGTAGACAGTAAAGCTTGAGTGGAAGGAGAAATTCACCAGCACGGAACTTCACCAAAATGCAAGTGGCCTCCATGGAGGAAGGACAAGTAGAATTTAAATTCCCCACTTTGTTAAGAGTGGCAGTGCCTGGCCCTTAGCCAGAGTCTGGTCTTTAGCCGAGACAAAGACCGGAGGTTGGGGGAAGGGGCCAAACCCAGTGCTGCGCCTCATCTGCTAGCCAGGAAGTCAGAGATACCCCCCCACCCCAGGCCTCTCTAGCTGCTAATGTGACCCTCCCCCAGCGCCCCCAGCCAGCCAAGGTGCCCCGCCTCAGAGCATCAGAGAGGGGAACCAGCCCACACATTGTCAGAGGTGACAATGGGGCTCCTGTGTGCCATGGGCGTTTGGAGAGGGCATGGACTCAGGCAAATGAGGCGTCAGTCCATGGGGCGCACACAGATATAGAGGCGTGCGGGTGGTCTGGGCTCGGCTTCCACCTCAGTGCTCGCCAGAATGGAGGCCCACCTTAGGCAGCTCAGCCTGGGCAGGGGACCCAAGGGGGCTGGGGACAGACAGGCCCTGGCTGAGCTGCAAGAGCTGGCCCTGAGCTGGTTCATGGAGACACAAGCCCCCCTCATTCTGCAGAATGGAGTCCTGCCCGCCTGGTTTCACGGATTCATCACCCGCAAGTAAGGCTGCCCCTGTCCACACACCCAGCATGGCTGATAGCCCCTCAGGGCCGAAAAAATGGTCTGGGACCAGATTGGTCCCTGCCTTCTCCATGGGGGAGGCAGGGACCCCAGGAGGTGGTGGGTGGGGAAGCAGACTTAGGGGCACCAAGTTCTCTGACAGCTGCTTCTGTGGGCAAGGTGGGTGAAGGCATTGGCCCCCCACTATGAGTCTGCTGGGGCTGCCAGGTTGCCAGAAAAACAGAGGCAGGGGGGTGGGGGCGGCAGGCCGGATCAGAATGCATTCAGACCAGCTCTGAGTATCTTGATGAATTACTAAGGGTGCTGTTTCATTTATCATCCAAACCAGAACACTATTAGTAAGTGGAGAATTTACTAGGAGACCTGTTTTAAGTGGGAACTGTTCCAGGCAACCCTGGATATACAGACGCCAAAATGTGGGGTCTGGCTTTCTGATTGGGATGGGTCTCCAAGCTGCCAAAGCCCTTGCTGAAGGAATAACAAATGCGGCCAGCCTTTGGGTCCTCCCGGCCCAGGACTTAGCATTGAACCAGGGCCAGCTTCACCGGCATCAACTCGCATTATAACACGGGGCCCTTTGCTCAGAAGGGCCCTATTCTTGGCTGAATACACTGCAGTCCCCATGTTGAAATTCTTACTTTTTTACTGACAGGCTCCAGGTTTTCATTTAGTACCGAACTCTGCAAAATTTGTAGTTGACCCTGCATAGAGCAGGCACTCAGTGTTTGGTGAATAAGTGGGTGAGGAACTATTTGGTCTATGTACTGCCAAATCAGAAGACAGCTGGAATTTTCCACCATGCCTCCAGAATACTTGGCATTATTTAGCAGTATCCATAGCTGCCTGGGGTTGAAGGGGATGTGCAAGGGAGGAAGATGAGAACCTAAGAGTTGCTATCATGGTCAGCCTCCAGATATAATAGCACCTTCTCCCTGCAGAAACTCTTGTGCAGCACACATCCTGCACAAGTGTGCAGCAATTGTACACATTGCTGTACACAGCAATCCTGAGGCAAGGATCCACAAAACTGAAAATCTCCAGCTATATGGAATCCCTCTTGCTATAGGGCCATTCAGGTGGAGGGCGGTGGCTATTGTGCCCACTGGTGAGGCTGTAAGTGGAGCAATGTACGTGACTTCAGGATTCCAACCCAGCGCCAGACTGAGTCTTGAATTTGCTTGACTGAGCCCAGACAGGCCACAGAACCAGCCAAAATACTGAGGGAGTTCTCTATAAAGGTCTGGAGGTCTCTGCTCTGGGTCTGGGGCATGGCCAGCAGGGACTCTGAGGCGGGTCTGACTTAGGCTACTCCTGCTGCTGTTGGGGGTGCCCAGCCCTGACTAATGGCATGTCCTCTGCCCAGGCAGACAGAGCAGCTGCTCAGGGACAAAGCTCTTGGCTCCTTCCTCATCCGCCTCAGTGACCGGGCCACCGGCTACATCTTGTCCTACAGGTAAGAGAGGAAGCCCTCTGCAAAGGGCAGGCAGGCAGGTTCTGGCTCCCACAAGCCAGCCTTGCAGATAAGCTCCGAGTCTCCACCAGCCCACACTGCTGGGATTTCCCCAGGCCCTCACTCCCTGACTCCCTCACCCATCCACCATGTCCATCAGGCATGCTAAGCAGCGCCGGCCATACACTAGGAGAAGCCTCTGCCTTCAAGGGGGTGAGTTAGAGGGGCAGGCAGGGGAAAACCTCCTCCTGATGGAAGACTGGGGAAGGTTCACAGAGGTGAACTTTGAGTCCAGGATAGAAGGAAAAAAGCAACTTGCTGGGCAGGAAAGGAGGCGTGATTGGGGTTTAGGAAGGCATTTCCAGTAGATTAAACTGCATGTGCAAAAGAAGAGAGACAAGGCAGACTAAGGTGTTGGGGAGTTGCTGGGTGCAGAAGGATGCATGGTCCCAGTGGAGCAGTGCCTGGAGAGGAGGGCAGGGGGCAGCTCAGGATAGCCTTGGATGCTGGGCTATGTCCGTAGACAATGACGGGTCATCGGGTCAGACTTAGGTTTTGCAAGGAACCTGCAGGCAGCCTATGGAAGGAGGACTCAAGACAGATACTGGGGGCAGTGGGAACCACGAGGGGTGAGGTCTGGGCTCGATGATGAAATCTAGACTAGTGTAAGGCAGTGGTCCTAGAGACGAGGAGACAAGATAGGCAGGATGAAGTCAGAGGTGGTGATATCAGAGCCTGACCCAAGAGTAGTTTGCGAGGGGGAAGGCAGAAAAAGAAAGAAGTTCCCCCCACCACCAACCCCCAGTTAGGGAGGGAGGCAGGCTGGGGCTCTAGGGAAACTCTCAAAGGTCTCAGATTCAGATTCAAAATTATCATCTGTTCTGACTGTCTCAGTTCAAATCCTGACCTTGAGCAAGTTGCTTTGCCTCTCTGCACCCATGTTTCCTTATCTGTAAAATGGTAATATTGCAGTATTTACTGCATAGAATTGTTGAATGGGTTTGATGAGTTTAGACCTTTAAAAGTGCTGGTACTCCAGAACATAGTAAATAAATAAATGTTACTCATTACTAAAATAGTTATTGTTATTCTGAGTCCCTGATACAGTTCTCAGCATTTTGAAATATACAAACTCAGCAGTTTTCAATGTCTTTTCAGCATCAGGGCTTTTTTTATTATTATTATTATTCAAACATGATCTTGGGTGGAATGCCAACTCATTAAAGAGATAAAAGTGGGGTTCCTTGCAGATACACAAATAGACCAACACGAATCCAGAAACAGCCCCCCACATTTGCTTTACCTGATTTGCAACAAATGTCCACATTTGGTTTACCTGATTTGCTACAAATGTCCACTGTAGTTCAGGGGTGAGGGATGGGGATGGGCTGGTCTTTTTAATAAGTGGTGTGGAAGTAATTGGATATCCAAATGGAAAAAAATGACCCCCACCTCACATCATACACAAAATTTAAATAATTCTAGATGGATCATGAACTCAAGTGAGAACAGCGAAACAATACACTTATAAAGGAAAACATGGGAAACGTTTTTCATGATCTCGTGGTAGGCAAAGATTTCTTTAACAAGACCCCAAAGTACTGACAGAGAAGCTTAACAATTGAGTTTCTTAAAATTGAGAACTCTTATTAATCGAAAGATACCATTCTGTGAATAAAAGGACAAGCCACAGTGCCGGAGAGGTTTCGTATTGTAATACATACACCTAATAAAGGATTCATATCGAGAATATATGAAGAAGTCCTGCAAATCAGTAAGGCAAAGACAACACAGGCAAAATAGAGGCACTTCAAAAAGAGGGTCCAAAGAGGACGGTTCAGCAGCTTTAGTGATCAGGGAAATAGAAACTAAAACCACAATGAAGTGCTGGTTACAGTAGAAAGAGGCTACGAAACAGTTTGTGAAGACACGGAGCAACTGCAACTCTCATACTTGGCAATGATTTTAGAAGACAATTGGCATACTACTAAAGCTAAGCGAAAGTGTATCCTGGACCCACCAACTCTCTGTCCTGGGATATTCTCAACACTAGTGAATACACGTATTCAGCAAAAAGCCATGTTCAAGAATGTTCAGAGTAACTTCATTTATAATAGCCCAGGTGTAGAAATAACCTAAATGTCCATCAGCAGAATGGATACATTGTGGATACTTAAATTAAATGGAATACTACCTATCAGTGGGGGAAAAAAGAAGCTAATTCTACATGGACATGAAAAAAAAATATGATTCTATTTATGTGAATTTCCATAATGAGTAAAACTGATCTGTGACAATGGGGGTCAGGGTGATGGCTACTCTGGAAGGGGCCATACGGGAGTCTTCTGGGGAGCTGGAAATATTGTCCGTTTTCCTCTAGGTGGTGGTTACATGGGAAATACATTGAGTGGCACAATTAGGACGTGTGCCTTCACTGTGTTTACCCTTATTGTTTAGTTACTAAGTTGTGTCTGCCTCTTTGTGAGCCCATGAACATTTTTGGGACCCCATGCAACCGCGCCAGGCTCCTCTGTCCATGGGATTTCCCAGGCAAGAATACTGGAGTAGGTTGCCGTTTCCTCCTCTGGGGGATCTTCCCCACCCAGGGATTGAACCTGCAGTCTCCTGCATTGGAAGGCAGATTCTTTATCACTGAGCCACCAAGGAAGCCCAATACTCTTCCATAAAAAAGGAAAATGAAGAGAGTGGGACTTTACAGGCTGGGGGAGATGGGAGCTGGAATTCCATCTTTTCCATGTGGCTGGAATTCAGGTGAGGGGAGTGAGGCCGAGGTGTGCAAGTGTGGGGTCGGACCTCATCTTTAAGACAGAGGTTTTACTCATCATGGATATTTTGGTATTAATTTTGACTTTCTAAAATATTGCGTTATCAGTTGTCCTGATTACTGAATTTGTGTCATCCCTTTACATCTTGCATCCGAGCCCCAAGCTGAGTGCCTCACTCCCCCTGTCCTTTCTTCCCTGACTGATGCTGCAGGGGAAAGGGGGTGGGGGGGATGGAGGGGGAGGCGGGGTGGAACGCCACTCCCCAGCTCCCCATCACCTGCAAGGCTGGGCTTGTTGGATGTCAAGCCCTACTTTCCAGAGGGGCACGTCAAGGCCCCAGAGGACAGCGTGGCCCCGGGTCAGCTCGGCCCTGGGCCAAGGCAGAGCTGCTGTTGTCCTTGTGTTGCAGGGGCAGTGACCGCTGCCGGCATTTTGTCATCAACCAGCTCCGAAACCGGCGCTACCTCATCTCAGGGGACACCCAGAGCCATGGCACCCTGGCAGAACTCGTGCACCATTACCAGGAGGTGCAGTTTGAGCCCTTCGGGGAGACCCTGTCTGCTGCCTGCCCCCGGGTAGGTACCCCTCTTCCTGGGGGGTGGGGGATGGGGCAGAGTGCCCAGGCCAGGGGTGTCCACCACTGGACCACATGCCTTTCTTTGCCTTTTCTATTTCCTGCCACCCACGGGCACTCAGTGCAGAGTCCTGGGAGAAGGAGACAGCGTTCTAGCTGAGGTCTGGGACCAGGTGGGGATGTTTCTGGCTCTGGCCAGCAGTCTCTGGCAGGAGGCTAGAGGCCAGCCAGGGGTGTATGACGACATACTTGCTGTGTCTCTACCACCCCCAGATGGAGGACAATGATCTCTATGACGCTATCACTGTGGGCCTCCACCAAGCTGATCCTAGCCTGGAATACCCACCAGAGGAGGCCAGCAGCCCCCCTGCCTCTCCAAAGCACCAGGTCTCCTCCCTCCACAAAAGGAGGAGCCTGGATGCAAGTCCCCGGAATCTCTCCGAGGAAGAAAGCATGGAGGTGAGAAGGATTCTGGGCCACTGAGGGTCAGGGTTGCTAGACCAGGAATGTGGGTGCCACGCCCACAGTCAGGCCTGGAGCGGCCACCGCAGCCAGCCCCTCAGGCTGAGGAGGCTGACTGCCAGGCCCTCTGGGAGAGGAGTGGCCCAGTTTGGAATTACCCAGTGGTTCACCCATGCCTGCCTCTGCTAGCTGGATTTGGTTCAAACCTTGGCTTGGCCTTTCTGGCTGAGTGACTTTGGTCAAGTCACATAAGCTCTCTAAGTCTCAGTTTACCAATCCTGAGATTCCACTGAGGCTTGAATGAGGGAACGGATGTACAATGTCTGAAAGAATCCCTTTGTAAACTATAGAGTGGAGTGCCTGTGAGTCAGTACTTTATTGTCCCTAGCATCTTTGCAGGAGGGACTCATAGAGACTTCTTTTTTTAATGTATATCAGATCACAGAATATCAAGGGCTTCTCCTCTTGTTTAAAATCTGAAAGCTTCACCAGGGTTCACAAGAGCCTTTTCAGGTGCCCTTGCTCCCTCTCCTCCTTCTTCACTTTTCTGGATCTTCCTTAAACACACCAGCCTTGTTCCCACCTCAGGGCCTTTGCACTTGCTGACCCACTGCCTGGAATACTCTTCCCACCAGATACCCACATGGCTGCTACTCTCGCTGCATGCCATTCTCTGCTTAAATGCCCTCTCCGCAGAAAGGGCCGCCTAAGCTATGGAAAATATCCCCTCTCCCACCTGCCATTGTCCCGATCCCTTTCCTCAGCTTTGTTCTTCTTCACAGTACTGATCCTGAGCTGACAGTATATTATCTTGTGATACACTATAATATGGGGTTGCTTCCCAGGTGGCACACTGGTGAAGTATCCACCTGCCGATGCAGGAGACGCAAGAGATGCCGGTTTGATCCCTGGGACAGGAAGATCCTCTGGAGAAGGATATGGCAGCCCACTCCAGTATTCTTGCTGGAAAAACCTGATAGGCAGAGGAGCCTGGTGGACTACAGTCCATAGGGTTGCAGAGAGTCGGACACAACTGAGTGACTGAGCATGCATGCTATTATATCATGTATTACATCAACCACATTAAACAAAAACAGAGTAGTATGTTGCCCATCTCCAGGTTAGAATGTAAATTCCCAAGAGGTGGTCTTGCTCATTATGGAGCCCTTGACACCTGGGACAGTGTCTACACAGTTCTTACTAAATATTTGTTGAATAAATACACAATTGATGGACTTGAGCGTGGCCTATTCTGAAGGTGAAGGGAGTAGTAAGTGGGTGAATGCAGGGGTCTCTCTGAGGGGCAGAGGGGAGAGGAGCAGAACAGAATGATCTCCGGTGGGAGATAGAGCTCACGACCTCTGACCTTGAATGCCAATGTAAGGACCATACTCAGGAGTCCTAGAATATGAAGCTGGCAGGGACCCCAAATGTCCACCAACCCCTGCACGTAATGGTCAGGTAAATGAGTCCAAGGCCAGGGGCCTTAGCTTCTCTGAGAAAGCTTCATTTTAGCTGAGGGCAGCCTGGTGGCAGGGTAACCTTTCAGAAGTTCTGTTCCTCTCTCTAGGCTCCTGTCAAGGTGCCCCCGCTCCCAGAAAGGAGAGGTTCCCTTCTGAGCAACTCTTTTGGAGGCTCCAACGACATCATCTATGCAGACCTGAGAAAGATGAACCAGGCCCGGCTAGGCCTGGGCACAGATATATCTGGCTGGCAGGGGCCAGTTCCAGGTGGCAGCCAGGCCTGTTCTCCAGGCAAGGAGGCCCAGAGAAGACTGTCAGACGGAAGCCAGAACAAGCCTGATGGCCCAGGACCTGCCCTCTCTGGCGTGAGCCCAGACCAGGGCCCTAGGGTGTCTCCCATTTCTTGGGGCCTCCTCCTGCCGTCCAGCTCGGAGGCCTCGGGATCCTCAGGGGCTACCTGGAGCCAGGGGTCTCCAAAACTGAGCCGTGGGGCCCAGCCCTGCTTCCAGAGCAGTTGTGCAGACACCTACGAGTCCATCTGGACAGAAGACGTCCCCGAGGACACCAGGGATGTGCCACGCCGAGAAGATGGCAGTGCCCATGAGCAGATTGCAGTCTGCTGGGGGAGCCCGGCCAGGACCCCCTATCCTGGGATGGGCCCTACATACAGCAAGCTTTCGGGGTTCACAGACAGTGGTTATGAGAGGATCTCGGAGGTCCCGGAGCTCCCAGAGCCCAGACACACCTATGAACAAATCCCAGGAGCAAGCAGCCAGGAGCAAGGAGGCTGGACAGACACACAAATCCAAGCAGCCAGGAGCAAGGAGGCCGGACGGACACACAAGGTGGGCTCCAGAGTGGGGCGGGGTGGCTACCAACCAGCAGAGAGCTACTGGTGAAGGAGGGAACCTGTGGCCCTCAAACACGGGTGGGTCAGGTCAGCACCACACCCAGAACTTCCCAGCTCCGACTTCTGCTTGGAGAAGGTGGGAGAGGAAGAGGTTAGATTTGGATATAAGATGGGAACTTTCAGGCCCTTCTGAAGTCTTTCTCTGGGGCAGGACTCCTGTCACTGCAGGGGTCTCAGAGCCTCAGAGAGGTGGACAAGGACCCTGGCTCCAGGTTTGACTTGCCTTGTCCCTTTTCATGACTCAGGCACTCCCTACCCATGTGGCTTTGGGCAAAATAGTTTCCCATGCAACTAAGATCACCAGATTCAGCAAGATAAAATACAACACACCCAGTTAATCTGAATTTCAGATAAACAATGAGTAATGTTTTTTTAGCATAGTTACCAGTACTGCTATTATTCCTTATTTATCTGAAGTTCAAACTTAGCTGGGCATCCTGTACTCTTATTTAGCATCTACCCAGTATCTGGCTGCATTTCCTCATCTGTAAAATGGGCTGGTCCTGTGCTGTGTCCAGGGGTGGCTGCCCAGGAGATGATACTAGCCATCCCCATGTGCTCAGGATACAGCCCAGACACAGCTGTCAAAGGATAACTGTTATTCCTGGGGGTTTCTAAGAAAGGAGAAAGGGGGAAGCAAAGACCAGGAGGATGGAGGGAGGGGGTCAGAGTTCCCAGGGAGGCAGAGGAGCCCTGCTGAGGGTTCACCCCAGTGTGCTTGCCTGTACCTGGAGCCCATGAGCCAGGTGACCCCCTCCCCGAGGTGGCAGCCTCAGATCTCCAGCATAGGCAGACCTCCTCTCCCGGCCTGAACAGTAAGACCCTGAGCTCGCAGATGAAAGGCCTTCACCAGAAGCTCTGCCAGCTTCCCCCTCGCGGCAGGGTTGTACCCACACACCCCAGGACAGGGAACTCCCCTGGTTCAAGCCTCTGAGATCCTGACTCCCAGGACCACAGATCCTGCCTGTGGACAGTCCTTCTAAGAACTACATAAGCTACATCCCCCATCTGCTCCTCCTCCAGCTGCAAAGTCCTTCTGGGTACTGAAGGCACCACATACACCCCACCCCCCCATCCTACCTAGGGCGTGGCTGAGGCAGAGAGGGCTGGGGTGGGGACCCCCGGAGACCCAGTGAGGGAAGGGGGGCGAGAGAGAAGTCCTTCATCCAAACCAGAGGGCTGGAGTTTCTGGCACTGTGAGGGGCTGTGGAGCAACTAGCCATCTGCATTCCAACCTGGTCTTTCTCTGGCCTTGGCCTCAGCTCCCAGTCCCTGTAGAGGGACCCTCTGAGCCTGGGTCTCCCTGCCCTGTCCCGGGACCCAGGCACCAGCATCCTGTCCTTCCTTGCAGCCTGACAAGCTCCGGAGGATCTTCTTCACAGACAAGAAGCACAAACCCTGAGGAGGTCTGGCTTCCAGCAGCCCACCAGCGGGTTTCCTGGGCCTGGGGCCACACCAGAGGTTATTGGGAAGCTCTCAGCTTGCTTGAAGGCACCCCTTGGACCCTCAAACCCAACCAGCCTGCTCTGAAACCAGGCTCCAAGACAGCCTAGGTGCCCACCAGCGACAGGGTGGGAGGGGACCTTCCAGTCTCCTGCTGCTCAGGACTGAGTCCCACTCCCCACCCCAGGGCCTCCCACCCATCCAGAGGAAGTCACAGCCTGAGAGGAGGGGGGACCAGCCAAAGGCAGGGGTGAGCACCCCCTGCTTCCAAGATGAGCAGGCTGGGGGGGTCCTGGACGATTGATGGAGCTGGCCTCCCACCACTGAACACTTACTGAGCATGGGACAGGCCCTGTGGCATGGCTGGCATTTTCTTAGCTGAGTGATGTCATACAGTTGCTCCAGAGACCAAAACCAGTCCCCCTCACTGTGGCCCTAGCAGAGAGCATAGGGTGGGAAGTAGCAGTAGAGTGCCACCTCAGAGGGGATGGTTCTGACCCTGGGGCAGCTGAGCTCCTGGGGGCCATCCCCTCTGCCCCTCTCCACCCCCACCTTTATGCAGGCCTCATAATGCAAGCTAAGCAGACCCTGATCTGACCCTTTTGCTGCAGATGAGTGGGCGGGGTGGGGGGCAGGGAGGGACAGAGACCCAGAGAAGAGCAGCAACCTGCCTGAGGCTGCACAGTCAGTCAGCCTGGGCACTGCTGGGCAGTTTCTGGAGTCAGCCAGTGGGTGCTTGCTGGCCTCCCTATATGACCAGGTCACCCTCATCTATGCTCTGCCTCCAGCCAGTGATGGCCTTTAGGGGTGGCTCTCAGACCCCTCCTAACGCAGGCCCAAACCTGGCTGGCTGCCTGGGCTCAGCCTGGGCACTGCTGGGCGGTTTCTGGAGCCAGCCAGTGGGCGCCCACCGGCCATCCCTATGTAACTGGTCACCATGGACCTAGGCCCATGCCTGATACAAATGTTCACTGGAATGGTTCTCACTGTGAGGGACGTGGAGATGATTTTTCACCCAACATCGGCTCTTCGCGGAGCTCCCTAGGATCTGGGGCACAGATATGTCTCCTCCCAAGGACACAAGTACTGAAATAAAGTTGGTGCCGAAGCTGGGAAGGCAGCGCTTAACCTCAAGAGGTGAGGTGCTCATGGGGAGATTTCAAGGAGAAAAGGGATCAACAAACCTTTCCTAACCTCGGCAGACACAGAGAACATGAAAGTGTTTTACTATCAGGAGTTCACAAATCTGTGGACAGCACACACCACTGAGGATTCCACGTCGTTGGGGAGGGCGGATGGGGTGGTGCTCCGGACCCGGACAGGGGCCGAGTCCTTGCACCCATGGTTCCCACAGCTTCACACTGGGAAGGGCCGGGGAGAAGAAACAGGCGGGCCCGGGGTGCAGCCCAGCTGTGGGCTCTAGAGAAAGATTGCATAGCTTGTTAAACCTTGTCCTCTGTTTTTCCATTTGCCCTGGGCAACCCGGGTGCCTGCCCAGCACTTGGACAAGTCCGTACCCCAGCCCTGTTAGGGGTTCCTCCTTCCCCCTCCCACTGGGGCCATTTCTGATGGGAGTAGGGAAGGTGGGGGAACAGAGGGAGGGCCTGGGGAGGGGCCACAGGGGGACTAGGAAGGGCCGTGCTCCTCACATCCCCCCTTCCCTGGTTAAGGTTTTTTTTTTTTTTTTTTTTTTTTGCTGAAAGGGCCAAAGAAGTGTTCGTGGGTGTAAACCCCAGAGGCCACGGCTCCGCTCCTGGGGAGCTTGGAGGTCACACTCGTGCGGGGACCGGGCCAGATGGTGGGCTTCTGGTCACTGTCCTCAGATCCGGATGTGGAAAGTGCTGGAAAGAAGGAAAGACCAAGAGGGGGTGAGCAGCTCTGGACTGGGTGGGTAAAGGTCCTTGCAGAAAGCCAACCAGGCCCCATGTCCAACCCTGGACAGTCCCTCCAGGAGGACGCAGAGTTCATGAATAATCCACGTGAAGGCCTGGAGGGCCAGCCGTGCCTTCGTGTCCAACCCCACCCAACCAAAGGGCCCCCAGGTCTTACCCTTCCCCCGAGAGTCTGGCCCTGCTGGGGACAGCGGGCTCACCAGGCACACGCTGAGGGCAGCCGGGCCTGGAGCCTGGCCTGCCTCCTGGGCCGCACGGGGCCTGCGGCACCACCACTCTAGGAGCAGCGAGGGCCCTTAGCCTTGTGGGGTCTTCCGGCTGTGGCCCCTATTAAGGCCCACCCCACCCAAGCCAGCCCCTTAGAGCCGCACCTGAGGAAGTCCGGGGCCTTGGCAATCATGTCCTCAAAGTCTGCAAAGCCCAGCTTGCCGTCACCGTCGAGATCGGCCTCCTCGATGACCTTGTCACACACCAGTACCACCTCGTCCTCGTCCAGCTCCGACTTGGTGAGCCGGGCCAGCGTCAGCTGCAGGTCCTCCTTGCAGATGAAGTTGTCTGTGTTGAAGTCTGCAGGGAGCGGGTGGGTTTATCTCCACTCTCACACCAGACACCTCCCCATGCACCCTCTGGGGACACTGGATCCTGGTCTTCAGCCGACCGGGACCAAGGGGGGCTCACCCACAAGGCACCTCTGGACACCACGTTCAACAAACCCACATTCACCATCTGCACAAACCCCCAGCATGACGGCAAGCACAGACTTAGCCTGAGACACTTGGAATGTCCAAATCTGAGGCTTCCTGGGAACATGAGACCCAGGCCAAATGGCCCTCCTAGCTTTGCCCCACAGTGGACTTCGTGTTCTCTCTAGAGCTAAAGAAACCAAGGCCCAGACAGGCCAAGTGACTGAATCAAGGTCAGACATCTGCTTGGAGGGGAAGCTGGGATGCTGACCAGGGCCTGGTTGATGCTAAGACCCACATTTTCGAAACTGCACCACGTTGCCTCTGGCCTCTAGCCAGACAAGGAGGTCAGGAGACTCAGAAGGCCCTCAGAGAAAAGCCCCACGCCTGGCTTCAAAGAGCAGGGAACAATTTGATTCTAATCCTTGGCAAAAGGCACTACTGCTACCCACAGCCCAGCAACATGTCCAGACGACCGAGCCACGCAGGCTCATAGAGGGAACGTGAACACCCTTCTGACTGCTTTGCAACCCAACTATCAACTCTTTCTTCACCTGTGCTGTTTCTTCTACCTGGAGGGCACTTCCCATGTATCTGTGTAGCAGACTCCATCAAGTTTTAGCTCAAACGCCTCCTCCTGGTTGGTTGGCGGCCGAGGCCGGGGTAGGGGGCAGCGCTTCCTAGACATAAGGGCTCCTCTTGCCAACTGGCCAAACCCTACCATCAGTGCTAGTGATGAAGAGCACAATGCTCATGTAAGCACTTCAGGCTCCATCTCATTTAATTTTCACCACAAGCCTTTTCAGTGGGTACAATTGGAACCCCCATGATACAGATGAAGAAACAGACTCGGAAAGGACAAATCACTTGAGGTCACATCCCTGCTCAGTGTTGGACCCCAGAGCCCAAGCTCTTGTCTGGGCACCCTCCATGGCGCATCCCCACACTGGCCTATGAAGGGGCCCTGGGGCAGGCACAAGAAAGGATACTTCTCTGCCCTCTGGTGGTGCCTCTCTGTAGGGTTGGCAAGAAGGGGAACCCCTTGCCCATTGTATATGAGGAAACTAAGGTCAAGGGAGGGGGTGATCCTTGCTAGAGGTCAGGCCCCAGGTCCCCCCAGCACCAAACCCCAGGTCCCAGTTGCCTTTCTCCATTCCACACTCCCATCCAGGGCAGTTGGGGAGCCCTGGTTCTCCCTTCACCTGTCCCCATGTCTGCCTGGCTGTGTGCCCTGTACTTCCCCTCTCTGGCAGACGATAGCCTTTCCCAGGAGCAATGTCCTGGGGTCCAGCATTAAGGGGACGATGGGTGGAATCTGTTAAGTTTTTTCCTTGAAGCTTGTGGGTGTAGTTTGTGGAGAGTAGACAAGGTGGATACCATGCCTCTGCTGTGCAAATACAATGTGGGTGCAGAGATGTATGTAGACGAAAGTTCCCTGAAATAAACAGGAAAACTAGAAAATGAAAAAACAGCCCAGTGGACCCCACTGCCTTGGGATCTCCTGGCTGATCAAAGATGTGGGGGACAGGAGGTTTGTCCGTGGCTTCTCTTTTCCAGGACGGGTTCCAACCCCTCCTTGGGCCTCAGAGTTCCCATCTGAGCACTGTCTGAGGGTTTGACCCCAGTCCCAGTCCTCTGGAGCAGAAACCAAGGGCTTCGTGGGTGCTTGGCGCCCTCTGGTGGCCACTAGGACAATGGGTCCTGGGCTGAGCTGGGCTGGGGTGAAATGAGGTCACCCTATCTCTTTCAGCAGTTGCTGGAGTCAGGGTCTGAGGACCAAGGAGCCTACCTCTCAGCCCAGCCTCACCACTTGCAGAGGCCTCCTCTCCAGAACCCTAGCCTCTGCCAGTCTAGCTCTTCCAATTCACACCTCCAGGATGCTAAGAGATCTTTCGAGAACACAGGGCTGCCTGGCCTCACCTGAAGCCCCACAGTGACCCCCAGGCTCCTTGGCTGGCTCCTCAGAAGGCCAGTCACAATGACCTCTCCAGACTTCCACTGTGCTCATCCCACCACGGTCGTCTCCCCGTCAGCTCCCCAAGCCCTGTGCTGTGTGCTTCCCTGAGCTCTTCATAGGCTGCTCCCTCTCCTGGGTGTGCCTGCCCGCATTCTCCTGTGAACGAACTCCAGGCCCTGCTGAGAGGTCGGCAAGTGTGAACTCACCTCAGGCTAACTGCCCACTCTCCCTCCTCTGATCTCAGGACCCTACGGGTATCGCTCGTGTACCAATTGTCCCCTCTGGCCACCGCACTGGACAAGCACTCTTCAAAGTGTTCTTGGTGCCCCAGTGTCCCCAGGGTGGGAACCAGCAACAGCCAGCTGGCCTATGGAGCCCCACCACACACAGCGTCACAGCCCCTGCTCCAGGCCCGGGTTACCGTAGATCTTGAAGGCGTAGCTGGCCTTGAGCTCGCGGGGAGCTGACTCACAGAGCACAGAAAACATGTCAACAAAGTCATTGAAGGTGAGGTTCCCCTCACCATCTTCAGAGAAAGCCTCCACGATCCTTTCCTTGAAGGGATTCTCCTGAAGAAAACAACCACAGCGGTCACCATGGGTGCAGGTTCACTGGCAGGACCCTGGAGCCCATCTGTTATGCCTCTGTGACCTAACCCCTCTGGGCCTCAGTTTCCCCATCTGTAAAATGGGAATAATAATCACACCTACTTAATTGGGTTGCGAGAGGGTTAAATGAGTTAAAAATAAGGTGTTGGTACAAGGTCCGGCACATCATGAGAAATGCCAGGCTGGATGAGTTTACAGGCTGGAATCAAGACAGGCGGAAGAAACAAAAACAACCTCAGATAGGCAGATGATACCGCTATAATGGCACAAAGCAAAGAGGAACTAAAGGGCCTCTTGATGAGGGTGAAGGAGGAGAGTGAAAGGCTAAATATGAAAAAAACTAAGATATGGCATCTGGCCCCAATGCTGCATGGCAAATAGAAGGGGGAAAGGTGGAATCAGTGACAGATTTCCTCTTCTTGGGTTTCAAAATAACTGCAGATGGTGACTGCAGCCATGAAATCAGAAGACAGCTGCTTCTTGGCAGGAAAGCAATGACAAAGCTAGACAGGGTGTTGAAAAGCAGAGACATTACTCTGCCAACAAAGGTCTGGATAGTCAAGGCTATGGTCTTCCCAGTTGTACCGTTGTGCGAGCTGGACCGTAATGAAGGCAAAATGCCAAAGAATTGATGCCTTTGAACTGTGGTGCTGGAGAAGACTCCTGAAAGTCCCTTGGAAAGCAAGGAGATAAAAGCAGTCAATCAAGGGAGATCAATCCTGAATATTCACTGGGAAGACTGGTGCTGAAGCTCCAGTATTTCGGTCATCTGATGCAAACAGATGACTCATTAGAAACATCCCTGATGCTGGGAAAGATTGAGGGCAGAAAGAGAAGAGGGTGTCAGAGGATGAGATGGCTGGACAGCATCACCGATGCAATGAACATGAACTTGGGCAAACTCTGGGAGATGGTGAGGGACAGGGAGGCCTGGCGTGCTGCAGTCCATGGCATCACAGTGAGTCACACACGACTGGGCAACTGAACAACAGCAGCAACAAGGCCCAGCACTAGTGAGAGCTCTACAGGTGTCACGTTCTGTTATATTGTTTGGATGAGCAGGGGGAGCTCAGCAGAGCCCAGTGTGCCCACTGGAGGCATCGCCTCTTCCAGCAGGAGCAGGGCTTAGTCCCATTACCCAGGGAGTACATGGAGGCTCCTGCCTTGACATGCAAGAGAAGACAATGTTCCCGAATCCAGACTCATACTGATCACAGCACAAAAGGCCAGTGTATCAACAGACAAGTTGCTGGGGCAAGGGCTAGCAACTTTATTCATAAAAGCAGCAAACTGAGAAGATGGTGGACTTGTATCCCAAAGAACCATCTTGCCCGAGTTAGAATTCAGGCTCCTTCTACACTAAAGCGGGAGTAAAGTGAAACATTTCCTGGTTCCCATCAGCCTCCAGAGTGAGTGAAATGAAGTTGCTCAGTCGTGTCCGACTCTCTGCAACCCTGTGGACTGTAGCCTACCAGGCTCCTCCGTCCATGGGATTTTCCAAGCAAGAGTACTGGAGTGGGTTGCCATTTCCTTCTCCAGGGGATCTTCCCAACCCAGGGATCAAATCCAGGTCTCCCGCATTGTAGGCAGACGCTTTACCGTCTAAGCCACCAGGGAAGTCCAGAGAGGAGGCATTAATTCCTTCCTCCCTGCAGTCATTCACAGGTGGGCCTGGTCAGGATGTTACCTGTGAGCTAAACACAGATATTTTAGCTTAACGCTCACTACCTGGGAGGCAGGGTTCCCAGAGATGGGCCATTATGTGTGATTTAAGCTTAGAGGCAATATCCCTTTAGTGACTAATTTGGAAGAGACTATAAAGGTTGTTCCCTACTACTACAGCTCTCAGCTCAGACCAAGATCATGGGAGGCAGCAGTGGGGCTCCGGGGGTTGGATAACTGGGCCAGGATCAGAGAATCACTCAGATCCCAGGCCAGCAGTCACCCAACTCCTATGAATTTTCCTAGGCCAGCCCACAGGGAGGTGAGAAATTATACCAGCAACTCCCTCCTCTGATCCCAGCTCACTCAGGGCCCATCTCTCCTGGAGTCCTCTACCCGCAGCTGGGCCAGCACTGGGCCACTCCACTCTGTGCCCAGTCCAGCAGAGGGGACTAGAGACAACCCCATGGTTCCTCCCAAGTGCCTCCTACCCTCAAATGATCCTCTGAGCCTGGGCTCAAGCCCCCGCTCTAGACCAGGCTGGCTGCTTGTCCAGGGCTGAGCCTGTGACCTACTATCCCTCAGGACTTAAGTCATAGCCCGATACAGCCCCCAAGTGGATGCCATGTGGACCCCAACTGCATACCCTGACCCCAGAGTCACACATATGAGACCTGGAAAGGGGCTATTTGCAAAGACCCACAGCAACATGCTCTAAAAACCCAAATGCTTTCTTACTATCAAAGTGCACTTTCTGTGTATTATATTAATAAGTAAGGAACTCGGGAAATGAAACTCTTAGGTCAAGTATATAAATGGTTTGAGGACCAGCAGCATCAGCCTCACCTGGAAGCTTGTTAGAAAAACAGATCCTTGGGCCCCACCCAGACCTACTGAACCTGGACTGGGATTCTGACAAGATCTCGAGGTGATTCCTGTGCACATTAAAAGTCTGAGAGGGGATGCGATGGATGACTGTGCTGTGAGAGGCTACAGCCAGGCAAGGAGGCGGCTGGAAGAAAGTTACCTTCAAAAGCAGACACACACAAGGTGTGCCAAGGACAGCAGCTGGGCCGCCTAACAAAGGGGTGAGCAGGTGAGTGCAGGCTAACCGCCTGCGGCCCAGGGGCAGCACCAGTCACAGCACCCGATGGAGTCCCACACACTCCCACACACGGGACTCACGTCCTCAGAGTGCAGGTGAGGAAACAGGCACGGCGGGGGGTTCAACTCGGGTCTAGGTGGCTCCGCTGCCCCGCCATCCGGAGCGGCACACTCCCCCAGCCCCCCTGCCCAGCCTCCTCTGGCTCCTCCCGCACTCTGCCTGGCAGCAGCGGCCGCTCGTGTACCCGGAGCTCCGGCATCTGGATGATGAGGCTCATGGGCACGTGGACAATGGGGCTCTTCCTGTAGTCCATCGGGACGAGGTTGGGGGCCAGCTCATAGAACCGTGCATGGAGCCTGCAGGGGAAGCACAGAGAAGGGGCTGGAGGGGACGCAGGCCCGGGGGCCCTCAGAGGCCCAGTGCTGCCCTGCCTGCCCCCTACCTCCCATGCTGGAGACCCACTTTGGCCAGGAGCCTGGGGAGACCATCTCCTCTTCCCATGGGGTATGGCATCTGTGGGGAAGGCAAGTTCTGCCCAGACCCTGTGCTGATACCCGGATAGGGTCCTGGCGTTCCCACCACCACTGCTGCTGCTGCCAATGCCCAGCCCCCTCCCTCAAGGGCCTGCAGTCCTACCTTATTTTTCCCTCTTTAGACTCTCTTAAGAGCCTATGTGCCAGGCATGTCACCGCTTTTATTCTCCTATGACTGTGTGGACAGATACACTGTGACCACAGTTCACAGCTCAGCAAACTGAGGCCTGAAGAGGTTAAGGGTAACTGGTCTACCACCACACAACTAGAAGTCTCAGCGACTACGGAACCCAGGACCAGAAGTCCAGAGCAGAAGCTCTTAACGCCCCCTCCCCACACCATTTCCACTGCTCCCCACTCCTGACCTGCTGAAGACCTGGCCCAGGTTGCTACTGCCCCCAAGCTAGGCCCTGAGGGTTGCTGGGTCTCTGCAAGAGCTTCCAGAAACCCTCTCATCCTGGGAAGCCCCTGAGCCTGGGCCACTCACAGCCTCTCTCCAGCTGGGAGCTATTGGGATAGAGCCCACTGCCCTGGGCCTGGCCCTCCCCACTGACGGGTCGGGTCCCCAGCTCCCTCCCATCCTCCCTCCTAGCTGAGGACTCCCTGGAACACAAGCCTGCCTCCATGTTGCGTGGACCCTCAGTTTGCTGCCAGACGAGGGGATAAGTGTCAGGGGCGTTGACTGGGGGGCCGTGGTAGGTAACCTGCCCAAGGTGAGGCCAGGCTTGCAGGGGCCTGGATTGAAGGGGCCCATATCTCCTGGGGCCCATCTGCCCCGCTACCCCCAAAGCCAGAGCAACGCTGGTCTTCTTCTAAGCGGCCTGACCCAGTGACACACTCGTAGGCCCATCCTTAGCAGGCCCTTCAGCATTCACCCAGTCCCCCGTCAGGTTCCACCCAACTCTTGTGGCCCCGCTCCCCAGCCCTCTCCATCAGAGCCCTCTCCATCAGGGCAGCTAACTGCTTGCACAGCGCACACACACGATGTCAGCCACCATTCAGCAAGTGCTCACTCCGTGCCCAGCTCTAGGCTAATCCTGTGTGCACTGCTCTACAGTAAGTCCCCAACACACGAACCTTCAAGTTGCGAACTTTTAAAGACACAAACGTGTGTTCCCAGGTCCAATCACCTACGTTAGTTCACGAGACTGCTGTGTATTGTCACACGTGTGTGTCCCCTACAAGCGGTTGTGCGTTTGCGTCCTTTACTGTACAGCACCGTATAGAGTACATGAGTGCAGAATCTGTGTCAAGCTAGGTCTGCAAGAGGATGGACCTCACTAAACTC
Organism: Bos javanicus; assembly: GCF_032452875.1. Taxonomy (NCBI): domain Eukaryota; kingdom Metazoa; phylum Chordata; class Mammalia; order Artiodactyla; family Bovidae; genus Bos; species Bos javanicus. Next base: position 30,073,679 of record NC_083888.1, read on the forward strand.
CTTGCTCTGCGACAATACTCATTCTGATACTAATGCAGGCCTGACAGAAGGGAGGCCCAAAGGAAGGATAGAGAGAGACAAAAGGAAAAAGTAACTGAAGAACTGGAGAGATTCCTGACTCAGGAAATGGCAAGGGGATTTTCTTTATTTGAGGAGGCACTGTTGGCTGCTGAGGCACAGGACCCGATGCAGAACAGTCCAGCAAGGTTGCGGCGGCTGTTCAGAATGCAATCCGGTGCTTCCGTGTCATGAGAAAAAAAGAGCTACTACTCAGACATCACTGGATTGTTTTCCAAGAGGGTAGATAGAACTGAATCAGCTAGGAACAAGGCATCTGTGCCATCAACGTCAGGCATGAGTGAAGCTGCAGGTTGCCCTCCATCTCCTATTGCTGATGACCCTTCAGCTCTGCCATCTCCCACCTCCTCTCCTCCAGTCAGTGACTCTTACCTGTTTGCTTGATGCCAGCCCCTGCATGCCAGCTATTGTACCATGCTACTGTACTTTTCAAGGTGCTGTAAGATTAAAAATGTCTTATTTTCTGTATGTATTATTTGTGTGAAAAGTATTATAAAGTTACTACAGTACAGTACTACATAGCCAATTGCTGGCTGGGTACCTTCTTTGCTCTCACTTTTGGCATCAAGGAAAAATCGGCCCTATTTTATACTGTCCCCAAACATGGAACCAGGGCTCTGTATCACCATTTATGTGTCTAGTTTCATATGCTTTCAAGAGGACCATCACATTTCCCATCTGACCCGGGCATTTGGGATGTGTTGTTGGGGTGTTTCTGGGGGTTGGCTTACACCTCCAGAATTACGTGGGTGGCTGCAGCAGGAGTGTGAAGTCAGACTGAGGCTGGAGCCCTGCCTAATCCTCTCATTAGCTGCGCGGCCTTGGGCAAGCAGGTTAACCCCCTGGAGAACAGACTTCCGAATCACTAAGACGGGGATTGTGCTACCCTCCTCACGCCTGGGAGGATTAAAAAGGATGGCATTAGTAAAACCACCTTGCCTCAACGGATAGCTATTAGCACACTGCCTGCCATGTCAGGGGCTACCTGGAAAGGGGGGATTTGGGAGAAGGTCTCCAGGTACTGGTGGAGTTGAGGAGGTGTCTTCTGGGGTGCGAAGGCTGCCCTGGGACATGGATCTGTTCTGATTCCATGACTGGAATACTGGATTTTTTTTTTTTTTTTTAAGAAAATTCAAGGAGAATTTGTAAAGGTGAATCACTGTGGGAGAAACTTCAAAACTGTCTCAGAACTGCATTCCTATCACCCACCCTCCCAATAAAGGGCACTACTGAATTCAAGATGTATGTATCAGTCCCCTCCTAAGTCCCAGGAGTAGAAATGATACCTATGCTTGATATCTCTGCTACTTGAACTGGTCCAGAGCGTGAGGCACAAAAGCAAAGGCCTCCCAGTTTGTTTTAAGAAGTTAATAATGCTGTATGACCCTTACACATACAGATGCAACAGTCTTATAAAATAACATTAGTAAATCAGGTCCAACAGCATGTGAAAGAATAATACATTGGGACCAAGCAGGACCTATTCCAGGAATGCCAGGCAGGGTCAATGTTTAGAAATCTGTGACTACAAATTGCATTAGTAGGCAGCAAACAAATATTTCAATCAACTTCATGGCTGCATTTATGATGAGACAACTGTATGGACACAGAAAAATATCTGAAGAGCATATACCACATGTTTACATGGATGGTCCCTGTGGGGCAGGAGCAAAGTGATAAGAGGGAGGCCAACTTTCACTTACCACTTCACATACTTGTGAACTGCTTCAATTTTTTAGAGTATTAATAAAAAGTATTTTAAGGTACATATTAATTTTCATCAATAAAAAAATTAAAATCCTTGGGACTTCCCTGCTAGTCCAATAGGTAGGACTCAGTGCTTTTAGTGCTGAGGGCCCAGGTTCAATCCCTGGTCAGGGAACCAAGATCCCACAAGCCACGTGGCATAACCAAAAAAAAAAACTTTAAAAATCCTTAGTCAAACATAAACAAAAGGATACTCTCTATCTCAAATCAACACCCAACATTAAACTTAAATGACAAAGTAAACATTCCCATGTAAGTGGGGTTCCTAACCATCACCACTGGGGCCTCCCTGGTGGCTCAGCAGTAAAGAATCTACCTGCAATGCAGGAGACACAGGTTCAATCCTTGGGTCAGGAAGACCTCCTGGAGAAGGAAATGGCAACCCACTCCAGTATCCTTGCCTGGGAAATCCGATACAGTAGCCTGGCGGGCTACAGTCCATGGGGTCGTGAAAGAGTCAGATGTGACTTAGTAAATAAACACCACCACCAGGATCACCATGATTATATAACATTTCCCCCATGCGTGCCAGTCAATGTAATTAGTCAGCAAAATAAAATAGTGTGCTTAAACTTTAGAGAGGAGGAGGCAAGTTATTATTTGCTGGAAAACCAAGAATAACCAGTTTAAAAACTATGTGAATGAGAAAGAGCTCAATAGCTCTTCTATGCAATAGTTTTCTTATCAGTATTCACCTATGCAAAAATACTATATAAAAAAGATCTGATTCACAATACAATCCCCCAAAAAACTCAAAACAACTACACATAAAATAATATGAAATGCGTACAAAGAAAACCATGGAACTTTACCAAAGGATGTAAAATCGTTAAGGAGTTAGATAACATTCCTGATTGGAAAGGCTTATTACTATAAGGATGGCAATCTTCTCTTCATATTCCTATAAAATGAATACAGTCTTAATTGAAATCTGCAAAATATTTGAGAACTTGTCAGCCTGATTCAAAAGTCTGTTCAGAAGAATAAATGTAGAAGAGTTGTGGGGAGACCTTGAAAAAAGAGTAATTGGGCAGATATTTGCCCCATTGGATGTGAAAACTGCTTAAAGCTACAATAAATAAAACTGTATGGAACAGACATTGGTATAGAAGAGGCAACCCAAATACAGTATAAATGAGATTAGTCCATGACAAACAGCATTTGAAATTAGTAAGGAGAAGATGAATTCTTCTCAAGTCACAGATGGGTTGGTGGTCCACACTCATGACTAGCTTTCATGTAATGTTTTAAAATTTAGTTGATAACACTTACAAATTAAACTTACATGACAAACCTTGATTCCCCGATCACACTGTGGCTTGATTTCCCCAAGGTCACAACCAGCTGGGGCTTAGGAAGAGCTTTTCTGCAGATCCTGGTCCTAAAACATTCCCAGCAGGGTACACAGGTTCATTTCATTGCAGTGCATGTTGGCCCAGGCAGGCAACAAAGTTTGAGACCCTTGGGATATTCAGTAAATGATTTGGGGACAGAAGACAAGAAAGACATAACAGCGAGTGTGATTGAGGAAGCAGGGAAATGGGGACTCAGGCATGGCTGCTAGAGAGCGATTAGAAATAAAAATCAAAAGCCTGAAAAACGTCCACATCTTTTGATCCAGAAATCTGTTAGAAATGTACCCTAAGGAAATAATCCCAGCAGTGTGGGTTACACGTCAAGGTGTCCCAAGAATGTTCCCTATGGTGCTAATTGTAACAGTGAAACTTTGCAAACCTGTATGTCCAACTAAATGAACTGAAGAGGTGGTGAGATCATTTTTTAAATCTTATCTATCTTCACAAGTCGCCTAAAAGGAAAAGAAATTTAAAGCAGATTACAGAACAACCTGATCAAAATTTCCAATAAACACACACACAAAGGGAAACTACCTGCACACTATGTACCTAAAGGTCAAATACATCAAAACGCTAATAGCTGCTGTTCCTGGGCGGCAGGACTGCAGATAATCTTTTGTTCTCTCATGATCGGCTTTATTTTCTAATTTTCTACCATCATCTCATAGCACAGATAAAGTAAAAATTAAAAGTAATTAAAATAAATTATGCAGAGTTTTTAAATTGTTGAGAAAATACAACAGAAGATGAAGTAACCCATAGGCAAGCACCCCAGGTGCCAGCTGGGTCTCCGTGCTCAGGAGCACAGGCTAACGAGGCTGGGGGAGCCCCCAAGGCAAAGAAGGTGGCTGAAGGTGGGGCTGCCCAGTCAGGCTCAGCATCGGGGTGGAACAGCTGTGCCCCGGGGAGCAACTGGATCCACTCTGGAGTCAGGGGGTGTTGTGTATGTGAGTAGGGAGGAGTGGGGGAGGTGAGAATTCCCCAATGGGTATCTGAGACTCGGTATCACTGACCCGAGGCTGCCAGAGAGCTTGGTCCCGAGCTGCAAAGAAGAACCTGCCGCTCACGTTTCCTCCTCACCATCTGGTCGCTACTCAGGGTGCAGCTCACCCAGAAACCCATCCAGGTGGGGGTGGCGATACAGCCCTGGAAGGCCCCTGAAGCCCTGGCAGCAGAACGCCTGTGATCTGGTCCCCACTGTGTGGCACCTGCTGTGTCTCAGTTGCCACCTCTGCAGCGTGGGGATGAGAGTGCCCCCGGCCCTGTTTTTCCATGGGCCCCAGTGGCTGGGAGGGCAGGGCGACAGCGTAGTTCAGCGTAACACAGGCTGCTTGGAGGGCCCTGGGCCCGGGGCCTGGCTCTGCCGCTGGCCTGGCTTGGTGTTGCCGGCCAGGGCCTCTCCGTGCCCTCTCTGGGCTCGGGCCCTCAGTCGTCCCACCTGGACCTGAGATGTGAACAGCATGGACAGGGCGCGCCTGGCAGGGGTGGTCAGTCACACCGGCTCTTGCCGGGGCTCAGAGAGAAGGCTGAAGAAAAGTCAGGGGACTGAAACTGGAATTGAGCCATCATGGCCACGCCTGGACAAGTAATCCCACACGCTGCCTGGCCTTACCGCCCTTCCTGAGGGTGGACGGGTAGGCGACAAAACTCTAAGCAGCCTGTGTTATGCTGAACGACGCTGTCACCCCTGCCTTCCCAGCCACTGGGGCCCATGGAAAAACAGGGCCAGGGGCACTCTCATCCCCATGCCGCAGAGGTGGCAACTGAGACACAGCAGGTGCCACACAGTGGGGACCAGATCACAGGGGTCCTGCTCCCAGGGCTTCACCCCTCCTCCACCCCACTCGACCAAACTTTGCAGAAAAAGCACCAGGTCTGGTCCCCCAAGAGTGCTAACACAGAAGTGAGGCCGGAAGGAATCAGAACGAGCAGACAGCGGGGGACTCAGCAAGGGTGTCCAGCTACCAGAAAGGGTCCTTTCCCCACTTTGTGGATCCCGGGCCTGGGTTGAACTACAGAGGCTGGTATAGAAGGATGCAGAGCTGGGTGGGCCAGGGCTGTAGGGAGCCAGGAGACCCCCTACCCCTGCTCAGACCACCTACCTGCCTGGGACTGATCATCTGCCAAGAGATCAGGGTCCCCACACAAAAGCCTATCAGGTTGAATCCAATTCCTGGCCTGGCCTGTCAACCACCCTCTTCCCCCCGGCAACCCTGCTACTCTCAGTGAGACCCCTGTGGATGGGGAAGGTAGCAGGTCTGTGCCCTTGACCCCACTGCTCCTAGCCTGGAATGTTCTCCCCTTGGCCAACCCTACCTATCCTTCATCCACACATTCTTCAAGTGCTTCCTGGTGCCGTGCCCAATGCCAGGCATGAGGAGCCTGTATCCTGAATGACTGCAAGTCTAGGGGGAAATGGGACCAGAGCCATGAGCCCACAGAGCCCGCTAAGAGACTTGCAAAAGCATTTGGGGGGAAGATAGCTGGGAGCTCACAGAGCAGATGACTCTGGAGTGGGTCCTGAAGGATGTGCAGGAACACAGCAGGGCAGCCTGTGCAAAGGCCTAGGGATAAGCTTTTGTTGCCCGAACAAAAATGGTGGTGGGCCTCACAGGACAAGCAACCCGGGCCTGGCATCTACAGAGGTGGGGGTGAGGATGGTGGGAGCTCCCTGCAACAGAGGATTAATGTGGAGAGGCTTAAATGAGGATCTGTGCCAAGAACTGTCATAGGTAAGAGGTGCCACTGGAAGGGCTGGGGTGACCACTGTGTGTGACAGTTCTGAGGACCATCTGTCCAGATGGGAACCCCAACCCACACATCATTCAAGCTACAGACCAAATTCCGTTATCAAAAAACATACCCTGGCATTCCTCCTCTCAGCCATGCTATGAGGAGAGGTATCATTACCTCCATTTTACAAAAGAATCAGAGGCTCAGCAAGGCTCCACGCTGGTCTGAGGCCAGAGCTGCGAAGTGGAGCCCAGGTTTCTGTTGATGCCAAGGGCTGCAGGTTTTTCCCCTGACCCTGTCTCTCCGAGGTGGTAGGAGTGGGTGTCCTCACCTACCCAGGGTACAAGCTGGAAAAGCAGCCTGGGCAAAGGAAGGGACAAGGGACACTGTCTGGGCAGAATGGTCATGGCAATGATAGACCACATCTCCCTTGGGTAGTGTAGACAGGATCGAGCCCAGCCTGCCCATTGACCTCCAGGGAAAGCGGTCCTGAGACCATGCTGGCTTTTAGTGCCACCTAACAGTCCAGGCAGGGGGGCCCGGTAAGGCCTGTGGGACCAGGTTTCCTGGCATTCTATGAGTCCTGCCCTCCATCTGGTCCTGGAGCTCTGAGGCTGCCAACAACCTTCATCTCTCCTGTCTAGGCCCACCCCACCCCCAAAGAAAGGGACTGTCCTGGAAAGAGATTCTCAGTGGACAGCTCAAAGGCAGTGAGGGCATCCTGCCATGCCCCTGACTTCTGGACCTCCCAGGAATGGAAGGACATCAGAGCCTGAGCGTGGGGGCTCTTAGGGACCCCTGTCTAATGACAGGGACCTCCTAGTCAGATAGGTTTCAGGGGGGCAGTGAAATAGCGAGCAGCCTAGAGTCAGAGGCCAGGTCTTCAGTCCCTGGCTGGGCGACTTTAGCCAAGCTGCTCAGCCCCATCTGTAAAGTGAGGATAAAAGGATTCTCCTGTTACAAGGGCACAGTGAGGATTAAATGAAAATGTTCCTGAAACCACCCACCATGGAGCCTGGCACGCACTCGGTAGACGTTCGATTCCTGGCAGAAGGATGTGGGCCAGTTCCTGAGTTCATACAGCAGCCCACACTAGGCTGCTGATGGAGGCGGAAAAGCTTATCTCCAGCTTGGGCGGCCCCTGCACACCCCACCGCCCTGCACCCCCCACTCCCAGGGTGGCCGGCCCCACCCCTACCCCTAGAGAGGTGAACAAGAGCCACACTTACTTGAGGATGTCCTTCTTATTGAAGAAGGTGCAGTCCTGTGGAAGGAAAACACGCATACAGTTGGCTGTATGGGCCTTGGGCTCCTTCCTTCCTCGCTCAGAGCCGCACAGGCACAGCCACCAGCCCTGCTGCCCGGGCCCATTGAGGGGAGCAGTCTCGTGGGGCCACCAACCGCCTCCTGAAACTTCTGACCTGAGCCAGGGAGCTGAGTGTCCAGCATGAGGGGCTGGGAGGCACACATCGGGGAGGGCATTTGGGTGGGGGAGCCGATGGAGAGTTCCAAGGTAGATGCCATTGATTTGAGGGGCCGGGGGATACCCTGCGGGAGAGGGGAGTGGCTGGGAGACGCTCAGGAGACCAAACAGGAGTGAGGACCGACAGGGCATCGCACTGCCCAGCTGCAGGGCCAACATCCACGTGGCAGCCTCCGAGGATGGTGCCGCGAGCAGTGGGTGGTGTGTGTCCTGAGTGGCCGTGGGCAGCAGCCCCCTGCTCAGAGGCTGAGAGTTTCAGGCACACAGACTGGGGAAGCCCCAGCATCTAACTGCATCTGTAGCCACAGGAACAGATGGGGCTAGAGAAGGCAGTGGAGAGGCTGGCCTGTGGGGGAGGAGGATGGTGGGCAGGGGGGAGCTGGCAGCATCTGGATGGAGGCTGGGGTGGAGGCTTCCCCAGGTAGGCATGGGGTCCCCCAGGTAGGCATGACTCAGGGTGGGGGCAGGACTCGGTCCAGAGGTCACTCAGATTGTAAACTCTTCTTGGGGGTTCTGCCTTTGTCTGGATAACCTGACCCCCAGTCACGCCTCCGTCCACAGCTCAGCCAGCCTGGTGATGACCGCTACTATGCCAGGCCTGGTGGGAAGTATGGAGGGGAAAAGGATCTAGCACTTCATAAAACGCCCAACCATGAAGGGCTTTTGTGCTTATCCCCTGCCGTCTGGCTCCTCTGCCTTGGCCTGTTGTTGGAGTATGAGGGAGCCCAGAGCCAGGGGGCCTCCTGGGCAAGCTGACCACAGCTGGCTCTGATGAGGGGCTCATGGCCACAGCCCAGGTGTGCAGACAGCCGGGCTTGCACCGGGTAAGGCCTGGAGCCCCGGGACAACTATACAGCACATTGAGAAGGACCCAAGGAAGCAGGCCCACAGGAGCACATCTGGGGTTTCCAGTGGCACCTGAAGGAGAGCCAAAAAGGGAGGCTTGGTAGTAATTTCCAGGCCCCACTAGTCTGTCCTGAGCCACTTGCTGTTCTGCATGAGTTACACTAAGGACCCTCACGCTGCCTGGCCCTTTTGAGAAACACAGGAGCTTCTGCCGGGGAGGTAAGGCTTTGCTTTCAGCGATGGCTCCTCTGTAGGGTCTAGAAGAGGCTCAGGCTAGGGAAGCAGTGTCCCCTCTGCACCCTACGTGGGCAGAGAATTCCCTGCCCCACAGGCCTAAGACTCAGACAGGATGGAAACCACGTGGGCTGATATTTCAGGAGCCCCCAGAAACCTGAAGCAGGCAGCAAAGGCCGCCCAGCTGGGTCTTCCAAGTACAGACTTCTCTCAGCCCCACGGCTGCTTCTACGGCCTGAAGCTGCCCAGCGAGAAGGGTCAGGGTGCTTCCAATCAGCACGGTGGGGGTGTCAGGGATGAATGTGGAAGAGGCCGGCTTCTGCTCTCTCTTCCCCTATCTTCTTCTCTTCCCCTCCCCTCCCCTCTCTTTTCTCCTCTCTCCAATCCCCTGGGTTGGAAAGGAAGTATCCGGGTCTTGATGTGTGAGTTTTATTGGCAACAGATGGGAAAGCTTCTCACATGACCCTAGTCCCTTACTGCAACTACTTCCATCTGTCCACATCAATGGTCCTCAAGATGTGGTTCCTGGACCAGCAACATCACCATCACCTGGGGACTTAGTGGAAATTTATATTCTTGGGCTTCTCTCCAGACCTACAATCAGCAACTTTGGGAGGGTGGGGCCCAGAAATCTGCATTTAGAAAAGTTTCTTCTCATGATGCTGATGCTTGCTAAAGTGTGAGGGCCTCTGCTCTAGAGCAGAATCACTTGGGGACTGCTTAACTCCCTGCGTCCTCTCCCATCACCACCAACAGACCCCAGATCAATTATGACAGAGTCCCTGAGGGTGGATCCGGGCACCAGCAGTTTTCAAAGTCATCAGGTGACTGCAACGTGCAGCTGAGAACCACACCACAACCAGTCCGTGATTATCACGGGCTGGTCAGTAGGCGCTCTGAATGTCCAGTTTTGTTTCATTCTCATCACTAGCATGCATGGGGCGGGGAGCAAGGCATTGCCTTCCCATTCTGTAGATGGGAAAACTGAGGTTCAGCAAAGTTGAAGAGCTTGCCCTAAGTCGCACACACAGACCAAGGGCTGGGCTGGAACTCAGGCATACGTGCTTCTTGACCACTGCCCGCTGACAGGAAACAGAGCCGCAGGCCACCCAGGCCAGTCCGACACCCACCTCTCCATCTCCTGCTTCCGCTGTGTATTCCCATATGATACACGGTGCATGCGCAATACAGACGAGGGGATGAATGACCAGACTTTTCCACATAAACCTTCCTTCCACAGCAGTTACATTAGCAACTCACTGGCTGGGGAATATCTCACTGAAGGCATCGGCCCTGCCTCATCTAACCTTTCTCCTCTTTCTGAACATTTAGACACGGCCATTTCTAGGTTTTTACCATTACCATTAAAGCTGCCATGAACCTGCTCACGGAGTTATGTTTTGCTCTTCCATCTGTTGACTTACTTCCCTGGAACTCACCCCAGGGAGGCAGCTCATGGAGGAGGAACACAGCAGGTGCCTTAAAAGCTTCTCAAGGCTCTGAGCAGTCTGGTAGCGGAAAAGGGTTAATAGTCAGATTCAACTTCTCATCTTGCTTTGGATCCTTAGGCAAATCAGTCTCCTTTTGGAACCTCAGTGTCTGCGTCTGTAAAATGGGATACTGCCTCTCTGAAAGGGGCAGTGAGAGAAGCAAAGAAGCTAAGGTGCAGGATACAGGCCACAGTTTATGGGGCTTCCCTCCCCATTTTGGACACTCCATCCAGTGTCCCATGTCCCAAAGGCATCCCTTCAGAGCCCACAGCTCTGTCTGCTCTCATCCTGAAGACAAAACAAAAACCCTGCCCACCTCCATCTGCTCAGCTACCCAGGGGGTTAGCTCTGCAGGACCTCTTCCTTATACTCCACCGAGAACAAATGTCACTGCTTGGCCCCTGCCAGTTCACAGGGATGGGTCTTCAGGGAAGAGTTCCAGCTCAGGTTAGGGTCACAAAGGGTAGTAGTGAGGGATGGAGGGGTGTAATTCAGGTGAGCTGGGCCCTTATGACTCTGGCAGCAGAAGGCAGGGCAGGCCGGGCTTTCATAGTAGAAGTGCAAATGTTAGGACAGTTAAGGCTGGAGTTCCTCCTCCAAGCCTCTATTCACGCTGCTCTCCCAATCTGGACTGCCTTCTCCACCTTGTCCAGCTTACCCAAATCCTTTCCATGTTCCAGAGCTCAACTCAGGAGTACTTTGTCCAGGTAGCCTCCCTGCTGGTCTACCTACGCCAGTGGTCCCGAGCCAAACCACAGCCAGTCCCAGCTGGAGTGGGTTCTCCATAGGGCTCTGCCAGTGCAAGCCTGGGCACCACCCAGCCGACCACCACACAGCTCAACTAATCCCCACAAAAACCCTTGTTACGAGCACAGCAGAGCTAGTATCATTCCTGTTTGAGAGCTGCAGACACTGAGACCCAGAGGACAGTGGCTTACTAAAGTGTACAGAACTATAGCCCCTCCATGACTTCAAGCCAGGACCTCAGAATCGCTGGAGTTCCTTCCCTTCCTTAGAGCTATGCTTTAACAAGTATTCGTCCAAACATCCATTCATTCAATGTTCTCCACTGCCTTTTCTGTACCTGAGCGGAGGACACACAGGAAATGGGGTGGAGAGTAAACACTGATAACTGGGTATAAACCATTCTGTGGCCACAAGAAGGACTGGGGGGAAGGCATCAGGGAGCCTGTCTCAGGAGGGTGAGGCCTGGCATGGACAGAAAGATGGGTCATACCGGGCTGCTGAAGAAGCGAGGGGAGGGCACCAGGAGAACAAGGCCAGAGGTGAGGCCATGCTTGGCTAGAAGCCCTTCGGTGTGCCTGGAACTTGGGGTGCTAGGGGAGGGGTGAAGAATGAGTCTGGAGGCCGGGGTGAGCTCTGCTCTGCACTCTGCTTATGCTATTATCCCAAGACACTGCGGAATTCCAGGGGGAGGAGAGGGTCACACCCATGTTTTAGAAAGATCCAGCACATCCTTGACCCTGCATTTCTGCTCCAGGCATGTACAACCGAGAGATGGACAGCTCCCTAGGGCTTCCCACAGCAGTAGAGGGTTGGATAATATGTGTACAGTGCAACTCTGGGCCCAGGAATTCTTTTTTAAAGAAAAACTTGCTTTACAATGGGGATGCATGCTGTGTCTGCTGAAAGAAAATGAGAAGGAGGGAAGGGAATGGAGTAAGAACCTGAGGGATTGTGGTAGCAGCGTGTGGATGGAAATTACATCTTCAGTTCACCTGAAACTGAGAGGCTTGGCCCCTTTCCGGCCGTGGAGATGGAGGAGGGGGTCCCCAGGTGAGCCCCCAAAGAGGCTGAGTCACAGGACTTGTTCTTGACTGAAAACATGGGCCACAGCAGAGCAAAAGTGTCAGACAAGCTGGAGGAGCAGTGGAGGGTCCTGGGGAAGGCAGTGGGCCCTTGGCGGTTTGAGGAGTCAGGGTAGGGGGTTGGATCTGGAAGGCAGAGAGGTGGTCTAGGGAGACACCTGAACTTTGGGGGTCAGGACTGGGGAAGAGGGCAGGAAATGCTGGGGATCAGTTGGGGAGGGATGGCTGTTACTCGGGGTCACCCCCAGCGGCCCTGGCTGGCCCTGGCCGGTTGGAGAGTCTCAGAGAGGGAGACGCGGGGCTCTCGGGTTTCACAGCTCTCACTTTTCCCACCGAGCTCAGCCTCTGGCAAAGGATCAGAACCCAGCACTGATCCTGACTCCGAAGGGTAACTCAATGCCAGGCTGGACTGAGTGGGAACCCAGGTTCCCCACCCCCACGAGGGGACTCTTCTGAGCCTGGCCTACCTGCTTGCTTAGCCCCACCTGCAGGTCTTTACCCAAGCGGTCCCCTGGGCCTGGAAGGCCTCTTCCGGCCCTGATGAGCAAAATCCTACTGATCTTTCAAGGGTCTGTGCAAGTGCTGTCTTATTTCCAGACCTACCATTCTAAGCAAAGCTCCCCTTCCCTCCCTCCCACTGCCCCCTAGGGCGCTCCCCTAGAGCACACTCACCGCCTGCCTCTTTGCAGGTGACCGTCTGTTTCTGCAGACAGCGAGGGCCTTAAGGACAAAGAGTACACACAGCCCCCAGCCCCAGTGAAGGACTGAGCCTTGAATTCACAAGTCAAATTCTTGTGTGAACTTTGACTGCGCAGGGTACTGACTGAATGGCTCCTCAGCCTTTGTTTACTCTCCTATAAAACAGGGCTAATAATCCTGCTCTCAGTGATGATCAAATGACTTGATGCATAGAGAGCATTCATTGCAGCTCTAGGTACACTGAAGGCATTTCACCAATGTGGCACCCCCCACTCCTTCTCAGGACCTCACGTGGAGCTGAGAAAGTACTGTTATTGACAACCAGCGCTTCCAGGAGCAAAAGGGGTGCCCCCATCAGAGGACCCATACTTCAAGCTTGATTCTGAAATGTTCACGAAGGCAAGGGGCAGTCATGGAGACCCTGCTGGTGTTCATCTCCCCCAGTCATGCTTCACATAGGCTACAATACTGTCTAGGCCCCTCTCCTGGCAGAGCCTGGAAAGAAGCATCAGAGTTGGGCCTGGGAGGATAAGCGAGATCATCTGAAGACTGAGGAGCAGCATCCCAGAGAATGTGCAAAAAAGAAGCAAGAAAGAGCCCAGTGTGTCAGAGGAGGAGGATAGCTCTGCTGTGGCTGCAGTGCGCAGGGCAGCAAAAGAGCCTCAGCAGGCTGGCCAGGATTCTGGGCAAGTCAGGAGTTTGTGCTCCATCCTGCAACCACAGAAAAGTTTGCACATAGGTGGGAGGGCACTGGGATATGATCTGGACAGCTCCCCAACTCTGGAAGCAGAGGGACCTAGGAGGGGTCTAAAGGGGTGGTTGCTGGGGCCTAAGGGAGCTCGGAGAGGTGACCATATAAGACTGGTACCTGGCTTGACTTCTTGTGCAATTATTTCCATGCTGGGGCCAGAGGGAAAGACCCCAATAGGTAACAAGACATCCCCAACCCAGAATTGTATTTGGGTACTGAGGCGTTTCACTTCCAACCCAGCTCATTTCTGCTGACAGACTCACTCTCCTCGGCGGCTTCCCGGGTTTTGAGGGGTGGGAGAGTCCTCCCTCCAGCCCACGTTTAAGGACTCCATCTCAGCGCCAATGTGGGCTCTGGGATGAGTGGTTGGGAAGGGGTCTGGGTCCAGACTGGGGCCAAGAGCAAGAAGTCTGAATGAGAGAGAGGAAAGGGGAGCAGAAAGAGACACGCCTGCGAGAATCTTCTAACTGGAAAGCTCTCTCATACCTTGAGTGGGGAAACTGAGGCTTGGAGAAGTCACCGGCCCAAGGTCACGCGTCGAGCTGAAGGCAGAGCAAGGTCTGAACCTGGTAAATCGGTTTCCGGGAGGCCTCGGCAAACGACGGGAAAAAGAAGGGAGGGAGACCAAGGGCGCCGCTTCGGGATCCGGGGGCGGCCGGACTCACCTGGTAGTTGTCCAGCTGCTCTTCCGTGAAGATGGTCTGCTTGTTCCCCATGGTGGCCGCGGCGGCGTCGCTCGCCCGCCCGGGTGCCGCCTCCCATCCGCGGCCGCCGGAGCCCCGCGCCCGCGGCCCTCGCCAGCCCCGCGGCGGGCAGCTTTCGACGGCCACCGGACCCGCCGCCCCGCCCCGCCCCGCCGCGCCGCGCCGCGCCCCGCAGCCCACCGGAGGGGGCGGGGCGGGGGCCTGGGAGGCGGGGAAGCGGACCCGGAGCGCGGCGACTCCGCCCCGCGGCCGGGAGAGTGCGGGCGCCCGGCTCCCGGCTGCCGCGCGCCCCGGGCCCGCCAGGGGGCGGCCTGGCCTCGGGAGGCGCTGCCCGGCCGGTCTGGCGCCCGCGCCCGCGTCGGCTGGGCGGACCCGGGAACTTCCGGCCGCCGAGAGTCCAGGGGACGCAGGGCTGAGGGTGGCGGGCCTGGACCGATCCATTTGAGGGATGCAGTGGGGGCAAGTGGGTGATCTTGGCTGCCCTGCAGCTGGGGCGCAGGGTGTCAGCGCGGAGCAGGGGAGAGCCCTGGACTGTGAGTGCGTGCAGGGCCCAGTTCTGCCAGCATCTCATAGCCTGACCTTGGGCCCAGCCCCTCCGGGGAAAAGGAGGGAGTCTATCGAGATGACCTCTAAGGTCTCTCCTGGCCTGATCTGGCCTTTGACCATGGCCTGGGCAGAGTGTCTCAGGCCTTCTGGGTCTCTTAGGAGGACAGGATTTACTTGTCTTTCTTTGAGCCTTTGGATCCAAACGTGGGACTTGAGGGGGTTTAAAAGACTGTGTTAGAGGCTTATCGTGACAAAGGCCATGGTGTCTTCCGGGGCTTTTAAAGAAATGCCATCCACCGCAGCAAATGGAGCCATCGCTGACTAGTGACCTTTTATGGGTCCAGCTCACACGTTGGTTATTTCTAATCCCAGGACAGCTGATTCTGTAGGTACTATCTCCATTTTACAGGTGAGGAAACTGAGGCTGAGAATCGTTCAGTAACTTGCCCAGGGTTCCACGGCTGGGAGGTAGCAGAACCTGAGTTGGACTCCAGCACTGGCTCAGCTCACACCTGGACTTTAATGAGAAGGCCAGGACTTCATGCTTTAAAATAGGTGGTTTGTTTCTTTAACCACTGAGAGCAGTGCAACAGAACCACTTGGGAGGCTCCACCCCCAGAGTGTCTTGATTTAGTTCTCCAGGGGTGAAGAAGGTGGGCGGGCAACCAGTTTCCAGGTGATGCTGATGCTGCTGGCCCTGGCTTTGAGTTGCTAAAGCTGAAGGTCCGGGTTCCAATTGGAGCAAGGATCTAAGTTAGGCAGATGACCCCTGGTATTTCTACATTTTCCTTTTGTATCTGAGGTTCCTGGTTGGGGTTTTCTGACACTATTTTGCCACCTCTGGTGAAAGTAGCAGCCATCAGCTAAACAGACAAGCCTCCCTGTTGATAGGGTAAGAGTCATCAGAGGCATAATCAATTGCTATCAGATGGGCAGGAAACAATTCAGAAGCCCAGGGGATGGCTGACCAGCCTTCAGAGACTGCCTCACCATCCATCATTTATATTGGACATTTATAGTGGACAGCTGTGGGAAAGAAAGCCATATCTGTGACCAGAGATTCAGAGAATGTGGAACTTTAGAGCAGAGACAGGCCTTTATAAGATTCTTTCCATCTGTAATTCCTCTTTCTCCCACATTAGCGTTAAGGAAACGGAAACCTTTTCTGAACCACACAATCACTATTAACAAGCATCTTAGATTCCCCCTTGCCCACCAAGAGGCCAGAATTCTGGGTGCTCACATCCTGCTCTGATACATTCTTTTACAGTTGTGAACATGATACTCATTTGCATGCCAAATATTCCTGGCAGAAAAGCCAGAACTTCTACAAAGAGGACTGTGTTTTCAGTTCTGGCAGTCCCTCCTCTCACAGGTGATAAATAGAAGCAAGCAACCTGAGGAGAATACTCCATTAAATCCTTTGTGATCACTATTGCCATTGCCCTAAAAGAGGCCCTCTCTTTTGAACTATTACAGCAATGATGTGAGGCGGGGCATGGCATATAATTTCCTAGTTACAGATGGGAAACCCAAGGCTCAGTAAGGCAAAGTGACTGGCCCAATGCCACTCAGCTGGGAAGGGGCAAAGCAGGACTCTCACCTCTTTCTCTGATTCCATATGGTGCTTCTGCTGCTTCCAGCTGTTGGGTGTGGTCCCTGAAAAAAACTGTGTTTAAGGGGAGGTTGGAGGGAGGGAGAAAAACTGATTATCTACTCTGCATCTAGGATAGTGTTGGATACTTTACTGAATAGGATTATCCATGAACACCTCTTAAATCTACAGAGTTTGACGTTATTATCCCATTTCACAGATGAAGAAATAATCTCAGAAAAGGTGACTTGCCCAAGGTCATGCAGCTGGTGATGGGTGGATTTAAATGTGGGTCCTGGCTGTCTTGATCACACTGTCTAGGGGCAGGGGAACACGTGCTTACTGAAGTTTAAAGGGGGCCAAGTCCTAGGCAATTGCAGTCTTTGTAAATGATGTAACATCAGAAGGTAGCAACAAGGAGTAGTTTAGGGGTTCTTGGCACTTTGTAGAATTTGGAAGGAAAACAGGAGGGATAATTGCTACAAAATGCCCAAGGAGTAACTAGACGGGAGTTAAAGGTCTGAGTAAATACAAGAAAACATGGATTTCTTTCCTTCTTTCCAAGGTCCTTCCCCATTGACTAGCTATTCTTTATGCTGAAATGTCTTTGATCTGCAGGTTGTTAATCTATTAATAGGACTTAGAATCTAAGTAGGTCTTTATGGCAGAGATGAGGTGCTCTGGGCCCAGGGCCGGGGCAAGAATATCTCCTACAGTAAATTATCCCTCTACAGTAAATCTTCCCATGAGCCCAGTGAGTCACTCTATTCTACACTCAAATCTTTTGCTAACCTACCTCTAAAATTTTTATCAGCTTCAGGTCATCTACTAGTAACCTCTAACTATCTTGGCTCATCTGAGTCCTTTCTATCTTAGGGATAATTTAAACCTCATTCCTCCTGGAATCTTATCTTTGTTTAGAGAGCACTTACCCTGGCCTCTCCCCTGACATAGCTGCTGTTTATATTCCGTGAGCTGTTACTTGGTCGATCTCATCTCCTACGCACACAGATGCCTTGCCTGGAAAATCCCATGGATGGAGGAGCCCGGTAGGCTACAGTCCATGGGGTCGAAAAGAGTCGGACACAGCTGAGCGACTTCACTTCACATATTCTAGCAGTGAACAGCATGTCTTGTAACTTTCCTGTGTCTCCCTCATTTTACATATAGTAAATTCTTCATGAATATCTGGTGGATGAATGCATACATAGCTTGGGGTCATCTTTTTTGAAGGAGGGTTGTGTGCTTGAGAGAAGGGTGAGGAGAAGGAGAAGCATCATTGATTACTTACTCTGTGCCCAGAATTGTGTTGGATCCTTTATGTTTACTGAATAGGATTATTCCATGAACACTTCACAAGTCTGTAGAGTTTGGTATTATTATCCCATTTCACAGATGAAAAAATAATCTCAGAAAAAGTGACATGTCCTCTCAAATATTGATTCAGGAGGACTGGCACCACATTTTTCTTTTCTTTTCTTTTTTTGGTTCTATCCCCAGGCTCTAGGACAAGGTCCTAGTACATACTGAATCAACTTTCTTTAAAAGAATACATTTTCTGGACCTGTTTACACATTGAATCAAATAGCTACCCAAATGTACCTGACTTGAAATAGGTTTTCTTCCTGGAGGATTGAATGACCAAGCCCTTTCTTTTTGGGGGATGGGGGGCAGGGGATGGCTGCACAGCATGAGGGATCTTATTTTCCCAACCAGGGATTGAACCTGTGCCCCTGCAGTGGAAGCTCGGAGTCCTAACCGCTGGACCTCCAGAGAATTCCTGCCCAAGCCCTTTCATACAGAGCAAGCTGAGTGAACCCACTTTCTCCCTTCCTGAATCACCTCTTTGGACCTGTTCTAGACCCTTGTCCAGAAGCTACTCTGGATGTTCCTGCATGGCTTAGAAGGAGACCCCCAACCTGATGGTGACTGTCTTATTGTTGAGGGAGGAGGGATCAGTCTCACCAACCAACCTATTTCTCCTGCAGGCTGCTCCATTGATCCCTTTAAGTACCTTTAAAATCCTTGGAGGCATCCTTGATTCCTCTCTTCTCCTCACACCCCATTAGCACATTAGCACAGCCTATTATGTCTAGAAGCCAGCCTGTCTACAGCCAACTCTGTGGCACTTCATCACTATCTCGTTGTCCAAGTCCCCCTCATCTCTCTCCTGGATTACTGTGGTAGGTTACATCATGACATGAGTAAGCCAGTTCATCAAAACCAGGTTCAGTGTTGCAGTGGGTTAATTATTTTTTTTAATTACTTACTACATATTTAAAAATACTTGTAGGAGATTGCATGCACATTTTTAAAAACTTTTTATTTTTTTTTTAATTTTATTTTATTTTTAAACTTTACAATATTGTATTAGTTTTGCCAAATATCGAAATGAATCCGCCACAGGTATACCTGTGTTCCCCATCCTGAACCCTCCTCCCTCCTCCCTCCCCATACTCTCCCTCTGGGTCGTCCCAGTGCACCAGCCCCAAGCATCCCGTATCGTGCATCGAACCTGGACTGGCGACTCATTTCATACATGATATTATACATGTTTCAATGCCATTCTCCCAAATCTCCCCACCCTCTCCCTCTCCCACAGAGTCCATAAGACTGATCTATACATCAGTGTCTCTTTTGCTGTCTCATACACAGGGTTATTGTTACCATCTTTCATTTTATGTTGAGTATGGCCAATCATCAATGTTGTGAC